>NC_063344.1:68771938-68808560 GCF_021869965.1 Rhincodon typus | reverse complement strand
TGCTGCTTGACCTGCTGTGTTTATCCAGCTCTACACCTTGTTATCTCTAATGATCTGGGGAGTTGGGTTCAAATCCCAACACAGCAGAATTTGAATTCCCCCAAAAAAAGTCCGGAATTAAGAGTCTAACAATGAGCATGAATCCATTGCCAATTGCTGGAGAGGAAACCCATCTGGTTCACCAATGTCCTTTAGGGAAGGAATCTGCCATCCTTACGTGGTCTGGCCTACATGTGACTCCAGACCCACAGCAATGTGGTTGACTCTTAACTGCCCCCTGGGCAATAAATACTGCCTAGCCAGCATCTGCCATATCCCATGAATGAATAAAGGAAAAAAAAATGCCATTGGCTCCCTGTACTTTAGTTCCTTCTGATTTAAAGTTGCTTGTCCTTTAGTTACACTATTCCAAAGTTTGAAATAAGATTTGCTTCGTTTAATGTAGTTTCAAATACAGGAACAGATTGTGAAGGATATTGTGTCACAACATCTTGTGACAAGACTGTGATTTGTCAATAATGTTATTCAGAGACTAGGGGACAGCTGATGAAGAAACAAACATTATAAATGCACACCATGCATGATCGTGCACACACTAATCTGGGACAAATGATTCTGAGACAAAGGGAACTGAACATCAGATACTTTTTTGCATGTGTGAACTCACAGGAACTTCCTCATTCATCAACAGCATGCAGCCTCACACTCAAATCCTGCCTGTTTAATTTTTCTACATGAGCTTTCACTGAGTCTCAATGCTATACATGAATCAGCTGGCTACTGTGACTGGCAAACACACACAAACCCCAACTACACCAGTGAAATCCCACAGAATTGTTCAGAAACAATGTCGCCAGGCGATGAAGATGATGTCACATTGGGATCGATACTGACCCTGGAATCTCTGGATACACAGCAAGAGGCCAGAGAGTGTGCAGCAGGTAGCAGGATTCCTGTGTTTATGAAAATGACTGTTCCATGAGGACAAAGATGGAAAAGCACCACCTCACCATGATTACAGTGAGGAGAAGGATCGTATTGGCTACAGGATGAGGGCTCTGCACAGGAGCACAGTGAGAGGGGAACATGTTAAGTTTATTGAGATGGTCCTCCATAGGGACACAGTGAGAGGGCTCTGTAATAGGGTTCAGTATGAGCAATCTGTATTAAGCCATAGTCAGATGAGTCTATGGTAGGACGCAGTGAGTGGTCTGTAATAACGTACAGGGAGATGGGCCTGTATTGAAGTACAGTAAGAATGATCTGTATTGGGTGCAGTAATATGTGGCTGTAATAGAGTTCATTGAGTAGGCCCAATTTGGTGCTCATTGAGATGGGTCTGTACTGGATTCAGCGAGTTGGTCCATATTGTGTTCAGTGAGATGGGTTTGTATCAGGGTTCACTGAAAGTGGTCTGTACTGGGGCTCAGAGAGAACAGCTTGTATTGTGATTACGTAGTGTGGAGCTCCAAACTCCATCTGCCACTCCTCTGCCCATTGGCCCATCTAACCAAGGTCCCATTGTACTCTAAGGTAACCCTCACCGCTGTCCACTACTCCTCCAATTTTGGCGTCAATGGCAAACTTACTAACCATTCCTAAATCATAGAATCCCTACAGTGTGGAAAAGGCCCTTCAGCCCAACAAGTCCACACCGACCCTCAGAGCATCCCACCCAGACCTATCCCACTAATTTACACATCCCTGAACACTATGGGCAATTTAGCATGGCCAATCCACCTAGCCTGCACATCTTTGGACTGTGGGAGGAAACTGGAGCACCCAGAGGAAACCCACTCAGACACAGAGAGAATGTGTAAACTCCACACAGACAGTCACCTAGGGGTTGAATCAAACACAGGTCTCTGGCGCTGTGAGGCAGCAGTGCTAACCGCTGAGCCACCATGCCACCCTCAAATGATTTGGACACGAATATAGGAGGTATGGTTAGTAATTTTGCAGATGACACCAAAATTGGAGGAGTAGTGGACAGCGAAGAAGGTTACCTCAGTGCAACAGGATCTTGATCAGATAGGCCAATGGGCCAAGGAGTGGCAGAGGTGTAGTAGATGGAGTTTAATTTAGAAAAATGTGAGGTGCTGCATTTTGGAAAGGCAAATCAGAGCAGGACTTATACACTTAATGGGAAGGTCCTGGGGACTGTTGCTGAACAAAGAGACCTTGGAGTGCAGGTCTATAGATTCTTGAAAGCGGATTCGCAGGTAGACAGGATGGTGAAGAAGGCATTTGGTACGCTTGCCTTTATTGTTCAATGCATTGAGTACAGGAGTTGGGAGGTCATGTTGAGGCTGTACAGGACATAGAATAACAACAGATTTGTTAACCAATCGTGACATTTCTCCGCCAATCACATAGGAAGGGTTAGTCCTAAAGCACAGTGATGTTAACACCAGCAAGCAGACAGGAAACATTAAAGAGGAATGCGAGAATAAGAACAAAAATAATTAAATTATTACTGCAAGCAGTCTCAGAGTGAATCATCACATTTCAATTAAACCCCACTGTAACCTTATTCTTGTAGTGGCTGTGCAGCATGAGGTCTCTGGGACTGCTTCTGCCATTACATCCCTAATGCATCTAGCTGTTCTTTGAATGGAACAGAGAAGTGACAAGTCTTTAGGCTACACCAGCCCAATTACAAATTCTTCATCGTGATAATGTTTTGGGAAAAGATTGCACCATGTCACCAACAAGCACCCCCTTCTCCATGTTCCAGCCTCCAGACTCAAAGCTCATCTCCTTGATCAACCAATAGAGTGAAAAACACACACGTTTACAGTCTTGGGGAAAGCAGATGGTCCACTTTAATCTATTGCATTGAGTGAATTTTAAGGGCAGGCAAAGATTCAATAATAGGTTTCACACACACCTACAGTTGGCTCTCAACTGGAATGAGGTACATTTATAAAACAGAAAGCCATGTTTCCAGCACACTAATAGGATCAGGGTGAGAGGCATTAGTTAATCTGCAAAAGTTTATTACTGCAGCATCAATGGAGTCAGGAACATCAGAAGGCAAGGGGTGGCTACTGAACCCAAATGAGGGAATGAAAGTCTTCAGTGAAGATTCAGGAGAACAAACAGCATTCGGGAACAACAAATTGTAATTGCCTGAGAAAATCTCACTCACAGGGTAAACAGACTGCCCGTAGGGGATTACTCATCTTCACTGGGCAGCCCAGTTGGTACCTCGTCCAATTGAAGGGGTACCCAGTGTCCAATACCATTTATTTGTATCATCCCCTCATTAAAACAAAATCTGGCCCCATTCAATCTATCACCACCAACAAAACAAGGTCAGTACAGCACAACATAAACTGAAGAATGTACCATGGCTGAGTGTTGGTTTCTAACAGAAGTATCCAGTTTCAGTTGGACGTGAGATTTAAACAGAATGAAACAAAGCCACAACATGAATAAAAACACAGTCTTTCACCAGGAATCAGCTCACACCAACATGTGGGACATCTTCACATGATCCGACCCTGCAAGCACAATCGTCTCCATGGCTTCACTCCAAAATGCTCCAATGGGATGTCCCAGCTGAGGGCAAGACAGCACCATGTCAGCTTCAGGACCATTCTCTCCAGCTCAGGGTGAAGCTGTTGGAGTGATTTGCTGGTTACTGTCAAACCTGGATTCCTTCCTCAACATGGGTCCAAATGGCCTAAATCCAAACACTAGAAACAGCAGGAGCACAAGATATTGGGATGGAGTTACACTGTCCCCATCACATCAACCCACAGCCTGCTCGACTGGAATGTATGCAGGAGTGGCGATATCCCTAAGAGACAAGGCTGATCTGAGCCCCGAGAGAATTAAAACCAGACGGTGCAAAATGCCATCCTTAGGCCTCACATCGGTAAGTTTATAGTGGGTGCAGTATAACTCCAGTCCATTTCATTAAGCACACTGTTTGTTTCTCGGCATGTTACATACCGACATTTCAATATTCAATAAACGAGCTGCTCCCATCACATTAATGCTGACAGACAGATAGAACTCCCGCACAGAGGATCCCAGTGTTGTACCGGGATGAAATGTCTCTAACCAGTAGTTGTTTCTTACTCATATACCAGCTCAAGACTCGTAGCTGGGGTTAAAGCTGCCTTTAATTGTTGGGCAGCTTGTGGAGTCTTTCTATTCAAATTGTAACCACAATTGAACTACAAGCTCAAGTCCACAAAGTAACAGACCCCTTTAGTTCAGTTACAAAGACAGAATCTGCAATGTTAATTAATTATATCAACACACATCCAAAAAATTATCCATATAATCAATAAACAGCAACAAAGCAAAGATTTCTCTTATTTCACTGAAGATTCTTGAAGATCACGTATATTAAATACAATCTCAGTGCAGGCAAAAGGCAGTACTTCAGTAAATAGATCATGTCAGCATCGAAATTAAATATACCAGAGATTAAGGAATATATTGTACTATGTACGTGTACAAACTAGTCGCTTCACCCAGATAAGGGAGCCTTCCCACAGTAAAGGCTGCTGCATTAGAGATATGCCATTCACAATATTGTGTCCGAGGGCAATGATCATGTTATTACAGACTTTTGATCAGATTTTGTTAAGAAATACTGGACAAAGGGCTATAAAATACTCATATAAATTTCCAGATAAGAAAGGACAGTTGAGACATTTTGCAGTGGTTGGACTATAATCCAGAATGTGAGATAATAAGTTAAGCACTAAATGTCAAGTTGACCTGGATCAGGAGAGCATCTCCCAGTGTTAAACTCATTGTCATTCTCTATACTGCGCATGGTCTAGTCCCAATGACACCATGTGTTTCTGAACTGGACAAAAATAAAAACGCAATCATTTAAACCAGGCAATGTCTGTAATACTGAGATGACCCGAATCAACAGTTATCAAGAATTGAGCAATTTTGAATCAAAGGCATCCACTATATTGGAGAAATGAACCTCAGGGAAGGGGGCACTGCTGGCTTGGAAGGAAGGGAGGAGGATAGATAGTGAAACTAGAGACAACTCTTCCATTCCTCCCGTTACCATTACTCAACAGCCTCAGGCAGTAGAAAGATACCACAGAAGACACAATGAGATGAGACCAAGTGGATCCCCATACTGTCAGCCAATGATAAGCAGTGATTTTGTTATAAATGACATGTAATCTAACTATGCAAATCAACACTCAAAAAAACATCAATTAATCTTGGAGAAAATGGTACGTTCTTGGGCAGTATTCACTAAAGAAATAGTCCATGAGTGATCAACTTCCTTTGATTTGAACATTCTGACCACCACTTAAAAATTTCCAGACATGTCTTTAAGAATTCATGCTCACTTTCCTTACTTTCCATGTATCTTCTTCAAGCTATTCAGTGTATGGAACAGGGTAGAACCAGTTGCTGGACAGGTACAGGATCCCTTTGCATTGTTCGTTCAGAAAGTTGTGGAAATTATCGGTTCCATACCATTTCTTCAACATCTGGGTCATTAGATCCAGACCCTGCTGGCCCCAAGCTGCTCCAATATAATTCTCAATATAACGCTTTTAGCACCCCACTATAAAGGAATGAGAGCAGTTAAATCCCAAAGCTTTACCATTCACATAATTACTCAATTGTGCACAGATGAAGTTTTGGAATGACAAGGGTTTGATTGAAATGATTTTGTGCCCAGATAGATACCCCTGTACTTCCACAATGGGGCTATCTGATAAGCTTCGGAGAGCACATGGAACCGATATTGTTCCTGCTCAGGATCTACCTGTAACAGAGTAAAAGTTCATCATTTATGTGTTTTGATATTTTAGATGATCCTTCTTTCCAAATGCTGTCCTTACCCTCCACACAATAATTAACGGTTGAGCACCAATTAGGAAAATAGGAACATTAGTAGGCCATCCAGCCTCTTACACATGCTTACCATTCAATGAGATCATAGCTGTTTTGTGACGTAATCCCACGTACCTGCATTGGACCACCCCCATACCTTAATACCTTTGCTTTGCAAAATTGTATCCATCTCAGATTTAAAATTAGCAACTGATCCAGCATCCAATGCCATTGGTTGGAGAGAGTTCTAACCATCTATCACCATGTGTGTGTCGAAGTGCTTTCTAACATCTCTCTTGAACAATCTGACCCTAATTCTCAGACTATGTCCCCAAGCTCTAGAATCCCCGACCATTGGAAATAGTTTATCTTTACCTACCCCGTCTTTTCCTGTTAACATCTTGAAGATCACCCTTTAACCTTCTAAATTCTAGTGAAAACCAGCTTAATTTTTATAATTTCTCCTCATAACCGAACCTCTAAAGTCCATGTACCATTCTTCTAAATTTCAGTTGTAGTCCCTCCAAGGCCGATGTATCCTTCCTAAGGTATAGTGCCCAGATCTGCTCCCTGTACTCCAAGTGGGGTCTGACCAGGGTTTTGTGTAATTGCAGCATAACTTCAGCATCCTTGTATTTTAGTCCTCTTGATATAAAGTTCAGCATTCCATTGGCTTTCCTGATTGCTTTTTGCACATTTGTGGCATTTTAAAGATCACTGCACCTGAACCCCCAAGTCTCTTTGGACCTCCAATACATTAACTTCATGCCATATACAAAGTACCCTGATCTTTGCTTTTTCCTGTCCAAAATGGATAACTCATACTTGTTTACATTGAACTCCATCTGCCACAGTTGCATCCATTCACTTAATCTATCAATATCCTTCTGTAATTTCATTCTATCATCTACACTGTCTACAACATCACCTAATTTTGAGTCATCAACAAATTTGGATATAGGATTTTTCATGTCACTCTCCAAGTTGCTAATAAATAGATAGGGGAAGTGGACTGAGGATTGGCAAATGCAATTCAATACAAATAAGCATGAGGTGTTGCACATTGCAAAGTCAAACCAAGGTGGGACTTATACAGTAAATGGTAAGGTCCTGAGGAGTTTTGTGGAACAGAGGGAGCTAGAAGTACAAGTTCATAGTTCATTGAAAGCGGCGTCAGGTGGACAGGGTGGTGAAGAAGGCATTTAGCATGCTGGCCTTCATCGGTCAAGGCATTGAGTATAGGAGTTGGGACATAATATTACAGTTGTATAAATCACTGGTGAGGCTGCACTTGGAGTATTGTGTACAGTTTTGGTCACCCTGTTGTATGAAAGATATAGTTAAACTCAAAAGTGTGCAAAGAAGATTCACGAGGATGTTGCCAGTACTAGTGGGCCTGAGTTACACAGAGAGGTTGGCTAGAATAGGACTTTATTCCTTAGAACGTATGAGATTGAGGGGATGACCTTATTGAGGTGTATAAAATCATGAGGGGCATAGATAGGATGAATGCATATAGTCTTTTTCCCAGGGACGGGAAATTGAAAACTAGAGGGCATTGATTTAAGGTGAGAGGGGAAAGATGTAAGAAGGACTTGAGGGACAACTTCTTCACGCAGAGAGTGGTGCGTATATGGAATGGGCTGCCAGAGAAAGTGCCTGAGGCTGGTACAATAGCAACATTTAAAAAACATTCGGATAGGTGCATGGAGAGTAAGGATTTAAAGGGATATGGCCCAAATGTGGGCAATTGGAACTAGCTGAGAGGGCACCATGGTCAGCATGGACCACTTCGGGCCGAAGGGCCTACTTCCATGCTGTAATACTGTATGACTCTGTAACTCCAGTGATCTGTTTCTCTTTATTAATAATTGAGGAAGAATTTGCCTGTGTCCTGAGTAAGTTCTCCTTTCTTAGTCAGTTCTAAGGAAATATTCCCCATTTGTACCACTGCTGAGTTTTAATACCTACTTCTTTTCCTGATTCCCTTTTTTCTGAGGATTTCTTTGTTATTCCATTTAATTTCCAGCAATTAGCTTTAGTATGCCAGGTCTTATTACAATGGAGTCATATTATTTATTGTACACCATTTTTTAGGTTCTAGTCTTCTTCTTTTACTATTTTGGCACCCTTCTGTTTGCTCTCCAAGGTAAATATCTTTGCCATCTGTATATTATCTATTCCTCTAGTTTCTTTGTTAAGTTCCATATGACCATTTTCTTTCAAGTCTGTGCAAGATATCATAGGTATCTGCTAGAGTCACCATTTCTCATACTTTCCATGTTTCATATTTGACACACATCTAAATAAGTCTTAAGGATTACCAGAATACTATTTTGCAATGATTGCACAATCTTGATTTCCCTCATGTCCTCAAAACATTTCTCTAATTTCGGTGATCGAAACCTCTGTTCCCATACCGTGTACTTTTCCCTTGCCACTTCAACAAATATCGCATTAATTTCTTATAGCATTAAGTTTTAATTGATAAGCTTCAAGGGCAAGCTCTTAAGCATTGAGCATTGCTCTTTTAATAGCTTCACACTCTACAGATTGCACTTCTGACAAGCTAGCATACACTTTCATAGCTGTACCTATCAAAACACTCTGTAAAATTAAGGTACAAACGTTGTTTGCTCATAATGTTTCTTTTCTTAGTTTTCCTCACTTTCAAATTCAAACTTTCCTACTTCCATTTCCCTTTTCATTACAGTTACCCTCTCTCTGCCGATTCAAGGTTTCTTTTCATTTCTTTCATTATTTAAAATAAAGTTCTAACTTTATCTTAGCTTATTCCAGTGGTGGCATATTAAGTTCAGGCTTCTCTCCTTTCAGTTCTAAAAAAGAAAACATCTCAGCTTTACACATCTTTTTATTTCTGCCCCCAACTTATCTCTTTATTAATTCTCTCAGTTTAGCCTTAGGCAAAAATTTCAAATGATCCACGGTTACATCTTCTACTCCCAGAAATTGATCTACTCACAGATACAGGACAAGTCAGATCCCACAAGGCTGTAAATGTATTTGTAACAAAAGCATATAAATTTATTACACTAAAGAAAAATACTAATATATCTAAATCACATCCCTTTTCTGAGCAGTATACTGTACAGGTACTCAATCCCAGTGAAGTCTTACTCCTATCTGAACTCTGTTTTCTTAATTAATTAAGAAGATTGAAATCAGTGACTTCCCATACAATGACCAGATGTGATTCTGTTCATCTTTCCCCAAGAGATGTATACAGGTAAGTTAAATCATTGACTTCTTTTCCTTAAGAGAAACTCAGGGATTTTCCTAGCCCTTTTTCTTGGACTGTTTAAAAAAAAATACAACAGACTTCTTTCTAGCCTGAGACTTCTACAAATTAAAACTGTCCATTTGGTGATAAATCTTTTTCTTCTGACCTCAACCTGATCGGGCCTCCTGACCACCTGTTTCTCTGCAGATTAGAAAATTCAAATTAGCAAACATTCATCAACTATATGACGAGACTTTTGATCCAGTCATTTAGCTTAAGGTACAGGCTATTTGGAAAGGATTTAATCTTTCTGTTCATAAAATTACTTTTTGACCTTGTATAAAAAAAAGTCCCCCTTTGCAGGATTAAAATCAAAAATCTAGTTGCCTCTTCTCAAGTATCCAAATTCCAAATTGATAATAAATACATCATTAATGCTTATCACACCATTCCAATGGTGAATCAATGGTTGCCGTTCAATATCCTGTAAGGAGGCAGTCCTGAATGAAGTCAACACTCACAGTAGAATGGTGCTCAGTGATCTGATAGCGTGGCCCTTTCCATTTGCAGATTTTGTTCCTCAATCCCAGCTTTAAGTGACATGGAAGCACAGTGTAGCTGATTATTGTGATGGGAGGGAGGTAGATTAGATGAAATGCAATGGGATATTGGTACTGTTGGAGCAGAAACAGAGAGGCACTTAAATTGATTCAATGCATGTAATGCTATTAATGGATTGATGGCCTGAACAGTCATCATCAACTGGTGCCAACATTGCACATTGAGTTTAATCTAATTTGCTCTTTAGATCGGACTTGGCTATTTCCCTTATAAGAAACCACCTATCTTAGGAGTAAGCAAACATCCAGATTGACAGAAACACTTTGACCTCTAACATGGGAGCAATAAACTGCTGCCATTCTAATCATACATACAACACCAGACCACTAACAGCAAACAGTCATTCACCCAAAAGGAGATTCTCTCTAGTCCCATAGGGAATGGCCGTATCCACCCGAGAAATCAGTCAGGATCTCAGTTCAATAACTCTTCCAGAAATCATTAACTCTTACAGTGTAGCAACCGCATCGAAATTCCAATCTTGATAAACTGCTTAAAAGTCTCAAAATCTAAGAATCAGAAACTACAATATTGTACGCTGGGGTAGTTTTGGAAAGACCCATTGAATTAGGTGATGCAACAGCTTAATCTCCAGTGAGCTGTACTCACCTTTGAGTATTTAGACCATTTCCTTTTGAAACTTTCCAATTGAACCTACTGCTATCAGTTTATCATGCAAAGCATTCCAGACCATAAAACTCATTGTGTTTCAATGAAAAAATGATCACACCATCCAGAGTCCTGCACAGCTCACTTGCTAATTATCATCCCTGGGTTTCCTCTGGAGACGCGTTCTTGTGGCACAGTGGGTCACACTCCTGCCTCTGAGATAGACGTTCCAGTTTTAATCAGAGGGAGGCAATGGCTGAGTGATTTTGTCACCGACTAGTAATCTAATTGCCTCTGTTCGTTGTTAAGTTGCACCATCATTCATGACTGGACGCGGCAGGACTGCAGAGCTTAGATCTGATCCTTTTTTAAAAAATCATCCACAAGATGAGGGCATCGCTGGCCAGGCCAGCATTATTGCAGTTAAAAGATAACCACATTGCTGTGGGTCTGGACTCACATGTAGGCCAGACCAGGTAAGGGTGGCTGTTTCCTTCCCTAAAGGACATTAGTGAGCCAGATGGGTATTTTTCTGACATCGACAATGGTAACATGGTCATTAGACATCTTAAAATTATTTTAATTCCAGAGTCATTTTTATGAAAATGTTTCCAATTGACAGGATGGGATTTAAACCCATGTCCCAAGAACATTACCCTGGGACTCCGCATCAAGAATCCAGTGGCTGAGGAAATATTACCAGAGACACAGTGTGGCTTCAGACCTTCTGGAGGAACCCTCAACATCATCTTCATCATTTTAATGGGCTTCTAGATATTAGAGTCCTGCCTCCAATCCTCCTTTCAATGCTGAATCTAAGAGTCTGTCTAAGTATTAGTGGCAGAAGAGAGACCACCAGCGAGTCTTAACAAGAAGAGGCATTTGGCTTGCGTTAGAAGGTAATTTATTGCATTATAGCAATGGGTACAGGTGACATTAACTCATTAAGGAATAATTACAGAAGGCCATCAAATAAATCCACGTCTGATTCCATCAGGACCTCGTGTAAGATACTGAAAAACCATGAGGGGCATGGATAGGGTGAATAGCCCAAGTCTTTTTCCAGGGATAGGAGAGTCCGAAACTAGAGGGCATAGGTTTAAGGTGAAGGGGGTGGAAGATTTAAAAAGGACCTGAAGGGCAACGTTTTCATGCAGAGGGTGGTTAGTGTGTAGAATGAGCTGCCAGAGGAAGTGGTGGAGGCTGGTACAATTACAACATTCAAAAGGCATCTGAATGGGTACATGAATAGAAAGAATTTAGATGGATATGGACCAAATGCTGGCAAATGGGACTAGATTAATTTGGGATATCTGGTCGGCATGGATGGGTTAGACCATGGAGTCTGTTTCCATGCTGTACGACTCTATAACTATGACCGATTCTCAACTCAAGATTTGTGTGACAACAGCACGTTGGGTGGAGCTTGATACAGCTCTTCTGGAAGTATTATCTTCCATGACATTTGCAGCCAAACAAATCAAGACAAAGATCAAGAGCACCACTAGGAATTCTTCACTGTATTCATCAACCTGACTTTAGCATTTGCCTCCACGAATCATAAGACTCTGTGGACTACATTCCAAGCACTGGATGCCCAAGAAATGCTGTAATCTGACCACTGTTTTATGAATGATATAACTGCAAATAGTTTAAGTGAAGAAGCTGAAACAGATGCCTTCAAAATTCAGGCCAAAATCAGACAAGGCTGAGCAATAGCCCCCACGCCATTTGCACAAGTTACAAAAAGCTAGTATCCAAGTTCAGCAGGTAATAGAAAAAGCAAATGGAATTTTAGTCTTGATTTCAAAGAGTTTGGAATGTAAAAATAGGAAAGTCTTGTGAAAACTCGACAAAGCACTAGCCAGACCACAGGTAGAATACTGTGAACAGTTTTCGGGTCCCACAATCTAAGGAAAGATAAATTGACATTGGAGGCAGTCAGAGAAGGTTCACTGAACAAGTTATGAAAAGACAGGTTGAATAGGTTGGGCCTGTGCTTGCTGTAATTTAGAAGAAAGAGAGGTGACCCTTATTGAAACATACAAGATTCTTAGGGGACTTGCGTAGATGTGGAGAAGTTGTTTCCCCTGTGGGAGTGTCCAGGACCAGACAGCTTCATCTCAGAATGAGGAGTCACACATTTAAGACAGACATGAGGATGAATTTCTTCTCTGAGAGTATTGAATGTGCGAAAATCTTTACTTCAGAGGGCTGTTGAGGCTGAACCATTAAGAATGTTCGAGGCTGAGATAGAATTTTAACCAGGAAGGGAATCAAGGGCTATGGGGAAAGAGGCAGGAAAATGGAGTTGAGGATTATCAGATCGGCCGGAATGACAGAGCAGACTTGATGGGTTGAATGACCAAATTCTGGTCCTACATCGAATTTACAACTTACTTGATGGGGCTGATTCACCTTAATGAGCTGGTGTCAGCATTAAATTCCATGTGGTTGAACAACATTTTAACCTCAGTCATCTCGGTGGCCAAAACTAGCAGGGAGGTTTTGTCAACACACACCTCTGCTAGCCAACAAAATGTCCCAGTTCATAGACAAGGATTGGTTAGCTCAGTCGGGTAGATGGCTGGTGAGTGATGCCAACGGCTTGGGTTCAATTCCCATCCAAGCTGAGGTCACCATAGAGGCCCCACCTTCTCATCTGAGCCATGGTGACCCTTAGGTTAAACCATCAGTTGTCTCTCATTTTCTCTCGAATGAGAGAGCAGTTCTCTGGGACTATGGTAACTTTACCAAGTGAACAGAATAGCTATATGTAACTATTTACAAAATAAGGGAATGATGATCAGAGTGGCAGGAAAGGGCAGAGTATAGAAATCAAAGCATGAATGAGTAGATAGCGCTACATGTTACAAAAAGAGTGAAAAGGCAGAACTAAAGGCTTTGCATCTGTACATGCTTTGCATTCATAATAATGATGAATTGATAACATGAATAGAAATAAGTACAAAACCGAAAGAACTGCAGATTCTGTAAATCAGAAACAAAAACAAAAGTTGCTGGAAAAGTTCAGCAGGTCTGGCAGCATCTGTGAAGAGAAATCAGAGTTAATATTTCGGATGGTTCTGAGGAAGGGTCACCGGGACCCGAAGCGTTAACTCTGATTTTCTCTTCACAGATGCTGCCAGACCTGCTGAGCTTTTCCAGCAACTTCTGTAGAAATAAGTATATATGATCTGGTAAAAAAAAAATAGAATATTTGAAGTTATGTAACATTTAGGAAGGACAGGAAGCAAAGAAAATGCAGTGGGGTAGCTCTGTTAATTAATGTTGGTAGTGGTACAACAGAGAGAGAGAGAAATAACCTTAGTTTTGGAGATCAATTTGGGTCAAGATCAGAAATGATAAAAAGGTAACAAAGTGGTAGTGGTTTATAAGCCCTAATAGCAATAATTCTGTAGGACAGGGCATACAGGATAAAATGATGGGGGCTTCTGGGAAAGCTACAGTAAACATGGGTGAATTTAGTCTACGCATTCATTAGATTAATCATGATTCAAAGTAGCATAATTATGAGTTGTAGAACGTTTCTGGGACAGTTTCTTAGAGTAGCATGTTCTACATCTAATGAGCAAGCAGGCTGTACCAAATCTGGTAATGTGCAATAGCACAGGATTAACCATTGATCACATAGTGAAGGCATCACTAAATAACAGTGGGTAATGAAAATCAATGAATTCCATATTGCGGTTGAGGGAGTGAAGAGTGGGTTTAGGAAACATGTATTAAACATTGAATAAGGGAAATTATAAGGGCACGAAGACAGAGCTGGGTTAAGTGAACTGGAAAATTAGGTTTAAGGATAGGTCAGTGGAGATGCAGTGGCAGACATTGAAGGAGATATTTAATAAGATATTTCAAAGTACTCATAACAGGTACATTTCAATGAGTAAGAAAGACTCTGTGGGAAGGATACATCATCTGTAACTGATGAGAAAATAAAGAAAAAGGCAGATAACTTCCCAAAGATGAGTCACTTGGAAAAGGATTGTTATTCATTATATTCTGCGGAAAGCATGACAATTTGATGAATAAGGAGATGTAAAGCAAACAAGAAATGTAAAAACAGATTGTAAGAGTTTCCACAGTTGGATATGGGCAAACAGAGAATAAGGATAAAAGGTAATAATCTTGCATTGACAGGAAATAGCAAATATTGCCGCTGAGGCCTCAGTTTTACATTACGTGCTAATGACTTGGATGAAGAAAGTGGGTGCAATATAGGGTGCAGATGAAGATGTTACACTCGAACAAAGACAAAATACTGTGGATGCTGGAAATTTGAAAAAAGCACTGAGAATGTTGGAGAAATTCAGCAGGCCTGGCAGCTTCTGTGGAGAGAGAAATAGAGCCAACATCGGGAATCTGGTATGGTACTTCTTCAGAACTTCTCTTCACAGATGCTGCCAGACCTGCTGAGTTTCTCCAGCATTCTCTGTGATTGTTAGAAAAATTACACTATTTGACACATCCTTAGCTTCAGAAGTTATCCTTTTGTCCTATCTGGAACATGGTTTGAGTTTTAGCTTTCCCCAAATGATTTCAAACCGCAGGGAGGGGCCAGTGCCTAAATTTGAGTCTTAAAAGAGCTAGCGTAGGCAATGATAGATTAAATGGCCTTCTGTGCTGTCACAGTTCTACAAACAAATACACTGCACACTACTTCATACCCATTGCATAAAAGGAAAACAAGTCCAGTCTGTCCAATCTCTCTTCATAATTGTATCTTTCCAGACCAGGCAGGGGAGGTAATGGCTTAGTGGTATTAACGCTGGACTGTTAATCAAGAGACGCAGATAACATTCTGGGAACCTAGGTTCGAATCCCGCCATGGCAGATGGTGGAATTTGAATTCAATAAAATATCTGGAATTAAGAGTCTAATGATGACTGTGAATCCATTGTTGGAAAAATCCACCTGGTTTAGAGAAGGAAACTGCCATCCTTACCTGGTCTGGCCTACATGTGACTCCAGGTTGACTCTGAACTGCCCTCTGGGTAATTAGGGTTGGGCAATAAATGCTGCCTAGCCTGAGACACCCTCATCCCGTTAATGAAAAAAAAAATATCCTGGGAAATCCAGGATAACACAGTGTGGAGCTGACCAAGCACAGCAGGCCAGGCAGCATCAGAGGAGCAGGAAAGTTGATGTTTCAGGTCAGAACCCTCCATCAGAAATGGGAGAGGTGGAAGGTAGTTCCGAAATAAATAATGAGAGGAAGGGTGGGGCTGGGGAAGGTATGTGGGATGGTGATAGGTGAGTGCAGGTACTCAGGAAAGCTAATAGAATGTTGTGTTTTATAGTGAAGGGAATTGAATATAAGAGTAAGGAGGTTATGCTTCAGTTATACAGGGTGTTATGAGACTGCATCTGCAGTAATGTGTACAGTACTGGTCTCTGTACCAATGGATTTCAATACGTTGGAAACAGTTCAAAGAAGGTTTACTAGATTAATACCTGGAATGAACAGATTGCCTTATGAGGAAGACTAGACAGGCTAAACCTGTATCCTCTGGAGTTTAGAAGAGTCATAGGTGACTTAATTGAAACATAAAAGATCCTGAGGGGATTTGACTGGGTGGTTGTGGAAAGGACTATTCCTTTTGTGGAAGAATCTAGAACTCGGGGTCAGAGTTTAGAAATTACAGGTTGTGCATTTAAGACAGTGATGAGGAAATGTGTTTTTTTTTCTCTCAGAGGGTTGAGAGCCTTTGGCATTCCCTTTCTCAAAAGGCAGTGGATGCAGAATCTTTAAGAAGTTTTAAGGCAGAACAGATTCTTAATGGCCAAGAGGATGAACGATTATAGTGGTTATATAGGAATGTAGAGTTGAGTTTAAAACCAGATCAGCCGTGATCTTATTGAATGGGGGAGCAGACTCGGAGGGCCAAGTGGCCTACACTTGTTCCGTGTTTGTATGTTAGTCATGAAACTGCAACATTCACTCCATAGCCCAGGACCTGAACTAAAGGTGGAGTGCATCCAAAACATCAAACAGAGGCTGGATCCAGACATGTCGTTCCCCATATCCTGTTGACTCCTTTAACAAGGAAACGTGCCTCAGGGCCAAAAAAATTCTAGGCTCAAGTCTTTGAGACTCATGCACAGCAGGATTAGATGGGAAGTTGCAGACACCAAGCCTTGGGATGTCAAGGACGATAGAATTATCTCACTGAGGTCAGTGAAGCACGAACACCCCTGACTCACTCCATTGAGTAATAAGCTGTAATGTGGCCACCCAGGCACGAGTCTGTCCCACCACATAAACACTCAGCAGTAACCTACAAATACACATCACTTCAATCTTTCAACCTCCCCTTTCCCAGAGACTCCAAACCTACCATCTCACTGCCAGCATTGTATTAGCAAAGGAAAATAAAATGCCCTTTAGTTGGGGCAACGGATTCTCAAAGATCAGATGAGTTACATTGTTACTGCGGACGTTGGTAAGAAGAGAACATAGGAAATAGATCAGGAGTAGACCTCATACCTACCTCACCATTCAATAAGATGGTGGCTGATCTGTCCCAGGCATCAACTTTTCTTTCATGCCACTCCCCATAGCCCTTAACTCAATATCTCAAAACTCTACCTCCCTCCTCTTTCAATAATTTCAGCGATCTAGCCCCCACAATTCTCTGGGGTACCAAACATTCACTACCCTGTGGGAGGAAAAATTTCTTCCCATCTCCATTTTGAATGAGTGACACCTCATTTGAGATTTCCCCACTAGTGGAAACATCTATTCAGCACCTACCCTGTCAAGCCCCCTTCAGAATTTTGTATGCTTCAATAAGATCACCCCTCATTCTTCTAAACTTGGGAGAATAGAGGCCTGGCCTGTTTAACCATTCTTGATAAGTCAATCCCCACTTCAACCCAGAAGTCAGACAAGTGAATCTCCTTTGAACAGCCTTCAATACTAGTCTATCCTTTCTTAAATATAGGACCAAACTGTACACTGTACTACAGGTGTAGCCTCACCAACAAGACTTCTTGTTATTAAACTCCAATGTCCTCCCCCAACCAATTAATGAAGGCTGAAATTATATTTGCTTTCTTAACTATTTGCTGCACCTCCTTGTTAAACTTTTGTGTTTCAAGCACAAGAACACCCAGATCCATCTGCAACACACTTTTTCGGAGTCTCCCTTCATGTTAATAATAATCTGCTCATTGATTCTTCCAATCAAAAAATGCATGACCTCACACTTTCCTGCATTTATTCAGTCTGCCAAGTTTTTACGCACTCACTCAACCTATCAATATCCACTTGCAGATTCATTATGTCCTCATCACTACTTATCTTCCCAACTATATTTGCACCATCAGAAAATTTGGATACATTACATCCTGCCCCTTCCTCCAAGTCAGTGATGCAGATGGTAAATCACCAAGGCCCTAGCACTGATCTTTGTGGCACACCACTAGCTGTGTCTTTCTAATCTGAAATGATCCTGACTCTCTATCTTCTGTGTGTTAACCAATTCTCAGTCCACGCTAATGCATTTTCGCCAATTATGCGATCTCCTATCTTGGCAATAACGTTTTATGTGGCACCTCAAAACTCAAGTACACTACATATACCATAGAGTCATAGAGTTGTACAGCATGGAAACAGACCCTTTTGTGCAACTCATCCATGCCAACCAGATATCCTAAATTAATCTAGACCCATTTGCTAGCATTTGATCCTATAATTCCACATATTCCTATAAAACCCTTCCTATTCATATACCCATCCAGATGCCATTTAAATATTGTAATTGCATCAGCCTCTATCACTATCATTCCAAACCTGCACCACCCTCTGTGTGAAAAAGTTGCCCCTCAGGTCTCTTTTAAATCTTTCCCCTCAGGTCTCTTTTAAATCTTTCCCCTCTCACCTTAAACCTATGCCCTCTAGTTTTGGACTCCCCTACCCTGGGGAAAAGACCTTGGCTATTTACCCTATCCACGCCCCTCATGATTTTATAAACCTCTAAAAAAGGTCACCCTGAGCCTCCGACATTTCAGGAAAAATAGCTCCATCCTACTGTGTTTACACACCGACAATATGTGGAGCAGATTGATTTAAAATGTTATTTAGAATAACACAGGATCATAGCACAGTTAGGGAAATATGAAAATTCTACTTGTTTCAGGTTTGGTGATGACAGCATATTGAGTGATAATTCCATATAAAATAGTTGGAGAAAGCCAAGTTATTCGTAGTGCTGTGAGATGGGCTTACTGCTGAGTAAACCTTCCCTGAAAATTGCACAAATGAAACTGAACTTGGAATAGGACAAAGCAATTGTTTGCTTTAGCAGGTCAGTGGCTCCTGCTGGTAACCCGATCAGGACATTATCGATGCCCCTTTTAAAAGAAAGTAAACCTGACACTTCCAATCAGCATGGTAAAGAATTGTTACTTTCATCAGACGATGAAAACCTGAGAGGGAGTGAAAGAAAAAACAAGTTATCTTAAAGTGATGGAGACATTTCATTCACCCGTCTTACTCTGGATTAAAAAGCTAGCTAAAGAATGTGCTTAATGAGAAATGGGTGAGGCTTATCAGAGAAATTAGAGCAAATTGTGATGTATATATTTAAAAAAAAAAGACAATGTTGCATTCTATGGCTAAGGCTGCCATTGACTCACAACTGAGTGAGATTTTTTCTTTACTTTTTACTGACTGAATCTGAATCAATAAATGTGGAGCTACAAAGCACAGCTGGTCAGACAGCATCCGAGGAGCAGGAAAGTCAATGTTTTGGGCTGAAACCCTTCATCAGGACTGGGCTGACTTTTGGAAGGAAAGGTTATCAGTCCTGAATCTGTTTACCCTTTAGAATCATGAATCCCTACAATGTGGAAACAGGCCTTTTGGCACAACAAGTCCACACTGACCCTCAGACCATACCACCCAGACCCATCCCCCTATAACCCACGTTGTATTAAGGAGAGTCCTACAGCCAATGTGGGAATTGAACCCTGCAGCCTTCTGGACTTAATCTCAAATTCAACAATTTTAGAGTTTCAGCCATCTTCCCCATGCTTTCTCCCAGCCCTACACACCAGGCCTTATTATCAACATGGGCTGCTACCACACACTACCCTTTGTTAGTACTAATCGTCCCCATTAGCTGCTCTTCATTCTCCCATACTGACCTTTACCCACTCCTTTATCTGTCCAACTATTCTTCTCTCTCTTTGGGCTCTATCTCCACCTTTTGTTTAATCTTCCCCCTACCCCCACCCTATCTTCTGTACAAAAGTCCCAACGTTTTCCAGCACCAATCCCTGTGGCACCCCACTAGTTACTGCCTGCCAATTTGAAAAGGACCCTTTAGTTCCTACTCTTTGTTTCCTCTCTGTCAACCAGTTTCCTATCCATCTTGATTCACTTCCCCCAATCCCATGAGCTTTAATCTTGCACATTAATCTCTTATGTGGGACATTGTCAAACACTTTCTGAAAGTCCAAATATACTACGTCAACTGGCTCCCCTTTGTCAACTCTACTAGTTATATCTTATAGAATTCCAACAGATTTCTCATGCATGATTTCCCCTTCATAAATCCATGCTGATTCTGTCTGATCCTGTCACTGCTTTCTAAATGCTCTGCTGTAAAGTCCGTGATAATGGATTCAAGAATTTTCCTCACTACCTATATTAGGCTCACCTGTTTTCTCTCTACCTCCCTTTTTGAATATTGGAGTGACATTAGCTACCCTCCAATTTGCAAGGGCTGTTCAAGAGTCTATAGAATGCTGGAAGATGACCACCAATGCATCCACTATTTCTAGAGCTACTTCCTTAAATACTCTGGGATGTAGATAATCAGGCCCTGTGGATTTATCTGCCTTCAATTCCATCAACTTTCTCAGCACTATTTCTCTACTAATTTGATCTCCCTCAATTCTTCTCTCTCACTAAATCTTGCATTCTCCAACATTTCTAGTATCTGATTTGTGTCCTCTTTCGTGAAGATGGAACAAAAGTATGTATTCAGTTGTTCAGCCATTTCTTTGTCCCCTATTATACATTCTCTGTTTCTGTCTGTAGGGGGCCTACATTTGTCTTCGCTAATCTCTTTCTCTTCATGTATTTATAGAAACTCTTAGTGTCAGTCTTGATGATTCCTGCAAGCTAATTTTCATACTGTATTTTCCCCTTCTTAATCAATCCTTTGACACTTCTTTGCTGAATTCTTTGCTAAAAAAGGGCTCTTGCGGCGCTGTGACAGTGCCCCACAGATCCAGGAGGCCCAGGCTCAAGTTACACCTCCTCCAGAGGTGTGGCGTTCCATACCTGAGCAGGTTTGTTAAAAACTTCGAGAGTGTTGGAGACTTTGGCCAACTGGACACTTTTTACAGAGAGGCAGAATGGGTATGACCAGCCAAATGGCCTTTTCTGTGCTGTAAACACTCTTCTGTGATTCAACAAAGTGGGCAGTAGTTCACAACATTCATGAAATACACCTCATAGACAGATACTGGGTAGGAAATGAGCAATGTAACAGACAACACATCTGAAATTGACACGGCTGGTCCAGTTATATTTCTAATTATTGGTAACCCACTGTTTCCTTATAGCGTGGTGTCAGCAGATAGCAGGTTCCAACATTTTTCCCAGCATCTGAGGGAGCATATTTACACAATTTCCAGATTATTTTACAGGTACTGGTTGGAGAACTTTCATGCAAAGCACAAAGGGGTTATTTCAACTAGTAACAGTGCTCATAGATACTCAGATCTGTAGATTAAGAAATCACACATGTTTGTTACATTAGTCATGTCAAGTGACCAGCAGAAGAAATTAAATTGAATGATATCAGAAATCTGGGGAAATTTGTTAATTTATTTTGTGATTCAGCCATCTTGACTCTTTTTGCAATATGATTCCCACATCATTGTTATACAGTTTAAACCAAGCCCATGAGTAATAAATAATTAGTTCAGGGATTCCACAAAGAAATTGCTTTCTCGTTTGTCATCTTAAATATTTTCTCGGCATTGAGACAAAAAATGCTTCAAGCGATCCTCAAAACAGGTATAGTAGGAACTGCAGATGCTGGAGAATCTGAGATAACAAGGTGTAGAGCTGGATGAACACAGCAGACCAAGCAGCATCAGAGGAGCAGGAAGGCTGACGTTTCGGGTCTAGACCCTTCTTCAGAAAATTTTCTAATGCTGCTTGGCCTACTGTGTTCGTCCAGCTCTACACCTTGTTATCTCAAAACAGGTAGACAGGGTGGTGAAGAAGGCTTTTGGCATACTTGCTTTCATCAGTCAGAGCGCTGAGTTGGGACATCTCTGCAGCTGTACAATACGTTGGTAAGGCCACATTTGGAGTACTGCATGCAGTTCTGGTTGCCCTACTATAAAAAGGATATTATTAATCTAGAAAGAGTGCAGAAAAGATTTATTAGGACACTACCTGGACTGGAAGGGTTGAATTATAAGGAGGTGCAGGATAGGCTGAGACCTTTTACCCTGGACCGTAGGAGACTGAGGAGTGACCTTATTTATACGGATCTATAAAATTATCGAGGCATAGATTAGGTAGATAGCCAACAGCTTTTCCCCATGGTAGGGGAGTCTAAAACTAGAGGGTGTTGGTTCAGGGTGAGAGGGGAGAACTACAAAAGGGTCCAGAGGGGAAATTTTTTCACACAGCGGGTGGTGAGTGCCTGGAACTGGCTCCCAAAGGTAGTGGTGGAGATGAGTACAATTTTGTCATTTAAGAAACACTTGGACAGGTACGTGGATGTTATAGGCATGGAGGGATAAGGACCAAATGCAGGCAAATGGGACTAGATTAATTGTGAAAATTGATGGCATGGACATCAGGGCAGGACTTATACATTTAATGGCAAGGTCCTGGGGAGTGTTGCTGAACAGAGACCTTGGAGTGCAGGTTCATATTTCCTTGAAAGTGGAGTCACAGGTAGATAGGATAGTGAAGAAGACGTTTGGTATGCTTGCCTTTGTAGAAAACAACCTGAGCTTATCCAGCCTCTCTTCACAGCTAAACTGCTCCACCTCAGACAACATCCTGGTTAATCTCATCTACACCCTCTCCAGTGCAATCACATCCTTCTCATAGTGCAGAGACCAGAACTACACACAACACCCGAGATACGGCCTAAATAAAGTTCTGTACAGCTCCAACATCACCTTCCTTCTCTGATAATCTATGCCTCGACTGATAAAGGTAAGTGTCACATAAGCCTTCTAAACTATTGTATTAACCTGTCCTGCCACCTTCAGGGATCTATGGACAATCACCCCCAGCTCCCTCTGTTCCTCTGTGTTTCCTGGTGTCCTGCCATTTATTGAGTCCTGCCTTATCTTGTCACTTCTTCCAGAGTATAGGAGTTTAGGAGTATAGCAGTATTGATTATAGAGATTGGGACATCATGTTGTAGCTGTATAAGACATTGATGAGGCCCCTTTTGGAGCACTGTGTTCAGTTCTGGTCGCTCTGCTGTAGGGTTCAGCAAAGATTTACCAGCATGTTGATGGGAATGGAGGGTTTGAGTTAAAAAGATAGGCTGAGACACTTTTCACTGGAGTGTAGGAGGTTGAGAGATGACCTAATAGAAGTAGTATCTGTTCAATGTGACTTACTATTGTGCCCTGCAATGTTTTTCAGTGCATTTTGTAAAACAAGAAGCAGAATATTAATGAAGCAAGTTGTGGTGTTAATGAAGCATTTAACCTTTAATTGGTAACTCAATACTGCCTGGTGAGAAACTCCCCACTCCATTCAGCAGATACACGAAACACCCTTGCTGGACCTCTTGTTCAATTCTACCCTGAATCCTGCCATCGACCACGTCTTTCAGATCCCTGCAAGAATCTACTCGATCCATTTGCAATAAATAGCTGTTTTCTTGTCAAGTACAAAAACCTGATGGTCTTATTTTAACCTGAGTCTGTTAATTGGGGGAACCGGGGACTTTAAGTGAGTTCAATTAGATCTTTTGACATCTGTGATGACTTCAGGAGTAGTGAAGTCACACTTCAGTGAGTTGTGTCAGTAATCGCTTTCATAACTTATTGGAGAAATTTAAGGGCCTATTAAAGAGGCTCAGTTCATCACAAATGCACCTCTGAACCACATTGTTCCCGATTCAAGTCCCAATCGAGAGTAGAAAATCAAGGTTGATATTCCAATGCAGTACCGAGGGAGCATTGTACATGGAGGTATTGTCATTTGGACTACATCGGCCTGCTTGGAGGATGGAGAGATCTCCTGGTATGTTGAGATGACCAGGAAAGTTCAAATAGAATAACTGACATCCCTTTATTCCGAGGAAGAATCTTCAACAATCACATTGAACACCACATTAAGAAGAAGGAATCTTCAAGTGAACATGTCCAATTCATCAATAATTCAGTCAAAGGATGAGTGGGAAAGTCCAAATTAATCAACAAGTTGAAGTAACAAATCAAACCAGTTCACATAATAGAATAGAAATTTATTGGCATGTGTACTTTTACATGAAAAATACAGTGAAAAGGTTTATAACTCAACCCCAACACGGCGCCTACATCAACGACAGAAGTGATACTTAATAAAGTTAATCTAAATTAACTTCTACTCCTATCTTCTATGTTTCGGCTGTCCTTGGTCATGAGTCACCAAAAACTAATGTGCAGTAATAAAACTGCAGAAGCTGGAAATCTGAAACAAACACAGAAATTGCTGGAGAAACTCAGCAAGTCTGGCAGCATCTGTGAAGAGAAAACAGAGCTAACGTTTCAAGTCTAGTGACTCTTCTTTAGGCAAATATAATGTTAGCCCATAGTAAAAGAAACGTAGAGTGAAGAAATCTTGCTGAAATGGAGTAGAATTGAATTGGTAAGACTGTGTCTGGAACATTGTGTAAAGTTGCAGCCCCTTTATCTAGGAGGGATACATTTGCTGTGGAGGTAATACAACAGATTAGTTCCTGAGGTGTAGGATTATTTTCGGAGGAGAGATTGAGGGGACAAGATTTGTCTTATCTGGAGTTTAGAAGAATGAGAGGTGATCTCATTGGAACACACAGAAGTCGTACAGGGCTTGACTGGATATATGCAGGAAGTTTCCCCTGGTTAATGGCTCTTGGACCAGGGACACATTCTCAAAATAAGTGGCTAACAATTAGGGCGCAAATGCTTCACTCAATGTGTGATGAATCTTCAGAATTCTCTACCCCCGAGGGCTATGGAAGCTCAGTCGCTGAGTACGTTCAAGACTGATTAAGATAAAGGCATTAAAGATAGTCAAGGGATATGTGAATAGTGCAGGATAATGGCATTGAGACGGAAGATCTGTTTTGACCTAGTTTAAAAGCAGAATTGGTTTGATGGACCAAACAGCCAATTCCTGTCCCTATTTCCAATGTTCATATTTCTTTTTAAAATTTCTTCATGAATGTGCGTGTCATTGGCTGGTCCAGCATTTATTGCCTGTCCATAGTTGCCCTTGAGAAGGTGGTGGTGAGCTGCTTTCTTGAACCGCTGCAGTCCATGTGCTGTAGGTTAACCCACAATGCACTTGAGGAGAGGATGTGAAATTCCAGGATTTTGACTCAGTGACAGTGATGGAACGACAATGTATTTCCAAGTTAGGATGGTGAGTAGCTTGGAGGGGAATTTGCAGGTGGTGGCGTTCCCGTATGTCTGCTGTCCTTGTCTTTCTAGATGGTAGTGGTCATGGATTTGAAAGGTGCTGCTTAAGGATCTTTGGTGAATTTTTGCAGTTCACCTTGCAGATGGTACGCACTGCTGCTACTGAGCGTCAGTGGTGGATGGAGTGGATGTTTGTGGATTTGGTACCAATCAAGTGGGCCATTTTGTCCTGGATGGTGTCAAGCTTCTTGAGTGTTATCGGAGATGCACCCATCAGGCAAGTGGGGAGTATTCCATCACACTCCTGACTTGTGCCTTGTAGATGGTGGACAGGCTTTGAGGAGTCAGGAGGAGCGTTACTCTCCACAGTATTCCTAGCATTTCACTAGTAGCCAGTGTTTATGTGGTAGGTCCAGGTGAGTTTCTGGTCAATGGTAACCCCTAGGACGTTGATAGGGGTTGAATTCAGTGATGGTAACACCATTGAATGTCAAAGGGCAGTGGTTAGATTGTTTCTCATTGGAGATGGTCATAACTGGCATTTGTGTGGCATGAATGCTACTTGTGACTTGTCAGCCCAAGCTTGGATATTGTCCAAATCTTGTTTCATTTGAACATGGACTGCTTCGGTACCTGAGGAGACATGAATGGTGCCGAACATTGTACAATCATCGGTGAATATCCCCACTTCTGACCTTATGATGGAGGGAAGGTTGTTGATGGAGCCACTGAAGATGGTAGGCCTAGGACGCTACCCTGAAGAATTCCTGCAGAGACTTTTCTGCCTATCTTTGTGTCTTAATATGAGATGATGTTCATATAAAAGCTGAATAAAATGCCAGGAGAGAGGAATTTATTTTAATTACTTATGTGTGAATGTTAGATGTTTCCTGTGACTGCAAGTCTGAACTCTTTTCTGCAGAGTTAAGCATCTGCCTTTACTGTCTGGCTTTTATTGTTGAAAGCATAGACTTGCCACTGGTCTGACTAATGCATCTATATACACATGCATGCATGCATTTGTAGGAACAGATTGAATTTGATTGTTGAGTTAGTTGAAATACAGGAATTGAGTTACATTAGCATTCTTAAGTTAAAATACAAGTGTCACCTGTTTAAGGAGGTTTCACGAAAACATTGCCTTGTGAGAGTTAAGCTTTCATCTGAAGCCCTGGAATATCAGGCAGAAATCCAACTTGAACTTTTCAAAACACTTTCCATCAGCTAAAAAAAAACTGCTGAATTAAAGACATTTTATTGATTGCTCCTTTCAAACGAAGTTAAACAAAAAGCATCGGAAATTGGAATTTAAGGAAGGAAGTTGAATTACTGGAGGAGATATTGGAAAGTTTATGCAAGGAATGGAGGGATATGGACCAAGGACAGGCAGAAGGGATTTGTTTAATTTGACATCATGGTCAGCACAACATTGTGGGCCTGTTCCTGTGCTGTACTGTTCTATGTTGTTATATTCCTTTTTCCACAGTTAATTTGTCATGTTGTGAAGACATCCATTCAAGAAGCTTTTTAATTTCATTTGGCTTAAAATTGTCGATGGCTCATTTTACTGTGTGAGTAACTTTTCCTTTAGCTTATGTTTCTGTTCCAAGTTTTACTTCAGTCATGTGAGAAAATGCCTAAAGGACGACAGGAGAATAATTTATTTTTTTAAGAAGAGGGAAACCTTACTAAGTACCAAAATGGGTTCTCTTCTGAGGTATAAACTGATATAATTGCACGCTTTGGTCTGTCCCTTGAAGTCAAATAGAAAAAACTAAACCTGTTGCTGCTTTTCTCTTACATTCTGCACAAATTTTGTTTTGTTGAATATAGCTTTATATATAAAAACCAAACGAACTGCAGATGCTGTAAATCAGGAACAAAAACAAAGTTGCTGGAAAAGCTCAGCAGGTCTGGCAGCATCTGTGAAGGGGAAAACAGAGTTCAAATTTCGGGTCCGGTGACCTTTCCTCAGAATGTTTATACATAAGAGTTGTGTTCTGAGGAAGGGTCACCAGACCCAAAACGTTAACTCTGTTTTCTCCTTCACAGATGCTACCAGACCTGCTGAGCTTTTCCAGCAACTTTGTTTTTGTTCATAGCTTTATATATGTTGGACATTGGTGTATTATGTCTCATAGTCAGTATGGGAGTAAACCTTTAAGTTACATGATTATGAAATCCCCACTGCATCATAGCAAACAACCTGATGATATAAAGCTCTCAGAAGCCACCTTATTTCAGATCACTTGTAGCATGACACACTACTGGGAAGAATGCTCCTCTTTTATAACGTAATCACTTGGTATTAGCCCAGAAACTTATGTGCCTGAGAATGTAATATTTATACATAAGAGCTGGTTGTCAAAATGTCTTTTGGATTCTTCAATACCATAATATCTACAACCATTTCTTAAGTAGGGGAGGCAGTGTGAGTATGGCTGCAGCAAGTAAAACATTTAGCACTAACCCAGAAGGAGGCAAACTCACACCAGATATTTATAATTTTTATGTTTCTTGTATTATAATCCAATTGGGCTCCTAACCATTTGGTTGAAGCACATGCAGTGTGTTTGGGACATAAAGCTGCGGCCAAAGGCTGGAGATTGTCTAATAATGATATCCATACAAATAGAGGGAAAACTGGGTTTTTACTGCTCACTTACAAAATTCTCATCTTGCTGTTCAACATTTGGTGGAAGAATTGAACTTCTTGCTCACTGCAAAAGGTAGAAGCAGGTTAGGCCATTCAGCCTATTCAGCCTGCTTTGATAATCCTCAATTCAACATTCCTGCCTTCTCTCCATAACCCTCAATTCACTTACTGATTAAATCTGTCTATCTCAGCCTTGAATATTCATAATGAACCAGCCTCAATGGCCTCCTGCAGTAATGAATTCCACAGATTTATAACCCTCAGATGAAATCCCTCCTCATCTCTGTCCTGAGTAATCCCTTATTCTGAGATGGTGCCCTCTCATCCTAGACTCTCCCACAAGGGGAAACAACCTCTCAACAGCTGCCCTCCCAAGTCCCCCAAGAATCTTTTATCTTTCAAGAAGCTCTCCTCTCATTCTTCTAACTCAAAGTCATTGAGTGCAAATCCAATCTATCTAATCTCACCTCATAAGAAAATTCATCCATACCTATGGTCAACCGAGTGAACCTTGTCTGGACTGCCTTCAATATCAGGATAGCTTCCACAAATTAGGGGAGCAAAACTATTCCCAGTATTCCACCTGTGGTCTGACTGGTGCCTTGTATAGTTTTATCAAAACTTATTTTTATACTCCCCTGAATTAAAGGCCAATATTCCATTTGCCTTCATTTATTCCCTCTGAATTTGTGAATAGCTTATTTTATTCACTCTCAAGGGCCCCAAAATCCATCTGAGGTGCAGTTTTCTGCAGTCTTTGCACATTTAAATACAATTCAGCTCTTCTGTTCTTCATTCTAAAGTGCATACCCTCACATTTTCCCACATTACATTCCAGCTGCCAAGTTTTGCTAATTCACATAACCTGTCTGTTTCCCTCTGGAGACCCCTTGCATCATCCTCACCATCTGCCTTCACACACTAATTCTACCTTCCAATAAGAAAGCAACCCCCACATCCCCATCCTTCCTTTGCTATATGTCCTTTTGAAAGATCACACACCCCAAATATGTAGTTCCCAGTTCCGATCTCCTTGAAGCCATAATCTATAAAATTATACTCATTAACCTGTAAGTGTACTACTAATTCACCGATTTTGTTCTAAATAATGTACACATACAAGAGTCTTCAATTTGCCCCTTTTTTTAAAATACTTTGTCCTATATACTCTATTACATTCTGGATATCGTTATCTTAATATTTGCACTGTAATGCCACACCTTTTCGCTTTGCGTGCCTATGTTTAAATTTAAACCCATAGTATTAACAGAAGACTTGATGCATTCCAGGATATTATGACTCAGATGTAACAAGATAATGAGGTGTGGAGCTGGAAGAACACAGCAGGCCAGCCAGCATCAGAAGAGCAGGAAAGCTGACGTTTTGGGTCTGGACCCTTCTTCAGAAATGGTGGAGGGGAAGGGGGCTCTGAAATAAATGGTGCAGGGGGTGATGATAAAAGGTGGAGAGAACTCGGACAGGTCAAGGAGGTGGGGATGAGGCTAGTAGGTAGAAAGGGGGGGTAGGGGTTGGTCAGTGAGGTGGGAGAAGTGGATAGGTGAGAGAGAAGACAGACCGGTCAAGGAGGCGGGGACAAGAGGGGGCGCTGGTCTTGGGATGAGTTCGGGGGTTGGGAGATTTTGAAGCTCAGAATCCACATTGAGACCATTGGGTTTTAGGGTTCCAAGGCGGAAAATGAGGTGCTGTTCCTCCAGTTTTCGGGTGGCATCGTTGTGACACTGGGAGGCGGCCCAGGACAGACATTTCATCTAGGGAGTGGGAGGGGGAGTTGAAGTGGTTCGCAACTGGGAGGTGTTGTCGTTTGTCATGAACCAAGCGTAGGTGCTCCACAAAGCGGTCTCCAAGCCTCTGCTTGGTAATAAGGGGTGAGAAAAGAATTGAATAATGAGGGAACAAGAAGACCCAAAGCAGTGGAAAATAGTTGGTCATAGAAGTGAACACACTGGTTTTCTGTTCCATATTTGTGCTGTTACAATTATCATTTTCATAACCTGTTTTTTGAGGGACCTCACTGAAAGTGCTCCACCAAACCAGCCTGGAGACCAACTCTTATGCCTCAAAATAATATTTCAAACTTAATCTGAAAAGCTGTTGTTACTAATGTTTGTAAGTCTCTATATCTATTTGAGAAGGTGCAGTTTCTTATAAGCTGATGTGGCTCTGAGGCTGTTTGAGTCCTGATGAGAGTCCACTGCAATCTCAGAGTTTTGTTTTATGAATAATAAAAAGATGTTAAAAATCAGATTGAGGAAATGGCACAGTCCCATTGTTTCATATCTAAGGCAATAAGGCCAAGGATTTCTGTCATTCAGATTCAGTTAAGCTCATAACAGCAAGAGCCAAATCTGATGTGGAGCAATTTTCTAGATGGCTAAGAACTGAGGCTTCATAAGGCTGTGTTGATACTGAAGACTCCTGTGGTGAGAAGTACAAAAGCAGGAAACGAGCCATTTCCCTTAACCTCTGACGCAACAGAGGACCTGGGGCCAAGTAAAACAAGTCGCCCAAAGAAAGCTGTTACATTTATAGAGTAAAGAAAGCCTTTCTGCTCCTATGATGCTGCTTGGCCCGCTGTGTTCATCCAGCCCTGCACCTTGTTGTCTCGGATTCTCCAGCATCTGCAGTTCCTACTATCTCTGATTCACACTTATAGAGTAGCTTTCTTGGCCTTTCAAAGTACTTTACAGCCAATGAAGCACTTTTCAAGAGAAGCCACTGCTGTAATGTAGGGAATGTGATATCCAATTTGGACAGGGTAAAAAATATCCCACAAAAAGAAACGTAATCATGACCAGATAAAGTTTTGTTTTGGCAGAGGGATAAAGATTAGCTAGGATACCGGGGAGAGTGCCCCTGTTCTGCCTGGGAGTAGAGCTATGGGATTTTTACATCAGCCTCAGAGGGTATTTAGGGCCTCAATTTAACCTTAACCTGAAAGATGGCACTTTTGACTTTCAACTGAACTGTGGTGTGGCACCTGAATGTAGTTGCACCAACACTATCTTTTCCTGATACTCCAACTACAAGAAGAATGAACAATGACCCCATGAAATAAACATGAATGTGCTCTTGCCCTGGACTTCATAAACTTCAGATATTTGGATCCACTTTCCATCAGAAGTCAGTTTATTGCAAAGTGGGGAGTTCAAAGAAATTCAAATCACATTGCAGCCACTTCAGCGATCATCACTTAGATTCTCAGTTCAGGGAAATAAAATGTTTATCTGTGAGCATGAAGGAAGTGGAAGGGGGTCAGGATCCAGCAATCGTAGAAAATCTACAAGACAGAAACAGGAATTCAGCCCACCACATCCACGCAGGCCAAGCTAAGCAGCCCAAAAATCCCACTCTCCAAATTTCAGCCCATGATCCTGTAGGTTATTATAGTTCAAGTGCACATCCAAGTGTTTTTTTTTAAAAGGCATTGAAGATTTTGGCCTCCATCATACTTTCAGTTGTAAATACATCAAGCACACTCCGTAATGAGCATTTACTATTGTTTAGTTCTGGGGAACTAAATATTTATCTGTCACTGACCATGACTTTCTGCCCTGCCCTGCCCTGCCCTGACAGCATCGCCATTCTCACTTTGTCCCAAAGTGGAAATGTCTTCGATGAGAGATTGGCTCATAGGTCAGTGTTATTACAGAAGTATGTATCACAGTCAACCAGAATAGTCAGCTTTCCCACTCTCCCATACTGACCTTGTCCAGGTTAACACTCAGACACATGACTCACATGATTGGGGTTAATATATCAGCACAGACGGAGGATCAGGCAGTAACGTGTAGCCAAGCGTAGGTCTCCCACCTCAGCCGTATTAATATGACATGTGAGGGGATAATTATTGCATTAAGCAGGAACATTAGGTGCAAAGCAATAGCAGGGAGGCTGCAAAAGGTTTTAGTAAGACAAAATGAGAGGGCATGCAAGTCGCAAATGGAGAACTTTGGAGCTATCCACTTTGCTGGGGAAGTAGAAAGGCAGAATTTTTTTGAAATACGCAGAGAGATTGGGAAAAGAGACCTTAGTGCCCTTGTACACAGATCACAGAGCATTAACATGCAAGTACAGTGAGCAATTAGGAAAACACTAAGTGAAGAAGGGAAGGGACTCCTCTTCCACTCTGTAGGAATTGGTCCTACTCTACTACATGGGAAGAATGTTTGATCCACATCTGGTAAGTGATTAAACCTATTTTATTCTTAAGCTTTAATGTAGTGTGGAAACTGATGGGAAGATTAATTATAAAAGGAAAATAAATAATTGAATAATTAAACAGTTAATTAAAACAAAAGAATGACAATACAGGTGATGTATCATGGCTGCAGCATGAGAGAGTTCCTGGATGCCAGTATGATCCAGGACAAATATGTCTACAGTAAGTGGTTACAGCTGGAGTAGCTTTTGGTATACAGACTGCAACAAATTAGACAGATGAAAAGTTACCTGGATATAATGTACCATAAGATGATCACATCCCTTGGAATAGGGTCATCGGATTTAGTCACTGGTCAGGGAATGGAGGATGTGACCATGAGTGAGGCAGGCAAAGGGAGGGCAGCAGTGCAGGAGTTTCAGCCTTTGCAGTTGTCCAACAAGTTGCAGGTGCTTTCAGGGAAATAAAATGTTTATCTGTGAGCATGAAGGAAGTGGAAGGGGGTCAGGATCCAGCAATCGTAGAAAATCTACAAGACAGAAACAGGAATTCAGCCCACCACATCCATGCAGGCCAAGCTAAGCAGCTCAAAAATCCCACTCTCCAAATTTCAGCCCATGATCCTGTAGTGTTTTCCTAATTGCTCACTGTACTTGCATGCTAATGCTCTGTGATCTGTGTACAAGGGCACTAAGGTCTCTTTTCCCAATCTCTCTGCGTATTTCAAAAAATTCTGCCTTTCTAGTTATTATAGTTCAAGTGCACATCCAAGTTTTTTTTTAAAAAGGCATTGAAGATTTTGGCCTCCATCATACTTTCAGTTGGACAAGAGTAAGGGCTGCAGGATGGATCAGCTAACCGACCACAGGACAATACAAGATAGCACTCTGGTATGGGGAGCACAAAGGAACATAGTGGTGGCAGTAAGAGAGTGTAGAGAAGGAGATCCACACTGTTCTCCAAGCAAAGTGCAATGGTCCAGAAAGTTGTGTTGCTCACCTGGTACCAGGGTTCTGGACATCAGCTCAGGGTGGCCAAGGAAATTATAGTGGGAGGCAGAAGGTCCAGTCAATGCGGTCCATGTAGGTACCAACAATATAGGCAGGTCAAGGAAAAATGTTCTCGTAGTCACTATGAGGAGTTAGGCAGCAAGTTAAGAAGCAAATCTCTTGATCATTACCTGAGTCACAAGCAAATTGATATGAGGCAGTTGAGATTAGAGAGATGAATGTGTGACTCAAAGATCTTTATCTTATGGTTCCTGGTTCATGGAGCACTGGTACCAGGATAGGAGAAGGTGGGTGTTATACTATTGCGACAGTCGACACCCGAACAGAGCTTGAGCTGGTTTTCCAGCAAGCCCCATAACTAGGGATGCTGAGAGGCTTTTAAACTAAATGGAGGGGCAAGGGAATCAAATTTTACAGGGCATGGTAAATCAAAGTGTAGAGACAGGGCAAGAAGGCATTAAAATCAAAAATGGATAAACAGACTAAGACAGGAAAAGATCTAAGAGCATGCAAGTACAAATCTGAAGGAAACAACAGACGAGAAGTTACAGAAATAACAAAAGGGCCCTCCTGGAGTGTCCTTAACCCCTTAGTTTGGGGGGCCTGGGTTCAAGTCCCACCTGCTCCAGAGATGTGTAGTAAAATCTGAACAGGTTGGTTAGGAAAATAGATCAATTAAAAATAAATAAATACAGAGAGACAAATCTGTTATGGAGATATTTCAGTATTCATTAGAATGTATTTTTTCTGTGCATAACTAAAATTCCAATGGATGGATCCACCATTTATAGTTAACTGGAAAGTTTAGAGGTAGTATAGTATAGCTAGTACGTGCAAAGATAATGGCAGGTCAGAAGATTGGACATAATATAAAATGTAATGAAGAATGACTACAAATAAAAGAAAAATAAGGAAAGCTTACCAGAAATTTATAGATAGTAAGAGTTTCTAGAATATTTTATACAGATAAGAGTTAAGAAAGTGAACATTGGACCTATAGAAAGTGAATCTAGGGAATTAAGATTGGAAAATAAGGAGAAGGCAGATGAACTGAACAGGTATTTTGCATCAGCATTCACCGTAAAGATACAAGTGACATCCAGATGTTCTTTGAGGAAATAGCATGGATACAGGGGAAGAGGTCGATGTATTGTACTTAGATTTCCAGAAAGCATTTGATGAAGAGACACAACAAAGATTATAACAGAAAATAAAAGTCATTGTGTAGGGGTTAGTATCTTGGCACGGACAGAAGATTGCCTGGCTAACAGCAAGCAGAGAGTAGACAAAAATGGATCTCTTTCAGGTTAGAAAAAGAGGTGGTAATGAATGGTATGCCATAGGAATGCTTACAATTTATACAAATTACTTGGATGAAGGGATTGAAGAAATTGTTTCCAAATTTGCTGACAACACAGATAGGTAGGAAAGTATGCGGTGAAATGGACATAAAGGGGTCGCAAATAAAAGGCACATAGGTTAAATAAGGTTGGTAAAGATCTGGCAAATAGAGCATAATGTGAGATGAAGTTTTTTTTTCTCCTTTTTGACAAAGTACAAAACAAATATTTTATCTAACTGGTAAGAAGGTTGCACAGCTCTGCAATGCAGAACGATCTGGGTGGCTTAATGCGTGAATCACAAAAGGTTAGTATGCAGGTGCAGCAAGTAACTAGGAAAGTTAAGTACTGTTCTGAGCAAAAACAAAATGATCACTGATGAATGATGTTATAAGTTCACCAGATCTGTGCAATGGGGGCAGCTAGAGCACCAGTCAGATAGTGCAGTTCTATCAGCTGAACTAGACACGGGAAAACATTACAATGATGCTTAACCCCTGTAACAAACTCACCAGTTCCCAGAGGTGAACTGAACAGATCAAGAGGAAGGAAGCCAGATGTAACTGGAAGGGGTAACTGCATATGAATCCGCAAACCATATTGAACAATTGACCATAAAGACAATACAAAATGGGGCAATATTACAACTCAGTTCTGAAATGGGAATCCCTGGGGTGCGATTCAAATCCAACTTGGTGTGTTAACATTCGCTAGGCTATCATCAGAAATCCTGGGCTTTTGCAGTGGTGGCGATTGTTGTGGTAGCAAAGGGACTGCTGGATTGGCACTAGGATATATCCATGCATATAGTCATGCATTTCCTTAGTACCTATAATGATTCAGGTCATGACAAAGCACTCTTCACCCAATGAGATACTTTTTGAAGGGTAGTTGTTGTTGTAATATAGAAAACACAGTAGCTAATTTGCAACCAGCAAATTCTCACGAACTGCAATGTCATAATGACGAGATAATCTGTTTAAGTGGTGGATCAAAATTGACCCAGACACCAAGGAACACCCACAACAAAAACAGAAGTTGCTGGAAAGCTCAGCAGGTCTGGCAGCAACTGTGAAGAAAAAAAAATCAGAGTTAACATTTCGAGTCCAGTGACCCTTCCTCAGAACTGATGGTAGCTGGGAAAACATCAGTTTATATGCAGAAAATGGGGAGGGGGATGGGGTAGGGAGCGCCCAAGGAATGTTCCCTGCTTTTCAACAAAGTAGTATTATGGAATCTTTTCAGCCCATCTGAGAGGATAGATAGGCTCTTGGTTTAACGCTACATCTGCAATACAGCATGTCCTACAGCACAGCACTGTTGAAGTGAGCAGAGAACAGGCAGTCCCCAGGTTGCAACTGGGTTCCATTTTGGAGTCCATATAATGCAGGACAGTATAAAGTATAAAGTAATATACATCGGTGTATGAGATCGTGTGTGTAAGTCAGACCCCTGTAATTAGGTTCTAAAGTCACTATGAAACAGACTCATTAGTTCTAAAGTTATTTATTACATTGGAAGAAACTCCTTTGGTAGATGGCTGTATGAGAACTTCCTAGATAAATCAACAACAAACCATTAAATAGCAGGAATGGAATTGGTTTCATTTGAAAAGCAAAAATTAAATGATCAACCCAGACCCAATCTAGCCCATCCTGGGAAACCATTCTTCCACCACTGTGAGAATGGTGTATTCCTTTGAAAAGTAACCAGGTCTGTTCCTAACGCGGAGTGGCTGAGATGAGTCAGTTCACTTCCTTCCCAGATAGTGTTGCATTGTAAACATCCTCCAATCCAAGGTTCTCCTGGTACAAGTGTCAGCACAAGGATTTCCAGATTACAGGTGATGGCACAACAGATATTCAGCCCAACCAACCATCCTTCTGGCTGAGATGGATCATCCGTCCTGGAGAACTGGTTGCACTCTTGATAACTTCCATCCACCTGTTGAAGGGAAAATGAAGAATGCAGCAATGAGACAGTGGTACAGAGGCAGAACTGTAACACCTCCTGGGTTTGAGGTGATATCTGAACTGCTGAGAGTCACTGATGCACTCTGTTTGTGACCCACATGAACCCTGACACCATACCACAACCCACACAATAACAATCCAGCCCTCAAAAACTCAGCCAGCTTTATTTTCATATTTCATTCTTACTGATTTGGCACTTGAATTTCTTGAGCCTGAAGACTGCAAACAGACCTTGTTTTCTCCATAGCAAAGCCTCAACCAATCTGTCAATTTGCCACCAACTTAACACCGCTTTTCTCCAGTAACAGAAATTGCTGTGATTAATTTAAATTTGGCACTGTGCTTGTCCCTCATCAGTGCAAAGCAAAAAGTGTCAGCAACACAGTTCTGTTTTCAGCAATAGTAGGAACTGCAGATGCTGGAGAATCTGAGATAACAAGGTGTAGAGCTGGATGAACACAGCAGGCCAAGCAGCATCAGAGGAGCAGGAAAGCTGACGTTTCGGGTCTGGACCCTTCTTCATAAA
>NC_063344.1:68721071-68771538 GCF_021869965.1 Rhincodon typus | reverse complement strand
ATTTCCGAAGAAGGGTCCAGACCCGAAATGTCAGCTTTCCTGCTCCTCTGATGCTGCTTGGCCTGCTGTGTTCATCCAGCTCTACACCTTGTTATCTCTGTTTTTAGCAATACTTTTCTTAATACTGTTGCCTCCTTGGTGGACAATCTGTGGCATGCATCTACACAGATAGAGAATTTGCACTTTGCTGTATTTCAATTCCACTCAGGAGAATCCCAAAGTCTGTTGACCTTTAATCAAAACCAAAGCCCACTGTTACCATTTCACAGCTTCAATTATTCTGGGTAGGGGTGAGTAATAACAGGCTGCCCATTTCCTAACTCATATCTCTACAGCAGTTCCCAGTCAATCTTTCTGACTCAGATTAATTATTCTCACATTGAAATGTATCACTGGCCTGACCCCTCCCAATCTCTGTAGTTTCCTCCAGCCTGTCATCACACAGATCTCCCCACCCTCTCCAATTCTGGCTTCTTGTTATCTCCGAATTCTTGTTATCTCTGTCATGATTTGTCGGCCCAGTTTTTTTGACCAGTAGAAAATGGAGTTAGTCTGTCAGACACCACGATGGACTACAACACTCTAAACGTCACATTCTACACAAATCTACTACAGCCAGGGAGGGGGCTTCAATTAAAAAACAAACTGTAATGTGAGGAATAGTCGTTTCGTAGAGGTACAAACCAATGGGATGAAACATGATTAATGGAGTGAATTAGAGTGAATCAAAGTATCAGTGAAAATAGTTACAGACACCACAATAACATCTAAAAGAAACATGCCTGCAATAAATCTGAATTTATATAATACACTGATTTACGTGAAGTAGTTGGACATCTTTTATAAAAATTCTGGAATATCTGGAGATCTGATACTGCAAGTTTAGATTTGGATGGAATAGGTTGGCAGCTGTTATAACAAAATGAGTGGAGTCAGAAAATGACAAATCAATCATAATCACGGAAATACTGAGGGTGGGAGTTCAGTCTTACTCCACAAGAGATTTCCTCCGCTCTGACACAGAGATATGAAATCGGAATCTTACCTTTCAAATGTGTACTCGCTCTCCGCTCTGAAGAAGTAGACGTGAGATTTGAACTGCAGTTTGAAGACATAATCTTTGCAAATGCGGTCACCATCCGTGGGTATGCTTGCAACATAGCCTAATAGAGGAAGACTGGCCAGGGGATAGTCATCCTGTGGTAACCAACAAATGACATCTTTATGCATCACTTTACTGAGTAATCAGTAGATGAAAAGGCAATGCTCAAATTCTGCTTTATGCCTTTCAAAAACAACTCATGACCATTTTATCTTGTTTACGCTTTTATTAATTAAAGTAGTTAAGAACCATTGCATTATGTGGACCTACTCAAACAACTTACCATTATTGCTTGCATCTTTGAATGATTACTTGTGAATTAATCCTGTTTATTCAGTTATAAAAGTATCACACTGGATATAGAACACAAGGTGACGTTTGTGCTTCTTCCAGCATTTAATTAGATTGTGGCAGATGTGTATGTCAAACTCCACCTCCCCTCCTTGGGTCCTGTTTTAACGCTCTCATTTAACAAAACTCTACCAAGATCAGTAACTACTACAGATGTTTCAGCAGTTTTTGCAGCAGAGTTTCATGTTTCAACTGCTCTCTGCATGAAGAAATGCCCCGAATTACCTAGTTCTAATGCTTAGGTTCTTCCTCCCTGTTCGGAACTCACCCATCACAGAACCTATCAATGTGCCTTCGCAACTTTTTGTTCCTGTCTGCGCTATTTACTGTGCTACTAAACAGGCATCATCAACATACTTAAGATCAAAACCAAACAGACATTAGGACTGATATTTGTTCATCCACCAATAAAGAACATCACAACATCAAGCTGTTTTTGAATGGGTTTTGCCTTAACTACTCTAGACAGAAATCTGTTTCAATTCTCCTTTGTGAAGACACACATTGTCCTAGACTAGACTTTCACAAATTGAACCTGTGCCTCTAAGGTTTAGCTACCGTATAGGATTAATTTTTCAATGCAGTTTATTGACACATCTCTGCCATCAAGCTGCCTTTTCTAAAAGCTGAAAAGTACAAGATTTTGCTGCCTTTTTCCATAACTCCACTTCCTCAATCTAGTATTCCACTATTTTTACCAGCTGTAACAACCAGCAACAACACTCCAACTAATTATATAGTTACGCCTTGTCCTCTTCCACTGTCTAAACTTAATTTTGTATCTAAACATCTCATATTCACTGATGGGAATCTTATGGCAGTCAGTTCTAATGCGGCTAACCCACTGACTATGTGCCCAGTTATATTTAACTGCAATGAAAACATGACATTTTCACTCCAACAATTTAATTTTAGAACTTGTACCATCAATGTCAGAACTAAGCATTCTCCCCCCGTTTTCCCTTTTTGCCCATCTTATCACAAAAAGTGTGACAGTTACACTTCTCCAAGTGGCACTTGCAATCTAAGTGGCGAAGCATGCTATTCAACCATGGGTGTCACCACTGTTCAGGCTCTTTCTGTCTCTACTCCATATGGACTTCTACCTGTGTCTCCCACTAAAGCTCAGGGATAACGTCTACTGATGCTCCTCAGAAATTTTTCCAATGCCTCCATGTATTCTGAGAGTATGCCCAAGATCATGTAAACATCAAGATTACAATTTCAGACTTAGAGACAACGCCAATTACTATCCAAAGCTACAAGATAATCCAGGCTAAATCACAACTTTACCACAGAAAGTTGCCAGTCAGGAACTGTACCTGGTGCGTCTTGTAGAAGAAGAGGCAGAAGTTGGTGAAGACAACCCAAAGTTTTTGCCACCCACTGCTGTTCTTGAACTTCCTCAGCAAGTAACCCGAGAGCTGGTTCTGCAACAAGAAGGCAGAGAGTCATCACCGTATTTTATGCACAAGTTAAAACCACGTGTTCCCAAAATGCTGAACATCAGAAACTGGCCCATCTCTCAGTGCTGCACCTCTCTTCTCTCAGCTCCCTAGGTCCTATGGCTGCTATCAATTGAACTGGCTAAAACAGGCAACCATTTAAACTCAGAGTGACCAGTGCTTAGATGCTTGACACAAAGTGGTCAATAAAATATAACAAAGGGCACAGAATGCCAGTGGAAACAGATAGTCTCAGAAAATTGAAGACTGAGACAACAGCTAACAGTGTGTGTATGGTATTTTTCACTTCAGAAATCAGCCCGGGTTCTCAGTCTCCCTTCAGCTTATGCATTCCTGTGACGATCAAAGATACACAAGCAGAAAACTTTCACAGATAGAAATTATTGATGTTGATGATATAGCCAAAAAGTGGTACTTACTGACCAATAACCTGCTCACCAACACAAGGTGTGAGTTCTAAATGAACAACTCAGCTCCAGAGGCCTCAGTCCAAATATGGACATAAGAGTTGAACTCCACAGAGAAAGGGAGAATGACTGCGCCAGACATCAAGGCAGCATTTGATCAAGTGTAACATCAAGCAGACCTAGTAAAAATGTTCTCAATGGCAATCTCTCGACTGGCAGGAGTCATGCCTAGCACAAAGGAAGACCGTTGTGTGGGTATCACTGTAAGATGGGTGGATATCATTGTAAAACAAAGTAGACGTTGCCCACGTGCAGCAGGACCTGGAAAATAATGGACTCAGGCTCAGAAATATGCAAGTGCCTTGATCCCAAGACTACTGTGGAACACTATCATTCAACATCCTGGGGATCAGAAACTGAACTGGATCAGCCATACAAACACAATGACTACAAAAACAGATCAGATGCTAGGAATTCTGCAGTGAATAACTCACTTCGCCAAAGCCTGTCCGAAGGCACAATCAAGGGTGAGACAGCGTACCATCCTATTATCTGGATTAGTGCATCTCCAATAAGGGTGCTTGGGTCAAAAATGGCTAAGGCTTCCGTGTGAAGTGCTTTCCCTCCCCTCCTGGCGCACAAGGGAGTGTAAAATTACTTTTAATTACAGGGCCTTGCCTTGTCTACAACCTCCCTCCTGCCAAGTGTGGCCTGGTGCATTAAAAGCAATCACTGCAGATCAGAATCCAATGACAAAGAAGGAGCCCACTACCTTCCTTGGGAGATCCACTTGCCTGCTCAGTTGTGGAGATTTACATCAGGACACTGCACAATAGCAGCAGGATTCGAAGGGATAGGCAGCTGCAAACATTTTAATTCCCCCTCTCCCTACTCCGTGAGGTGAGAGAGTTCAGACTGGAGTCTCACGCTTTGCTGTGGGGGTCTTGTGGTTCAAGACCCGCTCGGACAGCTAGTGGTTTCGGAAGGAGCATTCATGTCATAGACCAATGGGCTGCCAAAAGTTCAACACTATAAGGAGGAAAAAACAGAATATTCATGAAGATAAGAAACAAAACTGTGTAGCCTTCCAGGAGAGTGGTCAGCAAGCACTGGGTAGTTGCCATTGTACTAAACAAGGGGCACTCTCTCAGGAGATAATCAGGCATCCTACTGCTGAGGCAATGAAAAAGATAAACAGGAACACACCCACTTTGGCACAGTGCTATGGTTCTGCCAACGACTTGCGCAGCTTAAGAAGTTACACAGGAACATAGGAACAGGACTAGGCCTGCTCTGCCACTTCAGGAGATCACGGTAGACCATCTCCTGCAATGTCATTTTCTCAGGCTAGTCCTTATCCCCAATGTCAGAGATATCGCAGCATAATAGCTCTGGTCAGTCAGAGTGAAATAAGATGACTCCTGTTTTACAGGGCAGTTAGGAGCTGGGAATGACCACTTCTGTGCTGCAGCAAAAGGCAAAACAACAAGCAACTTCTCAACAGGCTAGAAAGCAGGAAAAATACAACTGAACCAACTACCATTGACAACTGGCGATGAACGTTCAGTCATAAGAAATCTATCATTCATGTGTTAAAACCCTCAGAGGTTACATCTGTATGTGGCATTGTTTAACATTCCTCTCCCTTTGAGTTACCAGAAATCATCCCATTAAGAATCCAGAAACAAAAATCTTACAATGACGAGAATATAAAACTCACCACAGCATTGAGTGATTAATGTGATTGGTATTGATGTACTTAATGGGAAGTTAGTTGGGGGAGACATGCTGACACTGTTCAGTGACGTAAAATGGGAGGAGGCTTTTGCGATAGAGACCACTTGTGCTGAATGGGCTGTTTCTGTGTTGTAGGTTCATGTCAAAATGCGGGTGAGATGCCCAATTTCTAATCATAGTTTCGCATTGAGAGATATTTACAGTATGTCTTTTTGCTTCCCAGTTTGATGATTTCCTGAAGGTATTTTCTAATCAAGGCTAGAATTGCAATAGCTGCAAGAAAACCTCAGCATGCAGCAAAGGCAGTGTCAAAGCATCACTGGATGCTGGAGAAAATTACATCCAAATCCAATCTCACCCATAGCCAATGTACACACCCTTTCTGAGAGCAGCTACTGGATAGATATCAGGGAATGGAAGCAAGGCAGAGTCCTTCCTCTCCCTGTGCACAGAGTACTGAGGCTAATTGAGCATTGCAAACTACGGCTTTGCATGAGGACAGGTCTCTCAATGTAAACTGGACCTGACATTTCCCTGTATGTGCAGCTTGTATCATTAACAAAACATAACACTGCAAAGAAGCTTCAGTCTTCCCTGACTGACTTACAATCACAGATTTACAATGGCAATGGATGAACAGGTTTACCTCAAACATGCGAAGGTAATCGGTCAGCGAAAGGCTCTGGTTCCGGTACCAGCACACATGGGTGATGGTGTTAGGCCTCTGGCCCTGGCCCAGAAGGTAGTGCAGAGGAAGCTCCGGTGAGATTGCAGAGGAACAGAAAACTAAGCAGGTCCGTGAGAAAGCGAGCGTGGAGATGGGAGCAATAAGTAAGAAAGGCAGAAACAGGACAGCAGTGAGTAAAATAAGGTCAGTTAGGAAATACTTTGTTAGTTCACCCTGTTAGTAACTGAAATGTCACAAAACGGCCAGTTCTAAGGACAAACTACATCAGTGACTCTCAGTTTACAATTATCATGAGATTCCATTCAGAATTAGTCACACAGAATATTGATCAGTGTCAATATTGATGATTGGTGCCAACTCCCTTTTAATTTATTCTATCCAAACCTCCTCTCATAAAGGTGCCATAACCTCTTTGCCATAGCTCCACAGATACAGGTGATCCTCCAGCCATGGTGACTGTTCTCCTCCCAACATTAACAAGCAAGTTAACTGAGAGGTCACAATCTTTAAGTCTAACCCTGCTTCACCTGTACACACTGGACTCACTGGATAACAATGAGGAAGAGAGATCCAGATTGGTTTCATTTCTCCTTCACTCAAGGGCAAGATCAGTTACAGTGGCACCTGTCCAAGATCATGTGCACAGCATCAACTGGGGACAGCACAGAATCATTAGAGTGCAGAAGGAGGCCATTTGGCCCATTCTGCTAGCATCAGGTCTATTATCTAGTGCCAAATCTCCTCCATTTCCCTTAAATCTCTGCATGCTATTTCTATATAACTAAATCATTCTATGCCCTCTTGAATGCCCCCATTAAACCTACCTCCACCGCATTTCCACGCAGTGCTTCCAGAGTCTAACTATTCACTGAGTGAAAAAGATTTTTTTCACATCACTCAGGGCCTTACTGCTCTACTGGACCAGTTGGCATGTTGGCACCACCCTTTCCATGTGAGGGGATGGATTAACATTAATAGGCAACGCTAATCTTCTCTGGGTAGGCACCAGGTCTCTAACACTCCGTGTGATCCCTTTCATCCAGAGTCTGAATCGTTCTCAGACTAAACTTCATCAAAGGAAAAAATACAGCAATATTTGTCAGTATTTTCTAAAGGGAGCTCAATAGTTAAATTCTCGAAAATGAACATGTGCTGACTACAATAGGTAGACTTTAGTCATAATGAAGCAGTCAAATATACTACAGTCACAGTAATCAGGCTCACTAATATTCCCTTTCCCATGGTAAATCTTTGGGTTAGGTCAAGCATGCTATACAAATGCACTACTATATTACATGGATGAAGATTGCATGCCTGTATACACACGATCCACATCTTATTGGGCTTATCCCCATTCCCCAATCTTTCCACAGATTTCCTTCCAGGACTACTTGGCCAAAAGATTGTCCAAAAGACCGAAATGCTAGCAGTCAAATGGCCTATTTGTAGCATTATCTTAAGAAAAATTATCAATATTTCCTAAGAAGCTCTGCAGCTTATTGCAGCAGAGAAGGGTTACATGTGGCACAATGGTTCAGTGGTTAGCACTTCTGCCTCACTGCACCAGGGACCTGGATTTGATTCTGTCCTCGGGTGATCGCCTGTGTGGAGTTTGCATGTTCTCCCAGTGTCTGTGTGGGTTTCCTCTGGGTGCTCCGATTTCCTCCCACAGTCCAAAGATGTGCAGGTTAGGTGGATTGGCCATGCTAAATTGCCCAATGTCCAGGGATGTGCTGGCTAGGTAGGTTAACCATGATAAATACAGGGTTACAGAGATAGAGTGGGGGGAGGGGGAAGATGGGGGACACGCTCTTCAGAGGGTCGGGTGCAGACCCAATGGGCCAAATGACCTCTTTCCACACTCTAGGGATTCTATGTTTTCCACATATGTGTCTCATATGGTCCTAATAAAACTAGTGAAGGAGTTCTTTGGACAGTGACCACTTTTCCTCAGACAGCCTGTTGCTTGGACCAAGGGGATATGTTGTGAAGTCCTTATCACAGTATTACAAAGAGCTATTTTGCCCTGTGTTGTTACATTCACTGTAGGAAGATTGAGGATGAATCGTAGACAATGAATTCGCGCAGTTGGCAGGTGACTTTCCACTGGATGTGTTTGACTGGGTTATGAGCATCCACAGCAGAAACCTTCCAAATGGTTAATGGGTTTCTATGACAGTCAGACCAACGTTTTACTAAAACTCTTCATTATCACTCCATCAACTGACTCAAATTGTGACATCCCTGGCACACAAAAATTAGTAGGCCGCTTTAAGAATGCAGAGGAGAAGACCCAGTCACGATACAGATAAGGAAGCAGGCAATTGCTGCATGAGAGAAATAAAGGAAATGATTGTCACTGTCAAAGAGTGGATGAACTGAAACAAAAGGAAGCATTGTGAAGAAGGTGCTGCAAGGGGCCTGTTTGAATGAAACAGCAATGAGAAATGAGTGGTAGAGCAACTGAAGTATGTTTCCAGACCATGAGATAACCCAGGCTTCATATATCTGCATTCAGTTCTAAAGTATAAGTCAGTGTACATAAATTCCAACAACCTAAAGTGAAGTAGGGAAGTAGAGGACAGTCTGGGACAATTGTAAAATAAATCAAAGCCTTTGCTTCTTGCTGCGGACAGGGCCTGAGTGCCAAGGATCAAGGATGGAAATTACACGTGTGAAATTAAACTGGTGCAATGCACCAGCCAGTAGGAAAAACTCTTGCTTTAGGAATTTCATTTTTTGTTTCTCAATCTGGTTGATCAGAACCACAAATGCATTCTGAAATAAAAAGCTGGGGAATGTGAGTTGGAATATTTAAATCACCTACAGTCCTGTCCTGCCCCACTGCGCACCAGTGGCATTCACCCCAATCCTGTGACCAAACTGCAGCACCTTTCGGACCCCAAAAGTCAGGCTGAGGATTGTTGAAGCCCAACCACTCTCCCTGATAAGACCAAACTGACTTTAGATCAGTACTTTCCTGGAATGCAAGACTTTTTGCACATTACTCACGCTGGCCAGCTCTTCATCTTGTCAGAATAGTCACAGTGTAAATGGCGGTTCAGTTGGTGAACACTTGCCTTTCAGACCCAAGTGTCGCTCAAGAAATGTGAGCACAAAAAACAAGGCTCCAGTGTAGTGCTCAGGGACTGCTGCACTGCCAAGCACTTATCTTTCAGATGAGATACTAAACCAACATTCCATTTGCCTTCCCAAGTAGACAAAGATCCCATGGCACTATTCTAAAAATGACCCAAGGAGTTATTCACAGTGTCATGGGCAATAATTATCCTTCAATTAGCATTACACAAAAAAAATAGATTAAGGGTTGTTTATCACATTGCCATTGAGGATGCTTGCTGTTTGCAACTTGACTTTTGCATTTTTTAAATTCTAACAGTGACTACACTTCATTGGTTGTACTGTGATTTGAGCTGCCTAGTTGTTGTGTAAGGCATTATTTAAATGCATGTCTTTCTCACAGCCACTGATCACAAGTCTGGAATCCAACCTCACGAAAACTTCAGACTCAAGGTTTCCTGTACTTAAACCTCACCAACCCTGAACAATACCGCAAGATTGAGGAAGCTTCATTGCAAATCACTCCCTCAAGATGAAAAGTGCATTAAACCAAAAGAAAAATTAACAGGTCACAGAATTGGAATCCTGTGACCAGTATAAAGTACAACTTCACAACTCAGATTATCCAATACTTCCCACTCACAATGGAATTACTAAATAAAATGCTGCCAATTCTCAATAACAAGAAAATAGTTTTGATTTGTCAATTTAGTTTCCAACATCCAAGCAACAGCTGGCAAAGGAATTTAAACGTTAATATCACTTTAGCTGGTAGAATGGATACATATGGTCCTGTACATGCTGTGTGTGGCTCTGGGTTATCCTGAGGTGTAGGAGGTGGTAAGAGTGCCCTGCTGGGTACCTCCACTGCAACACTGTGGTCCAACATGGAGACACTCGTGTTGCGATGCCAGCACACGTGCACTGTGGTGTTGGCACGGTGGTGGGTCTGCTTGTCCAACGAGCTGTGGGAGGAGTGAGTGTCGTCTTCAGATTCCTGCTCCAGTGACACTTCGTCTGAAGATCCTGGGAACATTAGGATAAATGCATAAACAGGAATAACTGTCCAACTAGCTGGATGTTAAAAAAATACAGCAATTGCTGTTAAGGTATTATTGGTTAGCAGAATGAAAATGAAACAATGATCACTGACAAGTCAGAAATTGTAACGACTTTCCAAGACAAGAGATCTTTATTAGTTAAAAACAACAAACTGGGCATTCCATTGACACAATCAGATCCATTGAAGAACTGGGTTCTTAATCCTTATTGAAGAATCTACTGGGAGTAGCAAGTACTTCAGTTCTACAACAGTGAAAGCTTGGATCTCTAACTCCCATTGGAAAATATACTGGTACTTCAGCTTTTATTAGACATCTTTACAGTCACTGACCATACATAAGGATTTTGATACTCCATGATACCAGAAGTTGGATCGCTCAGCTGGGTACTGCAGTAACATGTCTGAAGATGGAGCTACAGAATATTTCCTCCCTTTCACTAAAATATAAGCAAATTATTATATTGTGCTTCATTATCACTTTGTAATAGCCAAGGATTATAACCAGAAAAGAAAAGTAGGGGTTAAGAAGAGTGTAGGAAGTAACATGCATGTTACTGATGAATGCGATTCACTTCCCAGGTAAATATATCTGGCAGAACTGGGTTATGAACAGAACTGATTACCAGTTCCTCTCTTCCTACACCCACCATTGATGGTATATTGCGAATTCAGTCAAACCATAGTCACTTTTACTAAGTAACTTACGGTTTGAACGATCAGAGATGTTGCTTTCCAGCGTTGTATCTCTCTTCTCATTTGATTTCTTCACCATCTCAATGGCCATGGTCAAGTCCTCAATCCATTTCCCCATCTCCACACGCGAGCTAAGGAACAGGACGACAAACGGGCGAGATATAAGCACAGGACTTTCTACACAGTTGGAGAGACTTCAAAATCCGGGCAGCCAGTAAGCCGTGGCTGCCAATACATTGCCGGGCCAACGGGACTCCTGTTACTGAGTGCCAGTTTTTGTCTGTTCCTTTCCCTCCTCTGGTGTCTCTAGATCATACATCTATGGCTGAGAAGATGCCAATATCTCAGTGAGTTGTACTCTGTAATGAACTGCAAGGAATTGGCAGTGGGGTGCGACATCTGAATATTAATTTGAAAACGTGGCAGTCATACAGCACAGGGGAGGCCACTCAGCCCATTGAACCTAATTCTTTAAAAACAATCCAAACAGTCCTGGTGCCCTGCAAACTTATTTTCCTCAAATGACCATCCAATTTTCTCTTGAAATCATCAAATATCTCAACTTCATGGGTAGCAAGCTCAAAGTAATTATTGCTCAGTGGGTTAAAAAGACACATTTCTTTTCTCCACTGTGTTTCTTCCTAAATTCTTAAAATCAGCGTCCCCTCGTCTTTGTACTGTAAGCTAATGGGAACAGTCTTTCTTTGTCTCCCTGATGAGGACACCTTTATCAATTCTCCCTAAATCTCCTTTGCCCCAGTGAGAACATTGTCAGCTTCTCCAATCTAACATTGTAGCTAAAATTCCTCAAACCTTGAGCCATTATGACAAATCAAAGATGCTCACTTCATTTGTAAAGTTATGACTGCAGATGATGGCTACACTGGACAGATCAGATCGCATCACAAGTTAAAAGTTCTGAAAAAGGATCTCTGGACTTGAAACATTAATTCTGCTTTCTTCCCCCACAGGTACTGCCAGATCTGCTGAGTTTCTCCAGTAATTGCAGTTTTTGTCTCAGAGTGAAATGTGACTTGATAGACTGGTTTTCTTTTGGTTGTCATGGAGGTCAGTCACTGAAAATACTCACAGGAGGCTGCCAATGAACTTTTAACAAACGATCAATAGCATTCATTACACAAAAGGAAAAAACCCAAGGGGAGGTGATGGCCTAGTGGTATTATCACTGGACTATTAATTCAGAGCCCCAGCTAATGTTCCGGGGACACAGGTTGGATGGTGGAATTCGTATTCAATAAATATCTGGAATTAAGAGTCTAATGATGACCATGAATCCACTGTCGATTGTCAGAAAAACCCATCTAGTTCACTAATGTCCTTTAGGGAAGGCAACTGCCATCCTAACTGGTCTGTCCTACATGTGACTCTAGACCCACAGCAACATGGTTGACTCTTAACTGCCCTCTGGGTAATTAGGGTTGGGCAATAAATGCTGCCTAGCCAGTGACATCCTCATCCCGTGAATGAATAAAGGACTGAAAAAAGACATGAACTTTCGAACACTATACAAAAATTACTGGTTTGAATTAATTGCAAATATCAGAAAGAGAGATGCATCACTTTTACCTCAGCAATAACCTTACAGACACACAAATCACACTGAAGGGTCATTCCTACCTAAAACTCACTGGTCAACTTGCACAGATGTAACTGATTTCCTTATCTGTATATTTCCGTGCATTCATCAATACTATTTTCTTCATACACCATTTCTCAATACCTTGAAACAAGCTGCTAACACAGCTCATTAGTGCTGCTGGACATTGATTCCTTAAGCTAATGTCACTATAGCCTTGTAGGATGTCTTCCTCTGTGACAACTCAACAATCTTCCACTTCTGAAGAATTCATCTACATCCTGCAAACTTTAACTATAATTCCTCAGGACATCAACCCAACCCTGCTTTTGGGAACTGCTATTGAGTATCTTGGCTGTTACAGATATCTTCTGTCTGAATGAAACGGTTTCTGCATTCTCCCGCACCCCCTTTCTATGGATTATAAAACTCAAGTCAACAAACTGTAGTTGACTGTAACAAGGTCAGCCAGGTGGACCACACAGAATGAGTTCCCTGATTGGTCCAGATTAACTGCCCCAATCAGGGAGCCTTGGCTGACAGATATAAAAAGGAGTGTCAGAAGTTCTGTTCACTCAGAGTTGGCTCTGAGGAAGCTGGATCAGTGTCAAGGACTCTCCACGTGTAAATAAAGGGTGACTTAATGACGGGATACCGGCCTCTCTGGAGTTATTTCATAAACATCCAAGTAATTAACTTGCCAGTGGGCTTGCTGATTGTTTACTGAAGCGCCGTTTTTTTACTCATTTTTCAAAATGACTACTTGAGTTCTTAAAAAGGGCAGATCTTCACATAACTGAAAAATAAAAATCATTTCCCTCCTTTTTGAACCAAAGTTCTCAGATGATAATATATTAGTTGCCTTCACCACATGGCAGTGTGGTGACTAAAACTGGTCCCAATGTCCATGTGGAGAATGTAGCCCTCACTCATACTTTAGACCATCTTGGACTTTGATTTTTCACAGATAACATCTCGTGTCATGTGGAAATCAAAGAAACAATGATTTTTCACTCTCAATTCTCAGTTTCAGTCGCCTGGAGCACACATTGGGAGCATGAATTTGTGCTTCACACAATTTGCTGACTATTCATTTTAAATGGATAGATATATCATTCCAGATCCGAGCACCTGTTCCATGTTGGGAGCATAAATTTACATCACTGGCCCTCAAGTAGAACAGCAGCAAGCGCTGAAGTCAGCAGCATGCATTTTTGATCTGATACTCTAGTATTTCAACGAATCAAACAAACATCAAAACAGTTTACACTGAATGAATCACTTTTGATCGATTTGTTCTAGAAGAGCAAGACTTATACAATTAATGGTAGGGCCCTGGGTAGTGTTGCAGAACAGAGGCACCTAGGCATTCAGGTACATCTTTCTTTGAAATCTACGTCATAAGTAGATAGAGTGGTTAAGAAAGTGTTTAACACGTTTGCCCTCGTTGCTCAGACCTTCGAGTACTGGAGTTGGGACGTTATGTTGAGGTTGTACAGGATGTTGGTAAGACCTCTTCTGGAGTGCGTGCACAGTTCTGGTCACACTGTTACAGGAAGGATATTATTAAACTGGAGAGGATTCAGAAAAGATTTGCCAGCATGTTGTCAGGAATGGAGGGCTTGAGTTATAAAAATAGGCTGGAAAGGCCGGGACTTTTTTCCACTGGAGAGTCGGAGGTTGAGGGATGATCTTGTAGAGGCCTATAAAATCATGAGGGGTATGGATAAGGTGAATGACAAGAGTCTTTTCCCTAAGGTGGACGAGTTCAAAACTAGGGGCATATGGGAATGCGTGATCATAATTGCAGAAATGTGTGAAATAACATTTACACATTCACATTTTTACTGAAATCACAAACGCGCTAAAACATTTCTGCTCATGCGTATGCACACCTACACACACCAATCACACACAGCTGTACCCTGACCTGCGTATACTTATCTTTCCATGTACACACATATAGACTTACAAATGTACAGCAAAAGATAATTCCCAAGTAGGGCTCATCAAGTCTTCACTCTCTCCTTGAATGGCAACAATAAAATAAGCTACCAAGGTCATTCCAGCACTTGGTTTATTACTTGAGGAAGGCAACTTTGTGCGAACCTTAAACCCATCCTAAAGTAGACAGAGATGTCTGGTCACTCACTCTTGTACAGTTATTGAGAGAGTAACAGAGAGCATGACTCCCTACCCATCCCTTAATCAATTTCCTCTGATCAGTCCTTATGCATCTTTGTGAGCTGTACCCTGGCACACAGCACAGTGTGACACGGGTTCACCACCATTCTTTATTACCAATTCTGATGCATCTTTCTACCGGGACAAGAAAATGAAGATGTAACCATCAAAAATAGGATGATTGCAGTGTTCCAAACACATTTCAGCATAATAAAAGAGAACAGTACCTGGCTGCCACAACTAGTGTCTTCGGAGCAGAGTATATGGTGAAACAATGTGGAACAGACCACTCATTCTCAGACTCCTCGATCTACAGAAATAAACATGTTATAAACAGTGCAGCAACATGATTGATCAAAACCATGTTCAGAAAATGCAAATAACGCAAGTTGAACCGAACCAGGATTCACAAGGTAAAAGCTTTCAAGACATTTGATCAACCAAACATGTGAGAGGTAGTATAAAATTAAAAGGGCTTACAAAAATGCAATGATTGCACAGACTGGGAGAGATACAAAGAAAATACTAAAATCAGCATAAAAGAGTAAACAATAAAAAATCATTCAAGAGATACCAAGGGCAAGAGTTAAAGCATTTACAAGTACATTAAATGAACGCTGACGGCTATGAGTAATGTAGACTTCCTTAAGACAGATATAGGTAAGATTGTAATTAAAATCAGGTATTGGCAAATTTACCAAATAACAACTTTCTAGAGTAGATGACAATAAAATACTCAAGGTTATGAGGAAGAAATAAATCAAGGTGAGAAACTTACTAGATTTAGTCTTACTTTAAAAGAAACAGTAATGGAGAAACTAATGAGACCTAAGATTGTCAAATCGCCAGTACCTAATAGATTTTAATTTATTAAACTCATCAGCTAAGGAGAGAAGCAGATGCAGAATTTGCAGACGTTCTTCCAAAATTCTTTTCATTCAGAATGGTCTCTTTGTATTGGACAATTCTGAGTGTCACTGTTATTTAATACATCTGAGAAAGAAGCAAGAAATTCTCGAACTAAAGTCTGTTGTCAGGAAGCGATTAGAATTGACCTCTAGGGCAAAGTGAGTGAACACTTGGACAAATAGATCCTGATTTGAGAGAAGTAGCATGAACTTGTAAAGAGTAAATCATACCCATCAAACGGAGTTGAATATTTTGAGGTCACTAATGAGCTGGGTGAAGGGGGTGTCTATGGATCTCCAGGAGGCATTCGATAAACTTTCACACATTCAATACGGTTAGTAAAAGCATTCAGAATTGGAAGCAACCTATTGGTATGGATCGGGATGAGTTAGAAAGTAGGAGATAGAGTAAGGGTACTCAGTGTGCACATCAGTTGCCAAGATGTGTCTAGTGATATATTAGCCTTGCTAGTAGTGTTAAGCAGATTGATGCTGGTAGAATCAACACAGAACATCTCACTCTCAGAGAACAAATCTAAAGAGAGTAAGAGAGATGATGATGTTAACACGCACAGACAACAAAAGACAACCAATGGAGAAAAGTTGTAGATAACACTAATATTGTGTCAGATTGTATTAACACAATCATTTGATACAAATCAAAGGACACCATTTAGGCACTGTACAGGTTGCTAGTCAGACTCTGACCTCGGACAATAGTGACCCTGGAAAAGATCCAAAGGATGACTACAAGAATGTTACCATCATTAAGCTACTTAGATAGGCTCAAGGGAAAGATGAAGACCAATTCAGTAGTTCATGGGCAAGATGATAGATATTGGTACTAATTCAGTTGGCTCGGAGGAAAATGGCTTAGGAAAAAACTAAAATCAACACAGAGTCATCGTAGACATCAATTGAGACCAGCTTACTGTCAGATTCCCAGTCAGTCGAGTGAGGGGTCAAAAACAAAGGAGGCAAAGAGGGAAACCAAGTGCAAAGGTTTGGAGCAATACAACAGAGTAATCAGCAAAACTACCGACATGACGGGAAAGGAAGAAGCAAAGAAAAGTTCAAAAATATATTTACATCTTACACAACGCATCGAAGGAGTTTCTAAGTCTGCTGTCATTGTGCATAATGATCCTAAGTACAAGCAGGATTTAGAGTGAGCTGACAGCTGCTGTGCTAAGAAAGGGAATCCCATTCTGACAGAACATCCTGAGAGGTCAATACTCACCGGGGGTTCCAGCACAATCAGCTGCAGAGGTGCAAATACAAAGAAAGAAAACAGACAGATGGCATAAGGAGATTACTGCACAATGGATCCCTGCCAACAAGAGCTGGAATTCTCAGTTAGCTAAACATTCACATATGTTGCCAACAGCAGTGATTTTTGCTTAATGTGGTTTCTTAGAAGTATACAAAAGTACATTCCAGGACACCAGTTAGTCCATTGGAGCGCATACCCATCTTCCAAAGAGCAATCCTGTGAGTTAGTCCTACTTGCCCACTCTTACATTAAAAATACACATTCAGGCAGGATGTGGCACATCTCCAGCACACGGGCAACTTTAACGAGGACCTTAAGGCCCAGAGGTAAACGTACCATAATAGCCCTTACTTTTCCTTCATATCCCTGGAAATTTTCACCTGTAGCTTTTATATAATTTCCTTTAGAAGGCTTCTGTTAAATCTGTATCCACCAATCTAGCACTCAGTGCATTCAAATCTTATCTACTCATTGCATAAAGATAATTTTCCTGGTGTTAGATCCGCTTCTATCCATGCACTTTATCAACCCTTCAGCCACTGGAAACACTTATTCGTTATGTCCAAACACTTCCTGTTTAGAAATACCTGTATCAGATCTCCTCTGTCCCCCATGTAACATCCTCTGGAAAGCATGGTTGCTGGAATTAGACACAAACCTCCAGCTAGGGCTGAGTTCTTTCCTCGGAGGCAGAGGGTAAACTGGCTTTTGCCCCATTTACAAGGCATCAAAGAAACGTGGCCGTGGCTCAGGTGCCGAATGTTCACAAGGTGTGGTTTTCAGCTGGACATTGCTGACTGTGCTCCAAAGCAGGTGTAACGTTACCAAGATCAGTAAGAGCCAAGGGATGCAGTCTTCAACTGGGTGGCCTGTGGAAATGTCTTCAGCAGTTACCTTGGGTTTCATTGACGTACAGACAAACCAGCAAGCTGTGGTCTCTTAAGGTGCCTATTGAAGACGTTACCCTGGAGACTTTCTTCAGTGACTCAGCACTTAACTAGAGTGCGAGGCTGTCTCAAAAAAGGTCAGCTGCTGCTAGTCCATTTTCATTGTTTTCCTTCCACCATCGCTAGTCTTTTTTCTCCCTCGATCTTTCTATTGCACGCTCTCGCACTCTCCATCGTCTCCAACCTCACATGGTTTCAGATTTTACAATTCTGACCCTGATTAACCTGTCACTATAATGATGACATCAATACTGTGTTCTTCTCTAGAACTGATTCCCTGTGGTGAGATGCTATTGTCTAATTATCCATCATTTAATTCTGATCCCACTCACTGCTCTGAGTGACTAGACGGTTTGAGTTATCAGGAGAGGCTGGGGACTTTTTCCCCTGGAGTGTAGGAGGCTGAGGGGTGAACTTATAGAGCTCTATAAAATCACAAGGGGCATAGATAGGGTGAATAGCAAGATCTTTTCCCAGGGTAGGGGAACCCAAAACTAGACAGCATAGGCTTAAAGAGAGAGGTGAAAGATTTAAAAGAGACCTGAGGGGCAACTTTTTCCACACAGAGGGTGGTGCATGTATGGAATAAGTTACCAGAGGAATTGGTAGAGGCAGGTAAAATTTCAATATTTAAAAGACATTTGGACAGGTGCATGGATAGGAAAGGTGTAGAGGGATATGAACAACTCGCAGACAAATGGGACTAGTTCAGTTTGGGAAACCTGATTGGCATGGACGAGTTGGGCCGAAGGCCCGTTTCCATGCTGTATGACTTTATGACTCTGCCAACAATCCATGGCTGTACAGTGATCCAGCTTAGTCTTCCATCCACTCATCTATCCCATCACACTTGAGCCGTCCTGATTTATCTCCTGTCCCAAGTGCACACCATCCTACCTGTTACTAATGCGATTGCCGAATGTCCCAGACAACTCTCTAGAGCTTCCCCAACTAGCCACTCACCTGCTCAGTTGGCTGCCTTTCTACCTGCCAGGGTCTGAGCTGAGTGATGACCAGCTTTCCTGCTCCCAGAGTGTTTAACCACTGGCTTGTCTATCCTGAGGTCTCTGTTCACCTGTCCTCCCTCCTCAGATGTCTTTCCCCCGCCCCTTACACCTCCTGTTAATCCACCCACTGAGCTCAAGAGCTCCTCCAAGAACTTCCTCATTCACCAAACGCTGAGCAATACAAGCAGGTTAAGGAGTTCAGGTTAAGGAGCAGGGTGAAAGAGTGCAAGAGGTGAGGGAGGCAAAAGAGGTGGAGTGAGAACAGGGAGGAGGGTGAGCAAGAGATAAAGGATGAAAGGGAGAGAGAGAGAAAAAGGCATGGAATTTGAACAGTGAAAGTGAAAGGGAGTGAAAAGGAGTGAAAGGGAACGAGAAAAGGAGTAGATAAATTAGCAAGCAAGTTTTAAAGCAATTACTGGATAGAACTCAAAGTTGTTCATAGATGTTCAATCTTTTAACAAGTTCAATCTCGTTACATTAATTTTGACATTAAATTCTGGAAGGGAGTTTGTTGTTTGTGCTGTTAAACCCATTGCATGCAGTTTACTGCAAGATTCACCATGTCTGGAATCTGCTTTAGGGAACAGTATATGAGAATTGAAGAAAATCAGGGCAAAAGGAGATCAGGAAGCTCTTCAAGCCTGCTCTGCCATTCCACAAAATCATGGCTGTATTTCTTTATCAATTGCCCTCTCCTGCCCTTTATATATCCCTCCATTCCCTTCAGAGTCCAAACGTAGTTTAGTTGTAGTGTTGAATATATTCAACAAATGGACATGCAGTCTCTGGGGTAGAAGATGATTAAGATTCACAACTCTCTGAATGGAGAAACCTATCCTCATCTCAGTCCCAAACCCCCTTATCCCGAGACCTTGGTCCTTTCTTCTATTACTTGCAGACTCCACAGAATCACCCTCATCAAGCCCTCTCAGAATTTTGTATGCTTCAATAAGATCACCTCTCATTTATCTAAACTCTAGAGAGTGTACACCCATTCTGCTCTATCTCCCTCAGATAATAACTGCCATTAAAATCTTGTCAGGCTAACCATTGAGAGGCAACTCATTGCAATACCGAGCACAGACCAGAACAGGGGGCTACACCAGAACTCGGGGCTTAAGTCGGGGCTGGAGGTCTGCCAGGAGCAGCACCAAGCCTGTGACTTCTGTCCTAGTCCCAGGTACTGATGTAAGAGAAGCAAGGGCATGAGTGGAGATGTTTGTGTGGATGGACGCTGTGCCAAACTCTATGGGTGAAAACAACTCATCAAAAGATTTCATACAAGGTTTGTAGACAAACTGGAATGATGTAATGATGTTTGGGTACTAGAGAAAAGCTACAACTATTGCTCCCTGGTAGGTCTGACTATTGCAAAACCCACTGGACCAGCACAGTTACATCATAAAATACAATCAGAAAGTGCTGTAGAACTCCAACAGGTATGGCAGTACCTGTGAAGACAGAGAGAGAGACAGAAAGAGAGAGAGAGAGAAAAAGAGTTAACACTTCCAGTCCGGTATTATCCTTCTTCAGAACTAGGCAGAAATTGAAAACGACGGGTTCTATTGTGTAGACCAAGGTAGACAGAAGAAAGTGGAACAGAAGGGAAAGTCAGGGGAAGGTGAGAGCGAGATTAGAGATCATAGGTGCCACAAAATAAAAGACAAAGAACAGTTCTGAAAAAGAGTTGTACCAGACGGGAAACATTAACTGTTTCTCTCTCCGCGAATGTTGCCAGACCTGCTGAGTTTCTCCAGCATTTTGTTTTAACTTCAGATCTCCAGCATCTGCTACATATTGCTTTAGTTTAATATTCTGAAGCATTTTGACAGCCAAGGTCAGGAGGGAGAGTAAGGTAAGGGTACATACTGCCTGCGGCTCTGATAAACTCTTGGCATTGCTCAGTTGTAACTCCTGCCTGAGATGCAAAGTATTAATTTAGTAACTCCACTGGGCTTTTATCTCTACCAACAGATCCCATTCTGATCCCAACCAGCCCCACCACTCCTCTGACAATACTATTACTGTTCACAGGCCTACAGAACACACCATTCTGCACTCCCTTTTATGTTAGCAGCCAATGTATTTTCATCCTGTGGTTTCACTGTCATTGCCTCCTTTTCACTTCTTTTCTGTACTTTTAATATTCAGCCTGATCTCCCTTGTATTATCAAGTTAACATCTGGCCCAAGAATGCCTTCTCTATTTGGTTCCATGGGGCTCTGGCTTGGATTACTTACCATCTCCCCCTTGTGGAAATGTTTCTAAACTGTAGTCAAATTATCACTTACTTACAAGTCATTTCTGAAGTCTCATTCCTACAGTCATGTACATAAGGTCAGGGTGTCAGGGAGTGGTACAGTGGTAGTGACCCCATCTCTGAGCCAGGAGACATGAGTTCAGGTCCCACCCGAGCAGAATAAAAATAATTATATTCTCTGAACTGTTTATGATTTAAGCCAGGGCTTGTGTACTGAAGTCAGGTATGTGCAGAGATGCTAATACAACAGAACAGCTTAATGTACCAGGTCTAATACCCTTGGTACACAGAGCTGTTAGGAGCATATTTTGGGCATTTTTGCTGAAGTGCTCAAACAGCAGCAAGGAACTCAGATGCAGCCAGGACTTACATGTTGCTCCTGTAATTAGAACAACCTCTCCCTCTCTCTCTCCCTCTCTAGATCAGAAAAAGCCAGTCATCATTCCATACCAGGCTCTAAGCTCTTGTCTACAGTTAAAATCTTTCTTGTCTCTCTCTAGCAATACTATTGTGGTGAGTTTCCTTTCACTTTGCCATCTCCTAACAAAAATGGGTGCTCTACATATTTTCCGTTATGCATCATCATCGTCTGGCCTCCCAGCTGCTGATAAAGCTGCTGAACAAGAAAACGATCAGCACAGATTAATCAAAGCCAGGCCATCGAATAAAACCACTGCCAGGCATTCTCTCCGTATACTTACTATCATTCCGTACAGAGGAAGTTGACCATGTACTTTAAACTGGTTGCTGGTCGTCACTCCTTTGCTTGTGTACAACAGCATGTCAGAGAACTAGGAGAGATAACAAACTCAGTGAATCCTGCAATGTGGCTGATTTAGGAAAAAAAATCAAATCGAGCTATGCAATTCCATCAAACGGAGAAATCCTAAACTGAATAAAGCACTTGAGTGTAATATCAAGAAGGCATAAAACACATTTGTGCCTTTAAGAGAGATGTGTTCTGTCCTGTTTCTCTTGCAGAGGGGTGTGACCACAATGGTACTGGAATATCTCCTTCAGACAAGCAGTCGGAAACAGCTTTTGAGTTCTCCTTGGGTGTTTTTTTAAATGAGACTAAAGGAATCATGAGTGGGTGGGGTCAGGGGTCAGGACCCAGGAAATGGTTTTTAGTTTTGCTTACAATTAGTAAGAAGGCTTCTGCAAACTGTTGAGCTAACAGCTTAAGTTGCCGATTGCTAGAGTGAAGTCTTAGACAGCAAGGCCTCCTCCTAAAAATCATAAGGGACGGCTTGTTTCTTTCTTCTGGACTGGAGAGAGACTGCATGTGAGAACTGTAACTGTTTTGCTGAATTGTATTTTTACCAAAGGGTGTTTATGGGATACTGCCTATATTGGAACCGTTGATGATTGATGTTAACGAATATATTATCTTGCTAAGTATTTCAATAGAGTTAAAGCTATACAAATTATTCTGTAAGAATAAAATGTGTTTTGCTTAAAGCCTAGTTATGGACCAATCGAATTATATCTGGGACACAGCGCCTTTACGCTTGCCTTTAAATAAATATAAAAGTTAGGGTGTAGGCTATCTCCTTGATATATTGGGGGCGGGGTCTGGTATGGTCGATAACATATTTGAACCAAAATATAACATGAAGAGAGAAAGCGGAGAGAGGCTAATTTTCTGATGGGACGGAAGTCTATGGTGGTATTACCAAGGGATCTCTGCTGTTTTTGATACATGTCAATAAACCAGGCTTTGTACACAGGGCATCATTTCAAAGTGGCACAATATTCAAAGTGATGTAAGCAATAAACTGGCAGAGCACATTGTCTAATGAAATAAAAATACTAAGTCTGCGAGAGAAACATGAAGGATTTTACTCAAGAAAATGAGAAGTAGTAAATGTGGACTAAATGGCACCATTTTCCAGGAATTGCAGGGCCATGGGAAGGAGGACACCTCTGCAGCATATATTGAGCAAGCTGTTAAAATGCCTCTGGGATCTTTGAAGTTTAGTAACCAAGGAGCAGGGCACCAAAGCAGTTGAAGTTTCTCCAAACATTTATAAAACATGGCACTGGCCTCAACTGGAATGTTTGCTTCAGTTTTAGGCACATTTCCAGGAGGATGCCAAGGCCTTGGGGAAGGTATGACAGAAATTTCCCAGAATTGCGGGAATGAGGGTCTTGAATTATGTGCAGAAATTGAACAAACTGGGATTGTTCTCCTTACAGCAGGTGTTCAATTGGTGTTTAAAATCCTGGATAGTTCTGAAGGAGAAATTACTGCATACGCAGTGACTCAGAGTCAATAGCCAAAGGATATAGATTTAGAATGTGTCAAAAGAACAATAGGCAATACATGGAAATGTTTCTTTACACAGCAAATTATCGGGATGGAATGTGGTGAGTGAAGGGCAGGTGGAATCATAATTCAATCATAACTTTCAAAACAGAATCTGAGAACTGTGCAGGTTTCAGGAAAGAAAAGGGGAGTGAAGGTAATTGGATAGCTTTCTGGAAGAACCAGTACAGACCTGATGGGACGAACAGCCTCTTTTAATGCTGTATTAATCAATGCTTACATGTAATGGGAATACTCAATGCAGTCTAAATACAGCACCCGTCTCAACCTCTGCACCAAACCTGACCACATTAAACTGGAGTATCCCAACAAGTTAAAATACACTATTCAAACTGAAACATGTCATGAAATATAGCCACCTTCACATATAGGAGAATAAGTGGCGCTGAGGAAATGGTACACAGACAAAGAGAGCTCGAGTCCATGAAAAAATAAGCATCATGATATACTATGACTGAATTAACAACTTCACCGAATTTTGCAGTATCTAAGAGAACAGGTACAGGTGAACCAACAATGACTGATACAATGTAAGAGAACGTAATATATAAAAAATAAAAGGAGGAAAGAGAGAGACAGAAACCTTTAAATAGAGTGAGCATTAAGGTCTTTCAAGAGACTTGATCCTTTCCTAACACGAAAATCGCCGATGAGGGACAAGGTAGCTCCTTTTAGATATAGAAGGCTATTAGATAGAGCCAATACTTACCAGGAAAAACATCCTCTGCTGCAGGCCTTTTTTGGTAAGTTTATACAGACAGCCTTCACGAATGAAGTCCTGAAGGGAAAGGCGGTACAATAACTTATAATTATAATTACACAATGTGCAATCTCCATGTGTGAGTACTGACTGTGAAGGCAATCATAGCCAAACCATAATATCCATCCAAAAAGAGCAGGTCCCCTTTGCTACTGCAGCCTCAAGCCCTTGGTGTCATCCCTAACTCCCTTAGGGAAGAGGTTAAACTTGGGCCCTTTCTGCCCTAAGTGAACATAAAAGACCAGATTTGAAGGAGACCAGGGAGGTTGTGCCTGATGCCAAAACCAATTTGGATCAACGCCAGCAAAAAGACATCATCTAGTCTTTATCACACTCAGGTTTGAGATATCCCGTTATGTACAAATTTCACATTTGTGCTCCCTACAGCCCTCATCTCAGTGGTAGTCCCTCACGGACGAGGATGATTCTCTTCCACTCTCAGGGCGAGTCTGTAGGTGGCTGTACAGTCCAATGCAGCTTCTGCAGGCTCTGTTACACTTGTTCCCGACAAGAGTAGAAACCTCACTGCGCCGGCGTGTTGGGAAAGCCTGAGGACATGAAATGAGCTGTCTAAACAGTTCGCAAGATTGCATTCTGAGATGGTAGGGTTGTGATTACCAGGAGAGATTCCCCAGCGTTTAAAAGAATGAGAAGAGACCACATTGACACTTACACAAATTCTCCAGGGCCCAACAGGGTCGATGCAGGAAGAATGTTTCCTCCCTTGGCTGGGGTGAGGAACTGGGCCTCAAACTAGGAGGCAAAGTCTGAGAATAAGGAGCAGGTCTTTCAGGGCTGTGATCAGGAGGAATTCCTTCCCTCCAAGGGTGGTAAATCTTTGAAATTCTCAAGCCCAGAAGACTGTGGAATTTCAGTCACTGAATATGTTCAAGACAGAGATCAAGAGATTTCTAGATATTAAACAAATCAAGGGATACAGGTATAGTGCAGTAAAATTGGACTGAGGCAGATCAGCCACGTGATCTAGTTCAATTGTAAAACAGGCTCAAGAGGCTGAAAGGCCTACACCAGCTCCTGTTTCCCGAATACGTATGTCTCCTTCTTTTACTTGCTTTGCAGCGGAAGGAAGGGGAGAAATGAGCTCACTAGGACCACGGACAAGTAAACAACAGTGGCAAATATCAGAATATTCAGCCACATTCCTCTTAGAGTCATAGAGATGTACAACGTGGAAACAGACCCTTCAGTCCAACTCGTCCTTCCCGAGTAGATATCCCAAACCAAACTAGTCCCATTTACCAGCATTTAGCCCGGATCACTCTAAACCCTTCCTATTCATGTACCCATCCAGATGCAAATGTGGTAATTGTACCCACCTCCTCCCACATACGCATAACCTTCTTCATGAAAATGTTGCCCCTTAGGTCCCTTTTATATCTTTTCCCCTCTCACATTAAACCTTTACCCTCTAGTTTTGGACTCCCCCACCATGGGAAAAAGACCTTGGCTATTCACCCTATCCATGCCCCTCATGCATTTATAAACCTCAGATTTCGACACTCGTCTTACCACCTCGAAGGAAGCTGGAACCTATGACAGGACAAGATTAATCCTGTCATTTTAATAAACCTCTCAACTCAGGAGAAAGTCAAGCACTACGTGTTTCCTAGAGGACTTACCCTTCCTGGCAGAATCAAATTCTCAACGCCAATAAGATCTCGCCGCAGCTCCGTGAGTTTCTGGAAATGCTCCAGCCTGATTAAACTGCTGTGTAACTGGGCACTCATGTCCCTAACCTCCTTCAGGGCATCTGCAAACAGAAACCAACAGCAAGATTGGTGAAGCAGCCACTAAACCCACTGATATGTACCATAATTCTTCTGTTCTTAAAATCAAAGGGTATGGTCAGAAAGTGAGAACAGTGAACTGAATTGGATGATCATATTGAACAGTCCAACAGACTCAAAGGAATGAATGGCCTATTCCCGTTCCTACTTTCTACGTTTTTATAGGGACCAATAATTCATAACTGACCATTGCAGCCTGTGACTGGAGAGGGGATAATGGACTTTATCACGCACATCCAATACACTGGAATGAAGGGTATCAGGGTAAATGCAAGTGTCAAGAATCAGATTAGCCATGATCCTACTCAATGGTGGTGGTGGTCATGAGCCAAGAACCCTACTCCTCCCCCTAATTCATAACGTCACACGTTATACTACACACAACAGTTAGGACTGTGTTTGTTTGCACCTACATAGCAGCAGAATTACACCACCTTGCCAAATCCTCTCATGCTCTGGGCAGCTCAACTTAAGACTGTTGAGTCATTGAGATCTGCTTGGTACCATATCCTAAAATGCATTTCCCCAGTGGGTCTTAGCCCACAAAGTGTAGGCATTATTGCTGCTGTACCTGAAACCTCAAGACACGGAGGAATCTCTATATCCTTAGTTCACTCCCTTAATAGCCTCCTGGTTCCTTCATTTGCTGTTCCAGCATTTGCCCAGCCCCTAGACCTGGCCAAGCCATGCTACCAGCAATCAGTCAATATCTGCATGCCAACAAGCAAGGCTGCAAAGTACTAACTCAATGCTCATTCCCACTCAAACTGATTTTTTCTTTGAGATAGTAGGAACTGCAGATGCTGGAAAATCTGAGATAACAAGGTGTAGAGCTGGATGAACACAGCAGGCCAAGCAGCATCATAGGAGCAGAAAGGCTGACGTTTTGGGCCTAGACCCTTCATCAGAAATGGGGAACGGGGAAGGGGGTTTCTGAAATAAATAGGGAGAGAGGGGGAGGCGGATAGAAGATGGATAGAGGAGAAGATAGGTGGAGAGGAAACAGACAGGTCAAAGAGGCGGGGATGGAGCCAGTAAAGGTAAGTGTAGGTGGGGAGATAGGGAGGAGATAGGTCAGTCCAGGGAGGACGGACAGGTTAAGGGGGCAGGATGAGGTTAGTAGGTAGGAAATGGGGGTGCGGCTTGAGGTGGGAGGAGGGGATAGGTGGGAGGAAGAACAGGTTAGGGAGGCGGGGACGAGCTGGACTGGTTTTGGGATGCGATAGGGGGAGGGGAGATTTCGAAGCTTGCGAAATCCACATTGATACCATTGGGCTGCAGGGGTCCCAAGCGGAATATGAGTTGCTGTTCCTGCAACCTTTGGGTGGCATCGTTGTGGCACTGCAGGAGGCCCAGGATGGACATGCCGTCTGAGGAATGGGAGGGGGAGTTGAAATGGTTTCACAAGCTTCAAAATCTCCCCTCCCGCTACCGCATCCCAACACCAGCCCAGCTCGTCTCCGCCTCCCTAACCTGTTCTTCCTCCCACCTATCTCCTCCTCCCACCTCAAGCCGCACCCCCATCTCCTACCTACTAACCTCATCCCGCCTCCTTAACCTATCCGTCCTCCCTGGACTGACCTATCTCCTCCCTACCTCTCCACCTACACTCACCTTTACTGGCTCCATCCCCGCCTCTTTGACCTGTCTGTTTCCTCTCCACCTATCTTCTCCTCTATCCATCTTCTAGCCGCCTCCCCCTCTCTCCCTATTTATTTCAGAAACCCCCTTCCCCGTTCCCCATTTCTGATCTTTTCTTTGTAGGCTTTGTTGCCACATCGCTATACTGTCTGACAGTCTGAGTGATTCACCACCTGTAATACACATCATACTAATACAGATCACTGCACTTGGGTGACTAGCCAAGAGCTGTGTGTGGTATCATCTATCATGCTGATACTTACCTCTGCAGTCGCTGTAATCTCGATAGTCAGGGCAATAGTGTTTGCAGAGTCGTTCTAAGATGAGTTTGTAATGCATCAGCCTCTGGATGGGCTTCAGCAGGAATGTGTTCAGAGGTAAGTAACAGACCTTCTGCAGCTCAAACTCTTTGTAAACAGCCTCTAGTTTCTTTGATTGCTTGGTGGCTCTCTCCAATTCCATTAGAACTTCATCGTATTTCTGTAGATAACCGGTGAACTCCTGAAGTTTATAAATATGAATAATTTCAGTTCTGTAAAAGAGTGCTACACTCCCACAAGAAGCTCTTGATCACATTGAGCTTAAACCATTTTCCATGCCCTATGGGGAGATAATGGCCTAGTGATATTATCGTTGGACAATTAATCCACATAATTAATCCCCAGATTCGAATCCAGCCACGGCGTATGGTGGAATTTGAATTCAATAAAAATCTGAAATCAATGATGACAATGAATCCATTGTCAACTGTCAGTAAAATCCATCTAGTCCACTAAGATAACTGCCATCCTTACCCAGTCAGCAATATGAGTGACTCTTAACTGCTAGTAGGGATGAGCAACAAATGCTGGCCTAGCCGGTGACATCCACATGTCCTTGAATTGCAGGAGAGGGGTTCCAGGAGATCAGTAACTGCAACACAATGTCTTGACCAGACAAGGTCAAGATGGATAAACAGCAGCTCACACAGGGACTGGTTCCCTTGCTGGGACTTAAGAACAAGCCACGGCAAGGAGACAGAACTGAAGGGAGCCGGATTCCACAAAAACTAGTGGAAAGGATGGTCTGCTGCATGCTGGTCTCCTGCTGCTAACTTGACAGAAACACAACAGCTTGTCGTTGTACTGTACCTTGAGAGCACACATGTTCCGAAGCATGACATCACCAATTCTCTGATAATCTCCTTTCACATGTGCATTGGACCTTCCTTCCCTGAAAATCAAACAAACATCATAAAACATACACTGACTGAACAGCTCCTTCTGAGTGAAATCCTGCCCATAGAGTTCCCAGTGACTTCTGGATTCAATCTTCATGCTTTGGAAGGCACAACAAACCTGGGATTAAACCTTTCAGAAATAGCAACTCCTGGATAAAATATCTTCCTGAAGCAAAAGTTGGATGGCTGTAGGGTAACATTTCTTACAACTGAGGTGGTTTCTCTTGGCACCAATTATAATGTAAATCAAAGTATGAAATCATACCTGTCTTGGCCAGACACTGGCACACTTCACTTGTAGCATAAATGCACAACAACATTACCAGATGAATAAAGTAGGCTATTTTTCCCCAAATAACCCATCCAAATAAAAAAAAGTGATCTGTTATCAGGGAGGGAAGGGGTAGACACGGGGAGATGGCTCTCCCCTCAGTCAGGCACTGGAATGCCTTTGAACGAGGGGTACCTCTCACTCCTCCCCCAAAGTCCACCAGCAACCCACCCAGATTTGCTCACTGTGTTCCTGTGATGGGAGATACAAGGCCATTATTATCAGCAGCAACAGGCATTAACTGCTCACTGAGTCCCTGAACTGGTGGCAGGACAGGAAGATCACCCACAGCCTTCCCACCAGGGATTTAATTGGGAGTGGAGGCGAGGTGGTGAGGATGTGCTGGAGTCTCTACCTAGCACCCTGCTGCCAGATTAAATGCCCCCCTCCAGCAGCAAACACGTCACTGGGGATGGCAGAAGGTTCCAGCCAATCTTCCAAAGCACAACATTTTTATAAACTACATAGTTGTAACATATCCCAGGACGACCTCATCCAAAAGGCTTTCTCTGATAGATCATTTCAAGTATTGGTTTCTTTTTGTGAAGATCATAACAAGTACCTGGAAACCTAAAATCCCAAACAATCTCCCCACAATTTTATCTTTCTCTGTAAATCCCATAGAGCATATGTGATGCTTTACCCACACCCACTTGAATTCAACTGCATCTGTTATTCGGTTCATTTACAAATTTGATCTAATTCCTACTTGTGACTTTATAGCCCTCCCACTCTAATTCCCGAACTTGTTTCCTATCAATGAGAATGATCACTTTGCAGGGCGCAGGTCTTTGATAGAAATTCGGTCCCAATATCAAACTCAGAGATATCCTACTCAGTACTTCCTCTGACAGGGAAACACTATCACCTTCTAGCCTGTTTCTTATTCATTTCCAGGTTTACATTGAAGTCCCGTTGCTTTGAACTTTGTCGGAAATTTTAGAAGAATGATTCTATCCAAAACATTAACCCGGCATTTCTCCTTGTAAATGCTGGCTGGCTCACAATATCTTTTCAGTTCTTCATTTGTGGTTTTTATATCAGTTAGCATCATTGTCACCATTATGTCATTCTGTGTAGTAGGGAGTCATTCAGCCCATCATAATTTCCCTTCCTTTTCTGGAATCTTGACTCAGGGGTTTACAGCACAGACGACGACACCGGCCGATCAGGTCTGTGACGGTCAACAACAACCACGTCGCTATTCTCATCCCATTTTCCAGCGCTTGGCCTTGTTATGATGGTTTCTGCTTCTACCACCCTAAAGCAACATTAGTAAACAGCAAAATATTTAGCCATGACCACATTGCTGTTTGTGGGAGATTGCTGAGTCCAAATTAGCTGCCACGTTGTCTACAACAGTGACTGCACTTTAGAAAGTATTTCAGCAGCTGTAAAATGCTTGATGACATCTGGTGGTCATGAAAAACACTTTGTCAAGAGCATTGACCTCGGGCTGTATAAACTTCACCAGCAGACTGGAGGAAGAGCTGTGTTAAACCTTCTCCTTGGAGGTCAATTCAATTGTTTAATTAATGTCCCTTCAGGGTGGCACAGTGGCTTGGTGGTTAGCACTGCTGCCTCACAGTGCCAGGGACCTGGGTTTGATTCCACCCTCGGGCGACTTGTCTGTGTGGAGTTTACATGTTCTCCCTTTGTCTGCACGTGTTTCCTCCGGGTGCTCCAGTTTTTACCCACAGTCCAAAGATGTGCAGGCTAGGTGGATTAGCAATTGGAAATGTGAGGTTATGGGAATAGGTTGGGGACTGGGTTCTGGGCAGGATGCTCTTCAGACGGTCGGTGCAGACTCGACATACCAAATGGCCTCTTTCCACACTGTAGGGATTCCACAATTCTATAGATTCTATGATTCTTACAAAGACAGTAAAAGCTCCTCACTCTTCAAAAAGAGATTCAAAAGCAGGGTCAAGGGAGGAAATCAAAAGGATGAGGATTATCCATCACTGCACCCCATATTTCAACCACAGTGACAGTCCCTTCTGCAACTGGATTATAACTCTGACCTCTCTAATGTACCAGAAATGGACTCTTGTTGGTTCTTCTATAACACAGTATCATTGTAAAATGGTTAAGCTTATAGACAATCTCTGAAGAAAAATTTCTAAAAATAAATAGACCGATATTTGAAAACAAAAAATTCTTTGTGTTATGCAGAAAATGCCAAAATGAATCAGTGCACGACGTTAGAAGTTGAAACACTCCAGGCCATTTTTCACAGGTAAGTGTTGAAGTCATCACACATGGCACAATCCTGGTTGTTGATGCTGAGGTTATTAGTCAGCCCTGACAACATAGCCCAGAAACACTGAGGGACACGTCTGGTGGAGAAGGAATCCCATCAAAGTAACAACATTTTGCAATAAAAATAACTCACCACAGAGCCAGCCTCTGTTCAATCTCTTTCAGAAATCCACGATGAAACTCATAAATTGGGTCAATGTTGGAAAACAGCAGTGTCATTAGTCCCTCTGGCATTGCACTCTCTTTGATGACAGCACTTCGAAACCACTAAAAGCAAAAGGAAAATATCTGTATTAATAAATCACCATATGTCATTTCGGGATGTCTTGAGGTATGAATGATGTGATAATGACAAGGTATTTTGTTTTGTAATTGTGTTCACTGAGGGTTACATGCAAATTCAGGAATCCATTGTCATAACCCTCCATGGTGCTATGAGATCACAGAATCTTACAGTGCAGGAGGAGACCATTCGACCCACTGCATCTGTACTAGCTCCTGAAAGAGCTACCCAACTAATGCCACTCTCCAGCCAAATCTCAATAGCCCTCTAAATGCATCATTTTCAAATATATATCCAGCTCTCTTTTGAAACCTCGTTTGGAGTCAGGCTTCACCACTCTCCCAGGCAGCTCATTCCAAATCCCAACAACTCTGAGTAAAGAGGTTTCGCCTCATCGCAGTCCAAGCTTTCTTGCTCACAATCTTGAAATTGTGAACCCTAGTTACTGACACAGCAACTAGTGGAAACAAAATATCCTCTTTACCCTATCAAAGTTATTCATAATTTTGAATACCTCAAAATCTTCTCAAATTATTTTTCTTCTTTTACACCCACCTGAAAAGGCAAAAGGGACCCCGGCTAACCTTTCATCCAAAAGACGGCACCTCCAACAGTGCAGCACTTCCTTGGAGGGTCATCCTGGATTATGGCTCATTCTCTGCAGTGTGGCCTGAATCCACAGCCTCCTGACTCAGTAATTGAAACTATTCCTTGTTGAGCCAACAATACACCAACAAAGTACTCAAAAGCTAGCGGGAACGCACTTAAAAATATTTCCAAACTGAAGGACACAAAGCTAAGAGAAGCCCCTTACCACAGTGATGACTTCCAAATCCTTCAGGTACGTCCTCTCTGTGGTCAGGATTTCTTTTGCAATGAAGTAAGCCTTGTCAGCTGGGCAACGCTGTTAGAAACAAACTTGCCAGATGTTAAACTGTCATCGTAGCAAATCATTCTCAAACCACAGGTTATCTCAGGCAACCCTCAAATTATCGTATACACGCTCGAATCACCTATGGACATAGTACAACTTTTCCCACAATTCCCAACCACTGCTGGAATCAGGATAAGATACTGGAACAACCAGCAGCAAGTCCTACCCACTCATTGTTTTATCAGAACAGTCCATCAGAAATTCAGACCCATGACTATTCACTCATCTCCTCTGTCATTTTTATGGGGTAAAATCCATTGTTGATAAAGGAACAAGAATTAGTAATAGCAATAAGAAGGAATAGGAACTAAGCCCCTTGATCCTGTAGTACCCTATGATCTTGATCTTAACTACACCTCCACGTGCCCCCCCATCCCCCCACCCCTCAACAAGAGCAGAGAAAATGACTTTACTTGTCCTTTCTTCCCAAAAGCACCTCATCACATCGAAACAGTCAATCGTATAAAAGGATCCAGACCTTGATGAAGGGGAGCCTGGGGGTGGCAACAAAAGGGCTGGGTGCATTGAAGGATGGGAAGATAGGGAGCACTGGGAAATGGAGGCAGGGTCACAGGGGAGCACCGGGAAACTGAGGTAGGGTCACAGGGGAGCACCGGGAAACGGAGGCAGGGTCACAGAGGAGCACCAGGAAACAGAGACATGGTTTCAGAATCAACCAGAACTCTGAGGAGGTTCCATTAGAAATGAACAATTTGAAATAATTTAGCAAATCTGAAAACCTATATAAATCATATTATAACAACATTGTTCTCTGGTACGATGATGATGAGCCATAAAGAATGTGGACTTAATCCCTGACCTGTGCGGAGTTAGGCAACTTATGGCCAGGCAGAGGTCCATGCACCTGACTGGTATCTATCTGCTTGGTGGAGAAAACAACACGGTAGCCAGTTGCTATGGGACAGCATACACGTGGATATCAGAGGAGGCCTGGTGGAAGCTGGCCGCCCAGCACTCTCAGGTGGAAAGTGGGCCTTTTACTGAGATGACACCAGATATTACAGACAAGAATTGTGAACAAGAGTCCAGAAAGGAGAGGAAGAGGAGAAAGGGGACAGTAACACATATCTTGTACAAGACTGTTAGGAAAGATGGAAAGAAAGACCCAAGTTCTATATACTGTCCCAGGGCTCCAGGGCACCTCACAGTGCTCCACAACCAGTTAGATTTCTGGAACAGTATTTACTACAGTAACAGAGGAGACACAATGGCAAACCTTTGCACAGAAAGATCCCACAAGCAGCAATAATGGCCACACAATCTGCTTTAGAGATGGCATTTGTGAGACGAACGTTGGCCAAGTCATTTAGGGGACAAAAAAATTCCCCTGTTCTTCTTTGAACCAAGTCCCATTGGATCTTTTAGATCCATGTGAAAGCACAGGCAGGACCTTGGTTTAATGCCTCAACGCTAAATGCAGAGGAGTGTCTGACTTAAAAAGCCATGAATTTTGCCAATTAATTCTGGTATAAAGTTGTAATACCAGCAGCTGACTCCCTTACCTGTGACAGCGCCAAACCAGACACTCCAGTTACATGGTTGCAGCCTGAGGCTTTTCTTTATTTTTTTTTAATACCTTGTTACACTTTACACAAGCTCTTTTCACAACTTTGATGTGGAGGCAGCTAGCTAAAAATCTTTGCTCAAGCAGTTTGGAATTTCGTCTGGAGCAAAGCTCTGGCTAAGGAAAGCAATAATAAATGATAAAATGATGGACCACTAACACTAACCACTAAATGAGAATTATATTGCACACCTTCCGCCGGTCGTCGTCTTCATCATCCACCCTGGTACTGCTGGCATCACTAAGAATCGGACTCTGCAATGGTGACTGTGCCTGACCAGGCAAATCCAGGTTGGACGCCTGGGATCCAGGAAGTAGCACATTCAAAGGGCTCCTTGTGGCATGAGGAGACAGTTGCAGGCTGTCAACTAAACTACCTGAAACAGATTCAAAACACAAATGCAAGAAATAAAATTCAAGGGACACCTCTGTAATACAAATATATCTGAACAGTGCGAATAGGCCAGGCACAGTTGAGGGGGTGGTTCTATAATCAATTGGTCTATAATATAGGGAATACCAAATTTTGGAGGGTACTGTCCCCCTCTCATAATCTGATGTGATAATCTGGGACTGCTCCAACTAACCCTAGCCACTGTATCTGCTCCCTTGCAAGTCTGCAAAGCTAGGAGCACAACCCCTTCCCTGGGGTTGTCTTTGTAGCTCCTCCATATTTGCTGTGCTGTAATCATCTTTTATTTTAGTTGCTTCCGTCACAGTCCCAGACAGGGAAGAAATCACCTATCAATGGGTCTTCATTCTTTAAATGACCGATAGTTGCTGAAAGAAATGTTTCCCCCTGTAAGACTAGGAGACATTTTAAAAATAAGGACTCTCCCACTTAAGGTGGGGTTGAGGAAGAAGTTTTTTTTTGTTTCAGGAACACTCTTCACCAGGGAGTGGTGGACGTAGGGTTATTGAATATTTTTAAGATAGAGGTAGATAGCTTCTTGATGAACATGAAAGTTGACAGCTGACAGGAACAGACAAGAAAGTGGAGTTAAGGCCTCAATCAGATCAGCCCTGATCTTAGTGCATGGCAGAGTAATCTCAAGGCACTGAATGGTTTACTCCTGCTCCTAATGTATTTTTTTTTATATATATATAAACACTTCCGAACATGTAGATTCCGTGGGACCTGACATGTCAAGCGTGCAGTTTCTCGTTGTAGTACAGTCTGTTGTCTTCATGTTGGATTCTCTCTCTTAAAGGGTTCAGTCCAATAACTCAGTCCTCAAATCTGCACTCAGTCAACAAATGAGAAACAAGAGTCTTTTTTATTTGCTTCCAAATTTAAAAGGAAAATTGATAAAAATTAATGTTAGATAATTCCTCTCAGCTTAATATGCTTTACATTTACAAAGTGAAAGCTACAGTGTATATTTCATATATTACTTTTATGACATACAAAGCTACTCTATTTTAAAATGAAAAATAATATGAAATATACTTGAATAAAACGTTTTAAATTTGCTCTCTGACTTTTCTTTAAACAGCGTTAAAAACGACCAGAGACAGACAGATGCATTCTAGGGGAAGGGGCTGGTGCGGTGTTAATGTCACTGGACGAGTATTCTAGAATCCCAAATTAATGCACTGGGGTCATGACCTTGAAGCCCACTATGGCAGATGATGACATTCATATTCAACAAAAAGCTGGAATTAAAACCAGTTTATCGTCAACCAAGAAATTAATGTTGATTGTCATAAAAGCCAATCTTGTCCATTAATGTCCTTGAGGAAGGGAAATCTGCCTTCCCTATTTGGTCTGGCCTACATGTGACTCCAGACCCACAACAATGTACTTAACTCTGTTAACTGCTTCCAAGTGACTTTGTAAGCCACATAATTGTTTCAAAACTATTGCCAAGTCTAAAGTAAGAGAAATGAAACCAGAGACCACCTCACATCTACTTCAGTACTGGAAACATCAACAGCAATGGAGTTGCTATCAAACCTGCAAACGACACTGAAAAAATTTTACTCATGGACTCGATGTTGCAGATATCACCATCCCCTGATTGTATCCTATCCCACCAGCACAGCTGACAGCTCAGTGATACACAGTCGAGAAGGAGCTGCCCTGGGAGTCCTCAACATTGACTCTGGACCCCACATGGCATCACATCAAAAAATAGGCAAGGAGACTTCTTACAGGATACCACAGGCTGCTGCTTGACTTTGGAGGACTTTGCAGGTTTGACAGGACTGGGTTGTTGTTGGTGCTAGCAGTGAATACATCAATGTCAGATGATCGGTTTGGTTTTACTTCTTTCTTTATACTTTGGAGCAGTCATATCTGCTTCAGAACATCTCATGAGTGCTTCAGGACAAGGTCCTTGGCCCAGCAATCTTCAGTTGCTTTATCAATGACCACAACTTCAATATAAGGTCAGAAGTAGAGATCTTCACTAATGACTGCACAATGTTCAGTACCATTTATGACTCAAATACAGAAGCAGTTCATGCCCAAATGCAGCAAGACCTGGGTACACAGGCTCAAGTCACTAATGGCAAGCAATATGGGCAGCCAAAAAGAGGCAGATAATGACAATCTCCAACAAAACGGAATCTAACTATCGCCCCTTAAGATTGAATACCATTACCATCACTAAATCCACCCCACTATCAACATCCTATGGTTTACTACTGACCAGAAACTGAATTGCACCAGCAATACTGTGACCACAACTGCAGGCCAGAGGTTACAGTAACTCACCTCCTGATTCCCCAAAGCCTGTCCACTACCTATAAGGCACAAGTCAGGGGTATGGTGGAATACTCCTCACTTATCTGGATGAGTGCATCTCCAGTAATACTCAAGAAACTTGGCACCATCCAACACAAAGCAGTCTGCTTGACTGTCACCACATCCAACACTCAAAAAACACAGATACTAATCAACATGCAAGACTGATTTGACATCACTATTAGCCACATGGTGGCTCAGTGTAGCAGTTATCATCCTCTCATAAGTTCACTAAGCTGAGCATGTGCTCAGCACCTGGGAGATCTCTGACCATGATTGTTTAAGGGCATCACCAACTTTCAAGTTTGTTGCTGACTGATTCCTACTGGATGTAGCCATGAGTATCAGCGTTTAGTGCTTTCCAGCATTCGTTAGTAAAGTCTACAGGGAGCGATGTGTTACATGTTGAAGGTTTGGACCTAACTTCAAGGCTTCTGCATAAGCCAGCTGTTTCCAGACATGTGAGTAGATCCGCCTTGAAATACACAGAGCAGCACACGCTGCTGGGAGAGGGAGGAGAAGGGCAGAAGGGATCTCACAAGTGGCCATATCTGACGAGAGCAACCGGGAAGCAATTATTCTAGTGAACCTGAGTTGGGAATGGTGGGCAAGATGTGTACATGTCAGAAAAGACATCCCTGCTGCAAACTGCCTCCTGGTTCAGCTACAAACAGGCCCCAAGATGAGATCAGCATTATCAATGGTGATGACTGTTTGTGTGTCTGGTTCCTTCTGTCCTGGAGCAGGAGAGATGCTCGCTGTGCACTGTTGCATAAGGAAGGTCACTGAGGTTGTGTGTTCAAAGAGAGATAACCAGATTTTATTTGCACATCAGAGAGAAGTTGGCAAAGTAAATACATGACTTTGCAAGAATTTCAGGTTTTGCAACAGAGTTGGGCACTATTGACTGCATGTGCATCATATTGTGGAAGCCACATGTAAACTCTACCCTTTATCACAACCAAGAGGGATTCCACAACCTCCAGTTGCTGTGACCACAGGCAGAATATCACACAATGTGCAACATACTGAGAGCAGTCATGATGCCCTTCATTTGTGCCAGCTTGTTGTGCCAGCTGTATTGTAAGTCACCAGGCAAATCAAATCAAAGGGAGGGGTTGCCTTTAGGCCAAAACACTGACCACACATTGCTGACTCTGAGGTTTGCAATCCATTGCAGAACGCCCTGTAGCCATACAAAAGGTGACAGTAGACCACGGGCATGCTGAAACGGCACATGTACTGCCCGGGCCTCACTATAGGAACCCTGCAGGACACACAGTGGCCTGCTGCGTCCTGCACAGCATCCTAGCATGAGGGCACTATCTCTACAGCAAGCAGCTGATGAGAGGGAAGTGGAGGAGGAGATGGGACAAACTTGCCAAGCCCCCTGCAGGGCTGTCCATGAAGCACTCATCAAACCGCAATTCCCCATTCATTAACAGACTCATAACTTACCTTCCCTCTGCTCCTCACCATCAGATTTGGTCACTGAAATAACTCAGAGTTCAGCATTCTGCCACCAAGTCATCCTTTATTTACATGTGCACAGTACTTGACACTGGTGTGGCTTCCTCAGGGCCAGCTCTCAGAGTGAATAGGATGGCTGACGATGTTATATCTGTCAGCCAGGGCTCCCTGATTGAACCAGATTAACAGCCCTGATCAGGGAACTCCTATTCTGACGTCCACCCAGCTGACCTTGTTACAATCACTACATCCCTCCCCCTCCGAGTGCCAGGACTTAGGACTGTTCTTTCTCTTGTAGCTTCTCCTGGGGAGTTTGCACACTGGATCTGGATCCTCCAACTCAGCCCGGATACAGATGGCGTGTAGTGGACTGTAGCCCACCTTCTGCACTCAGAGCTTCTCGGAAGAAATTCATTCTCTTCTTCCGGCTGTAAAGGCATCGAGGCTGCAACATACGCCGTGTCCGTCTCAGACTCCAACAGTTGACAGACAGGCAGAATCCAAAGGTTCTAACTGCCAGGGGTATGTTTTGCTCCTGCACTGTTTGCGAGTTTGCAGCTTTCATGTGTGCACGTTTGCTCAGGACTGCCTCACCTACCCAAACTTTATACGTTACTGGAGCTGACCTCTGCACAAACCATGCCTCTTACCCATGCAGGGTCATGTCTGTGGTTCCTACACCAAACTTCACCCCTGAAGTAAATTATCTCTCTCACTTGGAGAAGTTGTGTGTCCAGCGTTCCTGATGCCATTTCACCCTACTCCTCCAGGTTCGGGAATATCAGGTTTAACCTGGTGCAGTCTTCTCCCCATTAGGAACTCTGCTGGAGCTACCCCTTGCAGTTGCATCAGGGATGGTCCTATAAACAAATAGGAACTGGGACAGTTTGCTTTCGAGTGAAGCTTTAGGCTGTTTCTTTAAGCCTGCCTTCAAAGTTTGGACTGTTCTTTTCGCCAGACCATTGGATGGATGGGTGGTGGGGAGCTGACCTTATAGGCCGAATGCCACTCGAGTTTATGAAATAATGAAATTCCCTACTGGTAAACGATGGCCCATTGTCTGTGACCAACACCTTCTAGAGCTCGTGTATTGCAAAAGATACGTGCAGCTTTTCTATCATCGTCCCTGTTTAACAAATGAACTCTATGCACATCCAGCCACTTTGAGCATCCACAATGACCAAGAACATTGAGCTGATGAAAGGGCCGTCATTGTCAACGTGTAACTGAGTCCAGAGTCTATCCAGCCATTCCCATGAATGTGGGGGAGCTGCTGGCAATAATCTTTGCCTTGTTGGCACTCCAGGCACTGCCCTACCAGTGCAGTTATATTTGCATCCAATCCTGTCCATCAGACATAACTTCCTGCCAATATCTTCATTTTGGAAACCCCTGATGCCAGCACCTTAGACAATGATAGCTGCTTCTCTAAAGACTACATCTTGGCAACGAGACCATTCCCAAGGTTAACTCTTTTTCAATAGCAGATGTAAGGGTGCCAGGGTGGAGGCCAGGTTACGAATTGACATTCCATCATAATTCACCAATCCAAAGAAAGACCTAAGCTTTGGTACAGACGTGGGAGCTGGGGTACCTTTGATCACCCTCACTTTACCTTCAAACGGGTGTAACCCAGTCTGTCAACTCTGCAGCCCACTTGGGTACCTGGAACATACTTATGCCCCTTCTAGGGCATACGCCCGCCTTGAAGAAACGTCTAAAGGACTCTGTCCAAGTTCTAACTGTTCCTTATTGATCCTTCCTGTTATTAGCATGTCATTCAGATAAATGGCGATCTGGGGTAGACCTTGTAAAATGTTGGAGATAGCAAGAACCGCAGGTGCTGGAGTCACAGTCAATAGAGTGTGGAGCTGGAGGAACACAGCAGGTCAGGCCACATCACAGAAACAGGAAACTCAATGTTTCGGGTCGGGACCCTTAATCAGGACTGGGAAGGAGGAAGAGAACTAGGAAATAAATATAGCGAGGAGTGGTGGGGCTGGGGACAGTGAGTGGGATGGTGATTGGCGAATGCAAGTAGGGGGTAGTGGGGATTGGTCAGTGGGAGGGTGGGGAGGATAGGTGGAAAGAAGATGGACAGGTTATATCAGGTCAAGGAGGCAGGGATGAGAGGGAGTGTTGGACATGGGATGAGGCCGGGTTTCAAATCTGATGAATTCTATGTTCAGGCCATTGAGCTGTAGGCTCCAGAAGCAGAATATGAGGTGGTTGTTCCTCCAGATTGCGTCTTTTTGCGTCATTGTGGCACTGGAGGAGGCCCAGGATGGGCATGCCATCCAGGGAGGTGTTGCTGATTATAGCGTACAGAGCGCAGATGCTCTGCGAATCAGTCACAGAGTCTGCCCGATCTGACAGAGGGTTCACCTGCACATCCTCCAACCTGGTCTATTGCATCTGTTGCTCCCGATGTGGCCTCCTCTACATCAGTGAGACCGAGCACGGATTCTGATCGATTTGCGGAGCATGTGCATGCTATAATCAACACCACCTCCCAGTTGCCAACCATTTTAACTCCCCCTTCCACCTGCCTGGGAGACATGTCCATCCTGGGCCTCCTCCAGTGTCACAATGACGCCACCCACAAATTGGAGGAGCAGCACTTCATTTTCTGCCACGGGAGCCTACAGCCCAATGGTCTAAACACAGAATTTACCAGTTTCAAAATCTCTCCAAACTGGCCTCGTCCCATATCCAATCCTCCCTCTCATTCCCATCTCCTTGATCTGACACAACCTGTCCATCTTCCTTCCCACTTATCCACCCTTCCCTTCCCACTGACTAATCCCCACTAACCCCTACCTGTATCCACCTATCACCATCCCACCTACCTTCCCCCAGCTCCACCCCTCCTCCATTTATTTCCCAGCTCCCTTCTCCCACCCCAGTCCGGACCTGAATTTTCGACTTTCCTGCTCCTCTGATGCTGCCTGGCCTGCCATGTTCCTCCAGCTCTACACTGTAAAATGTTCTCCATCATCCACTGAGAAATGGCACAGGCTGGTGATACCCTAAATGGCAGTCTCATATACTGGTACAAAACCTTACAGGTATTAATTGTGGCATACTTCTGGGACTCATCTAACCACAATTGTAAGTACGCATGGCTCATGTTCAGTTTCGTGAAGGACAGCCCTTCTGTCAGCTTTGCTTACAAGTCCTCTATGCGGGGGATCAGGTATTTATCCAGCTGTGAGAAGCAGTTTCCCGTTTTCTTAAAATCTCCACAAAACCAAACTGAGCCATCAGGCTTCAGAATTGGTATGAACAGTGCTGCTCATTCCCCACAAACTGGGTCAGTTTGATGATTCCTTTGTTTCCAGCCTTCTGATTTCTGCCTCTACTTTTGCTCGCAAGGCAAATGACACTGGACAGGCCTTGCAGAATCATGGGATTGCTTCCTGGTCAACATGTAAGGGAGGCCTTGCCTCCTTTGGTCCTTAAACCTTCCTGAAAAACCATGTGTTTAATTAGGACTTCACTCAGATGGCAATTTTCTAATCAAAAAATGTTGAGCCAATCAAAGTGAATCTTTTTCATCCAATTTCGCCTCATCAGGCTTAGGCTCGAGACTTTTACTACAATCAGTGGTAACTGAACCAGTTGCTTCTCATACGAGACCAGAAGCAAAGTTGTACTTTTAATCTGTAAAGGTCCCCCAGTACAGGGTCTCAGTCTAGCTGAGGTCTTCGCAAACTCCAGAGTGAATTTTGTTAAAGACTGGTTCTGCAATCATTGATACAGCCACACCGGTATAAACCTCCATTAGAACCGGGTGACCATTTAACCAGACATTTACTTTGATTGCTTCTGATTTGGACGTTGCTAAGCAATTTATCAGTTCCAAGCAAGAGGCAGGTGGGCTTTCTAGGCACTTTCTGAGATACTGACCTATGGGGGTTCTCTTACTCAATTCAGGCTTAGAGGGATTTTTTTTTCCCCTGTCTTGAGCCCGCATACCGGCAGCAGCTACAATTACTTGCTGGCCCAGATCCTTAAGAAAACGTTAACCGTTTGGCTGAAGCTCGGCTGTGTTTTGGGGTTTGCCTGTGGGCTGAACTAGAGTCCTTCTGCTGAGGACATGTCCTGAATGAAGCTATGCACTTGCCTTCACTCAAATGGTGTTCCCCAAATTCAGTCAGCCAGGCAAGGGTGTACATTTCCAGCGGAGCACCCTGCAACCCATAAGCTCCATTTGCCACATTTTCTAATGACAAAGTCAGTAGTAGCGCCTGCTTGAAGTCCAGTTTGGCTTCAGCTAATAGGTGCTTCAGCGTGGTTACATCATTAATCCCACTTTCCAAATGGTCTCTTGGCATCTCATTCAGGATTAACCCAAAATCCCATGTCTCTGTTAGTCATCTTAACTTCATTAAAAACTCCAACACTGATTCCCCTGGTTCTTGAGATGCGTAGTAAAAATGATTGCGCTTCAGAACTAGAGGCAGCTTGGGGTCATAATTTTCCTGAACTAAATCCGTGAATGCTTGAATGGTTTTAGCATCTGGTGCCTCAGGAAACATTAAGCTCCTAATATGCGAAAAAAACTGCTGGTCCACAAGCTGTCAAGAGGATTACTCGTTGCTTTCCATCTGCCCCAATGTTATTTGCTGGAAAAAAAATGCACTCTTTCCATATATTGGGTCCAGTCTTCGATGGCAGGATCGAACGAATGAAGCTTCTCAAATTACAGCATGATGCTGGAAGTGCTTACCCCAACTCAAAGATGACTGTTGCAAGCAAATTTATTCAGGAGCATGTTTTTTTTTAACCTCTGATTGCCACTGAGCTAACTTCACTGAGACCGGTATCCGGTCACCAAGCCACCCATTATTTACATGTGCATAGTACTTGACATTGATCCAGCTTCCTCAGAGCCAGCTCTGAGTGAACAGAATTTCTGATGCTCCTGTTTGTATTTGTCAACAAAAGCTCCCTGATTGGTCCAGGTTAACAGTCTCAATCAGGAACTCATTCTATGAGGACCAACTAGCTGGCCTCATTACAATTACTACAGTCTCAGTGCAAACAATGAACGCAAAACAAACACTCCAAAACAAATTTCTAAATATCAGATTGCATCAAACGTTAATGAATCTTTTCACAAAATTCCCTTGCTATCAATCTTCCCTGTACCTTTGCCTGTCTCAGTGCTCCCCCTACTGGTTGCAGCACAACTGGCAGAAGATGACAGCATGGCCTGAAGGAGGTCCAATTGCAGACTGCATCACCTCAGCATGGCCTGCAGCAATCTGTTTGGGCACTGGCAGGGTACAGTAGAAGGTGGACAGTTACTGTTGTCCAACGACAGTGGATTCATGCTCTAAAGAGCCACCGAGGCTCCTTCCCCTGCAGCAATCCCAGCAATGCATCTGACAATAGGTTGGTGCATTGCTGCAGTACACTGAAACCCACAAGCCTGAAGACACCAATGTGAATTTACACAGTGGCAAAGTGAACCTGCCTGACCTCAGTCAAAGCTTCCAGTGCAGCCAAGAAACATGGACGCTGAGTCGTGGTACAGCTACTGGAGTTGGCTACCTCTACAATGCTGGAAGTAATGGGCACAAGCTCTGCTCAAAACCCTGTGCAGATCTGTGTCAGTCCATTACATACTCCTTGACGTTAGCCTTGATCATACGTAGCAAACAGCATTCTCTAATTTGTCCCATCGAACTCCCTACAGTAGAACACATACGATCCTACCCACCAACTATCACCGTTATTGCTCTTGTCTGGACTTCAGCCCTCTCCTGTCTAGCCAAAATCTAATCTAGCACCTAATGCACGCCTAGTGTTAATCTCTGACATCGGTCATGCAGTGATGTTGCTTCATCATCTTATTGTTCCTGCACTGTCACATCAGGGTGCTATCCTTGAAAGGAGAAAGATGCGACGCAAGGTCCGTTTTATGATGACAGTGGGGGTGCAGATGGGCAAGTGAAACATGAAATTCTTCCATCGTTTGCAGCTTACAAATCAGGAGAGATTGTGGCATGTGGGTGTAATGAGGCAAGGGGAGGATTAGTGAAGAGTACATCAGCATCTTGAATGGCTTCAGCCCTGCCACTGGCCTCAGCATGACCAGTAATCACGATCTTCTCAATAGGCTAAGGACTGTGCCTCCTTCTCAGTGCCTCTCTGGTTGCACAGCTCCTTCCCCATAAGGGAGAGGGAAGAAAATCAGGAAGTGGGACGTAACTTGTCTGGACAACGTGGCAAAAAGCTGCCAGTGGGAGAGAGTTGAGAGATGTACCTGAGGTCTGAAGTATGCTGAGTGCAGGAGGATGAGTGAAGGCTACAAATGTTAGATGTGAGTTTAAACATTAGAAACTGTTGGTCAATACATAATGAGGCCTGACTGCAGCAGCATCAGACTGCAGTGGTGCAGTTGGTGGGACATGGGATTTGAAGATATATTCACTGACCTTGACCCTTCACGTGAGAACACTGAACCTCAAAGTCCAGCATTCAGGTCCTCACATTGATTCCTAGCACTGTCCTCCACAAACATCACACTTCCAATGCCTTCCGAGAGTTTGACTGGATAACCTCACGATATTATAATGTCATGCCTCTCCTTCTTAACTATAGCCTCAGGGACTGCTTTGGAAAATGCTGGTGCCTGGTCTCTCCAACACTATCTGCTGCCTTCTGTTCTTTCCAGAGCTGCATCAGTCGTAGAATAACTCCAGTCTGAATTCAGCTGGCATGAGGTGGCACAGATCAGCTTTAACTGGTCCTAGCTTCCCCCAATGTCGGCTCCCTGCTGAGATATACAGGCACTTTACAACATTGTAGTGTGAAGCCAACTGTAAATAATCATGTTATTTAACAATCAGCTCAATGTTTAGCCCATAAAATTCTAGTTAGAGAAGCACCTACTGACTTGACAGGGCAAGTAAAATGCGAGTATGAATAGTTTATCACTAAGCTTTGACAGGAAACATTTAGAGAACAGTTTTCAATGCATTGGATGATTTTAGACTACGTTTTGTTGCCTCAAATGAGACAAGCCTACTCGACCGCTTGCAGATGAGGCAGTCAGACTTGCATTGTATGGACATTTGTCACATTGAAAATGTCATGTGGCTTATACGTAGTGGTACCTCATACCCACTTATGCAACATTCTGGTTTCTTATCAGCATTTAAGACTCTACCATACCTCTATTGCTCTCCAGCAAAAGCTTACAAGTCCATTCCCTGGTCTTAGCTCCCAGACCCAAGCCCGCATAGTAGCTTTTCCCAATATACATCTCCTTGCCTTGCCAATTCCAGTATCCACCTACTCCATCTCTTTAGGGTTCCTCCACACATTAACCGCATTGTTCCTACCCTACAGTGAACCACATCTTGCTGGGCTTATAACCCTCTCCCACACATCACCAACCTACCCAGAGACTGAGCACCCAAGGCTGGCAAATTCCAAACTTCCAAACGACTCCTATTCTCCAACCAAACTGTGGGAATATGGATTTACAGTATCTCTGCACTTTAAAGTCTTGAGTTGTTTGTGGGATTCGTACAGAATGAGTTAAAACAGTGCTCTGGTGAATGGAGATGCATTGTGAAGCAATCCTAAAACAACATTAAGGGAGTCGAGGAAATATGTGCAGGTCATTCACCTATGTGATGGTCAAGGAGATATTGATCTGGTCACCGTTTATAGCTTCAATAGATCATGTAACCATGGTGACACCATGATAAGGGAAGGCTGAGACAGGTTTATGCTTTTATAGTTATTGATTTTGCTTAACTGGACTCTAAACATTGACTCCGATTTTCTCTCTACAGAAGCTACGAGACCTACTAAGTTTCTCTAGCACTTTGCTTTTGCTTCGGATTTCCAGTATCTGGAGTTTTGTTTTTATTTTAATATATGGTAATTGTTGCCAGGGCGATGGATGGAGACAGTAGCTATAGAATGAAGTTTAGAGTGAAGTCAATGGCTGCCCAATATTGAAGTGGAGGAAGTATCTGCCTATACAATATTGACGATTTAGGATCAATGTGGGAGCTGAGAGAGGTTGTGGTGAGGTAGAACTGGGGCAGCATGCCAATGAAAAATAGGAGGGCCAAAGAAATGATGTGGCAGCATGAGGATACTATGGTTGTGACTAAATAGATAAGAATGGAACTAGGTAAGAGCAGTCCAGACCTCTCAACGTTCCGGTTGCCAACCAGCATAGACTACCACATCTGTCGTCAAGTATAAGACCAGATTCCGTGGTCACAGCTGCTCACAGCCACCAGTCAAGTCTAACTGCAGCTCTCTACCAGCTAAATGGCAGCTAGTGGGGTAGCACTGTTGAGGAGTGCTGGGACAAGTAAAATTACAAAACAGTGAGGCATCAAGGGAATGTGCAATGGTGACTATCATTTATATGATGCACACTGGTACAACTGTGGCTCTGTGGTGCTAATCGAGCAGGCTGCTTCGTCCTGGAGGTTTTGAGTGTTGTTGGAGCTGCACTCATTTAGGCAAATGGACAGTATTTCATCACACTCCTGACTTGTGGTTTATAAATGTGGTTTGGAATGTTTATTTCATATTGGCATGGAATTACATGGTTACCTAGATGTGATGGTCAGTGACAGAAGGTAGGAAAGGTGTGGGGCTGTGGCCGAATGGGAGTCTGAAGTATTGATATCACACTCCATGCGCAGGACATCAGTATTCTGGGTATCACCACTGATCAGACATTGAACCGGACCAGCCACATAAATACTGTGGCTACAAGAGTAAGTCAAAGGCTGGGAATTCTGCAGCACGTAACTCACAGCCCAGTCCATCTCACAAACCAGTCTTCCTTCCATTGACATCATCTATACTTCTTGCTTCCAACATGATCAAAGACCCCTCCGATTCCAGTTATACTCTCTTCTATCGGGCAGAAGATATAAAAGTTTGTAAACACGTACAAGCAAATTCAAGAACAGCTTGTTCCCTGCTGTTTTCAGACTTTTGAATGGACTTATTTAAATGTTAATGTTGATCTCTCTCTGCACCTTCTCAGCAGCTGTAACATTGCATTCTGCATTTCTGTTTTGTTACTCTGATGCAACTGTATAATACGCTCTGCCTGTAAAGCACATAATACAACACTTTTCACTGTACCTCAGTCCATGTGACATTAATAGATCAGATCAAATCATCCCCTGACTCCCCAAAGCCTGTCCACCAACTACAAGGCACAAGTCAGGAGTGCGATGAAATACTGTCCATTAGCCTGAATGTGTGCAGCTCCAACATCACAAAACCCCCAGGACGAACCAGTTTGCTCGATTACCACTATATCCACTAGAGAGGCACTGTCGTACCAATGTGTATCACATAAATGATGACATGCAGCAACTTACCAAGCCTTCTTAAACAGCAATTTCCAAACTCCTGACTTGTCCATACCCCAATATGTGGTACAACAGACAAATGGGAACATTGTTGTCACACACCATCCTGACTTGGAACCAAATTATCATCACTGCCTCTGAATTGAAATCCTGCCAGCAGTATGGGTGCACCTGCACTACATGGACTACAACGATACAAAGCAGTTCACTGCATCTTCAAGGACAAGTACGCAACAAATGCTTGCCTAGCCTACAGCATCCACATCCCATACAAGAATAAAAGAAACGCTCTTAGATTCGCGTTTTGAAACTGTACCTTAGCATCACTGTCAGTTCTATCTTTAAAAATCCAAACAATCTGTACTATAAAGTATGGCTCAGACAGTAATTTTCAGGTTATGCCTTTAATGCTTTACATTCTGCATTTTCATGTCATGCCAATGTTACTACAGCACAAATGAAGTCTAAATCTGGAGTCACAGTTCACCCTGATAATACAGCAAAGCTGGAGTCACCATTAAAAGAGTGAGGCCCTGTCCTGTGCAGACTGCTTATGTACTGAGTGTACATTTACAGTTGGTACTCAACCAAAACATGGAGTAGACAGTTACAAGTATATTAGAAAGCTGAAAGAATCAGGCTTCTGTAACCTAGAAATAACAATTGTTTTGAACATTCCCAGTTCCGAAAAAAAAAATCGAACGCTTCCATTCAGAAACATTTGTGTTCAAGTCACACCACAGTTCTATGAAATGTAGATGTCAAAAGAGCAGGAGCAATGAATTTACTGCTTTTTGGCAAATGCACATTATCATATGAGGCTGGAGGAACACAGCAGGCTAGGCAACATCAGAGGAGCAGGAAAGCTGACATTTCAGGTTGGGACCCTTCTTCATTTTCTGAAGAAGGGTCCCGACCCGAAACATCAGCTTTCCTGCTCCTCTGATGCTCCCTGGCCTGCTGTGTTCCTCCAGCTCCACGCTTATCTCTAACTCCAGCATTGGCAGTTCTTACTATCATATGAGGCTTTCTTTGGTCTTTACTAGCAAAGGTTCTGGGCGCAACAGCAATGCACGCTCCAGGCAATCTGGGGCTCTGCTTGGGAAACATGTATGCATGTTCCATTTTAGCTAGACACCTCCACTGTCAAACTCACTGAGCAAGTTCATACAGGAACAATGATCACTTCAATGGGATCACAGAGCAGTTCACTCTTGTGGAAGTATGGAATAGGTGCTTATGACACCAAGAAAATTGGAAATAGGAGCAAAGAAAGAGGCAATGAGAACATGTGTAGTAACTCAATTGTAAATTAAATGCAGACTAGCATCTATAGAATGGGGTAAATGCCAGATTAAAGAGATGGTCCTAAATGATACTTAGTGACACTTCAAGATTTTTTTTAATGTTATTTAGAGTTCCATCAAATTCAGCTACACACATGGAACTGTATTTAAATGTACAACTGGGGGCCAATTATTGTGAAATGACTTGGCACAGTAACTTATCAGTTAATAACTGAAAAGTCAAGCTTGTATGGAATTAAATGCCTAAAACAAGAAGTCTCTAAATAACAGCCAGATGGTGTCTTGTGCTGAGGCAAGGATAGGAGTTGTTAGTGATCGAGACATGGACTAAATATCTAAACAATCAGTTAACACATTTCACTTTACCTCTCCTCCAGCACTTCTGCAAGAAAAACACAAAAAGAGGGACAATAATTTTAAAACTTTATAGTATCTCCTGCTTCTGGACCAGAAAAAGTAAACCTCTGTAATTAACACTTGTTAAACTCTAACATCCATACATATTCTTTCCCCTCAAGACACTGCCATTTTCACATTGACAAATATGAAAGCAGAAAGCCACAGCAGGAACTGAAGCCCTTTGTTGGTTTTGTTCAAATGTATATTTGACTCTTGCCCTTGGTGCAATTCTTATGTAAAGTCATGATCAAGAACAAATCAACATAGAAGCCATTCAATTCATCCTTTATTGAAAGGAGTCAACACACAGTCAAACCCTCAGCCCCAGGCTATACAATGGGATACAACAGTAGTATGCATAATTGCCAATATTAGATTATCCAGGCCATTCGCTGCTCCCCAGCACTTGACAGCAAAAGGAAATTGAGAATTACTAATCAGCTTAAAAACTGTTCTTTGCTGCAGATAAAATTACAAGATGAAGATTGCTCCCAGTCCAATGAAGCAACTTATCAATTTGCTTTGAACAATGTTGATGAAAGAAGTGCTTGTTTTCGTACACTGCTTTTTACAGACAAAGTCATTTTGAAGTACAGCGTTGCAAGGTAACTTACAAACTCCCATAAACAGCAATGAAATAAGTGACAAGATTTTTTTTAAATATAGGGATTAAACTGGATGAGGAAAACTCCTTTGATTATTCTTCCAACACATTACATCCAGGGTGTTTAAATGGCTCAAGTAAAAGACATCTAGCTAAACAAAATGCAAGTAATTAAACATTGTAGTGATGAACAGCCTCAGTGGTGCTTCTCAACCCTAACATTCCATTACTCATCTAGACTAGTTTACTGCAAAACACAAAGTGCATAAGGGCATTACTCTAAACTGTGTTTAATGGACACTGCCTGCTGAATACCAGGACTATGGATCATTTATACTAATACACAAATCATTAACACCAATTACTTTAAACACAAAAAACTAGATCTCCTGTAGCAGAATAAAGAAAGGCAACTTCACTATAAACTCTAAAACAAAACAAAACTGTGGATGATCAAGATCTAAACTAAACAAGAAGAAACTATTACAGGAGACAGCAAGAATTGCAGATGCTGGAGTCAGAGATAACTGTGGAGCTGGAGGAACACAGCAGGCCAGGCAGTATCAGGGTGCAGGAGAGTCGACGTTTCCGGTCAGGACCCTTTTTCAGAAATGGGGAGGGGAAAGGGAGCTGGGAAATAAATAGAGGGAG
>NC_063344.1:68703643-68720671 GCF_021869965.1 Rhincodon typus | reverse complement strand
TCTCCTACTCCTCTGATGCTGCCTGGCCTGCTGTGTTCCTCCAGCTCCATTCTGTGTTGTTTGAAACTACTACAGGAACTCAGCAGGTCTGGCTGCATCTGTGATTTACCTCCTCCCTCCTCAGCATCCAAGGCCCCAGACACATCTTCCAGGTGAAGCAGCGCTTTACCTGCCCTTCACTCAATCTATGCGACCGTATTCGCTGCTCACAATGTGGTCTCCTGTACACTGGGCAACTGCTTCGTTGGACACGTCACTGACAGTAAAAACGACCCTGAGCTTCCAGTTGCTTGTCACATCAACACACCATTGTGGTCCCGGGTCAATATTTCTGTCTCAGACTTGCTGCAGGGCTCAACATATGATTGGAAAAACAACGTATCTTCTGCTTGGGGACCTTACAGCCTTCAGGACTCAACGTTTATTTTAACTCTTTTAGAGCATGACCACCTCCTCCCTTGCCTGCTATCAACACCACAGATCCTGTCATCACATGGGTTGCTTTCAGGATGACAACCCATTTTCAAATGTTCACAGGTCCATTACCACCTATCTAGCTTCTCTTCTCACCTGGCTTAATGTCAACAATTACTTTGCCTGCCTAAAATTTTCTCTCTCTCTCTCTGGGCGACATCACCACCTGTTCCCCCCTACCCACACAAACTCATCATCAACATAAATATTATCTTTTCTTAGCTGCTATCAGTTCTGAAAAACGATCACTGGACTCATTTTCTCTGCTTTCCCTCTACAGATGCTGCCAGACATGAGTTCCTCCAGCAATTTCTGTCCATTTCACTACAGACTCTACAGTTGAGATGAGTGCGAGAGCCAAGGGAATTAAGTTTAACAACTGAACTTGTGGACGTACATTACACATCTGGGAACCCACTGAAAGCAAGACCAAAAAAATGGTATGTGAACATCTGGAAAAAGGCAGCTCAGGCATTCACAGAAAAAACATTTGTTGCATCAACTTTGCTGCAATGACAAACATGGGAAACTGCAATGTTCCTAAACAAATTTACTCTATGGCCCACTAGCCTTTCCTGTCGTGAATTACAATTTGCAATCCCATTGAAATTCAACAGGAATGGAGATACAATACAAGGGAGAAACATAAATGACAAAGTAGATTATATAAGTACATAAAAACACAAGCAGTAAAGCAGCAAACTGTTACTGTGTCCTTTTTATTGTTTTTATATAAAATTACATGAATTATCCACACCATTCATTGCATAAATCTGGCGTACTCATGACCAATGTATTGTGAACCTCTTTCACAAACATCTTGTAAACTGGCTGAAATTCTCTCTCTACTGGCAAGGCAAGGAATTTGAAAATTAGGAGTACCAGTTTCACAACACCACAAAAGCAGGTCTTGGCCACCTTGCAGCAATGATCCTCATGGCTGATGCTCTGGTACAGCTCAAGTCAGCAGCTGGCAGTCATTTTTCCCCATTCGTAGAAGGTGCTCCACTTTTATTCATGATGCTACCATATCAACTGATTAATTGGAATTTATGTCACAGATTAATCTCCTTGCATCTTCATTTGCTCTCTTCTGTTCCAAAGACACTTGCATTACTTATGCATAATGGCACTTCTCCATGTCAATTTCTTGACTGCAAGCATTTCCTAAAGGTTCCAGTTATACCGCCTCTAAAACCAGGTCCCTAGCACCAGTGGCAACACAAGATCCATGTCCAATAATGACGTCACAGGGGAAAAAACAGAGCAATAGTCAAAATGCCTACAAATATGTTAAAGACTCCATAGTTAGATGCCAACGAAAAGACCACACTGCAAAATGGATAAACATATGGGATTGCAATCAGAAGTCCAAAGTGATAATCCTCTTCTGCTTTGCATCCATTATTAAACAGAGAATTAAAGAATTGCGTAGGTTACCTTTTGCAAAACAGCCACAGAATTAACCCCATCACTCCTCGTCCATCAGAAAACTGCACACAGCCATAGCATTCTCCATGCTTTTCCTACTTGGCTGTTCACTCCCACCATGGGGCACTGGGCAAGTTGCATTCTCTCCAATCTAACCTCTGCACTCTATTCTCTGTGATCCTACCCCCAACTGGTAAGTTAACATCAACTCTCCAGCTCTTTCTACACTTGATGGAACTTCAACAACCTCTACTGCTTTCAAGCTCGTCACGAGCAAATTAAAATGAACAGGAGCGTGTTTTAATTAAAGAAAAGCAAATACAAGTTAAAAAATGTTTTTATTCAAGATCAGATTTGCTTAGTACCTCCAGCCTATAGCCTCGATTAGCGATAATTCATACAGCAATTTCAATCAACAGCCTTTATACAGATGAGACGTCAAGTGTGGAGTGAACATGGACAGTTATTGAACACAGGGCTTGAATTTAACTTGGTCAGGCAGAAGCAGTTTCCAATTTTGCCAATCACTACTGTAAAGTCAGCCTCCTGAGCTCCAATTGTGAATACTGCCATTCAGTCACCGTTTGTGCACAGTCATCTTCAGATGCTGCAATAAAGCTCCTTAGAATTGTCATCTTTCACTTAAGACTTTTGTCCATTTTAGACAATGGAATGATATCCAAAACAGATAGTGAAGTTAAATCTGGTGAATAGGAAGTAACAAAGTACTGTAATCTGTATAGTGGGGGAACTGAAGTTTAATTCAAGCCTTGCATCAAATATTATGAATTAGTCATAATTAAAACATTAAGGTTAAAAACAAGATCAATAAATATTTCTTTCTTTACCCACCCTAATGACAATAATGAGAATGAGATACCATCTAGATTTAGGACACTTTATAAAAACGTAAAATATTACATACATTTCAATATATCCAATTAATATTTGGCATTTTCAGCCTTGGGCTAGCAATTGCATTGAAAATTTAGTTGAAATCAGAAGTACAGGCAGAACAAATAAGGGACATTTAATAAACAGCTTGCCATGACATTCTGCACGAACACTGTACGGGTCTAACCACCTATCAAGGTATGAGACACTTTAAAGAATACATACATGCAGCAAAGGACATGTTGGTTTATCTGTTAAAAGTCAAAGATAGCTACACTGCAAACCACAACGCTACTGAAAAGCTTTTGGAGTCTTGAATATGAATAAAGTGAAGGCACCAGATTTGGCATTTGGGAAGAAAGGGGTTTGGTCAGCGGAGGCAAGGAGGAAGAGAAGGGGGAACAGAGTTCCTCAGCCACATGCTTATCAGCCAGCATACCTGATTATCCATTGTGACTATTAAGTTTAGTAACCTCCTTTATAGAAAACAGTACCGATTAAAGAGCTCCTATGACACCGGCACAATGGGCACACAGCAAGACTAAAGCTTAGGATGTTGGTGTCAATTTTCAGCAGACTCTTCCAATTTATTCCAGCACGGCTCCTCATTACCCATCAACTTAATTAGTCTGGAATGAGTAAGCTGAAATCACTCCTCTCACATTCATGGAAGAAAATACTCAACTGGAGGTCAGGCTATAAAAGTAGAAGACACAGGTTTAGTGTTTCTTCTGGCATTTAATTTGATCATGGTTGATTGAGACCTCCAGTCCATAAATGAGAATCTCTCCTCCTCCAAACCATCCCCTTCCTTATGCTCAATTTCCATGACTAGAGTTTGGTTTACAACACAATTCCAGAATATATCATAATTGAAATGTTTTCAGTTGGTAGATGTACTTCAGAGTGAAATGAGTCGGCTTTATAAACACCTAATTGCAGGTTTACTACTAAACTTTTACTCTGCACGTTGCATTCTGTAGAGTAAAGCATCAAACACCACTAGGTCTATCAAAATGCTTAATCTTCTGTTCTCTGTACATAAATAACAACAATCCCAAACAATTTACATCCATCCATGTGTCTTAGCATTCTGCCCATTACCTCGACGTCTATTCTATGGAAGGATTTTGGTACCTAGCTACTGAACATACTGCCAAGGGGCTGGTCTCCTTTACATATTGGGCATGGGTTTTCAGTGAAGGTTACTCATTAGCTTTTCAGAGGTACTGGTAGTGATCATTAGTGACAAGCTACTTTGCCCAGATTTAGTGTTATTTGCTTTTTGGCTTTAGCCAAAAGGCAATCAATATATTTGCATTGCACACCATAGAGTCACAGGATTGTCAGTTCAGGGTTAAAGTGCTTCACAATGGAGCTTTTCCCAAGGAATAAAACCCAACAATGCAACATTTGCAGTGCTATTTTAGTCAAGCAGGTGGGAAAAATACAAACAAACAGTAACATTTATCCCAAACATCGCAGAAATGAGCAAAGAGATGGTAGAATTTTATAGTGAGAAATTGCTGACCACAGATATCATGCAAGTGTAAACAATGAAATTATTTTTGAAGTTTAATCTTTAGAAGACAACCAGAGTAGGAATACCAGAAAGATAATTCAAATGAGCGAGAAATAAATTTTAAAGCATTGGATAGAATCACTTCACCATAACAGCAACTATTTGAAGAATTCAGCAGCTAAGGTAGCATAGACAAAAGACCAGAGATTCAATAACAGGACAAGTCCAAATCCAATGGACAAACAGTTGGCCTTCATCTTCAACTGTTATGCTATAAGACAAATGGTGACCAAGAAACATTTTGTTCAAGGTCACCAAACTCAATAATGGACCAAGGATCTTGTGTAGCTATGTTCCTTTGAGTGCTGCACAGCAATACGATACAAACAGCTAAATTTCAGCAGTGTTCTTTTTCTACCTTGCCACTATTTCTACGGATAAGAGGTTACACAGATCTCTTTTGATTTCCACACCCATCTTTGGCTACCCTCCGCTTGGCAGCTACCATGACTGAAATCAGAATTCTTGAGAAGGAAATCTCAGGTACAGAACCACAATGTACCCAACTGTCTCTTTATATGCTTCAAACTTCATCATTGCACAACTTCTAACCCATACTTCATGTGGCAGAATTCCTGCAAGTGGTCCTCAAGGCTCAAAACCAAATTCTGACAAAATTATAGTGAACAAAAAGGTACAAGTAATTGTGCTAAAATTCCAAGCTTTAGGTCCTGCCACTTATACGTGATGCTGAAGAGCAGAACTGCCTTCACTGGCAAATAAACCCTGCAGTTCCTAATCTTTGATCACAATTCACTCCCTAACAATATCTATTGTCCTCCAAATAGTTACGTTTACAACCAATATTATCTGGTAGTTAGGATTATTTATGAAGCTGCCTGCAAACATGAAGCATCGAGTTTTAAGGCCCCACTGTAGTATCTAATACAGCAGCTTTTGGCAGGAACGCACTTCTTTGGCATCTTACTTTTGGCAATATGTGACAACACTGGACACACACTTATGCAAGAACACCTATTGTAGAAAACATCCCAAGCCCATTCACAGCATATGGGGAAACCTATTAAAAGGAACATATGTCACACCATGATGTGAGGCTGAAGGACAGGAGAACAAAAGTTAAATCAGAGAAATAGGTTCTAAGGCGATTTTTAAATGTGGAGAGAAATAGAGGCAAAGGGATTGAGGGACTGAAATACAGGCACAGCTCAAAAGAACTATGAGAACTGTGGGATGAAGGAAAGGGAACATAGGAGCAATAATCTGCTGCCAAAATAGAAAGGGGCTGGGAAAATTTGGCAAGACCAATGTGTCAGGACATGATATCTTGAACAAGATGAAGTTTATAGAGTTCAAACAATGGAAAGCAGTCAAGAACAACACTGGATAAACACCTTAGCAATGTAAAAAAGCACGGATAAGACTTCCTGCACCACAGATGAGATACAACAGAATTGTGCATGTCGTGGAGGTGTAAATAAACAGCCTCAAATATGAGGCTTTCAGCTGAGCACTGGTTTTCACCTGGACAAGTGGGTGTGGTGGCAAGTAGCAAATCAAAGAAAAACTGAGTGATGGACAAATGGCAGGGAGGCAAAGACAAACTGCCTCTTTCAATCCCCCACTCTGGACTTTTACTGAAGGAAGTCTCGCCCCATCAACAATCTTGTGTTAAACAGCTTTGACAAGAGATAGTCACAGCAAACAGCAACAGCGCACCTTCACATCTTGCAAAATACTTAAAACGTACTTTTCTTGGCTGTTTCAGAATTCCATTGTAGGAGGTTCTCTAATTAGTGTTCTCATTTTAAATGCACCCGATACTATGATAATCCATAAATTAAGTTAGACATGTATAAATGCTCCACAAAACTGACAGATTGGACCATAATTAGTTATCATGACTGTAAGTTTGAATCAGTTATGTTGTTACAGAATAAAGTGTTTTGTTAGAGAGTAATTTTAACTTGGAAACAGTTTCACAGATTTCTACAAAAAGTTTTGGACTGCTGGATAAAGTTCACCATCACAGTGCATCCAGACAAAGACTTTCACTATAAAGTTTCTTTTTAAGTGTTTTATGAGTTAACAAAGAGATCTGCACAGTAGCATTAGTGTTGGCTGTCAATTTTAAAAATATATATTTACACATACAGAATCAGGTTTTTTTTGTAAAAAATGGGTCTGTCCATAGGGTCCGGCTGCAACTTGACTACAGCATTGGACAAACTACTCGTAAAATCTTACGCCAACAGAATACTCCTAGACAGATTCTGGTCAAAGCTTAGGCTGGCAGCTCAAAACTTACCACAATCAAAATTAGGTAAGTGTAAAGCATTCTGGAAATGATATCTCTTTGCAGTATATGTAATGCATAATGTTTTCTTGATTTGACAAGGTCATCAAACTAAGAAATCAAAGCAACAGTAAAGTGGTCACTAAAGTGTTTGGCTCCAAATCACTCATGCACAAAGGTTATTACCCTGCAATGCACCAATGTGCACAAGTGCAATTCAATTTAATTCAGACTGTTCCTTTCCTCCCGCTCTCCATGCGCACAGCCATTAACATCGCCCTGAAAATTGAACTCAAAATTGTTGGCTGTAACTTGTGCAAATGGGTTACTGTAAAAGAAATTACCGTCAAGGGGGACCCCGTTATCCGAATCCCAAGACCCAGACTCACTGCTGGTCGAATCTTCTGTGGTGGTGGGGGGATAACTGAGCTGCTCAAGTTGGTCAATCATATCACCAAACTGGAATGCAGAGCTGGACTCGGAGCGCACAGAATACGTGGGAAAATTCACCATGGAGCTGGCTTCAGATTGATTGCCCGAGTGGGCCATCCTGAATAGTGCTGTCTCAGAAAGGCCATTTAACCCCAGATTGGTCAACGAGCTGCTCTCCGACTGGTGGTTTAGCAGCGAGCTCGTCTCTGACTTGCTATAGCACCCATGCCGAAGGCTTGCTTGTGCCTTCACCTCAAAGAGGTCAGCTGTATCAGTGGGTCGGCCATTGCCATTGAGGTCACTCCCACCCTCAAATTCAAGGTCATCCTCTGAACCCAGCTCCATATTATTATTGACGCACTTAACAGGATTTTGCCCACAGGAGTTTATTACTGGTGAACTGTCTTGTTGACTATAAACAGCAGAGCCTCTTGTACCATTTCCTAATCCATGGTAACATGGTGAAAATGCCTCTGATCCACCAGCAAAAAACGAAATCTCAGCTGGGTCATCATCAATGAACTCTTCTGAAAGTTGCAACTGAGCATTTGTCAATGTGAAAATTGGCACTGCCCTTCCCTGAACCTGGCTAACATTGTATTTGTTCTCAGTAACAGGTATACCTGTGGTATAGTCATCCTCATCATTGTCATTTCTCTGAGGGAACCTCCTGTCACTAACACCATCCTGTCTAGTTAAAGCACTGCGCTCGTCACAACCCGAAGAGGAGCGACTGCAGCTGCCTGCAGCTTCAGCAACAGAACCTTGCAACGTCGTCGGAGAGAGCCAATCAGAAGTCTTCCACGAATCTTCGAGCGTCGGACTCCTCTTCACTTCTGATGGGGTCCTCCGAGCAGAGTGCTTGCTGACGAGCAGAACTTTACTGTTTTCAGGGTGAATAGGCCGACTGTCAGCAACAGTCTTCTGTATAGATTGGACGGATTGAAAGGAGACAGTAGCTGAAGATGGGGAGCCTGGAACCTCTATGCCTTCAGTGAACGATAGACTCTAGTGCAGAGAAGAAAACAAAATAGCACCAAGAACCACATTTGAATACTGCGATCAATTTATGAACAACACATTAACATACCATCACGTTCAAACAGATCTTGAATTAACAAATTACAGTTGATTGCATTAGAAAGTACTCTTTCTGCTTCACATTTCAGAACTTTGTTTAGGCCAACATAGGCTGTTTCCTTATACGACCTGGTCATAAATGGCAAGGGGAAATTTTATGAAATCGGTGAAATCTAATGACATCCAAAGCTGACTGTAGATTTGCAGAATTTTTTTGCTGCTAATGTATTGCAACAAGCTATAGGAGGTTAGCACTGTTGTATTATGTTTGGATAACACAAAGATCAGAAGGTTTGATCCCAGGATTAATTCTTACTGAACCCAATTGTCTCAATGGTATGAAGCCTCCAAGTTTACGTAACCAAGGCTGGGTGGATTGTAACACAGAAGGGAAAAAGGAAAAAAATACAAAGGTACATCTTATTATTTAGGACATATACTTGGTTCGCTGATGCAGAACAGCACTCACAGCAATTTTGTACCAAGCCACTGCCATCTTCCGAATGGCAAGTTCTATGAGAAGGGTGGAAAGAGCAAATAAGCCAATACAGTTTACCAGGCGCTAATTAAGAAAACTCAGATTTGGTAAGTACTCCATTGATGAAACACCAACATGCACACTAACACATAAAACACACACACACAACATTAAAGTGCTGCAGGACTAACCTGTTTAGGCACGTCTGCGCTCGAAGTCTGAGCTGAGATTCGTGCTCTGCTGTGCCGCCTGAAGAACAGAGAGTATTCAGTAAGGACGCGAGGAGAAAAACCCTGAACCAGACAGCTTGAGTTTTTAAACAAACACTCAAACGGAGTGTGAGAAGGAAGTGTGTGAGGCAAGGAGAAAGCGCAGGCAAGGCAGAGAGACACATACTGCAGCACGAACACCAACAGCAGAAAAGAGAGCACCATGTTCGCACTCACGCACATCCACTAGTAATAATGGTTACACTTCAAACAGAGGTCTTCAACTAAGACAAATAAAATCAAGAGATTCTTTCGAAGTGGTTCACTGAAGCACAAGACAAGTTAAATCACATTTGAAGACATTTTATGTATAAATGTAATATACACAGTCGTAAGAAGTTTTGAGTATCTAATCTGCTACCAGAGGCCAACGTACTTCAATTAGCCTCAAACTTTTAATCTGACATCAACAAACAAGAACGTTATTTCTAGACTGAGGTTATGCCCAACTCTCACATTCATGAAATGCTACGAGTTTCCTTGAAGTAGACTTGGAATTACTGGCATGGACAAACATGAGAAACACCGAAGGAGAGACAACAGCTCAGAAAAAATGAACTGGACCCAACACATTGTCTACACTACCTACAAACTTTGGGTTAATTATTATTTAGTTGCATCACAGGCAGTGTTCCATTAAGCCATGTCCACCACACTATCAAAGAGTTTTGCTATATGAAGAGCCAATTACAATCCCTAATTGCAAAATTATATAAAACAGATGCACAAGAAGACTCTGCTCCTAATTAGTACTATGGGTGACAAATAATGCACTACCTTGAAATTAACAGGATACAAAATTAAACAATAAAGCAAGAGGCAAATCCATTTGGGTGACTCAGAATGGAAACCATGTCAGCTCACCAAGTCCGAAAAATCAAAATTAAAGCAGTAACCTATACTGGCAGCAATCCTGTCTGGACACCTCATTATTCAAGATACAGATAAATGAAGGTTAAAGCTATACAGGCACTTTTTAGACATCTGTGTGTTGAATTATGCAGCAAAAAGATTTTCAGAGATTTATAAAGGCTTTCTCATAAATCTATTGTTTAGTACAAACATTAGTTTCCTCCTTTTCCTGTCCAGAAGATAATACCCGCTTGAGTGAAAAAAACTCATCTCTGTACATATTCAACCTATTCAAGCACATTATAACCAGCAAACCCTCTAAATTTTCTTAGCAGCTGCATGGGCTTTTAAGGCCCTTGCGTAGCACCAACTTGCGGAACTGGAAGTCAGTGTCGTGCGCAGCATGCCAGCACCACACTCAGAACGTCAGAGGGGCCGGGCCGCACACATGCACAGCTTAAACAGAACGATGGTAATGACACATCTGAAGCAGGTGGAATTTGAACTGGGATCTGCTGGTCTAGAGGAAAGAGCTCAGATCTTGATTTTGTTCCATAATTCATCCCCTCATTGCAAGCTATAACAGCTGCTGCTAGGTGGCAGCATTGCTCCACATGGGAAAAACAAGGCCACAGAAAGACTTCTAGGAATTTTAAAATCAAGCTGGGCAAGTGCAGTTTGAACCCAGGGAGGCACAATACCAATTTGAGAACACCCCAAGGGCACAGCTCCGTTTTTAAAAATGATGAAAGCTGTCATCATTGAGGAGGGACATGTGCTCCTCTAGAAGGGCAATGGGCACTGTCATGACACACAATCATGTTGGGGGTCCCTGGCAGATGGAACGCTCGCTTCCCCCTCCAGCCTCCTGGCTGTGTTTCAGTGAGGGGCTTACAGTTATTTTAATCAACCTGGACGAACATGTTAGGACACAGATTCAGGGCAGTTGGGGTCTGAACCGAGACCTTCTGGTCCAGGAGTAGGGACATTACATTGCACCACAAGAGCATTACAAGGACTCAGCTTGTTTTTAAATAACCCACTGCCAAATGAACCATTTAACTACTTAAATTAATTACAACTGCTTGTCACCAGGGCCAGTGGAACAATAACAAGGAAAAAATGGTGGGGAAACAAGGGAGAGAACAAGATTACAGCTCTTTTTATAGTGATCCACCAAAAAAAAATCACCTGAAGAACTCAGCTCTTTTTTTTTTATTTTCTAAACAACCAGTTCAGAAAGGTTACTGCACTCCTCTGGAGCAGGTGGGACTGGAACTTAAACTTCCTGGTTCACTGCCAATATAAAATCCAATAAGCATCACCTGCCTTTATTCAACTCTAGAGCTTTTCTGCTTCAGCCTTGGCATTGTGGTGCAGTGTCATGCCTCTCCCCTTGTATCTGGAGGTCTGCGTTCAAGTCCCATCTGCTCCAGATCACTGAACGGGGTTGATTAGGAAATATATTGCGTTTGAGTCTTGAAGGGACCTGCATTTCTAACACAGACATCTAAACTTCATCAGTGTGACTGTTATCCTACATATAGTTGCAAAAATCCCAAAAAAACTTAGACCAACACTCGACAACGATTAACGCTGGGCTGGCAGAGGGAAAAACGTGGTGACAAGAACAGGCATCTGACTCAAAAGCTAGCGCTATGGATCTCCCATGGGTCATGGTCTTAGCCTCATACAGAGAAGGAGTCATTAAGCAATTGCCCAACTCAAACAGTTACCGATCATTTCATTCACTTAGTTAGCAACTTTCCTCCAAAAGCTGAAAGCCAGCCAAAATACTGAATTTGTAAAGCAAAAAAAAACGAGACATTCTCAAACATGCCTTCCAGTGAGTGGCAGAAGCAAAGACATGCATCAAAACAAAATTGCTCTGAGCAAAAACACCTTAAGTCACAAATTGCGTAAAGCTAGAAATTGTACAGAAAAGGAGCTGCAAGCCATAAAGGAAAACAAAAAAGTAGAACATTGGTATGCAGAATTGTAAGTCAAAAGCAAAGATTCCAAACAATGACATTATCCCTCTGTGGGCTGAAACCAGCACTGGAACTTTTAAAATATTTGATCTGTAAAGAAGCTAGAAAATGCAATTTGTGAACATTTCACCCTCCCTCCTTCTGCTGCACTGGTGATATGCAGTAATTAAAGTAGTAATTCTCCCTGACTCACTCACAGAATGTGGCTGTCACCAACTTAGCCAGCATTTAAATGCCCCTAAACATGTCAACAACACTTACATGCAGGCTGTCTTTTTTGACTGTGAACAAAATGATACTCAGAACACAGGAACAAATTAATACAAACAAGACCTACACTAGTCTAAATATCAGTCTTACTATCTGTGGAACAATGTTCTTTTATAGATCAGATGCCTCCACCTGGTATATGGAGAAACTTGAAAGAATTCAAAATTAAAGTATTTTGACCTTATGTTAGGATGAGATCAGGAACAACGCAGGCTCCCTGAAAACTGGTAAGTGATGTGGTAAATGAAAATAAGGGAATTGTTGGAATCTTGATTAAATATTTTGCATCAGTATTTACAATAGGAGTATGTACCAGGAATTCCAGGGAAATTATTGCTGAATTAAGAACAAGACTTCAAAATTAACATCAGAAAAATAATGACATCTATTGGTTATAAATTTCTAAGACTGGGTGGCTTCAATCAGAGAGCCTTAAGAAATTCAGGAAAACGTAACAGAAGCAACAACTATAATTTCCCAAAGTGTTTCCAATTCAAGAACTGCTCCTTTAAAATTGGAAAATTGTACATCACTGTCCTAGTTAAGGTGGGATGGAATTATAGACCAGAGTTGCCAACAAATTACAGGAGTCCGATTAAGAATAAAAATAGGACACCTTAAAAATTTCCAGCTGATCAGACACAGTTAGAACGGATATGTTAAGGACAGGTTTTGCTTCAGTATTCCAGTGTTGCTTTGAGAGGGTTTGAAATGGAAGACAGGAGGACAATGGATGTAAATACATTGACTTTCAAAAGATATTTGATAAAATCCATCATAAAAGACTGTTAGCTAAAACTGAAGTCTATGGAACTAAATGCAAATTAACTTTGTTTGGAAATTACTTTAGTAACCCAGAAGGATAACAAGCATGTATTCTAATTGGTAAGGGTGTGTTGGGGCCTTAACTATTCACCACACTTATTGCCGATGTCTTAAATGATGATGTGGAGAGCCTTGTATCCAACTTTGTTGTTGTCACAAAGCGAGATGGCATAAAATTCCTAACAAACATTAATAGGTTGACAATTGGAAAAATTGCAGCAAATATTGCAGACAGATTATGGAGGTCACCCAGTTTGGACCGAGGAAGGATAGAATAGGGTACGGTCTAAATGATGAAAAGCTAGAAACAGTGAAAGTTCAAAGAGGCTTATGGAGATGTGGATCTTTCAGATGTCACACACAGATGGGGCAAGTATTAAAGTTAAGAGTGGCCTAGTATAAAAGGGGATGGAAATTCCACTATAGATATAAGGCTTTAGTTAGACCACACCTGCAGTCGTAGGCACATACCAGGGAAAGATATACTGGCCTTGGATACAGTACACCACATATTTACCAGAATAATGCCTGGACACCAAGGGCTAAATCAGGAGAGATTACATAAACTAGGATTGTACTTGCTGGAATTAGATTAAGGGGAGATGCCATCTAAATTTCCACAGCGTCATCTCTTGTCCAGTCACAAGGGGTTAAATGGCCTCCTCCGGTGACCATACTGCATGTGAAAAGAAATTTCTTGCAAGCTGGGGGTCTATTGAAACCATTTCTGTCCCAGGTGACATTAGAAAAGTGGACTCTACAGAGGCCGGAGGTCAGAGTCTCCAGAAATACGATCTTAATAAAAAAACTGTTGCAAAGTATAGGAGGGTGAAAGCAAGAAATATCAATTTTATTCTTATTAAAAGTAACTCAAAATTGTTTCTTGCTTGTCCAATTACTAAAAAGATCACCCTTCACGGGTCAACATTCTGTACCACTCAGCAGCCTGTTCATTACTGGTATACACTGTATCAACCACCAGCACTCATTTGTGAATGTTCTGACTGAACAAATGCGAAAAACAGCTTTAATATGAGTCAAGAAATTATTCAGTCAAATATTGGAATTTCCAGTTTCATTTAACAGTTATTCAGTTGGAGGTGGGCCTTTAGTTCAATCCCCTAAATGGAAAGGTTGCGGAAATCAAAGTACAGTTGTAAATAGGGGCTAATCACAAAAAGATTAGTGAAAGTGCATTTGAAATAGGATAATAAGATACACATTAATGCAAAATGTTTCTGCTGTTTAATACTAATCCTATATCAGTTCTTAAGCATAACCAAACTCCTTCATTAGTATCAGTTGTACCCCCAGCTAAAAAGACTGTTTCTAAGTAAATGCTCAAAACTGGGAACATCCCATCATTCTTTCTTCAAATAACGTAGTCTGCATAAGCAAATTCACTAGAATACTGAAGGAGGGATGGACATTTTTAAAATAATGGATGTTTATCGATAATGTTGATGGAAGAAGACAACTTAAGGGTGAACATTGAACAAGAAACTGAAAGTCCAAAATTTAAAAGCAGACAGCAACATTGTTTCTAATGATAAAAAGTCCTCTCTGACCAGGTAATGAACAGTGATTAACTCCCAAAGAAGGATTATAATACAGCACCTTTGCAAAGAGAATTGCACAGATTGTTAAAACAGAACTGCCCAACTTCCAAAACAGGAGCTAAGAATTGGTTGAAAAGTAGGGAATAGACAGAAGGTGGTAAGTAAATAGAATAACTGGACATGGAACCTTGTAAACACAGAATTTCTTCACTACAGAATATATGGTCTTGTGATCTTTAAAACACGAGGCCTGACAAAAACAGTTAAGCCAAAGTTAAATATCTGGACTTGAACAAAGTCTCATCGAGTGTCAATATTTATATGTTAGATGAACATGCTGGGGATAGCTGACATGGAATCAGTGTGTTTCAAAACATGGATTAAATGTGCTGTTGAAGAGATGATGACAATGGGAGCTCCCCATCTCAGTGATCACCAAACAAACACTGCTTGGATGTGGAGGAAAAGGGAAATTGTCTAACTACCCCAATGGTAGCAATCTCGATCAGGACAGATCACCATCAGAGAACATTCCAAAACAAAAAGACAAGCTAAATGTTTGTGAGGTTGGATTGGGAAGTAATTTTTTTCTAATCTTTCACGGCATATGAGCAGCTCTGTTGCCTATGCTCTTGAGAAAGGAAAAAGATCCCTCATAAGATAGATCTAAGCAGTGGGAATAGCAAGAAAATTGAAGGAACCTAACAAGGGCTGTGATCTATACATCAACACAGATAACTGGCTCAGAGGTAATAAGACGAGTGGGTGATGCTGGCGGGTGCACTGGAATTAGGACAGCTTTTGACGTACAATTTGCACAACAACCTATTCTAACATCAGCCTGAGTATTATTAATAATGTCTTTACCAAATTCTTACAAATGACTAAGTAAGCATTTATGTAGAATGGAACGTGGCATTAACAAACATATTATCTCAGATTAAATGGGAGACCAACATTAATACATCAATGTAAACCTTTCAAATATATATGTGCAAAATACCTCTGATAAGGAATAGTCTTAATCATACTCTCTCGCATGTAGTCAACAAGCTGTTTCTGTGTCCTGCCACTGTGGAGGAAAACACATAATATTAACCATGACATGTTCAACACTGCTCATTTCACCACAAGAATAGCGGTGCAGCACACTGACAATCGACAGCATTTTCCCATGAATGGCCAGGGTGTAACTTTAGAGTGACAAAGCAGTGATCACATATGCACTTCTATTTAGCAAAGTCCTGCTGAAAGCTTACTGATCGTGTGCTTCGCACGGTCAGGTAGGAGAAATCATCTGAAATGAGCATATAGTTCAGGGGTTTTAGAGGCAAATGTGGGAGTTCAGTGCAGAGGGGAAAAGGTGCTTTTGGCTTGCTTTTTTTGGTTCAGTTTGTAAGGTTTTTATTTTAAAGCAGGATAAATTGAAGGCCATAGCCAGCTGCCCAGCACAAACAATGACATCACCTGAAAGCTAAGTTCATTGATTGGTAAAGCTACTAATTTGAATATTATAGATTACTTTCGGATTGAAGGAAACTAAGGGAAATATTTATAGGCCACTAACAAAGACCAGTATGAAACTTTCAAAAATCAAATGAAGAACTAAGTAATTAAAATAGAGATGTCGGGCCAGGTGATGGCTTGTACTCACATGATGTGGGAAGATGTTGGGCCCCATTGTGGCTCGTAGTAAGCACAGGCACAGCAAGTGCTGGTTGCTTGAGGGACTCCGGCTCAGAGCTGATGAGCTGGAGTCTGAGCTTCAAACAGTGTGACACATCAGGGAGGGGGAAGACACTGTTTCAGCCAGAAGTCATGCCGTTTGGGTTAACTATCTTGAATTCAGTCAGTGGTCAGAGATAGGAGGGTACGACTACAAGCAAGGCAAGCAGAGGTAACTAACAGGTAGTGCTGAACAGGTTTGAGATTCTTGCTCCATGTGTGGATGAGTGGGGCTGAAGGAGGAAAGGTAAACTGGCCATAACATCATGGTATAGGGAGGCATTCAAGAAGGTCAGAAATAGATTCAGTTCTCTATGGTCAGGATCGAGAGTCCCAAAGGCAGCACTGCCTGCCTGGTCCTCAGCTTCAGGAAATCATGTGGGCTGCAGAGGAACTTGGAGTGGGAGGGGAAAGATTGTTGTGGTCCACACAGGTATCAACAATATATGTAGGAGGAGGAAAGAGGCTCTGCTGAGGGAATATGAGCAGTTACAATTAAAAAGCAGAACCAAAAAGACAATAACCTCTTGAATATTGGGGACAACAAGGTGCAGGGCTGGATGAACACAGCAGGCCAAGCAGCATCATAGGAGCAGAGAGGCTGACGTTTCGGGCCTAGACCCTTCATCAGAAAAGGGGGAGGGGAAGGGGGTTCCGAAATAAATAGGGAGAGAGTGGGAGGCGGATAGAAGAGGGATAGAGGAGAGGATAGGTGGAGAGGAAACAAACAGGTCGAAGAGGCGGGGATAGGGCCAGGAAAGGTGAGTGTAGGTAGGGAGTTAGGAAGGGGATAGGTCAGTCCAGGGAGGACGGACAGGTCAAGGGGGCGGGATGAGGTTGGTCGGTAGGAGATGGAGGTGCGGCTTGGGGTGGGAGGAGGGGATAGGTGGGAGGAAGAACAGGTTAGGG
>NC_063344.1:68701310-68703543 GCF_021869965.1 Rhincodon typus | reverse complement strand
CGCTTGTGAAATCCACATTGATACCATTGGGCTGCAGGGTTCCCAAGCGGAATATGAGTTGCTGTTCCTGCAACCTTCGGGTGGCATCGTTGTGGCACTGCAGGAGGCCCAGGATGGACATGTCGTCTGAGGAATGGGAGGGGGAGTTGAAATGGTTCGCGACTGGGAGGTGCAGTTGTTTGTTGCGAACCGAGCGTAAGTGTTCTGCAAAGCGGTCCCCGAGTCTCCGCTTGGTTTCCCCGATGTAGAGGAAGCCACACCGGGTACAGCGGATGCAGTATACCACATTGGCAGATGTGCAGGTGAACATCTGCTTGATGTGGAAAGTCTTCTTGGGGCCTGGGATGGGGGTGAGGGAGGAGGTATGGGGGCAGGTGTAGCACTTCCTGCGGTTGCAGGGTAAAGTGTCGGGTGTGGTGGAGCTGGAGGGGAGTGTGGAGCGGACAAGGGAGTCACGGAGAGAGTTGTCCCTCCGGAAAGCAGATAAAGGTGGGGAGGGAAAGATGTCTTTGGTGGTGGGGTCGGATTGCAGATGGCGGAAGTGTCGGAGGATGATGCGTTGGATCCGGAGGTTGGTGGGGTGGTACGTGAGGACGAGGGGGATTCTTTTTTGGTTTTTATTGCGTGGACGGGGTGTGAGGGATGAGGTGCGGGAGATGTGGGAGACACGGTTGAGGGCGTTCTCGACCACCGAGGAGGGGAAGTTACGGTCCTTGAAAAACGAGGACAACTGAGATGTACGGGAGTGGAATGCCTCATCCTGGGAGCAGATGCGGCGGAGGCGAAGGAATTGGGAATAGGGGATAGCATTTTTGCAGGAAGGTGGGTGGGAGGAGGAGTATTCTAGGTAGCTGTGGGAGTCGGTGGGCTTGAAATGAATATCGGTTTCTAGGTGGTTGCCCGATATGGAGACAGAGAGGTCCAGGAAGGGGAGAGAGGTGTTAGAGATGGTCCAGGTAAATTTAAGGTTGGGGTGGAAGGTGTTAGTGAAGTGTATGAACTGTTCGAGCTCCTCGTGGGAGCACGAGGCGGCACCGATACAGTCATCAATGTAACGGAGGAAGAGGTGGGGTTTAGGGCCGGTGTAGGTACGGAAGAGGGATTGTTCCACGTAACCTACAAAGAGGCAGGCGTAGCTTGGGCCCATGCGGGTACCCATGGCTACCCCCTTTGTCTGTAGGAAGTGGGAGGAATTGAAAGAGAAGTTGTTGAGTGTGAGGACGAGTTCGGCTAAGCGGATGAGGGTGTCAGTGGAGGGGACTGGTCGGGCCTGCGGGACAGGAAGAAGCGGAGGGCCTTAAGGCCATCTGCATGGGGAATGCAGGTGTAGAGGGACTGGACGTCCATGGTAAAGATGAGGTCAAGCCCACCGACTCCCACAGCTACCTAGAATACTCCTCCTCCCACCCACCTTCCTGCAAAAATGCTATCCCCTATTCCCAATTCCTTCGCCTCCGCCGCATCTGCTCCCAGGATGAGGCATTCCACTCCCGTACATCTCAGTTGTCCTCGTTTTTCAAGGACCGTAACTTCCCCTCCTCGGTGGTCGAGAACGCCCTCAACCGTGTCTCCCACATCTCCCGCACCTCATCCCTCACACCCCGTCCACGCAATAAAAACCAAAAAAGAATCCCCCTCGTCCTCACGTACCACCCCACCAACCTCCGGATCCAACGCATCATCCTCCGACACTTCCGCCATCTGCAATCCGACCCCACCACCAAAGACATCTTTCCCTCCCCACCTTTATCTGCTTTCCGGAGGGACAACTCTCTCCGTGACTCCCTTGTCCGCTCCACACTCCCCTCCAGCTCCACCACACCCGACACTTTACCCTGCAACCGCAGGAAGTGCTACACCTGCCCCCATACCTCCTCCCTCACCCCCATCCCAGGCCCCAAGAAGACTTTCCACATCAAGCAGATGTTCACCTGCACATCTGCCAATGTGGTATACTGCATCCGCTGTACCCGGTGTGGCTTCCTCTACATCGGGGAAACCAAGCGGAGACTCGGGGACCGCTTTGCAGAACACTTACGCTCGGTTCGCAACAAACAACTGCACCTCCCAGTCGCGAACCATTTCAACTCCCCCTCCCATTCCTCAGACGACATGTCCATCCTGGGCCTCCTGCAGTGCCACAACGATGCCACCCGAAGGTTGCAGGAACAGCAACTCATATTCCGCTTGGGAACCCTGCAGCCCAATGGTATCAATGTGGATTTCACAAGCG
>NC_063344.1:68690836-68701210 GCF_021869965.1 Rhincodon typus | reverse complement strand
CCCTAACCTGTTCTTCCTCCCACCTATCCCCTCCTCCCACCCCAAGCCGCACCTCCATCTCCTACCGACCAACCTCATCCCGCCCCCTTGACCTGTCCGTCCTCCCTGGACTGACCTATCCCCTTCCTAACTCCCTACCTACACTCACCTTTCCTGGCCCTATCCCCGCCTCTTCGACCTGTTTGTTTCCTCTCCACCTATCCTCTCCTCTATCCCTCTTCTATCCGCCTCCCACTCTCTCCCTATTTATTTCGGAACCCCCTTCCCCTCCCCCTTTTCTGATGAAGGGTCTAGGCCCGAAACGTCAGCCTCTCTGCTCCTATGATGCTGCTTGGCCTGCTGTGTTCATCCAGCCCTGCACCTTGTTGTCTCGGATTCTCCAGCATCTGCAGTTCCTACTACCTCTTGAATATTACTGAGCCATGAGCAAACTGGCACAGAGTGAACAAGTTTACAGAGAAAAACGCATGGCTCAAGGATTGATGTGGGAGTAACGGGTTCAAATTCATGGGACATTAGCACTAGTAAAGGGGAAGGAGGAAGCTGTTCCGAAGGGACCGGCTCCACCTGAATCATGCTGGGATCAGAGTCCTGGCAAATCACATAACTAAGGCTGTGGATAGGGCTTTAAACCAAATACAGGGGTGGGTTCGGTTGGGTGGAAAATTATGGAAAAGTTAGGGCCGAGGGGTGCTCAGTATTCACAGTATATGAAACAAAGTAAATGAGCTTGCAGCACAAATGGAAATTGGCAGGTATGATGTTGTGGGTATCACAGAGATGTGGCTGTAAGGGGATCAGGGCTGGGAACTAAATATCCAGGGATACACGTCCTATAGGAAGGACTGACAGATGGGCAGAAGCGGCAGAGTTACCTTGCTGGTAAGAAACTAAAATTAAAGAAGTGATATATGGTCAGAAAACATGGAATCTGTGTCGGAAATGTTGAGGAACTACAAAGGAAAAAAGACCTTGATGTGAGGAGTGTACAGGCCTCCAGGCAGGCATCAGGATGTGGGGCAGAAAATAAATCAGGAGATGAAAAGGCATGTAAGGAAAGGCAGTACTGCAATAATCATTGGGGACTTCAATATAGAATCACAGATTGCAGGTGGACTGGAATGTCTACGAGATGGTTTCTTTGGAGCAGTTTGTGGTACAGCCCTCAAGGGAACAGAGGATTGTGGATTTAGTGATGTGTAACAAGGCAGACTGGTTGAGGGAGCTGAAGTTGAAGGAACCCCCAGGGGACAGTGACCAAAATATGATTGAATTCATCCTACAGTTTGAGAGGGAGAAGATTGAAACAGATATAACGGTATTACAATTGGGTAAAGGTAATACAAAGACATGAGGGAGGAGCTCCAGAGTTGATTGGAAGGGGAGCCGAGCAGGGAAGGCAATGGAGCAGCAATGGCAAGAGTTTCAGGAGGTAATTTAGGAGGCAGAGCAGAAGTTCATCTCAAGGGAGAAGAAACATACTAAGGAGAGGATGAGGCTGACACAAGAAGTCAGGAACAGCATAAAAGCAAAAGAAAAAGCATATAACGTGATGAAGATTAATTGGAATCCAGTAGCTTGGAAGGCCTTTAAAAATCAGAGGATAACTAAAAAGGCAGCAAGGCAGGAGAAGATGAAATGTGGGAGTTAGCAACAGAAAAGAAAACTGCAGGAGTTTTCTTTTGATATCTAAAGGGTAGGAGAGAGGCGAGAGTGGACATTGGATTGCTGGAAAATGAGGCTAGAGAAGTAGTAATGGGGAACAAAGAAATGGTGGAGGAACTAAATAGGTTCTTAGCATCAGTTTTCACAGTAGAAGACACCAGCAGCATACCAGAACTTCAAGAGATTCAGGGAGCAGAAGTGAGTGTAGTGGCCATCACTAAGGGAGAAACAAAGGTCTGAAAGTGGATATATAACCTGAACCAGATGGACTACTCAGAGTTTTGAAGGAGATAGCTGAGGAGATTGTGGAGGTATTTGTGGTGTTTTTTCAGGAATCACTGGAATCCAGGAGGGTCCCAGAGGACTGGACAATGGTTGATATAACACCCCTGTTTAAGTACAGAGTAAGGCAGAAGACAGGAAACTATACAGCAGTTAATTGACCTTGGTCATTGGTAAGATTTTAGAGTCCATTATGAAGGATGACATTGCAGAGTACTTGAAAGTGCACGGTAAAATAGGGCTGGGTCAGCACGACTTCATCAAGGGAAGGTCATGCTGGACAATTCTGTTAGAATTCTTTGAGAGGGAATGACCAAGTTAGATAAAGGAAATCAGTAGACACAATCTTCGGATTTCCACAAGGCTTTTGACAAGGTGCCGCACAGAAGGCTACTAAATAAAATAACAGCCCATGATGTTAGGAGCAAGGTACACAGATAGGGGATTGGCTGACCGGCAGAAGGCAGAGAGTGAGGATAAAAGGGGTCTTTTTTCAGGATGGCAACCGGTGACTGATGTAGAAACAAAAGCAGAAATTGCTGGAAAATCTCAGAAGGTCTAGCAGCATCTGTGAAGAGAAATCAGTTAACACTTTGGGTCCAGTGACCCTTCCTCAGAATTGATGGTAGCTAATAAAGAGTTGTTTTATGCAGAAGACAGGATTGGGGGAAGAGGATAAGGAGTAAACAATAGGTTGAGATACAGCCCAAAAAGAGAAAAGAACAGTCAGACAGACAAAGAAGTGGATAACGATCAGCCTGGGAGAATGAATAGCTACTAATAGAGTCTATTAGTGGCTAACAATGGGCAGTGTGTAATAGCAGACCTGATAACAAGGCCTGGTATATTGGGGTGCCACAGGCCTTAAAATTGTTGAACTCTACATCGAGTCCCCAAGCCTGTACAGTTCACAAGTGGAAACTGAGATGCTGTTCTTTCTGCTCATGCTGAGCTTCACTAGAGCACTGCAGCAAGTCTGAGACAGAGATGTAAGCTAGGGGAATACAGTGGTGTGTTGAAATGACAGGCAACTGGAAGCTCAGGGTCTTTCTTGCGGACAGAACATAGGTGTTCTGCAAAGCAGTCACCCAGTCTATGCTTAATTTCCCCAATATAAAGGAGACTGCATTTGCAATATTGTCAGCAGTTTTGAGCCCTATAACCAAGGTATTGGAGGGGTCCAGAGAAGGTTTACATCCATGATCTTAGGAATGAAGGGCTTGACATATGAGGAACAGTTGAGGAATCTGGGTCTGTACTCGATGGAGTTTCGAAGGATGAGGGGGGATCTGATTGAAACTTACAGAATACTGAGAGGCCTAGACAGAGTGGACGTGGAGAAGATTCTTCCACTCAGAGCAGATTAGGACATATCAGCCATGATCGAATGGTAGATTAGAGACTTGATGGTCCAAATAGCCTACTTTTGCTCCGATATCTTGTGGTCTTAAGACATCGAAGAGTCCAGGTTCTGTACTGCCGAACCCCTCATATAAAATGTCATTGTACATTAAAGTATTAAAAGATTGCCGTGAAATCTGCATAGAATATTTAGATGTAACATTGATGATACTTTTCAATTCCATGGGATCAATGGTACATGGAAAACAAGTACAAACATTCTGCCTCAGAATGACCTATCCTTCCTTTCCTTAAATAATTAAATTATTTAAAAAGAGGCTTTCAGAATTGAGGATTTTAGACAGTAGACAGGGAGAAATTAGGGTGGTCAGAATGAATGCAGACTTAAGGTATTTATCAAAACGGAAGGAGGATGAGATATTATTATGCTGTGAATTAATAAGAATTGCAGTATTCTAACTGAAAGGGTGGGCGACAGCAAATTCAACATTAACCTTTAAAAAATAACTAAATGCATGCTTGAACAGCAAACATTTGCTGGGTCGCTCTGACTAAAGGTCACTTCTGCTTCTCTCTCATCTGGTGCTACTGACCTACTCAGTATTGCCAGCACTTTGTGCTTCAATTAACCAACATATTTAAATTCAATCGTTTTGATGATGGGATTTGGTAACACTTTCTGCTTCAAGCACAGTACACAAATTCCCAGGTTATGTACAACTATCTTAAACTATATTGACTCAATAGTTCCAATTGCAAAAGAGTATCTTTGTGTGGTCTAAAAGTATTACTGTTTTGAGTGCCAGCTATTTTATGCCGGGCCAACGTCACCTCGACAAAGGTGTAATTAATCTGGCCAATGCACTTAATGGTTCTTGCTGTCAGTATTCATAGAATGTTGCGTCATATAGAGATGGCACATCTTGGATAAGATGTTAAATTTACACCAACTCACATCTGTCTTCTCAGATGGGTGGGACAAAATTATCTAACACTATTCAGAAAAGGCAATCCCTTAATTTTCAGACCAATATCTACCCTGCAACCAATATCACTATTACCCAGTAATTAAACTCATTGTTGCTTGTGGAGTCTTGCTGTGCCTGCTGGGGCAGAATGTTGGCACACTGGTTAGCATTGCTGCTTCACAGCGCCAGGATCCAGGATTCGATTCCAGCTTCAGGCGACTGTCTGTGTAGAGTTTGCACATTCTCCCCACATTTGCATGGGTTTCCTGTGGGTGCTCTGGTTTTCTCCCACAATCCAAAGATGTGCAGGCTATGTGGACTGGCCATGTTAAATTGCCCATAGTGTCCAGGGACGTGCACGCTGGGTGGGTTAGCCATGGGAAATGCAGGGTTACAGGGACAGATTAGGGTGCGGGTCTGAGTGTGATGCTGTTCAGAGGGTCGGTGCAGACTCGATGGGCTGAAGGACCTGCTTCCATACCATAGGGATTGGGATACTATCTGGCTGGTGCATTTTTCTATTTTGCAATAGATACACGTCAAAAGGAGCTGAACTGGTATTCAGCAATTGTGGAGAGACCCACATCCTGAAAAAAAATGAAGACTTTTCATTCTTTCCAGCACTAGACTAAATATAAACAAACTGCACAGATCTCCAAATCAACCATCTGCTGGTTAGAATCGTTTTCTGAAATAAAGGTTACATCGAACCTGCTATATCACCGGGCTACCTCAGGTGTAGAAAATGCAACTCAATATTTTGTTGCAAATGATTGTCTCTTGTTTTTCATACATTTTAGGACTAAATGTAACCAAAACATGAATTGTGACAGAAACGAACCTTATATCATTATATGTCAGTAGCAGGCTCGCCATCAGCTTTCCCTTTTAGATAGTTACATGGATAATTCAGCAGCATCCATCATTTCTACACGCCAACTAACAAGCAATTAAATGTAGTTAACATCTACCTGTATCTGAAGGAGGAGCCCCTGCTGAATAAAACTGGCTTGGTCTTTGGTTTGGGTTGGTCCATGAGTCTGAAAAAGCTGTGGTACTCAACACAGTTCTTCCAGAAGATCTTACACAGGTCACGATCAGCCAGCAGGAACTCCAATGTATCCTGGTACGAATCCTGCAATCACAGAATCACAAATATGACACATCATGAATGTTTCTCCTCATCTCACTCCTATCTCTTTTGCTAACAAACGTGAAATTGTGACCCCTAGTTGCTGACATACTGGTGGAAACAGAATATCCTTCTCTACTTTATCAAAATTATTCATAATTCTGAACACCTCAATAAGGTCACCTATTAATCTTCTCAAATTACTTTTCTTTCTAACTTACCACTCTTTCTATTTAACCCCCATTCCCAATCTCCACTGCCCTTTCCCAAATCCCTCATTTCCTCCCACTTGCCACACCATTCATGCTTCCTTCTCGCTGCCCCTCTCCTGAAGCCTCATTTGTGGCGTGGGAGTGGGTGGTGGTAGTGGTTTAGGATAGATAGCAATCAGAGCAGTTCAGGGTTTAAAAAAAACAAACATGACTAAGAATCAGAGACAATACAGTGTGGAGCTGGAGGAACACAGCAGGCCAGGCAGCTACAGAGGAGCAGGAAAGTTGACATTCCTCCAGCTCCACACTGTATTGTCTTTGACTCCAGCATCTGCAGTCCTTGCTATATCTAAGACTGAGAATCAACTGTCACAATGCTTTACTTGACACATGCACAGTAACTGCACTAAAATAAAAATGGAGTCAGCACTATTCGTACAAGTTCCGTTAAATACAATCTGCACTAAATATGATCTTGGCCGCATGCTGGCTCAGTGGTTAGCTTGCTGCCTCACAGTACCAGGGACTCCAGTTCACTTCGACCCTCTGGTGACTGTCTGTGTGGAGTTTGTATATTCTCCCCACGTGTGCGGGTTTTCTCCGGTTTCTCCCCACAGTCCGAACACATGTAGGTTAGGTGGATTGGTCATGATAAATTGCCTGGTAGTGTCCAGGGATGGGTAGGTTAGGTGAGTTAGACATGGGAAATGCAGAGTTACAGGGATAGAGTAGAAGATGGGTCTGCATGGGATGCTCTTCAGCAGGTTGGTGTGGACTCGATGGGCCGAATAGCCTGCTTCCATACTGTAGGAATTCTGTGAAAGCCAGAATGGAATAATAGAATGCACTTTAAAAAGGGGCCACCTGTATTTTAGAGGTACAATAACCCAAAAATGAACAATTGCAATGGTAGGTATCCAAAGTGTGAATGAATCAGTGCCACTATCTACAAAGTACTTGTGAGCACTTGCACTTCAAGAGGCTGGCATCTGTTCATGGTCTGCTGCAACCTCAATTTTCAAGCTACCTCTCTCCATCCTCTTCACTTCTCTGCAGCTTAGGAAGATAAACCCACCTTCTTAATTAAGCTTTTGTTCACCTCTCTCAAATTTGTTATCATTTTCACTAATGAACACAGGAGTTCTTCATCTTACAACGGCAAAGCAAGCACCAAACAATACACTTTTCCCAAAGCCTCAAATCTTACATGGACTTCTGGATGGAGCTTGATGAGGAACCTTTTTCTCTTGAAGCTAAGTTTCCGGATCTTTGCCCAGTTGAAAGTGTTAATTTTTGTATTGCCCTGTAAAAGAGGAAGAGAGAGAATAAAAATGTTATGAATTTAAATCTTTAAGACTGTATGGATTTAACGATGTAGCTTTCAGAGGCAGCTGCTCAAGAATCAAAATATCACCCTTACACACTTTTCCAATGTTATATCCCCAGACTGCCTGACAAAGGCAAACATTGCTAATGCCATTCTTCAGGCAGTTTGCTACATTCCAGATGACCTCCCTGTTCCTACTCAAAGGAATCAATTAGGAAAAATTGCTAACTGATATCACTATGCACCAACAGTGGAATCTCTGCAAGGGACTGTGAAATACAGACAAATCCTTAGATGGCACAAAGGTATTTCTAGAGCGACGTGCAAGGATGCTTAGTAAAAAGGATGCATTAGTTTAAAAAATTTACGTAGAAGTGATAGGGAACATGAGAAAAACTAATGAAAGGAGATTTAAAAGATCATTTGAAGGAAGGCAACAAAGGATTACAAAAAGACTTAGAAACATGGAAAATAGGTGCAGGATTAGGCCATTCAGCCCTTCCAGCTTGCACCAGCATTCAATATGATCCTGGCTGATCATGCAATTTCAGTATCCCACTCCCACTTTCTCTCCATATCCTTTGATCCTGTTAGCCGCAAGAGTCACATCCAACTCCCTCTTAAATATATCTAACGAACCAGCCCCAACAACTTTACAGAATTCCACAAGTTCACAACTCTGAATGAAGAATTTTTTCCTCATCTCAGTCCTGAATGGCTTCCACCTTATTCTTAGACTTTGAACCCTAGTTCTGGACTTCCAACGTCGGGAACATTCTTCCTGCATCTAGCCTGTCTAGTCCCATCAGGGTTTTATATGTTTCTATGAGATTCCCCCTTCATTCTTCTAAGTTCTAGTGAGTACAAACCCAATTGATCCAGTCTTTCTTTATACGTCAGTTGTACCATCCTGAGAATCAGTTTGGTTTGCAGATTCTACTTGTTGTTTTGCTCACAATAAGACTGCAGGTGTAATAAGGATAGTCTCCTTAGAGTCTGCGCTCCTACATGTCTCAATGAGCTGTGAGAAACAGTATAATGAGTTAGTGTTAAATTAAAGCTCTACCTGAAACACCACAACGCCCATGTGGGTGACAGCCAGATTGATTTTTGTCCCTTCCCTGTCAGAGGCCGGATGAAACCGAATTCCATACATTTCAAGTTTCCTTGCTATCTCTAATACCTGGAAATCTGATTCAGCTGGAGTCTGGCCTCTGAAAAACAGACAGAACACGATTAATAATACAGCACAGTAATTTGCTGCACTGCATATACAGCAGCTTTGTGAACTGTGCTTTCCTGACTGTTGCAACTGGTGACCTGGGAAATTGGAAGGAAGTCTCATACTCACAGGTAAATTGTAAAGATAAATTATGCAGACCTAAGGGACCTCAGAATATGCTCAGGAAACCAAACATCCCAGAGACTCAATAATTAAGTAACTCGTCTGTTTGATAAGCTTTACAATTCAGTCAGTTTTTAAACTTGAAATTTTTCTGATAAAATGTCACATCAAGTGGATGTAGGTTTAACACTATCCACCTCAGCCGTCACATTGTGGCAAGGTGTTGAGTGGAGCTAGAGATTGCTCACAGCAGACTGCATCCCTTTCAGAAGTACTGTTGACCAGTTCCAAAAATTTGCCTTAAGACTAGGAATCCTTCTAATGTGTAGCTCAGCAACTGATTAGGCGTAACCACAAATTGCGTTTGTACAGAGACTAATGTACATCAATTTGTTTCCTCCAATGAATGTTTCTCTTTTCATAACGGTTGAGATTCTCAAAAGTATAGCATAAGGGTAGGATAGCAAGTCTCTGCAGGGGATGTTCTGGCTACAATCCGTTAAAGGCACCTTGGAATTGTTCCACTTCGTGAGCAGTTTTACAGTTTTGAAATTTCTGTATGAAAATTCTGGCCTTCTGCGGTGAGGTGCCTAGCTTTGTTCAGCAATCTCAAGCAGCAGAACTAAATTTTTTACTTCCAAGTTGATTACCAAGATATAACACATTGATGCCCCTTAGCACCATGACTAAATATAAAATCTCAGTCAGGATGATTCACATTAAATTCCAAGAACAAAATCTTGATCAATGCTGAACTAGCAAACCTCAAGATAAGCTTCTAAGGAGATGCTATGTCTGCCAGCTCCCTGATCCTGAACACTATCCTGATACTTTTATTAGAAAGCACATGTGTAGATGTCAAACCTAGTTTATCATTGTGCCCTGTGTTCACTCCCTCTGCCCAGCCTACTTCAAACATCCAGTCGAGCATCAAAAGAAATGCTTCTTGAAATGATCCCACTCAGCGATGAGTTGGACTTATATACACTCCAGGAGAGAGAGGTAGTGGGAAGTGAGAGGGGTTGAAAGGTTGCAGATGTACCTTCCTCTCTGTATATGATCCAAACCAGGAAGGAAACACTATCCTTATTAATCTCACAGCTTGCAATCACATATTTACGCATAATAAAGTTCTAGCGTTTTATTTTCCTAAAATATGTCATTACCAATGTGGGTGAAAAAGGCCTGACCTTATAGGTTCAAAAATGTTACAGACAAGCTAGTGCTTAGATCCTCTATTTAAAAGCTTTGCCTGCAACAATCAACAATCAACTCCAGGCCACTGATGGAACAACAGGCCACGGACAAACACAAACTTTTACTGCCACATTAATAAGAAATAGATGTGCCTAAGCATGTGAAGAGACCTCAAAGCATAATAAATTGTATTTAGATTTTGACCTAAAGGTGTATGTTTCACATCTCCTGCCAATCAAAGGCAAAATAAAACTGAGAAGGAAGCAGTGGCATACAAACAGCTGTGCCGCATATTTGAGGACAAATGGAAGAGGAACAGCGCATCATCGAAGGAAAATCATGTTCACCACAACAGAAGCAAAACTGCTGCATAAAAAGCACAACAGAATGCTGGACTGAAAGGATCACAAGATTGGGATTTTATTTTATTGTGAACAAAACTCAAGATCTAACAGCTGGTTCAAATAAACAATACTTACATGTTTTGCCTGTGGAATTCCATAATCTTTTCCTGCAACATTTTCTGGTTTGGCAAGAGCGTGTTACTCTTGAGGTACTCCAGATCCTGAGTTTCATCATAATCTCCAATTTCAGCTAAAAAGCAAAAGGAGAAACACTTGTTTTAGCGATGCAGCAACTAGTCAGAATTACAATAAAATAAACATCTGCTGACGCTGGACATCTGAAACAAAAACCAGAAACTGCAGAAGGAACTCAGCAGGTCTGGTAGCATCTGTGGAGAGAAAGCAAAGTTAATGTTTAGAGTCTGGTGAGCCTTCTTCAAAATTATCAGTAGCGAGGTAAAGTCTTCGTAGAGACTAGTGGGGGTGGGGGGGATTTAAACATAGGCAGAGATGGCAGGGGGGGAGGGGAGGGAGAGAGAG
>NC_063344.1:68654519-68685836 GCF_021869965.1 Rhincodon typus | reverse complement strand
GAGAGAGAGAGAGAGAGAGAGAGAGAGAGAGAGAGAGAGAGAGAGCATGAGTTGGGCAGATAAAAAGATGAATAATGGTGAGCCAGGGAGAAAGAATGAGAACCACGAATAGGTGGAAATGGGTTAGTTGTGCTGAAAGCAGCCCATGTCACGCCAGGGCCTGGGGTGTATGGATGGGTAAAGGAAGAAGGTGCTCAGGCTATAAAACTATCAAACTCTATATTCAGTCCCCAAGCAGAAAATGGGATGTTGTTCTTCCAGCATGCTCCGAGTTCCACTGCAGCAAGCCCAAGACAGAGACATTGGCCAGAGAACAGTGTTGTGTTGAAATAGCAGACAACTGGAAGCTTAGGGTCTTTTTTGCAGACAGAGTGCGGGTATTTCATAAAGCAATTGCCCAGTCTATGTATCATCTTCTCAACGTAGAGGAGACCACATCGTGAGCGGCAAATATAGTAGAGTAGACTAAATAATGTAGAGGGAAATCATTGCTTCACCTGTAAGGTGTGTTTGGGGCCTTGGGTGGTAAGGAGGGAGGAGGTAAACAGTTAAATGTTTTGCCTTCTGCAATTGCATGAGAAGGTGCCATGGGGTAGTGCTGGGAGTGGAGATGAAATGGACTGAGGTGACCCAAAAGGAACAGTCCCTGCGGAAGGGTGACAAGGGAGGGGAGGGGAATGCATAATAAAAATTGAAGGAACTGCGGATGCTGTAAATCAGGAACAAAAACAGAAGTTGTTGGAAAAGCTCAGCAGGTGTGGCAGCGTCTGTGAAGAAAAAATCAGAGTTTACATTTCGGGTCTGGTGGCCCCTTCCTCAGAACGGATCTGAGGAAGGGTCACTGGACTGATAACATTAACCCTGATTTTTTTTCTTCACAGACGCCACCAGACCTGCTGAGCTTTTCCAGCAATTTCTGTTTTTGTTCCTGATTTACAGCATCTGCACTTCTTTTGGGTTTTTACATAGTATCACACTTACAAGGGTTCAGAGTTGAATCAAGTAGGAGCTCCTCTGGAAAACAGTTACAATATGATCTGCTCAGAAATCTTGGAGCTTCTATACCAGAAAGGGATTTACTCAGACAGGGAATGGTACACCCAAGAAGTCGCAAGTCCATGGATGGACTGAATACAAGTCTGACGATTTTAAAACGGAGATATTGCCAGACCAGGAGCAAACGTGAGACAGCAATGCTAAAATTGGTTTGACTATGAAAGTCATTCTACCACTTTCTAACACAACCTCGCTTATTGACCAAACTGCCAACCTGTAGCTCCTATGCGCTGATGTTTCAGGCACCATATAATCATAGAGATGTACAGCACGGAAACAGACCCTTTAGTCCAACTCATCTACGCTGACCAGATACCCTAAATTAATCTAGTGCCATTTGCCAGCAGTTGGGCCCATATCCCTCTAAGCTCTTCCTATTCATATACCCATCCAGATGCCTTTTAAATGTTGTAATTGTACCAGTCTCCACCACTTCCTCTGCCAGCTCAATTCCATACATGCACCACCCTCTGCGTGAAAACATTGCCCCTTTTGTCCCTTTATCTCAGTCTCCGCTATGCAGATTGTTTAAGGCAATAGAAATCTCATACATTTTCAACAAAGTTGGCACTCCTAGGCTTTTGCTCCTGTTCCCACTAAATTGCTGACCATGCAACTTCTTTTCCCAGACCCTATACTGGTTGATATTGTAAATGGTTTCCTTCTCCTCAGATACTGTCCCCCTTTCTCAAATCAACCATCACCCACTGTCAAAAAGCCACCCTTGAATTCTCTGTCCTGACACACCATCCCTCCATCACAATCTCCCTTTCCTCTTCAAAGTCCTCAGTTGTGTAGTCAACTCCCAAATCCACACCCATCTTTTGAGACTCTATATTTGAAATTCTCTCATCATGTTTAAGCCTGTCTCACCATTGGAAAGGATTGAATATTATACTCACCTCTTATAACCATCGTGCACAGCCCCTCCTCCTCCTTCTCAACTTTGACATGGTCAAACACATCAGCCTCCTCCACTTCCATCGATGGAAAGCTATCTTTGCCTGGTCTCAATCTTGTCCATCCAGGCACAGCCGGAGAACCAACTGCAAAGGTTTCTCTTCTCGACCACACACATCACATGGCCCTCAACAGTCCATTCTTGGCTACCTCCTATTTCTCAGTGACACAATACAGAAGTCCCACGTACGGTGACATCCATTTATCGTCATCAACAGTGCCACTGTTTCTATCCACTGCTTATCTAACATTATGCACGGGATTTGGCAACAGCTTCTAAACATTCTAAAGACCAAAGTCATTGCTTTTCAACCATGCCATTGAAAATTTGCTAGAACCCACCTTGACACCATTGTCTCAGGGAGACACAAAGTGCTCAGAAGCTCTGTGCTCCTTGATCAAGTTCACTTTCCCTCCTTACTTCCGGCATTTTAGCATTGCTGGTCTCTCTGTAATTCAATTAATCTGCTGCTGAAACCCCTAATCACAATTTCACTTCTTGCAGATTCAAATACTCAACTGACTGATTTCCCATTTTGCACCCTCTGCAAACCTCAGGTCATCCAACCGATTCTGTCAATCCACAATTTCCATACACCCATCTCCTGTACTCATTGTTTTATACGGGCTCACCACTGTTTGTTAAAGTATCGAGTATAAATCCCTTCAGGCTTTGAACCATAAACCCATCTCTGCAATCTTCTCCAGCCATGTAAACCACCAAGAACAGCACACTGCTTCAACTCTGGCTTCTAGTTATTCTCGTACTTACTTCAGCCCATTAATGATAGTCAGACCATCAGCTGCTCTAGTGCCAGCTTCAAATTCATTCCCTTAAAGCTCTCCATCTCTCTCGCTACCCTTTTTAAAATGTATCTCAATGGTAAACATTTAGACATTAACTGTAATACTGCCTTCTTTCGTTTGATGTTTGTTGTTTCATCACACTCTTAGGAAGTACCTCATGTCACTTCACTACAGTACATTCGTCGCTATAGAAATGCAAATTGTTATTATGCCTAATCAGTTGCTGTTTCATGCTTTTAATGGTTTAGCCCATAGTGCTTCTTCATCAATAAACTTAGTCTTGGGCTCATTGTCTCCTCGGAACTCAGTTTTATACATTTCTTCGACAATAACATGGTCTTTAAAAGACTATTTACATTTTCCCCATCATTTCAACCACTGCCAACCACATTGATTAAACCCGGAGTGTAATTTCAAAATCTCCAACATCATCCACAAATTCATCTGTGCCTTGACCTACTCTCAGAGTAATCATCCTCATCTGAGTTTTGTTCAAACACTGGCTGCTTTAGTATCACTCGTCTTCACCATTCATTCCATCAGTAATGGCAGTTTTGAACTGCCTTAATCCCACACTCTAGAACTCCACTCTAAAGCCCTCCACTTTTGAACCATCTTCTTGAACATGTGCAGTCCATCTGGTCCAGGTACACCCACAATGCCCTCAGGGAGGGAATTCCAGGATTTTGACCCAGTGACACTGAAGGAACAGAGATACATTTCTAAGTCAGGACGGTGAGTGGCTTGAAGGGGAACTTGTAGGTGGTGTTGTTCCCTTGTATCTGCTAACTTTGTCCTTTTAGGTGTATATAATCATGGTTTTAGAAGGTGCTAAGGAGTCTTGTGAATTTCTCCAGCGCATCCGGCAGATGGCACGCTGCTGCTACTGAGCATTGGTGGAGGAGAGGGTAGATGTTTGTGGATGTGGCGCCAAGTGGGCTGCTTTGTCCTGAATATTGTCAAGCTACTTGAGTGTTGTTAGAGCTGCACCCATCCAGGCAAGTGGGGAGTATTCCACCACACTCCTAACTTGTGCCTTGTTGATGGTGGACAGGTTTCGGGGAGTCAGCAGATGAGTTACTCACCACAGAATTCCTAGTCTCTGATCTTTAATATCTCAATATCAATGCTAATGAGTTTTTTTTGGTCTTTAGCACTTCCTTCTTTTGATCCTTTGAAAGCACCAACATTCATTCTACCAAATTTTACCTCCTCCCTTCTGTCAAAATGCGACAGAATTGACAGCTACTCTGAAGAGCTTTCCCAGAATTTCAAGCTTTTATTTAACATTCAATTATCCTCCCTTGGTGATCTATGGGCTTCTCTAATGATGTAAACACTGCAACAAAAATTTGGTTACTGAAAACCTCCACTAATTCACAAACAACCAGCAAATTGACAAGATTGCTGTGCTCAGCTATTACAAAATGGTATTTTAGAATGAGGTTCAAAGGGCTCATTAGCTACAATCAGTTTGGGGTTTAGATACTAATCATTTCCAATCTGCACCAAAGACAATTGCAGTGTCATCTGGCAGCGCACCTCCCTTGGACAAATGTGCTTCTATTGCATATACATTGTGTATACATTTCACTGATGAGCTCTAGGTGGCAGTGTCTTCAACACTCACACTGCAAAAGGTGAGAGACAAGGAGAGCAGACGTATTTTCATTGCACATGATTTTGTTTTCCGCCAGGTCCCTCTTAATCTGCAGCGCAAACAGGTATCTAGAAAAGAAAAATGAACATATTACTGATATTTCTAAATCAACCTGTTCAGGTGTGTTGCGACAAACCTCCGGAGCAGGTGGGATTTCAATGCAGGTCTTCTAGCCAAGAGGTAGGTACACTGTCACTGCACTGCAAGAGATCTATATATCAATGGCTTCTCATGCAATTGGAATTCACCATAAAACAGGCATTTTTTAAAAATCATTCATGAAATGCAGCAGATGCTAACTAGGTTCAACCTTTTATTGCCTGTGCCTGACTGCCCTGGAGAAAGTGAGCTGACACCTTAAACCACAGCAGTCCTCGCGTGACCAACAAGTCTGTTTCCTTCAGAACTACTGCCCACTTGCTTATTAAACTCGAGTCTCTTGCAAATTATTATTTTAAAATGGCTTTTGAATGGCACACATTTCAAGTTAACTAGTGCTACCGCAACACGAAAATCCTGCACCAGGTACAGCAAGCAACCACGTCAGCCATGGCTCATGCACATAAACAGCCCGTCTCGGTGGCAGGAGCTACTTCACCAGAAAGCCTGAGGAAGTATATCCAATATGTGGTTTTGCAGAAATCAGTCAGGACAACGTAGAGAGGCTGAAAATAGGGTTTCCTCACTTCTTACTGATAGCTGCTTATGATCTTCAGAATCAACTTGGGATCAATCGATTGGGAGCAGATTATCATTTAAATTAACAGCACATCATGCATGTGCTGAGTCTTTGAAAAAGCTGTGTCCTACACCCATTTTTTTGTTCATTTCATACCTCTACAACTTAGTGATCCGCAAGAACCTGCCTTTTTCAGATAACAGAATAAAACTCCATCCTGTTTCAGGTAGTGTGTCCTGGAGAATCCCGTGAAAGTACAGTCTCCCCTCCCTTCTTGATCTTTTACCGATGACATTAACCTATAATCCCTAGGTATTCACCCACTCACCAGCGAAAATACTTTGCATCCATTCACTTCATCAAATCTATCCTAGAAACATATATTAGGTCAACTCTTAATCATCTCTGCTTTAAGAAGCACAGTCTTAATTTATCTAACCTCTTCTCATAACTGGGATCTCTCATCCCTGTTATCATCCAGGTAAACCTGCTCAATATCTTTCCTGAAGGATCATGCTCAGAACTGTTCACAATGCTCCAGCTACAGCCTAACCAGTGATTTATAAAGTCCTAATATCGTCACCATCAGCAATCACTTGCTAACAAGTATGATTGTCCACCTTGGAAATCCCACGTCACTGATCACGGGTTCTGTGGATCTTTGTGTGGTTGATAAGCCCCATTCTAGAGCCGCATCTCCAACCACACATTTGGCAGGTATTTCTGGGAGGTGGAACTGATCCTTGGCTTTGAGATCATTGACATTCTTCTACCCAGTTCCTTTTCTATACAATCTCTTGCTGACAGGCGTTGTCAAAGAATTGTGTCCTTTCATACATGAGCTTCCTCCACGTCAGTTTCTTCTGATCAAGAGTCTCCCATTCATTGATATTTATGTTGCATTTCTTAACAGAGGCCTTCAGAGAGTCTTTGAAACACTTCCTTGTCCTCCACTGATTCGAGTGCCTTTCTTGAGCTGGGCTTTTGCTTTAGCAGGTCAGAAATCAGGCATCTTAAGTACGAGGCCAGCCCAGCGGAGTTGGTTTTGGATGATCGTAACCTCAATGCTGTTGCCGTTGGCAATTTCAAGGGCACCGATGTTAGTATTTCAGCCATGCCAGCAGATGCAAAGAATCCACCTCGAACAACATTGATGATACTTCTCTAGGGCCTTGAGGTGGTGTCAATCTGCAGTCCAAGTTTCAGAGCCATAGAGAAGAGTCAGAAGAACGACTGCCTTGAAGACAAGGATTTTATCATCAGTACAAGTATCATGGTCATCGAAATCTCTCATCCTTAGGCATTTGAAGGTGGCACTCAGATTGAATACGATGTTGGATCTCCAATTCGATGTCAGCCTGAGATGAGAGATAGCTTCCCAGGTCAGGGAAATGTTCCATGTCTGGGACGATTTCTCCCTTGACCTTAACAGAGGGTTGGATTGGAACTTGACCCAAGATGGGCTGGTCTTCTTGAGGTTGAGACCAATTCTTCGGTATGCTTCAGCGATGACATTAAGCGAGGCTTGAAGATTTTCTTCTGAGAGAGGAGTAATGACATTGTCATCCACATACTGAAGTTCCATGAGCAAGGTCAGTGTTGTTTTCTTCTTGGATTTCAACCAATTGAAGTTGAAAAGATTTCCATCCAATGTCCACACCACCAAGAAGCTTTTTCTTGACAAGGTGAAGAAAGGTGCCGATGAAGATGGAGGAAAGGGTGGGTGGAGGGGTGGGGAGATCACACATCCTTACTTGATCTCAAAGGATTCTGTCAAATCACCAGTAATGAGGACTATCACTGACATCTTGTTACGCAGGAGACGGAAGATGTTGATGAATTTCACTGGACAGCTGGCCTTTGACCTATAAAGTCCTATAATGATATACATTTCTATATCTGTCAGGTCTTTTTTTTTTAACTAACTGTATCAGCTTACCCAGCTATCTTTCCATCAACACATTTTAAAATTCTACAGCTTACAGTTTTCTCAGTTCAGGCCACTTAAATGCATCATCTGATACATCTCTGAACGGAGCTTCATTTGATTTGCCTTGCCCATTTCACCATGCTGGCGTCCCATCTGGCATCCCGAAATCTACACTATCATCACAATCTACTAACTTGTCGAGATGCATATCATTTAAAAAGCTTCTCCCTACCCTAGATTTTAGGGCATTCATACAAAAGGAAACCCAGAACTGACCCATGGGGACCTCCAATACAAACCATCTTCTAGTCTGAAAAGCATTCATTCATCACCCCTCTTTCCTGAAACTGAATTCCATAGACATGCCATCAGTTTCCCCTTAATACCACAGACTTCCCTCGAACAGGGAGCGTCCTAAGGAGCAGTAAATTGCTGGTGTGCACGCATGAATGGAACAAGATCAGCTGCCAGTGTATAAAGAGACAAACATGGGCTCAATAAAAAGTCAAACAGCTATGTGCTAGAAGCAACATTAATCAGAGTGGGATTTGTCTATTTTGATTTTCTCATCAGCTATAGCGTGCGTGCTGAACAAAAACTAATCCAGCGAGTCTTCCTGTTTTTGTGAGTAGATGATAAATAAAGAAAGAAAAAGGACAAAGCAATCTGATTTAAATGTCATGTGCCAGCCTTCAAATGATATATTTGGGGATGGGTTTGGTGGGAGGGGTGGAATTTAGGAGTACAGGCTATAATGAGAACATACTACTTCATATGTGAAAGAGCTTAAGTTTTGTGATTGCAATCTTCAGTTTGCACGCTGAAAATAAGATGAGCAGGTAACTGCATCACAAAGTACTGTGGAAATCACCAGTATGAATACATTCAGTGTAGCTCATTACCTCGTGTACTCCTCCTGCAGCTGGCCAGGATCAGGGGGGAAAAACTTCACTGAAAGCCTGAACACTGTGTTCTTTGGTCCTGCAAAGAATGAGACAGTCAAAAACTGAGGTTTAAATTTCCCTTCAAATGAAAGCATTGTTTTTGTAAAGGCAGGGCCACAACGAGAACCTACACTCAGTTCAAGGTGACTGCATTAAATGCTCATGATTCCATACACTACAGCTCCATTTTCATTTAACATGTTGCTAATTTATCACTCTGAAACTCAGTTACACTGTAAAGAGCATCAAGCCCCAGTTTACACCAATATTAATGTTGTAATGATTGTTCATATCCTTGGTGAAAACAGGGTTGGTTGGTGGTTTCATGAAACAGTTTTAACACATATGCAGACCAACACATACGCACACACAATGATTGATTACATTGTATCTGAGAAAAAGGGTATCTGTGTAAGGTGGAGACAGGATTGGATTTAACTGTAAAGTGTTCCACGGTTAAGCAGCTTTCTGTGTTATCAATGTCTCAGGCCATATTTGATGAAAGGATACATCAATGATGTATTGATACATCAATACAGCCGAGTTTAACAAAATCTCAGATTAAACTGACAGTACCACAAGATTTCAATCCGTCCTCAAGACATCTTGTTTGGGGCTGTCTGGGACCCTGTTCATCTGAAGATTAAAAATGGAATTTTATGCAAGTATTATATTGCCCCCAAAAGATGATTTATCAATCAGAATTTGTTGTTTGTTTTCCCAGCTCAGTGCAAGGCCAGAAAAAGGTGTGCAGTTTGGATTCACTCACGTGCATGATTCAGATCTGAAAGCCAAAATAATCCAGAATAAAAAATATTCCAACAAAAAAAGTGATAAAACATCCCTATGTCTCATTTAATTTCATGCAAGAATAATCAACTCCTCAAAAACAAAATGGAAGGAAATGTTTACGCTTTCTGATCTAACATGGGACAGGTTAAAATCAGGCTATTATCTAAACAGAACTGTCAATCCATCTGGCACCTTGAAATCCGAGGTAAGAATTGGGGATCGTTCAGGAGCTGCAGCTGGGGCTGTATCTACTTTGGGTTCAAAGGTGACTCTTCAAAATGCTACTTCACGGAACAGAGGGACATGCCATCTCCCACACTGCAAGACCTGACCCAAGTCATGTCACTAGGAGCATTTAAGGACAGAGTCCACGTCCCTATGCACACATTAAGATGAATAATTTTGAGAGTTTATTTGTATATTCCTGCACACAGTAAGAGATTTTAGTGCTGAAGAATAAAACTCTGCCTACTTTGGACATTCACCGTCAGTACCAAGCATAGCCAGGTGAGGAGCAGGATGCAGATAAAACTCCCTTCTACTTTCCCTCAACGTGTCTCAGCTGTAATGTCAGAACACTTCCAAATATTCCAGTGAGAGGTCTTCTCCATTACATACCTCCACCATCTCGATGTCTCAGGCACAGTGTTCCTAACTGGCCACCACCACATGACAAATTAATGCTAGAGACCAATTCCATGAGGAACTGCTTAAAGCTCCCTTATGCAGGACCCAGTTGAACAAATGTCATTCTCATTTAAACATCAGCCATTTTCACTAGCTGCACGAAAATTGGTCAGTTGTAAAAGGAACATTGATTTCTCTCTCACCAGTACAGCCAGAAAGATCATAGGAGATGCAGAGATACAAGTCTGTTGAAGCTTGTAAGTGAAGAGCATGTGGACCGCCAATCACTTTGAGCCCTATTACGAGGGCTAACGAGCTATAGTCAGTGCACTGAGCCATTAGAAAGCAACTGTTTCCAATCTGGCACAAAAATTGCAAAACAATTACCCTTCTCTAGCAGCTCAGTAAAGTCATTGCTAACACAGGAGGCATGAGAAATATGCACAATATCAGAATCCAGTGGTAGCATTATAAAATGCAGAAGAAACTAGTGATTATAGATCCACCGCTGATACTGGTAATGGAGAAAGCAAATTGAGGTGATGAACTAGGACAATCATTCTAGCATATTTAGACAGCAATACACACCAAATATAAAAGGTTGTAACAACCTTTTCAGTTCAGCAGGTTAGCGTGTATTTATATTTTTCAGGGGTGATTAATTCATTGCTGATATAGGTTGCAATTATGTACAATTTGCTCAAGCGATGCTCAGATTTAACCTCAAGCAAAGTCCGAATGCTTCAATTTCTTTTAGAAGGAGATATTTTGCTTTTTTTTTTCCCTCATGCATCCTGGTGCTGCAAGGGAGTTAACAAACAGGCCACAAGACAACACTCCACACAATGTCCTTCAGTCAGCACACAAAATGCTAAATCCCTGAATCCAGGGATTTGTGTAACTACCACAAGACTGCTCCTGACTTCCTCCTTCACCAATTAGGCTGTCAGACTCTGAACAATTGCTGATGTTTCACTGCACAGAATAAAGCAGATCCCAAACGCAGAATCCCACAGTATTTCACTCTTGACCCTTTCACAGTTGCACTGTCTGTGTTTCTCCCTTTCCAAGGGAGACAGACCACACACAATGTTGGGAGAAACTGAACTGGTCGCCATCAGAAACAAGAGGCAGAAGCGTTGCAGACTGGATAGCAACTAGTCTAGGTTCAAACTGGGATGATTTCACTTTCATTAGCTGAAATATATTTTCCTCATCAGCACAGCCATTCAAGTCAGAATACAGAATGCAGTAGCAAAGTCAAAATGCACAGGGCAATAGTTTTGGGGAGCAGGGGTGAGGGAAGATGCAAAACAAAATCAAAGACAGTAACACTTACTTCGCACTTGTTTCACAATAAGTTTTGCAGGTTCAAGCCAAATCTAAATGAAAAGAAAAACATGGAACAAACCAAAAATGAATTAAAAATAAAAAAATAATGAGAATGAAATGACAATTCAGCAACATTTTAAACTCTTTTTGCACAGATCTGGAGGCTGCTGTGATCTCATGGAATTCTGAACTGTTAGTACTGAGCTGTGAACTTCAAATTCCTTCTTACTCCATCCTGGCTGAGAAATATATTGCTCTGCCTTCACAAGACCATAAGAAAATGGAGTCAGCCATTCAGTCCTTTGAGCCTCCTCCATCAATGAGGTTGTGGTTGGTCCTCTATTTCAAAAGCGTTTTCCTGCACGAGCCCACTGAGCTGTCACAGACATTTGGGGTAATTTTCCAAAGGACAGAAAGGAAAGGGTGATGGGCCAATCTTGTTAGTACGTGATGGATGATAATAGGAAGAGACATCTTTGTTCGGATGAAGTAGAATCCATATGGGTGGGGGCAAGAAATAACATGAGGAAGACAACACTGGTAGGTTGAGTCTATAGGCCCCCCTAACGTTAGCAAAACAGTACAACAGAATAAATTGGGACATAACAAAGGTATGTTAAAAAAAGGCAGAACATCAATCATGGGTGGCTTTACACAAAACAATACTTTTCACTGTACCTCGGTACATGTGACAACAATAAATCAAATCAGCAGAGGTAGGCAAGAGAAAGAATTCACAGTATTTATTCAGGACCATTTCCACAAACAGTATGTTGTGGATCCAATAACTTGTGGATCACAGCAAATGAGTGACCCACAGTACACGTTGTGTAATGAGGCAGGATTATTAACTGGTCTCAGGGTAGAAATATCCCCTCAGGAACAGTGACCATAATATGGTAGAAATTGATATTCAGTGTGAGAGGGAGAAACTTGGATAAGAAACAAATGTGTTAAACTTCAGTAAGGGTAATTACAAAGGAAGGAGGGCACAGCTAATTGGAATTGACTGGTGAAAGGGTTTCATTGCAAAGACAGATTGAGGTAGATGTCAGAGAAAATAGATCATAGCTCACACAAGATATACCCCAATGAGAAAGGAGGACTCGAGGATGGTGGTGAGCCAACCACGGTCAACTAGGAAAGTTAAGGATAGCATCAAATTGAAAAAAAAAACCAAGGATTATTGGTAAACTAGATATTAGGAAAGTTTATAAAAAAACCAGAAGACAACAAAAGAAGGGAAAAATAAGCTTGGAGGATAAACTAGCACATAATATCAAGACAGACAAGAGCTTCTTTGAATACATGAAAAGAAAGAAAGAGGCCAAAGTGAACCCTTGGGGAATAGTAATGGGGAAAGACGGGATATGGCCAAAGGGTTGAACAAATACTTTGCAGCAGTCTTCACAGCACTGTTCCTGCTAAGCTGCATACACTGCCACTCGGAGGTTCCATGCACATTGATTAGAAAACTGCCAATGTAAGGAAAATGAAAAAGGAAAGGAGATGAAAAAGAGGTTAAGCTAACTGACCTATAGTTATAACAAAAACAAAGTTGCTGGAAAAGCTCAGCAGGTCTGGCAGCATCTCTGAAGGGAAAAAAAAAGTTAACATTTCGGGTCCGGTGACCCTTCCTCAGAACTGATAGTGGCTGGGAAAATGTCGGTTTATATACAGAAAATGGGGAGGTGGGTGGGATAGGGAGTAAACGATAGGGTACAACCCAAAGAGAGAGAAGGTTGGACAGACAAAGGAGTTGCTAACGATCAGGCTGGGAGGGTGAATAGTTGTTAATGAGGACTGTTAGTGGCCTATAGTTATATTTTCTGTTGGGAAAATGTCAGAGTTTGCTATAAAGGATATAATAGCAGAGCATTTAGAAATACACAATATAATAAGTAGAGGCAGCATGGCTTCATAAATGGGAAATCATGCCTGACAAATTTATTAGAATTCCTTGAGGTGGTACAAAGCAGGACAGATAAATGGGAGCTAGTGAATGCGATATATTTGGATTTCCAAAAGGCGTTTGGTAAGGTACCTCACATAAGGCTACTTAATAAGATAAGAGCTCATGCTGTTGGAAGTTGTATATTAGCATGAAGAAGACTGGCTAACTGATTGAAGACAGAGTTGGAACAAGGGGGAATTTTCAGGCAGGAAAACAGACTAGGGGAGTGCCTCAGGGATCATGCTGGGGCAACAATATGTACAAATAACTTGGATGATAGAAGTGAATGTACTATAATCAATTTTGTGCAAGACACAAAATAGGTGACAAAGACACAGTCACAGATATAGACAGATTAAATGAGTGGGCAAAAACTTGGCAGATGGAATATAATGTGGGAAAATGTGATGGTATGCACTTTAGCAGGAATAAAATAGAGATGAATATTTTTTGAATGGAGAAAGCGGAAAGCTGGAGAGAGATTTGGAAAGTTCGCTGGTATTGTAGACAATGTAGATGATGGCATAAAATTACAAAGGCTTATTTATAAACTAGGTTAATGGGCAAAAGTGCGACAGACAGAATTCAATATAAGCAAGTGCGAGGTAATCCATCTTGGGCCAAAAAAGATAGATCAGGGTACTTTCTAGATGCTACAAAGTTGCATACAGTTGATGTCTAAACAAATGTAGGGTTTCAAGTGCACAGATCTTTAAAATGCCACGTTCAGGCATCAAATAAATCAAGAAAGCTAAAGCGATGCTGACCTTTACATCTTGACAACTCAAGTATAAGGATACTGAAGTTATGTTGCAGCTATTCAAAACTCTAGCCAGACCCCACTTTGAGTACTGGACTACATATACGGGCACCACACCTTAGGAAGGACATATTAGCCTTGGAGGGAATACAAAGTAGGTTTACAAGTATGATACCTGGACTTCAGGAATTAGGACAGATTATACAAATTAAGCCAGTTTTCTCTAGAATTTAGTAGGTTAAGGGGGTGATTTGATCAAAATCTTCAAGATGTTAACAGGAAAAGACAGGGTAGATAAACTATTTCCACTGGTTTGAGATTCTAGAACAAGGGGCTATAGTTTAAAAATTAGTGCTAGACAATTCAGGAGAGATGTTAGGAAGCACATCTACACACAAAGGGTGGCAGAGGTTTGGAACTCTCTTCCACAAATGGCGGTTAATGCCAGATCAAGTGTTACTTTTAAATTTGAGAATTTTTATCTGTTAAGCAAAGGTATTAAATGGAGTTAGGCCACAGATCAGCAATGATCTCACTGAATGGCAGAACAGGTTTGAAGGGCTGAATGGCCTACTTCTGTACCAATGAGTCATTGCGTAAAAACTACACTATGTTAGCATCCAAGTTCAGTGGTTAATAGGGAAGACAAGTGGAATGTTAGCCTTTACTTCAAAGGGAATGGAGTACAAAAATAGGGAGGCTTTGCTATAACAACACAAGGCACAAGTCAGACCATACCTGTAATGTAGTGAACAGTTTTGATCCCCTTATCTAAGGAATGATATTACAGGCAATGGAAACAGCCCAGAGAAGGTTCACTAGGTTGATCCTGGGTGTGGAAGGATTGCCTTATGAGGACAGATCAAGTAGTTTGAGCTTGCACCCAATGAAGATTAGTAGGATTGAGCCGCAACCTTATTGAAACGTACAAGATTCTTAGGGGACTTGACAGGGTAGATTGGGAGAGGTTGTGTCCCCTTATGGAAGAGTCTAGGTCCAGGTGGCATCATCTCAAAGTAGGGTCACTTAGGTAAGACTGACGAGCAGGAATTTCTTCTCTCAAACGTTAGTCAATCTATGGAATTCTTTACCAGAGGGTTGTAAAATTGGGTCAAATCAAATTTTTAATGAAGAAATCAAGTGTTATGGGGAAAAAGCAAGAAACTGGAGTTGAGGATTATCAAATCAGCTATGACCTCAATGAATTGTGGGATAGATGCAAAGGGCCAAATTGCCTACTTCTGCTCCTATGTCTCAATGTCTTTATTTAAAATTCCAAACATCTATCGCCCTCAGCAAAGAAATCCACCCCCAGCACAATGCTAAGCGGTATGCCCCTTATTCCAAGGTTTTGTAACCCCCATGGCTCTCGACCCCCAAACATGAGAAACATCCTTCAGGCATCTCTCCTATTGTTTCCTCTAAGAATTTTGTATGTTTGAATGCGATCAACTCTCATTCTTCTAAACTTCAGGGAATATAAGCCCAGTCTACTTAACCTTCAATCCCCTGCTTCTTTGAAAGATTACACCAGAAGTTCAGTATAATACTTAAAAATGTGCACCACATTCACTGTTTTAGGATTTGTAGATTCAATCAATTCTGAATACAAGAACTGGTAGAGCTGCAATCAGCATTTGATTTTGTTTTATGTTTATATTCCATGCAAAATGACTTAGTGTGCACAACTGGAACCTCAAAATTTTGTTCAGTATGTTACTCTATAATTAGCTGAAGACGTTAAGATCCCTTCCTTGGTCACCACAACCCCTTCTCAGCACACAGCTGTAAAAACACTCAAGCTATCCCAAGAAACCCCTCACCCTTCCCCCTTCTTAGCTTCCAATAGTCACTTTTTCCATGCAGCCTGATTTTTTTTTTAAACAGGCAGTTATAACCACTCTAGCCTACTTTTCCAGGAGAGGAAGTTTGTTTTTTTACTGAGCTACATTTAGCATTTGAAAAGAAGGCAACTGCACTAGTCAAATCAGTTTGTGTGGAAACAACCAAATGATAATCCTGGACATTGAATACTATGCAAATCTCACTGCATCCCATTTTGACAAGCTAGTGCGGGTAGAATAATTCAATTTCTTGTACATACAATGAAAAAACTTTGCAAAATAGTAGTCAGAACAACTACTTTTGATAAACATGAATGCAACGCCAAAACTAAGAACTTCACGAACCAATGCATTCACTGCTGAAATCTCGGAATCAGACTGCCAATTTGTGCTTCAGTAGAAACTGTTCCAACACAATGGACACCTTTTCACTTTGTCTGGACTGGGCAAACCTCAAAATCAGCAGCATTATGATGCCAGAAATGAATCTGTGCCCACAGATGAAACGCAGAGTCCCGAGAGTGCAACATATAGTTCCCAAGATATTTCCTACGCTGCTCCTGTTAGGTAACATTAATACATATAGATAAAAGATGTACAGTGTAGGAACAATGAGCGGGTGACAGCATGGAAGATGAGCGAAAAGCAGAGATATCACAATAAGGTGGCCCATGAGATACATTGTAGTCTGGGGGGTTAGTAGGATGACAACAGCAAAAAGCTCAAGGTTGGACAGGATGAGAGGATGCACTCTCGGGATAATGACAGCACAAAGGTGTAGGGAAGTTGGAAGAGGAGCATGCTGTGTGGGCTGTCTATAGGTGGAGGGTGGAATGTGTTGGAGCGGAGTCCTTCCCCTCACTTCCCAGAGTGTTACAAAAATGCAGGTCAGCTTGGTTGCAAAAAGCTGTATTATTTAAAAAACAAATAAGATCTACAGTCAAAGCAAGCCATTCCTCTATCAGATTTTTTTTTAAAGAACTCCAACAGCACAGATATCACAATGTTACAAATGTAGGTTCTGTTGATCAGCAGTCTGAAATGAGTAGCTTTCCAATCATGCCTACCTACAATTTAGGTGGAGTAGGCCATTTGGCCCTTCAAGGCTGCTCTGCCATTTGATGAGATCATGGTTAATCGACTGTGACCTCAAATCCGAATTCCCGCCGACCTCCAATAACTTTTCACCCCCTTGCTCAAGAAAAAATCCACCCACTTTCCCATACGAATAGACTAAAAACTCTTTCTACCAGCTTTTCTGGAAGAGAATTCCAAAGACTCTTGACCATCTGAGAGGAAAAAAATTCTCATCTTGTTTTCAATGGGAAACCCCTTCCTTTTAAGCAGCGACCCCTAGTTCTAGATTTTCCTACCAGACATTCCGACCAGATAAAGCCTCTACTCTACACACATCTTGTAATGATCCCTCAGCACCTTATATGTTTCAATTAAGTTGCATATAAACTCCAGCAGATACAAACCTACCCTGTCTAGCTTTTCCTCGTAATACACTCCAAACGTTTCAGATGCAAACCTGTAGTGCTAACAAAGCATTTACAGCCTTCCTTAAATGAGGTGACCAATACTGTACACAGTTCTCCAGGTGGGACCTCTAGCAGTGCCTTGTAAAGCTGAAGTATAACATACTATTAGCTTCCCTAATTACTCATTGTATCAGTACACTAGCTTTTTACAATTCACATGTTACGATACCTAGATCCTCTGTATCTCAGAGCGCTTCATGCTCTCACCATTTAGATATCACGCTTTTTAAAAATTCTTTCTGCCAAAATGGACAATTTTACATTATATTCCATTTGCCAGAACTTTAGCCTTTCACTTAGCCTCTTTTTTTGTAGACTTCTCACCACCTCTTCACAAATTAAATTTGCTGTCTGCCTGTGTCACCAAATTTGGCAACCATACCTTTCAACCCATCAATTAAGTCATTTGTATAAATTGTGAATTATGGAAGTCCTAGTACTGATCCCTTTGACACACCACTTGTTACTTCCTGCAAACCTGAAAAATATCAATTTATGCAGTCAGGCAGCCAATCTTCTATCCATTTCTGCATCCTATCCCCTACAACGTGAACTTTTATTTTCCACAATAACCTTTGATGGCTTCCCCTTTATTCACAAAATATGGGAATTCCAATAGATTAGGCACACGTGATTTTCCCCTCACGAAATCCACACTGACTGCCTGATTACCTTGAATTTATTATAGCTCTGCTATAACTTCTTTAATAGCAGCTAACATTTTCCCTATGATAGATATTAAGCTAATTGGCCCGTAGTTACCGGCTTTCTGTCACACTCCCTTCCTGAATAAAAGCAGTTACAATTGCTATTTTCCAATCTATTGGGCCTGTACCTGAATCTAGGGAGTTTTACAAAACGAAAATAAATGCATCACATATCATTCGCCACTTCTTTTAAGGCCCTAGAATGAAGTCCGTCAGGATCCAGGGACTTATCAGCCTACAACTCCAGCAATTTAGTCAGTACCACTTCTCCTTTGCGGTTCCTCAACTCTACCCACACAGATTCTAAGCCTTTCAAATCTATAACTTCTTGTTATTCATTTAATTTCATTAACAAGGCAACCCTGCCCCCATGCCCATTTGCCTGTCCTTTCAATGCGATGTACATCTTGAATATTTAATTCCCAGCCTTGATTCTCTTGCAGCCAGGTCTCTGTGATACCCATATTATCACAAATTTCAATCTGCGCTACAAGCTCATTTATCTGGTGTTGTATCATGTGCTCACCCCAGCCCTTTGTTGCCCGCCACCGCCCCTTCTCATTGTCCCTTTATCTGCTGTGCCTGAAGTTTGATTCCTGACTCTTTCCGTACTCTCTGTCTTATTACTTCTTCAAACACAGAGGGCAAGTCCATTTTTACGACTTATCTCACTTGGTGGAATATATCGAGACTGATATATTCTGAAATATCCCCGTAAATGTCTGCCAGTTCCACTCTATTGTCCTATCTTTTACCGTAATTTGCCACTTTAGATTGCTCTGCTTTCATGCATTCATAATTTCCCTTCGTTCAGTTTAGAATGATTTCAGACCCTCTCCTTTCCCCTTCAAACTGAATGAAAATTCCATCACATTAGGGTTGCTGCTGCTGCTGCTTCGGAGTGCCATAACTTCAAGGTCATTAATTAATCCTGTCTCACCAGACCCTTCTTCAGAAATGGGGGAGGGAAAGGGAAGGGGGCTCTGGAATAAATAGACGGGGGTGGGGGGGAGGTGATAAAAGGTGGATAGTGGAGCAGATAGGCGGGAGAGAAGACGGACAGGTCAAGGAGGCGGGGATGAAACCAGTAGAGGTGAGCGTAGGTAGGAAATAGGGGTGGGGGTTCGTCAGTGAGGTGGAGGAGCGGATAAGTGGGAGAGAAGACAGACAGGTCAAGGAGGCGGGGATGAAGGGTGGGGCTGGTCTTGGGATGAGGTTGGGGGTGGAGAGATTTTGAAGCAAAAAGCTAAGAAGTGAAATAGCAAGAACTGCTGATGCTGGAGTCAGAGATAACAAAGTGTGGAGCTGTAGGAACACAGCAGGCCAGGCAGCATCAGAGGAACAGGAAAGCTGACGTTTCAGGTCGGGACCCTTCTTCAGAAAAAGGGCCTGACCCGAAACATCAGCTTTCCTGTTCCTCTGATGCTGCCTGGCCTCCTGTGTTCCTCCAGCTCCACACTTTGTTATCATATTTATAAAGGCTAAGAAGTACCTCTTTCCTTTCTTCTCCAAACCCTATAACCACCCAGCTCCAGCATGTTATTTTAAGTTGCACTCAATTCTAAGTCATGCCAAATTGGCTAAATTTTCCAAGTTTCTAACACAAAATGCCTTTCTGAACCAGTTTCAGCTGCTTATTTAAGTAGGTCCAATTGTTCTACAGTGGAAATCTTGTTGAAGGCTGGGAACTTTACAATTTAAATTGTAGATTTCAGCTAAATGTCATCTACAAACAAAATTGGATTTGTACAAAAAGATTAGACCCTTTACCCACCAACTGTCAGCAGTCAGTCCATACTTGATAAATGGAATAATTAAACCTTTATTGACACAAATCACATTTAATTAAAACGTTTATAATCCTAAAGGTATAGATCGTCAACTTAGCATAATACATGGTGATAAAGCTCTAACCCACATGGGGTGGGGTTACTACCCCAAGAGGAGACCATTAGCCAAATGAAAATGGACAGTGCCCATTAGTCGTGTTGGGGAGCGAACTCTGATAATAACATCTATATCTCGAACAGAAATTGCTGGAGAAACTTAGAAGATCTGGCAGCATTTGAGAAGAGAAAATAGAGTAAACATTTCGAGTCCAGTGACCTTTCTTCAAAATGGGACCCACAACATTAACCCTGCTTTCTCTTCACATTTGCTGCCAGACCTGCAGAGTTTCTGCAGTAATTTCTGTTTTTGGTTATTTCAGATCTCCAGCATCAGTAGTTCTTCATTGATAAATCTTGATAATGGCCATTTAAATCATTTTCCATCAAGGATGCAGTAGCTTTATCTAATGTTACTGTGTGTGAACAAGAACTAGAAATAAAAATTTAAATTATAATTTTAGGGCCTCTCCTTCTGACCAAATGTGCCCTGTTCAAATTATTCTGTGCCAAAGAAATTTCAAAACAGCAGTTAATATCTCAATATCTGCAACATCCGTAAACAAACTACGCTCTCACTATAAACAGATGTTTAGGAAAGGAAATGGGCATGTTTAGAAAGCTAAGTATTTGTCATCAGCAATTGACAGTCAAACACATTTACAGTTTAACCATGATAATACAAGGATTACACTAAAGCATACTGGTGGATATGAAATTCCCATTCTTTATCTTCTGGACATATAAATCCTTAAAAACATAGGTTATTTGAAGATACTTTGAAGCAAAGAATTGTGGATGCTAGGTATATAGGGTCTACATTTCAAGGACTAGCAGATCATATCAACCATCATTTTCTTTCAACTGTTCAAAACAAGCAAGGTACTGACCATAGCCAACCAGCCCATAGTTGGAAAGTCCAAACCAGTGTCCAATATTAGAAGTGATTCTGTGATTGGACAACATTTGTTAAATAACCCTGTCTCTGCTAAGACCAATGCTGACAACCAAACTAAAACAGTCTGCTGGGCTCAGAGTGTGGTGCCACTGTGCCAACTAGAAGTCATATCTATTAATACAAGTCCTACTCTTTGCAGATGTGTTGCACTTGCTCCCAGTCAAAACAGATGAAAGCCATTCTCTCAATTTTTGAACATTGTGTTGAGCAATCAACGTGCTTAGTTTAAACTTAAACCTAACCAGTGCATTTTCCATGGAAACACCCCTTTCATTCGTGTCCAACCAATCAGCATTCACTCCTCAGACACTGTAAGAAGGTTGTTGTTCCTTATGAATTACAAATGCAACATGAAAAGCTTTGACAAAATGGGTCTTTTTCAGCAATACTCAAGTTCTGTCCTACCAAAAGACCAAACAGCACTGACACTCTTGAAAACCTAACACTTATTTAGGTGATCACAGATATTAAAAAGCATAAGCACAAGGATTGTTTGTAAAGGTAAGGAGAGGTCAAACAACTATACCACTGACAGAACACACAGAGTAATGGAATAGGAGTGTTAATTACAATGCATTTATCAGTTATTAACCAATTGTGAATAACTTGGCCAGATGAAGGGCCATTTCACGAACACTGCGCCTGTTTTAGCATCAGCCAAGTCAAATAAAATTAGAAGACTTTAGAAAGTGACATGAAACTTATACCACTCACTTCGGGTCTGTTCTCATCAGACAATGCCCACAGCAATACCAACTATCCAGCACGAACATTTACATGGATTGCTTACTCTACAATCTTCTAGCTGTTGCAGCCAAGTACTGAAAGTTATTTACCCTGGTTGCATCTTGAGGGATGTTTGACATTTCATATGGACAAGTCAAGGAGCAGATCTACTAGAACAGGAAACAAAGCCTCGCACTCTCCAACTACTTACTCTTCGGAAGTTTGGCTCAGCTAGACAATATTTTTAAAACCCAAGCTGCAGGACTGTACTTCTTCCACATTTGTAAAACTTCAGGTTGGGAGGGATGCAGAACAGGGTGATCTCAGGTCAGTGCACTCCCATCACACGTTGCAGCAGCAACAGTTTAAAAAACCTCAATGGATTTGTAATCTAAACACTGTCCAACATCATTAGCTGAACAAGACTGCAAGTTTGCTGCAGGCACTCATTTCTGATCTTAAGTTTAGAAATACCCTGAGAGCTCATCCATCATGAGCTTGCTTTCATCCCTTTACCTTGTTTAATTAGTTCACACTGACAGCTCTTCCATTGGAACAGGGAATGACAATGAATGTGTCATTTCACGGATGCATGAACACAAACAGCCTGATGGCATTTCTTCATCATCTTAAAAACATGGCAATTGTGGAACTCGTGGAATCAAGCCACTTCATAATGAAGGAAGTTAATTTATTTGCGTCATCACTTCTGCCAGTTAAATAAATATTTACACATTATTCAGAAAGGGAATAAATTGGAACATTAAACATAATATTGGAAATGCACTGACTGACACCACAGCAATATCAATTTCCCAGGATTGGCAGTATATTTTATTGTCTAGTTTCATTTGGTGACATTAGATAGATTAGAGGGGGGCTACCAATGAGCACGCAAAGTGTGGATGAGAGGAAATCCTGCAGGTCCCATGCAAAATTCTAAAATAAGTTACATTCTTCAGATTTTGCAGCAGGGGAAAAGGCTACATCTCTCATCAAATGTCAGCCCCCTATCGAGTTTCTGCTTTAGACACACCCCCTGGTTTTTCTCAATTCCGGATATCACTCCTGGGCTGGCTCCCTAAAAGACCCAGAACAAAGCAACCAGGGTGTCTCCACATACTTTAAATGTTTGTATTCTTTGAAGACTCATCCCCTTCTCTTTACAAGTTATTGCAGATTAAACTTTGACCAGTTTCTGCTAAAACAGTGCCATAGCCTAAAAACATACTTCACAAAAGGAAAACAATTTCTTCCCCAGTTCTTACAATCATAAATTTATCCCCAAGTTACTGGCACACCAAACAGCAGTGCCATTTTCCATCTTTCAGTTATCTACCCTTCTGTATTGTACTGAAAAGAGAGTCCAGATTGCTTCACTTTCTTTGCACTATGACAGCCTCTTATCTCTAGAGCCATGATGGAATTCTACCTTCATTCCAAAGACTTGACAACGTTCCGAAAGAAAGGCCACCTTCCACACTACCATCCCCACAAACCTGGACAGAATATTTCAACTATGGCCCAAGCCAATGATTTCATCAAATTGTGCATTAGATCTGTCCTTTTCAACTCCAGACCCTATTTTAAAAAGCTAGGACAGGCATGTTTTCGTTAACTTGCCCTCCTGCTTGAAGATTTATATATTTGAACTTCCAAATCTCTCTGCTTCTCTACTTACTTTGAAGTTTAATCACATAGCTTATATTTCATCTCCTTCCTCCCAAAAACATGTCACTTCATATTTCAGCAAGCACTTTGCCGCCGAAAGCTTAGGTTCAGCAATTCCAAACCCTTCAGATGAACCACTCAGCCCGGTTTTGAACAGTATGCACATTTTGACATCATGACTCTTGTGCAGAAGTCAAGATGATTTATATATGCTGAGAGCAATATTAACTCAGGGAAACCCACTCATTACATTTTTCCAGCTCAAAAATGTATCCAACAGCCAAAACACTCTATCCTGTTTTTTTTAAACCAACTCCCTATCCATGCTGCCAACATTCCTTTCAACAATGGGTATCTTAACTTAAACCAAAATCAACTCACGGGTCACAACTCAAACACCTTTATAAAGGCCAGGCACGGAACATTCAATTAATATCCTTCATCAGTTACTCTTTCCTCAAAAGAACCATTACAATTGATCAGACATAACTTGCTCTTTATAGATGTGGCTGAGTTTGAACTGTTCTATCTAACAGGAATATTATCTTGTTTCATCTAGTTGGTTATTTGGTCAAAGTTTTGCCCTGGCATACGAAAAGAACTGATGCTGGTCCCTTGACACGGTGTAACTTCCACACGCCATCAGCCCATTGAGCGCAGTCACACAATCTCCTGGGAAAGGGGAAAAAACAACCATTGGCCAATTTTGAAAAAAAAAATTCAAAATAAAGCTCAGACAAAGAATTTCCAAGTGATGAATGACCCTATCTCTAACTAAAACTTTCACAAACAGTAATGTACAGCTACCTGGACCTCTCAAAATGAATTCCCTCCCTACATTATTGCACCCTCTTCTTCTAGAGTAAAGCTCTATTTCTTTGGCTCAAATGTATTTTATCTAACCACTCACTCCTTACGGAGCTTACTGTCAAATTTTATTTGATCACAGTCCTGTAATGCACTTTGTTTCTATTCTAAAGACATGGCATAAATGCAAGGCTGCAGGTCTCATTTTAAACATAAACTCAACTTGTCCCCTATCTTTCCTTTGGTAAAACATGGCTTTAGAGGTGAGGTGAAAGCCAGTAAATCTGATCAGAATTCATTTTCAACCAAGAATATTCAATTGGAAATGTTTAAATAAACAATAATCTACTGTTTAAACTCATCTCCATTACCATGTCCAGCTTCACTCTATCAAAAGGACTTAAAACTGCTCGGTGATTCTTCAGTGTCTATCAGAAGGGAAAGGGATTACGCAGGTGAGGAGAGACAAAACAAAGAAAGACAAAGAGGTATATTTGGCAAGCACATAATTGCAATGATCTGTTATTGCATCCACAAAACTCAAGGCCAACAATCAAGCAAAATGCCCAGCAAACAAAATCAACGCCAGTTCTTAAATACTGCACACTCTGGTGACGAGATTCTATATACAGGTCTGTGCACTCAGGTGATAGTGCATTAGCCACAGATTATGTACTTGGGGAAAGGAGTCTTGCTCACAGTCAGTGTAACCCCACTTGGCCGAATAATTTTCCCATTTTATGCACAGCTGCAGAGACAATGCATCTGCTGCTTTGAGATTTGGACTGTTGTCATTAGAGCACAGAACTGTGCAACAGAACCACATACCTCATTTCCCCGGCTGTTGCGAAATTCCAGCCCAAAGTAATCACTCTCGACAAGGTTGAGACGGTGGCAGATTTCATCCATCAGAGCCTGGCCATAGGCTTTTTGCTGTGGAAGGGGAATTACAGACATAGCAAAAATAAGAACCATCACCATCAACTTGCACTTTGACAGCATTTTTTAAAATACAGTGAAACTTCCCCAGGCATTTCAAAAGAATGCTTTCAAACAAAATTTGATACTGAACCCCAAGACAGCTGCAGGAGGTTAGGAGACACCAGGAGAGAAAGGTATGGAGGGCATGGAAACAAAAGAGGTGAGGTTTTCAAAAATATCGCCGGACCTGGAGCCCGCTAACACGGGGGTGGTGACTGAACATGACTTGATACAGACAGCATAGTCCCGGGTAAGATTAGGCAGACTGGAACAGAAGCTGGCTAAAGGGACCTTTACTCAAGTCTAGATGAAACAAAAGTATGAGTTAGGACTTCAGCCACAAATGAATTGACACAGGGGTAGAGACTAGCAATATCACAAAGGTAGAAGCAGGTGGTCCTGAAGAGGATATAGACTCCAAATTCTGATCAGGATCAAATTTGACACCAAAATGGTGATTAATCTGGCTCAGCTACAGACAGTTGCCACAGTCAGGGATGGGTCAGTACTTAGGATCACAGATTGTGACAGGGAGCAAAAACAATAGCTTCAGTCTTCCCAATTATTGGTTGGAGGGCATTTCTACTCATCTAATATGGGGAGTTGGACAAGCAGTAAAACAAACTACAGACAGTGGAAACATCCAAGGTGCTGGTCATGAAGTAAAGCTGGTGTCATCAGCATTCATGAGAAATTCCATGTTGTGCTTCCAGATTACATTATCATGAGATAGCATGCAAAATGAGAATGGGGATGGGGCAAGGATAGATCTGTGGGAATCTATAACAATAACAGAATGGGAGCAAGAGAAGGAGCTATTGTAGATGGTTCTTTGGCTGATTTAATAAGAGTGAAATCAGATTAGTGCAGTTCTATCCAGCTGGGTTACTGAGGCAAGGCACTGGAGGAAGATTGGGGGTTTAATTGTAATAAAAGAGGACAGCTGGGTCAAGAATGCAGAAAAACAATAATTTATTAGGTTATTTTCACTTGCAATGTCATTTGTAAATTTGACAGGAGCCATTTCAGTACTACAACAGGGTCTTAACCTGATTCAAGGATTCACGGAAAGAGTCCGAGTTGCAGCATAGCCAAGCTGGGCATAGATCTGCAAGGCAACAGCACATTTGAGACCTTTGGTGAGGGATATTTCTCAGATCTAAGCTGTTACAGGGTAATCTCCAGCAGGTTAACACAGAAACTCAATACTTCTACACAATTCTGTCTCAAATCAAGTCAGTTGCCATGACAGATTACCACTTTTACAATTCCTCCTTCAACATTATAACTTTTGCAAGAACACTCAGTGAGATCGATACTGTGTCTCATCAGCTACTAAGTGCCACTTGTAAATCACTTAAAAGTACAGCATTGCAGCCTCCACCTGATAAGCAGTGATTGGAGAGTGCTACAATTCTTTGGTTTTGCTGTTGACCCCAACAAGTAATGTTGAATCGCATACCCCTCTTAGCATCTCCCTTTCTCGGATACCTGAGTAAAAGTCTGACAGGCATAAGCCCTCCAGGACCTCACTTAAGCCATTTTACAGAAGTCTAGTGCCACAATGACACCAGTGTGACCGGTGTGCTCCATGAACTGTGAATATGAATAGTTCACTCAGCTCCTTTTTAGCCTTTCAAAGTGTTCCAATTTAAAAATAACCAGCAGCAACTCTTCAGTCTTAGGCAAGATAAAGATTAGTTTATTACATAACTATTGATGAAAGTTACTAAGTACAAAGCAATGAAGGTATTAGTTAAAAATACAAACTTTAAACATGGATGCAGATAAAAGGTACTTTGAAAGATGAAAGTAAAATGTGTTTAATATTGCCAACCGGCTTGCTCGAGAACTTCTCTTTCTAAGGAAAAGGAGTTGGAAATTTGGAGTTAGAATTCAGCAGTTGTGATAACTTATGCAGCTGAATAGTTGGAGGTTGCCTCCGATCATTGGACTGAGCAGAAGGAAGGAGCGAAAGTGTCACACATTTAAGACAGAGATGAGAAGGAATTCTTCTCTCAGAGAGTAGTGATTCTGTGGAATTCTTTACCACAGAGGGCTGTCAAGGCTAGGTTATTAAGTCTATTCAAGCCTGAGATAGATTTTTAAGGGATTAAGAAAGTGGAGGTGAGGATTATCAGATCAGCCATGATCTCGCTGTATGATGAAGTAGAAATGACGGGCTGAATGGCCAACTTCTGCTCCTCTGTTTTATGGTCTAAGGTGGTGATAACTGATTGGGCCATAATTAACAGGAATGTGTGTCAAGAACAGTTAACAATTAACATCAATCTTAATTCTCAGACCAAGCACATAGATTTTGACTGGTCACAGCATACCATGGGGATGCAAAGTTTGGCTGGATCAAGGAACCCTTCTTCAAAAAAGATGCAATGTATATACAAATTCCTTTTGCTCACATAAATCAGGGTTGAGTACTCCTATACGTAACTTTCTAATATGCACAAATGCAATTTATTATGGGCCCAGTTAATGATCTTCAATTGGTTTATAATGTAACTCTTAGCACAGTCTAATTTATTTAATAAATGATTTCTGCGTGCATAGGAACCTATCCATCTGATCACTGAGTAAGCTTGACACTAAGGTAGGACACAACAAAACTATTCTATATGTTAACAGGAAAAAATCTAGACATGGTTTCCCCACTAACAAGACACTGTCACTAAGCTAAAGAGACAGTTTTGCCGACCACACCGTTGAGTAATGTGATATAGGAGTTTCAGTGCTAGTGTGAAGCCAGGAGGCCATATGTCTGATGACTAGAGGACAGTATCAAGTAATACATGCCATTCACCATTTGCAGCTGGCAGCAGGCTACTTGCACTCAACAGCCTACATTTACAAGCCTCAGAAAAGTACACCCACCATCTGGTGTGATTATGCTATTGGAAATAGTTTACTAAATAATCTCGTGCGAAGAGCTACATCACAAACCAATTTAAGATCACCAGGCAGAGGTGATGCATTTGAGAGTGTTAGACGCTAAATATCAAGATGTTGGTTGATGTAGGCAAATGAAACTTGAAAAGGGTGCAATGCATGTACAAAGAAAAGTGTCATGGATCCAGCCAAACTCCAAGCATCCTCATGGCAATGCCCTGAGCAATCACAACCAACATTCCTGGTCTAAGAATTACGATCAACAGTTAACTGCTCTTGCTCCAGTTCCTGCCAATTATGATGCAATCAATTAGCACCTCCTTATTTTGTATAAAACAGTGTCTTGTTTCAAATCTGCTTCCTGCATCCTGATCTCATGAATGCAAGACAAAAAGCTTCAACTGCTACTCTCCTTTATAGCAATGTTTCAAATTCTTTAATACCAACAATTTATCTAAGATGATGTCCATTTTATAAAGTCAAATTAGCCTTCTTTACAACGTACATACATAACTACACAGCCATCACATTAGACTCTAAGCATCAGAAGGGAATTCAAAACCACAGGATCAAAACTGGATCATAGCTTCTCATTTGATGCCCACAATACTTTTTTTCCCTTGTTGGCAGTGATCAGATTTCAGTTGTTCCTTTGATGTTGCTGAACTTAACCACATAAGATGGCTACCTCCAAGGACTGTAAGTCTCCAGAATTGCACATTAGAACTGCAATAAAATGGGAAGACTTCAAAGGAATGTCGTATAACATTTCTCTCCTTATAAATGCTTCAATATTTAATTTTATATTCTGGAGTGGGGTAGGGCACTTCAATGGATATCCAGAATCTCTACAAATGGCTCCCCGCTACTTGTGTTACAGTTCAGACTTACAATGTAGCGGCGAGTCAAAATACATGCATTCTTAAATAACTATTCAATTCGATCCAAGTGTACAAAAACACTGCTCAAACACAAGTAAATATATTGGTTGTTTTAGTCTGTAGATAAATTGCATTGACTGGCTGCGTTTCAAAGAAAGTTAACAGTTTAGCATGAAACGATGTCAAATCCAAATTGAAGCATGAATTAGTAAAGCCAATCCTCAGAATATGGTATAGCTCCTGACAAGCAAGGAGCCAGACTGTTCTAAGAAGTTGATTCTATAAACCTGAATTTGCAACAGTAAATTGGAACTAGGACTTTTGCCCATCACACTTTCATTTTAATACTTATTTTGTTGCTTTTACTTTAGCAGGGCTGTAACAACATTAAACAGTTCACATTTTTTGAATGTTAACACTGCCAAAAATGGAATATAAGCAGACATAGTCCCAATAGATTTCATTCATAAATTTAATCTGAGAGCACTCCACCAGTCATTCTAGGATTTCTCTTAGCCCAGTTTAAAAAAAACTGAAAAGGCTAAAATTCAAAGCAGATCTTCAAAGAAAAAACTCCTCAGTTAAGGACACATACTTACACGAAGCCAATGTTTATCAGGTTCATTAATATTTGGGACTCAACCTCTGCAGAAAGAGGAGGGTTCTGCCCAGATGAGAAGTTATTTGCCAGTAATCTATATTTCATAAAATGAACAATCTTTTTGTGGTGTATGTAATTACACCTTGAACTCCAGCTCCCATTAATTGTTGCCCATGTCCACCAAAGACTGACAAAATGGAGCCAAATGTACTTGGTTTCTAGAAACTTGCTTGCGCATGGCGTAGGGCCTGGGACAGTAGAGTATATCAGGGCCCGATATTCAGGGCCAGCAGCAACACTGGGACCCATGATTTCCATCCCCGACCCTGCACGCAAGGAAGTTCTGAAAAACAGACGTATCAGACTCAAAATATTAAATCAGTTTTTCTCCCTGCAGATGTTGCCAGGCCCGAGTTTCTTCAGCCATTTTTGTTTTATTACTAAAATTATGCCATTGTCCAATTGGAGAAAAGTCGTGGGTACAGATTTCTAAATATAAAACCACACTATGTATTCTTAGAAAGAGAGCCACCCCATTTAATTAAAGGCCTACCCACTTCAGAAAATGGCCACACAAATTACCAGTAATCCAATAACCACTGGTTGCAGGGATCAAACCACTCCACTCCATACACCAACCCCTGCCAAATATCCCCAAAGTCTTTGATTAATTTCCATATTCATGTGAAAATTGACCAGCAGCAGCTCCCTGAGAACAGCATCTTTGATGCTTTTTAAAAACCAGGCTTACAGTTAAAAGTCAGAATTTACTGCCCTTTAATTAGTAGTATTTGGCAAGAGGGTTATGTTCATTTGTTTCCACTACAGAGAACTTCTTTTTAAGAAACAGAATAATGAAGGTAAAGTGTCCTTTTTTTAAAATCACAAAACACGTGCACTTTTGATTAGTTCCAATGTCTTCTCCCCCAGCTAGATACTCAAATACATTCTCCAGATGGCTTTAATAGCCCATTTATACTAGGAATTGCTTCCTGCACGCACAGATCATTTAAACGTTCAGTAGCATTTACATTAAGCAGCTGTCACACTAGAGGACAACAAGCCAGAAAAAAATACATTTGGTACAGTGTGGGCAGAAGGCCAAGAAACCAAAAGCATTGTGAATACACAAAAACTGGATTTAGTCTCATCTTGAGGTTGTACAGCACAAAAGGAGGACTGTGAAGAGGAAAGGGATTCTGCACCAGCTAATAACTACACAAGAACTCGCACTTCACCAGAATACAGAGTCAGTCTCTGTACATACCTTGGGTAGCAATTTTACTTAGATAGCAAAGGAGCAAGACCAGGTTCATACCAGTACATGACCCACAGCAGCTTCCAAAATGACAAACCCATAAATGATTCTGTCAGGATAGGGAAAAAGATAAGAGGGCCCAGTCCATGGATTTTTAAAAAAAGGAGTGAGAATTGGAATGATTACAAAGTGCACTAAAAATCAGACAAGATAATAAGGAATGGAAAGAAAAAATATGTAGGAAAAATGCACATAAGGATGGATAGCAAATATTGAAATAAAACAGTTGTGGGCCTATAAAATATAAATCAAGTAGGACAATAGTTTGGGTGAGGATATCAGTGTTGCATCATTCATCAGAGTGTAGCATTCAATTAGAGAGATATTAGTGAAGAGATCGAAATGGAAATGAATGTAAACAGTAAAGCACATTATTTCAGTTCAAGGAAAGTTGAATTAAATCAACAAATGAATTGGAAATACATTATTTTGGTCCATCTAGCTTTCTGTTTCCTGCACTCGTCATGGCCTAGTGTGCCATGGTTTACTCTGATGGACTTGTTGCCAACGGTAAGATGACCACCAACACGTGCACTGCACAGATGGCAGCGATGACAGCACACCACCAATGTCCACTCATTTCTGAGACTCAATCCACAAGGGTTTGACTGTAAAGCTGTGTTCCTGCGCATGCGTGATCACTGTGCATCCTAGCAGCGACGTTATCAAATAAATGCAGCCTTGACTTTGAAGGAGTTCCACATACTTCTCTGCCCCATGAGTAACTGAAGAATAACAATGGACAACAATCGAACAAGATTAAGTAGTTCTCACTGTAATCACTTGTGTTGTGCAGGTAAACAGCAGCTATTAACACAAGAAGATCTCACAAAAAAAAGGGAACAAAATTGCTTCAGAGTCAATGCTCTTTTGTCAGTATGCAACATGAACTCAATTCCTCCCCACAGATAGTGGGAACTGCAGATGCTGGAGAATCCGAGACAACAAGGTGCAGGGCTGGATGAACACAGCAGGCCAAGCAGCATCA
>NC_063344.1:68615497-68654119 GCF_021869965.1 Rhincodon typus | reverse complement strand
CTCGGTCTCTCCTCCCCACAGATACTGCCTGACTTGCCATGTCAGCACTTTCTGCTCTTATTTCAAATTTCTAGCATCTACAGTATTTTGCTTTGATCACTAAGCAGCTAGTTCAACTCCTCTTCAAATAGCCCACAAAATCTTCTATGATCATAAGCAGACCGGGACCCTAGTTAACATTTCTTCCAAATAACACTACCAGCAGTTCAGCACACCCTCAGCAATACAAATATCACTCCGGTTCAAATTCCAAGATCATAAAAGGTTTAAAAAATATAACAGCCTCAGAATCCACCTCATTTTTCACTGCATGGTCACCTTGACTTCCAGGGTAGAATATTAATTAATTAACAAACTGCAAAGAGAAGTTTGAATAATGCTGCGACATATAAATGTAAAGGGATAGATATTGACCTAGATAACAGAAAACAAAACACATTACAGTCTGTCTGACCAGCTGTTACATTCCTGCTTTACTGCCAAAGTAGCTATTGCTGGAGGTCAGTGGGTAAGAGTTTTAATCTTTTATAAAAATCTAATTTTGTTTGGAGTTAGCATTTTACAGAAGTCTACAGTTAAAATCAGTGGTTTCAATTCCATTAAAGTACAAGATCACTTTTCAAATTTAATGAAAACCCAGGATTTACCCCTATGAAAATAGTGCGCAGCTTATTTTTAGTGCTATTAAATCTAAAACAGAGCATGCATAGTTATTTGTTTTATCCTCTACTCATCACGTCTCAGTGTGACACCTGTGACTGCACACTATCTGCCGTTGACTTCAAGTCTAGATTGAAGTTTGATACAGTGAGTCATATAGGGGAAGTGATGGCATGCCTAGTTGTATCATCACTGGACTGTTAATCTAGAGAGCCAGGTAACATTGAGCACCCAGGTTCAAATCCTGCCACGGCAGATGGCGGAATCTGAATTCAATAAAAATCTGGGATGAAGAGTTTAATGGTGACTCCAGACCCACAGAAATGTGGTTGAGTCTCAACTGGGATAGGCAATAAATGCTGGCCTAGCCAGCGATACCCTCATCCTGTAAATGAATAAAAAGCTCTCAGATGGGTATCCAAGAGGTGGGTGAGTTACTTAGACCTGATTATTTCAGACAACAGAGTCTCATAAACATGCGGAGTGAATGCAAGTTTCAGTCCTGTGAAATACCATTGTGTCATTTTAACAAATTTTATAAGATGCTGAATCGTTTGCTACTGAATGGATGTCTGTTATAGATATTACGGGAAGACACGATTAAATAGTTGCCTTGTCCCACAGGACCACTTAAGGGAGATGGTCACCACACCTCAGGCAAGGCAGGAAGTTGAGAAGCAGAATTACTAAGGCAAGGGAGGAAACAGCAGGGACACTAGCAATAATTTTCAATTTCTCTCTGGTCACAGGAGAGCTGTCAGGAAACTGGTGGTCAGCCAATGAGATACCAACATTCAGGAAGTGAGCAAGGGACAAATCAGGAAACTACAGGCCAACCAGTCGAACCTCCGAGATGGAGAAACATTGGAAGCAATTCTAAGGGACAGAATTGATCTGCATTTGACACAATAAGGATTTAATCAAGGACAGTCAGCATAGTTTCATTAAGGGGATGTCATGTCTAACCAACTTGACTGAATCTTTCAAAGATGCGACCAAGTTCATACACGAGGGCCATATTTGACATAATCTATTTGGACTTCAATAAAGTATTTGATAAGGTCTCATATGGGAGAGTGATAGCAAAATTAACAGTCCATGGGATCCAAGGAAATGTGGCAAATTGGATCCAGAATTGGTTGAATGGGAGGAAGCTGAGGGTGATGGTCAAGGGGCATTTTGTGACTGGAAGTCTGCCCCCTGGACTTCCACAAGGATCAGCATTAGGACCATTGCTGTTGTGGTATATATGATCAATTTAGACTTGAATTAGAAGAGTTGATCAGTAAGTTCATGGACGATATGAAAACTGGTGGAGTATCTTAGGCTATAGGAGAATACAAATGAGCCAGTCAATGGCAAATGGAAATCAATCCGAATAAGCATAAGGTATGCACTTGGGCGGGAAAACAAGGCATTGGGAAGCAGAGGATCAGCAGGATCTTGGTGTGCATGTCCTCTGATTCCTTAAGGTATCAGGACAGACAGAAAAAGTAGTTAAGGCAACATATGGGATACGTGCCTTTATTAGCCAAGGCACAGAGCTTAACAGTAGGGAGAAAATGCTGGAACTGTTTAAAATGTTGGTTAGGCCAAGTCTGCAGTATTGAATGCAGTTCTGGAATTCACATTATAGGAGGGTCGTGATTGCACTGAAGAGGGTGCAGAGCAGATTTACCAGGATGCTGCCCTGGGACTAGTGAGTTGCAGTTACGAAGAGAGATTAGGCAGAAGTTGAGAAGGAAGAAAAACAGAAGTTGCTGGAAAAGCTGAGCAGGTCTGGCAGCATGTGTGAAGAAAAAAATCAGAGTTAACATTTCGGGTCTGATGACCCTTCCTCAGGGTGCTGATCTTTTCCAGAAACTTCTGTTTTTCTTCCTGTTTACAGCATCTGCAGTTCTTTCAGTTTTTACTTGGACAGACTGGGGTTGTTTTACTTAGAGCAGAGCAGACTGATGAGGACATGATTGAAATGTATAAAATTATGGGGGCAACAGGTAGAACAGACAGGAAGAAACATTTCCCATTGATGAAGGATCAGTGACTGGGGGCATAGATTTAAGGTAAGGAGCAGGCAGGTTAAAGGGGATGAGAGGAAACATTTTTTCACCCAGAGGATGTTGGAAATCTAGAACTCACTACCTCTAAGGGTGGTAGAGGCAGAAACCCTCATAACATTTAAGTAGTATTTAGATGTACACTTGCAACACCAAGGCATACAAGACTATGGGCCAAGTGCTGGAAAATGGGATTAGAATAATGAGATCACTGTTTTTGACTGGTGCTGACTCGATGGGCTGAAGGGCCTTTTTCTGTGCTGTAGATCTCCACAACACAGGCAAATTGGCAGAGGATAAATCGAATGAGGGAGATGAATGTATGGCTCAAAGACTGGTATGTGAGAGTGGGTTCATGGCCAACTGCACAACTGTGGAGAAAGTGCAATGTCCGTATCATTGGAATGGTCTACACCTGAACCATGTTGCTTATGTTCTTGCAAGCTGTATAATTAGAAAATTCGAGAGGATTTCAAACAAAATAGTTCTTAATTCTCGCGTGGGATGTGGGCAAGGCCAGCAATTGTTGTCCATCTCCAATTGCCCTTGAGTAGAGTGTCTTGTTTGAACATTTGAAAGGACATTTACGAGACAATCATTGGTCTATTGCAATAGGTTGGGAGTTACATGAAGGCCAAACTAGGTAAGGATGGTAGATTTGCTGCCCTAAAATGGATATTAGTAACCAGACAAGCTTTTATGAAAATTGACAGTGGTTACATGGTCACCATTAACCAAAGCTTTTAATCCAGATTTTACTGAATTCAAATTTTGTCACCTAAACGGTGGGATTCAACTCCATGTCCCTAGAATAATACCTGGGATCCTGGATTAAGTGATATCAAAGGAATCAAATATCATAAAATATGGTATGAAGAGACGAGGCAAAAGAGAAAAAAGGAATTAAAATGGAAAATGATAAACAGACTGTGACAGAAAGGGATAAATCATAAATCTAAAGGCTAGATGTTACAGAAAGAATAAAAAGATAAAAACAGTCCTTTGGTAGGACAGAATTCAAGTATTGTTGGAAAAAAAAAGACATTTATTGATATTTTTCGTCTTGCGTTCATCAGGACAATTTAAGAATACCAATTCAAGGGGAAATAGTTAGTAATCCAGATCCAAATTTGTACTAATTGGACCTGCCACTTGGCCCGTTGTGCTCAATAAAAAAAGCTATAAAAATGTTTGCTCGACATGTGCTAGAGCAATGAACTGCCTGGTGATAAATACAATTGAGTTCAGCTCCATTGCTTACTGCAAGCATGCATATGGTGTTGTCCGTGACACCCAAAACCCACATCCCTCATGCATATGGGGTTGTCCAAGAAACACAAAACCCACGTCCCTTTAATCTTTATTTTCACTATGACCTGGCCAAACAGTTGGGTGAATTGCTACAACCAGTCCTGATCAATTTTTCCACTCAACAGCGAAGGATTATTTCATATCTATGAAAACCATGCAGGACATGTATTCCAACAGCTGTGCAGTGCCACGTGCTCATTTGACAATACTAGCCTATTCACCAATGTATCCCTGAAGGATGCTTCATTGCAGCATTACATCATGGTGATCTAGACCCACCACCATTGTGTCAATCAGTATTAATTGAACCTATGAACTCAGCAACTTGCGCACCTGAAATCAGTTTCAATAACACCATGAATTGCCAAATAGATATTTCTGCCATGGGATCCCAATGGTCCTGTGCCTTGTTACGGAGAAGGGGAGATTAAATGAAAGAAAATCCCTGATATTCACTTTAATAGTAACGAGTAACAATTTATTCATTTAACCCTAACAGAGAACAAATTAACAGAACTACTAACAAGCCAAACAATTCTCTAACAGAACAAAATTCTACTGGTATGATATTCCAATAAACATAAGTCCCACCTATATAATCCAAGAAGTAAGAAGAAAAAAAATTAAATCTTGGTCTCTCAAAGTCCACACAGAATGTGTCTTCCGGAATGCCCTGCCTTCTCCACTGTCTCTCCAGTCATAAACACCGTTCTTCCGCTGATCTGGCTGTTAGGGATGCTTTCTCTGTGAAGACTCTTATAGCTAGAAGTGCCGTGGTACCTTGTAAGGATAAGACAGTGCTTTCTTAGCGATTTCTTATGAGAGCTCGGTGCTTATTTCTCGGATGGCGGTTCACTCACACCAATTTTCAAAAACCCTCTCCTTATAAACATTGGATAACGTATCAATTTTCTTACAATAGCATTCGTCCAAGGTTGTCAAAACCACTAGACTGAAATTCAATTGGCTTTCAATCGCTAAGTGCTTGGTTTAAATTAGTTGGCTGATTCCAGCTAGTTGCCAAAACATCAAAACAAGCCTCAGGTTTCCAATCACAATGACACATTTCCATTTTAGAACTGGCTGTACCTCTTCAGCTACATACAGGCACTTTTTCTTTCTGTATAAATCTCCAAGCTTAGAAAAGCACTTTTATCTCTTAAAGGAACCACACACTCTACACAACTTTGTAACAGCCTGGAAACATTTTTTTTGTTGGATTCCATGAGAAACAGGTCTTTGGGGAAATGATCTCCAGTCTCTGACACCTTGCATATTTCCATTATGTAGATAATGATTGCTATATTTGAACATATAGCCACAAGCAAAACCTCTCTTACATTTCTTAATAAGCCTTATCCTGTGCTCAAAATTTTGAAATGGAAAAGTCAAATGAGCTCCATTTCCTCAATGTCCTAGTTGAGAAATCAGCCAAGGAGTTCTCTACAACTGTCTACTTCAAACCTACCTTCACTGGCCAGTCTACTCATTCAGTTCTATGAACTATAAAATTGGCTTTATCGCAACCTTGTAAACAGGATCTCAGTCATGTGTTCACCATGCTAATCTGATGCTGAAATAGGACACATCAAAGCCATCCCTCTGGGGTACTGGCTACCCTGATCAGATCATTTCTCTCTGTATGCTGTCGAAACTCGTGAAAAGGCCCCAAGGTGGTCACTCTTGGTCCTGAAAATTATCCACTCTACTTTAAATTACCCTGGAAGGGTAAGATACCTCAGAAGCTGAAGCAACAGATAAAGCTCACTCTTTCACACTGCTAGTATGCAGTAGGAATATGAGAGGTGCTCACCACTAGCAAAATGCTATCATCAAGCCAAAATGATGTTCTGCCTATCAGACAAATGAATAATGTGGGATATGAATTACAGTGCTGATGTGATGTCAGGCATTTAGGGCATACATTGCAAAAACTGATGGGTCATATCGAACTGTATATCCCTTTGGCTGTTCACAAGCAAGGGAATATCCGTACCCAACCAACCTGTCCTTACAAATTTCACAAGTGTCCAAAATTAGCTTCGATTCAGCAATTGTTCAACAGTTGCTAGGTAATCCAGAAAATGCAAAAAATTGTGCTGACAACCAATTTAGGCTTGTCAGGCAGGCTTGCAGTATGGCATATTTATACGCAAGTACATATATCAACACACAAGACCCTGTTCTTTACAGACAGAGGAAAAATAGATGCATTGAGTCTGTTTCACCTCAACAAAATTGGTGACACCCATTTGCCCTAAACAGAGTTAACCTGCATGGTTCCAAATTTAAATAAAGACAGGCTGTTAACGATCATTAATTGGTGAATTCTCCACAGCAATGCCTGTACCAAAGTCCACTTGCCAACCAATCAACACTCTCCTCTCATGCAGTATAAATGCTGGCTTTCCCCTTGAATTGTCCTATGAGTGCAAGACAAAAAGCTTGGACAAAATGTGTCTTTTGTCAGCAATAAAAAAAAGGACAAAACTAAGGACACTAGCTGAATACACATAGCATTTGAAACTAAACAGATTATACTCTCAGTTAAATAACAACAAACAAGTTCAATTTGATTGCCATTACAAAGACATAGCGGCAGAATAACATGGACTGGGATGTGAATATTGAAGGGTACAGGATATTAAGGAAGGACGGGAAGCTAGGAAGAGGTGAGGTGAGGTGCTAGTCAATTATGGCAAAGCACAATAAAGAGAGAGTCACAACCTAACCAGGAAGAGTATACCAATAATTGAGCCCCACTGTTTCACAGGCTGTCACTAATGTTCAAATCATCAATTCACCTATTACAGGGGTGAAAATAAATTCACACCAAGTTTTATCATTTACAGAAAATCAACTTTATTGTAAACACATATAACTTTAACAAATGCTAAATGAAAGAAAGGATTTCTAATCCACTATGTTACTTAAAAAATGCCAAAGACAATGCACACATTAATGATTAGGATAGATGGATCGCTTGTACTATAGACCCCCACAAGAGTCAGTGGGAAATTGAGAAACAAATTTTTAAGGAGGTCTCAGTTATCTGAGAGAATAATAGGGTGGTTATGGCAGGGGATTTTAATTTTCCAAACACTGACTGGGACTGCCATTGTTAAGGGCTCGGATGGAGAGGAGTTTATTAAGTGTGTCCAAGAACACTTATTCAGTGTGTGGATATACCTACTACAGAAGGTGCAAAACCTGACCTACTCTTGGAAAGTAAGGCAGGGCAGATGACTGAGGTGTCAGTGGGGGAGCACTTTGAGGCCAGTAACCATAATTCTATTAGTTTTAAAATAGTGATGGAAAAGGATAGACCAGATCAAAAAGTTAAAGTTCTAAATTGGAGGAAAGCCAATTTTGACAGTATTAGGCAAGAACTTTCAAAAGTTGATGGGGGCGGATGTTTGCAGGTAAAGCGACATCAAAAAAGAGATAATGAGAGTCCGGAGACAGTATGTCCCTGTTAGAGTGAAGGGCAACACTGGTTGGCATAGGGTATGCTGGATGACTACAGAATTGAGGTTGCGGTCAAGAAAACGAAAATAGCATATATCAGGTATAGAGTGAATCCCTAGAAGAGTATAAAGGCAGTAGGGGTACATTTACGAGGGAAATCAGGTGGACAAAAAGGGGACATGAAACAGCTTTGGCAAATAGGGTTATGGAGAATCCAAAGGGATTCTACAACACATTAAGGACAAAAGGGTAACTAGGGAGAGAATAGGGCCCCTTGAAGATCAGCATGTGTTTACTGTGGAGAAGGATATGCAAGATAGAGGACATGGGGAAATAAATAGCAATATCTTGAAACATGTCCATATTACAGAGGAGGAAATGCTGAATGTCTTAAAACTCGAAAGATGGATAAATCTCTGGGACCTGATCAGGTGTACCCTAGAACTCTGTGGGAAGCTAGGAAAGAGATTACTGGGCCCTTTGCCGAGATACTTGTATCATCAATAGCCACAGGCGAGGTGCAGGAGATTGGAGGTTGGCTAATGTTGCGCCACTATTTAAGAAAAGTGCTAAGGAAATGCAGGGAACTATAGACCAGTTAGCCTGACATCAGTGGTGGGCAAGTTGTTGAAAGGAATCCTCAGAGACAGGATTTACATGTATTTGAAAAGGCAAGGACTGATTAAGGATAGTCAACATAGCTTTGTACATGGGAAATCATGTCTCACTAACTTGTTTGAGTTTTTTTTGAAGAAGTAACAAAGAGGATTGATGAGGGCAGAACAGTGGATGTGACATATACAGACTTCATTAAAGCGTTCAACCAGGTTCCTCCTAGTAGACTGGTTAGCAATGTTAGAACTCATAGAATACAGGGAGAACTAGCTATTTGGATACAGAACTGGTTTGAAGGTAGAAGACAGAGGGTGGTGGTGGAGGGATGCTTTTCAGACTGGAGACCTGTGACCAAGCAGTGTGCCACAAGGATTGGTGTTGGGTCCACTGCTTTTTGTCATTTACATAAATAATTTGGATGTGAACATATGGTTAGTAAGTTTGCACATGACACCAAAGTTGTAGTAGTAGTGGACAGCGAAGAAGGTTACCTCAGAGTACAACAGGATCTTGATCAGATGGGCCAGTGGGCCGAGAAGTGGCAGATGGAGTTTAATTTTGATAAATGTGAGGTGCTGCATTTTGGAAAGGCAAATCAGGGCAGGACCTATACACTTAATGGTAAGGTCCTGGGGAGTGTTGCTGAATAAAGAGAACTTGGATTGCAGGTTCATAATTCCTTGAAATTGGAATCGCAGGTAGACCGGATAGTGAAGGTGGCATTTGGTATGCTTGCCTTTATTGATCAGTGCATTCAGTATAGGAGTTGGGTGGTCATGTTGCAGCTGTACAGGACATTGGTTCAGCCACTTTTGGAGTACTGTGTGCAATTCTGGTCTCCCTGCTATAGGAAGGATGTTGTGAAACTAGAAAGGGTTCAGAAAAGATTTATGAGGATGTTGCCAGGGTTGGAGGGTTTGAGCTATAGAAGTGGCGGAATAGTCAGGGGCTATTTTCCCTGCAGCGTCAGAGGCTGAGGGGTGACCTTACAGAGGTTTATAAAATCATGAGGGGCATGATAGGGCAAATAGACAAGGTGTTTTCCCCAGGGTGTAGGGAGTCGAAAACAAGAGGCCATAGGTTTAAGGTGAGAGGGGAGAGATATAAAAGGGGCCTAAAGGACAGCTTTTTCATGCAGAGGGTGGTGTTTGTATGGAATGAGCTGCCAGAGGAATTGGTGGAGGCTGGTACAATTACAACAGTTAAAAGGCATCTGGATGGGTATATGAATAGGAAGGGTTTAGAAGGATATGGGCCAAATGCTGGAAAATGGGACTGGATTTACATAGGAGATCGGGTTGGCATGGACAAGTTGGACCAAAGGGTCTGTTTCTGTGCTGTATATTTCTATGACTCTATGACACAAATATTACAGAATCATAGAATCCTAAGTGTGGAAGCAGGCCATTTGGCCCATTGAGTTCACACCAACCCTCCAAACAGCATCCCACCCAGACTCAGACCCAGACATCCCTACTGTATCCCTGCATTTCCCATGGCTAATCCGCCTTGCCTGCACATTCCTGGACACTATGGCCAATTTAGCATGGCCAATCGACTTAACCCGTACATCTTTGTCATCAGGTTGTTAGTTATTCCTTAACTGAAAAACTTAGTGATTTATAAAATCATGAGCGGCACAGACAAAGTGAATAGGCAAGGTCTTTTCTCCAGGGCGGGGGGAGAGTCCAAAAGTAGACGGCATAGGTTTAAGGTGAGGGAGGAAAGATTTTAAAACTACTTGAGGGGCAACATTTTTTACACAGAGAATGATGCATGTATGGAACGAGCTGCTAGAGGTAGTGGTAGAGGCAGGTACAATTACAATATTTAAAAAACATTTGGAGAGGTAAGTGAATAAGAAACGTTTAGAGGGATATGGGCCAAATGCAGGCAAATGAGTCTAGCTCAGTTTAGGAAACCTGGTCGGCATGGACAAGTTGGGCCAAAAGGTATGCTTCCGTGCTGAATGACTCGAAAACCTGTGGTGCCACTGACTAAATATTAAGTATCAATTTTATTACATGGACATGAAAGCAGAGCTAGCTAAAATGAATTGGCAAACAAGGTTAAAAGAATAGTTCAATACGGATGCAGTGGCAAACATTTAGGGGGATATTTCAGAATACACAGACATATTCTAAAAATGAGAAGTATTCCAAAGGATGGACCCAGGATCTGCGGTTATCCAGAAAAGTTAAAGATAGCATCAAACTTAAAAGAAGAAGCATATAATCATGTATAGACATGTGACAGGTCAGAAGATTGGATAGAATACAAAAACAAGTAAAAGTTACAGTAGAAAAAGTTTACTAAAGTTAGCAAATGGGCCTGGATAGAAGATTGGCTGATTAACAGGCAGAAAGTAGGCATAAACAGGTCTTTTTCATGTTGACAATATGTAACAAGTAGTGTACCACAGAGACTGGTGCCGAGAACTCAAAATGTTCACCTAAATGACTTAGATGAAGTGACAGAAGAATGGTAGTTAAATTTGTTGATAGCACAAAGATGGATAGGAAAATAAATTGTGAAGAAAACATAAGGAGGCTGAAAAAGATTATATAGATAGGTGAACTGAGTAGGCAAAGATCTGGCAAATGGGGTATAATGTGGGAAAATCGTCCATTTTGGAAGAAAGAGTGAAAAAGCATACTATCCAAATGGTGAGATTTCCAAGCTCAAATACGGTGGGATCTGGGTGTCCTCATGCATGAATTACAGAAAACTAGAATGCAGATTAGGAAAGCCAACAATGTTATTATAGAGTCATACAGCATGGAAACAGATCCTTCGGTCCAACTCGTCCATGCCGACTTATTACTGTGACGTTATGTTTCAGTTGTATAGGATATTGATGAGACTTCATCTGGAGGGTGTGTACAACATTGGTTATGGAAACAGAAAACAGGAGAAGTAGGCTTTCAGCCCTTTGAGCCTGCTCCACCATTCAATATGACTGATCATTGAACTCAACCCCCTGTTCCAGCTTACTCCCCCTACCCTTTGATCTATTTAGCCGAAGAACAATATCCAACTCCTTCTTAAAAACATTCAATGTTTTGGCCTCAACCACTCTCTGCAGCAGAAAATTCCACAGGCTCAACACTCTCTGTGCAAAGATAGTTCTCATCTCAGTCCTGAATGGCCTACCCCATATATCCTCAGATGTGACCCTGATTCTGGACTCCCAGTCATCAAGAAAATCCTTTGTGTGTTTATCCTGTCTAGTCCTATTAGAATGTCATCAGGTTTGTATGAGATTCCTCCCCCAAACTCCCATTCTTCTAACCTCCAGTAAAAACAGTCCTAGCTAATCAGTCTCTCTTCACGCATCAGACCTGCCATCCCAGGCATCAGCCTAGTAAATCTTCAATGCAACTCTGTCCATAACCAGAAAATCCTTCCTCAGATAAGGAAACCAATATTCCAGCTGTATTTTTTTTAAACCAGGACTCTGAACAATTGGTCACCTTATTTAACTATAAGGGCAGCACCATGTTCTGAGGAAGGGTCACCGGACCCGAAACGTTAACTTGTTTTTTTCCTTCACAGATGCTGCCAGACCTGAGCTTCTCCTGCAACTTTGTTTTTGTTCCTGATCTACAGCATCCACAGTTCTTTCGGTTTTTATGGAAAATGCAGGGATAGGGTGAGGATGGGTGGGATGCTCCACAGAGGGTCAGTATGGACTTGACTGGCCAAATGGCTTGCTGCCACACTGTAGGGATTCTACGATTCTATAATTCTATGATGTACCACTGGCAACTGTTCAGAGTAACGTTATCCGACTGAAAGCTGAAAAGGATGGGTTGCCTTGTGAGAAAAGGTTGAACCAAGCTAGGTTTGTATCCACTAGAGTTCAGAAGAATAAGAAGTGATTTGACCAAAACCTACAAGATTCTGAAGGGCTTTTGCATGTGATGGTAGAAAGGATTTCTCCTCTGGGTGGGGTCACAATTTAAAAATACAAGGTTGCCTATTTAGGACAAATTAATCATTTCTTTTCTCAAAGAGGGCTGAGAATGCCTCTAAAAGGCAGTGGAAATAAGAGTTTTTGAATATTCTAAAGCAGAGGTGGTGAGGTTCTTGATAAGCAAGGTTATTGGGTGAAGGCTGTAATCAAATCAGCCATGATCTCGTTGGAGGAGGGCTGACAGGAATGAGTGGCCTATGATAGCTCCAATGTATGTTTACATGCAACAGAAACTAATGTGCCAGAGGTGAGCTCCTATATCACTCCAGGTGACAGAGTTAACCACCAGGACACAAACTATCTCACGAGGCAAAAGGCTGCTAAGGATTTGAATTGAACAATGCTGACAAGTTGCTCATCATTCCCGAATAGAAGAATGAGGAGATAAGAAGTCAGGGTTTCCAGCCTACAGGTCTTGTGTACACACTCTAGCCTAGAGAAATAGATCAATATGCTGGGTGAAGTATAACAAGTAAGAGTATTGTAATTCATATTTCAACTATAATGAATTAGAGATAGCTGGTACTGACTTTACTGTGAAGGGTGTCAAGTAGAGAAGAGTATGGTAAGACATGTGAGAATTCAACGCTGACATTTTCTTTGATAACACTGAAATAAGGGATTAACTATGAATTACTCCTGCAGGAAATTTCAACATGTAATAATCCTCTCGCCACGTCCTCATAGTCACCAAGCTGAAGTAAGCAGGCGACCTATGACAACCCCAACACAGCCACATATACACCTTCACAAATTTCATTCCCAAAGCCTAAGGCTGAGCCAATAGACTGCTCAGTGAGACAGTGCTCCACTCAAACAGAAAACACTGGAAATACGCCACAGGCCTGGCAGCATCCTAGAGACACATAGTTAACAGCTTAAATCAATGAATTTTCATCAGAATGGGACAAGTTAGAAATGCATTAGATTTGAGTAAAGGGCAGGTAGTGTTAAGCATAATGTATCAGTAACTTTAAATTACATTCTGTATTTTTGAGTTAAGAGGAAGATATAGTTGGGTTGGTCAGAACAGTGCCAGGTAGGAGTTTAATGCTGAAATTCTGGGAGGACCAACAAAGCAAAGAGTACAAAGATCAAAGAGAATGGTAGGACCCACGGTAGCACTGGGCTCAGCAGGAAACATAGAAACATAGAATATAGGAGCAGGAGGAGGCCACTCAGCCCTATGAGCCTGCTCCACCATTCTTCATGATCATGACTGATCGTCCAACTCAACTGCCTAATCCTGCTTTTTCCTCATAACCTCTGATCCCATTTGCCCCAAGTGCAATATCCAGTCGCCTCCTGAATACATTCAATGTTTTGTCATCAACCATTTCCTCTGGTAATGAATTCCACAGGCTCACTACTTTTTGGGTGAAGAAATGTCTCCTCATCTCCACCCTAAATGGTCTACCCCAAATCCTCAGACTGTGACCTGGTTCTGGACACACCCACCATCGGGAACATCCTCCCTGCATCTACCCTGTCTTGTCCTGTTAGAATTTTATAACTTCCCCCCCAACCCCCTCCCCCCACCATTCGTCTGAACTCCAGCGAATGCAAAACAAACCCAGCCAATCTCTGCTCATACATCAGACCTGCCACCCCGCAATCGGCCTGGTAAATCTTCGCTGCACTCCCTTAAAAGCAAGAGCATCCTTCCTCAGAAAAGGATTCCAAAACTCTACACGATATTCTAGGTGTGGTCTCACCAAGGCCCTATATAAGTGCAACAACGCATCCCTGCTCCTGTACTCAAAACCTCTCGCAATGAAGGCCAACATACCATTTGCCTGCTGCACCTGCATGCTTACGTTCAGCAACTGGTGCACAAGGACACCCAGCTGCACGCTCCCCTCTCCCAATTTACAGCCAATCATGTAGTAATCTGCCTTCTTGTTTTTGCTTCCGAAGTGAATAACTTCACATTACCCAAGCTATACTGCATCTGCCATTGATTTGCCCACTCACTCAACCTGTCGAGATCATGCTGAAGGATCTCTGCATCCTCATCACAGTTCACCTTCCGATCCAACTTGGTATCATCTGCAAACTTGGAGATGTTACATTTTATTACCTCATCCAAATTATTAATATATATTGTGTAGAGCTGGGGTCCCAGCACCAATCCCTGTGGCACCCCACTAGTTACTGCCTGCCAATTTGAAAAGGACCCATTAATTCCAACTCTTTGTTTCCTCTCTGCCAACCAGTTTCCTATCCATCTTGATTCACTTCCCCCAATCCCATGCACTTTAATCTTGCACATTAACCTCTTATGTGGGACATTGTCAAACACTTCCTGAAAGTCCAAATATACAACATCGACTGGCTCCCCCTTGTCAATTCTACTAGTTACATCTTCATAGAATTCCAACAGATTTCTCAAGCATGATTTCCCCTTCATAAATCCATGCTGACTCTGTCTGATCCTGCCACTGCTTTCTAAATACTCTGCTATAAAATCCTTGACAATAGATTCAAGAATTTTCCCCTTTACCGATGTTAGGCTCACCGGTCTATAATTCCCTGTTTTCTCTCTACCCCTCTTTTTGAATACTGGAGTGACATTAGCCACCACCCAATCAGCACGGACTGTTCCAGAGTCTATAGAATCCTGGAAGATGACCACCAATGCATCCACTATTTCTAGAGCTACTTCCTTAAGTACTCTAGGATGCAGATTATCAGGCCCTGGGGATTTATCGCCCTTCAATCCCAACAATTTTCCCTACACCATTTCTCTATTAATATTGCTCTCCCTCAGCTCTTCCCTCTCACTAAATCTTGCATCCTCCAACAATTCTGGTATCTGAGTTGTGTTCTCCTTTGTGAAGACAGAACCAAAGTATATATCTAATTCCTCAGCCATTTCTTTGTCCCTTATTATACATTCTCCCACTTCTGTCTGTTTTCCATTGCCTTTCCACTGTCATCCCTTTAAGAAACTCTCCCCAATCTATCAAGGCCAACTCATGCCTCATATCCTTGTAGTTTCCTTTATTAAGGTTCAGCACCCTAGTCTCCGAATCAACAACCTCACCCTCCATCTTGATACACGTGCATTGACCCTCAAAAGCAACAGAATGGGTGAATAAGGTGGTTAAGGCAGCATATGGGACATTTGCCTTTATTAGTCCAAGAATACAAGAACAGGGAGACGATGAAGCTGTGCACTACTCGGTACGAAGAATACGGTTACACTAGAGAAGGTACAGAAGAGATTCACCAGAACGTTGCCTGGACTGCAACATTTCAGTTATGAAGACAGACTGGATAGACTAGGGTTAACTTTTCGGTTCCGGTGACTTTCCTCAGAACTTAGTTCTTAGTCACTAGACCCAAAACATTAACGCTGATTTTTTTCTTCAGATGCTGCCAGACCTGCTGAGCTTTTCCAGCAACTTGTTTTTGTTCCTGATTTACTGCATCTGCAGTTCTTTTGCTTTTTATTTGGATAGACTAGGGCTGTTTACCTTGGAGCAAAGAAGGCCGAGAGGTACCTGATCGAGGTCTACAAAATTGAAGGGCACATAAAAGGTTGACAGAAATAAACCTGTTCCTCTAGTAGAGGGTCAATGATCATGGGGCATAAATGAATTTAAAGAATTTTTTTTCCCATACAGTGTGGGGTGGGCATCTGGAACACTCTGCCTGCAATGGTGGTAAAGACAGGAGCCATTACAACACTTAAGCATTTAGATGATGACAAAGTGCCATAACATACAAGGCTACGGGGCCAAGTGCTGAAAATATAGGATTAGAGCAGATAGGTGCCTGATAACCAGTGTAGACACAGTGGGCTAAAGAGAGTTTTTCCATACTGTAATTTTTTAATGACTCTTAGAAGAATATTTAGTTAATTTGAGAGTTTCATTTGAGAGCAGGGGACTGTGATGCTATACAATCTGGAGACTTATTTTGTTTACAAGCAATTTAATGAGATATTACAACCTTGACTTGAAGAGATGGGGATTAAAATTCTGTGCATTAAAAATTGTACTGCTGCCAAACAACAGTAGTTCATTGGTGCAGAGAATAGAGTATTTGTCAAAATCAGTCAACCTGTATGTGGTACATGCCAGAGAGTGAAAGATTGCTGGACACTGCGTCAACCAAACTCATGCAGCTCTCAAACTAAAGTAATGAAGAGTTTAACTTGCAGTTTGTTTTAGGTAACTTGGGGAAAAACACCAAATGAAAGGAAAAAAAACAGCTGCAGCTCTAACGGTATGGGCCTCAGCAGGGAGCCTTACGTGGAGATACTTCAATGGTTTTGGGTGTTTGCAAGGACATTGCTGAGAAAAAGGGGTAATTCAAGTTTGAATGCGTTTCTGATAGCTGCAATGAAATCTTTCCAACCTTCTGTCTAGACTAGTATAGTTCTTTGTGTTGCCTTGCGTAATGCAAGTTTTATTCTGTGTTATAAATGCAAGGCTGCTCTGCTACAGGCCTCCATGGTTTAAATAAAAGTTCGGATCCAACAAGCTAGGTTTCACTCTGGAATCTGACTTGTCCGGTATCAATATCAGTTGGGGTCATAACCTTCGGGAAAATGGACAAAAGCTTCATGATAGATGGCAGGAAGGAGAGATTAAATGACAGCATAGTCAGTCTTCCAGGACCAAGCAGAATGATGGGGCAAGAAAAGAGCAACATGCCTAAAGCATTTGTGCTACTGTCTGAAAGCCTACTGCATTGTTTCAGTGATGCTCAACGCAAGCTTGAGGAACTGCACCTCATCTTTCAATTAGAAACTTTACAGCCTGCCGGACTCAACAGTAACTTTAATAATTTCAGACTGCAAGCGCTGTCCCATTTTGTTTTGTTTTCCTTATTTTTGCTTTAAGACGGCAACACATCAGCTCTTGGCATATTATATGTTTCTTTTTCCCTATCGCTATTCCGTTTGCCCTGAAGGACTGACTATACTATTCTTTAATCTCTCCTGTTTTCTACTCTATCACAGATTTTAGATCTTTGCCCCATCCACTCCTCGACTAAAACCTTGACTTTCGTCAGAACTAGGAAAAGTTTCAATCTAAAGCATTAACTCTTTCTCTCTCTCTCTCTCTCCACAGGTATTGCCAAGTTTGCTGAGTATTTCCAGCATTTTCAGACTTTAAGACTTTCAGACTGTAGCATTTTGCTTATTGATCAGTGCTTGATTCAAACATAGAAATATTCATACAGAGACCAGTTCTGAAAGACAATAGATTATTTTGCATGTATTTTTCATTTTCAGGACTATAAACTGAAATAGTAGCCAGTCTGACTAAATGAAAAAAAATGAAAGTTTTGCGACATATTGGGTATTGTTCAGCAGTGCTAAACAATGTTGCCTTTGGGAAGCAAAAATAGGGAAAATGAGAGATTGCACGGCACCAAAAATCTTGCAAGTTAAAGAAGTTCTACCTGGCAACAACTCTGATTGGTTGAGCTGCAGGAAAATAGAAGTTCCAAAGTAGCAGAGAATAAAAAAACATCCAGAGCCTACAGACAGGCAACATCCTCTCTCTCGGTGTCCATGCTGGGAAAAGACTGAAAACCACAAAAACTTAGAAGATTTTGTACAAGAGAGAAAAAAAAACTAAGTATTCAATTAACCACTGAATCAAAGGATGACCGTTTGCAGACTTGCTCACAGAGCCGGTGTGTTTGATTGCAGACGTTTCGTCACCCTGCGAGGTAATATCGTCGGTATGTCACCTAGCACGGTGATGAAATATCTGCAATCAAATACATCGGCTCGGCAAGCAAGTCTGCAACCTCATCCACGACCCGAACTACACATCTTCTCAAAAACTTTAAATGACCAATCACCAGACAGACAACAGCATTTAATCATTGCAAAAATCAGAACTGTAAAAGATGAAGGACTTCCCATCTTGTAGTCTGAACTTTTTGATCCTTGAATTTTGCTTCCCGTGTGTGTGCGTGTATTTGGAGGTTTAACAAGGTACAGCATAAGTTGCTCTTGTTAAAGTCTTGTGGGTTACAATAAAAGTTATTTATTAATGTTACTGAAGGAACCAGGTGTGAATTGTTTTTGTCCTGAGTGACAGGGCAACAACTTGATTATTCTTGTGGTCTCATTGGATTTTATACATTTTGCAACAGCTTGTGAAACAGTGGGACATGATTATTGGCGCACTCCTCCCAGTAAACTGTGCCAATACCCTATCTCCAGAATTTAACTCTCTTTACTCATTAAAACCAGACTGAACTTTTCTCAAAGCATTCATCATCATTCATTAAGGTGCAGTTCTTCTACAAAGTCATCAAGTCTTGTAGCAGAGGCCAAGCTCATACTAATGTCATGTAAAAACATCTAATGAATGGCAAATTTCAAGGCAGCCTCATACATGAACTCGGGACACAAGCACAACCTTTCATCCAAGTCATCACAAGATCCTTCCACCGCGATACATGACATGACATTCTGGACATCAGAACACATGCGCTGGTGTGCATTTGAAATTTTGCTCCCAACAGCTGGAACATTAACCAAAAAAGGGCTGGGATAAAAAGCAATTAAGAAGGCGGACGCTAGAAACTACAGCTGTTTTTTAATCAAGCACAGAGTGTTTGAAACATCTGTACTGTGGTGTTCTACTCAAAATAGGCCTCTTACATTCAACGTGCTCACATCTTCTATCCCCTTTAAAAAGGGAACCAAAAAACCTGCACAAGTGATGAAAATAAATCAATTGTAGATATTGGAGGAATATGACTCGAAGTTCACTTTTCAAGATGCATGGGTCGAAAAGAATATACCTTAGGAAATTAGACTAACCAGCCTCTCAGTACAGCTACATCATCATTGAGGGGTAAAATGGAACTCATCTGGTGAAAATACAGATCACTGTACATGCAGCACTCAGCTACTTAAAATTATTCCTCGAGTGGCATGGTTAAACAGCTTTGATCATGATTCCCCATACACCCATGCAAAGCACCGTTTTACTGTTAAACGCAATTTAAATCATGCATGATTTTTAAAATTGACTTAATCCGACAGTGCAATATGAAGTCAAGCCAAAAATCACCAAACATTTAAGAGCTTTATTAATTGGGGAACAAAAAGCAGGATAATCCAACTGTTCCTGCAACACAACATAATTATAGCACAACTACACATCAGTACCTACAGAATCCAAACAGACAGCTTGCAAGTGTATGTGTACACACAGGAGCACTCTGTCCTTGTTAATACAAAGAAAACTGTGCTCAGCTCAGGTATAATTGTCAGGCTACGCAGCAGAAAGAACCTCACCAACTCGACACATCTCAACAGTCTAATGGAACACAGGCTACTACCCGAAAAAATGTGGTCTTTTAGTCATGCACCATTATGCATCACACAAACAGACACATCTCACAAAGTCTGCAGTGTGCAGGGTGTCTATAAACCACATTCAGCTGGATCTCAGTGCTGGTATTTATCTCACATCACTAATGTATCAGCTTTAGGTATGTGAACATATAATCAATGGTCAGTTACCCTTTAACGAAGCATGTAAGTTTGCCAAAGCCTGCTGCCACTATTTGTTTACAGAATTTCCAAACTGAAGACATTTACAGCTGCAAGCCCCACCAATGCTGGTAGAAGTACTATATAACATTATGCCATGTAAGCAGTAATGATTCCAGCCATGCTGTTCTGAATCATTTGACCACAATTATGGAGATTTTTGCAGAGGAGCTGGCCTGACCATAAATACCATGGCTCCATAACCCCAGGAAATCCCAAAGGTCCTTATTCCCTGTTCTCCCATAAAGACAGCCAACACCCAACTAGTTCAATATGACCTACAGCAGCATGAAGCATTGACATAGCTTTTTCTGCACAAAGAACAGAAATCTGCACACATCCTACACAAGAATAAAAGCAATATAAAGCAGGGCCTCAATAATTTTGACACAACTAGAGGCAAAAATCACATAATCTGTAACACGAGATTATAGGTTCAAAAAAGTAAAACTTGGACTTATACAACTCCTTACACCACCTCAAGATGTTTCAAACCACTTCACCCTTCAAACTCATTTCGGCAGCTGCATTCACATCTCTGAAAGAAAATACATCAATCAATTTTGCTGCTTGGGAGATTGTGCTACGTTCAAACTGTCTCTGTGATGCCGGTTGGCAGATAAATACTAGCCAGCACAGCAGGCAGAATTCATCTGCTCTTCTTCAAAATACTGCCATAGGATCCATTACATCTGCCTGAGAGGTAACGACAGAGTCACCAATCTAGCCTCTTAATATAGATGACACCACCTCCAACTGCACAGCACACTCTCAGTACAATACTGCATACTATTGCCCAGATTACATGCTCAAGCCTCTATAGTGAGCTTTGAATCTACATGTTCTGTCTTAAATGCAAGAATTACCCCTCTGAGCTATGGCTGATACCATGTTGACATAAAAGCAGAAAACAGTGGACATTTTCATCAAGTCAGGCAATATGCGTCAAGAATACTCAGTCATTGGCTCTAATATGATAAGGAAAGTGGCAAAGAAAGCAAGAAAAGATGGCAGGAGAGAAATTTCATAGCAAAGGAAATTTACAGAGCACACTGCACAAACTTAGGAAGGTGAGATACAACAATCAGTCAAATGCTGAACAAGAACATAAATCAGAATATTTGCTGCTCATTCTAAAACTGCCGAATTAAACAACCCGTACAATTCATGCACAAGATTCTAACATCGCCACAGAATTGTTATGGTGCAGAAGGAGGCCATTCAGCCAGCACAGGCTCTTTAAATGAGCTTAATTATCCAATGCCAATCTCCTGTCTTTTTCCCCATACCTTTGCACACAATCCCCATCCAATAATCTCCCGAATACTTCTGATGAACCTGTTCCCACCATTTTTCCAAGTAGTACGTTCCATATCCTAACTACAGACTGTATGAAAAAGATTTTTCTCACATCACCCTGGCTTCTTTTGCAATTACTTTAAAGCTGCACCCTCCTGCTGTTGTGCCTTTTACAAGCAGGGAATTTATGCTTTTTTTTTCCTAAATTTATATATGGTGAGCAATTCTCTCTTGGTGAAGGTGTCATTGCCTAACAATTATGTGGAGAAGATGTTATTAGTCATTTATCAGCCTGAATGTCGTCCAAGTCTTGCTGTACACAAATACGGTCAGAATATTCCCTAATGATTGCAGTGCTCGGTACCATTCACTAATCCTCAGACGTGAAAGAAATCTGTCCACACCATCCCTTCATTCCACTATCGGTGGTTGGCCCTACAACTATCCAAGACCCAAGTCTTTCTTCCTGATCACTTCCATATATCTGTCTCCTCCTTTAAGATTCTTTGGAAAAGCTCTTTGACTAAGCTTTTAATCACTTGTCCTAATGTCTCCTGAAAGGGCAAGATGTCAAATGGTTCATGTGAAACTCCTTGGAACGTCTTACTACGTCAAAAGTGCCACGTAAAGCAAGTTTATTATTGGAATGAATGAAGACAGATACCAAGGAATGTTAAGAGTTAATCTCAACAATGTAAAAAATTCTGAAAATTTCAAGCAAATGATTCAATTCAGTATGTTTTTTCTTTGTAGTTCTGAACCAGATGCTTGAATGAACAATCGCAAAAGCTAGCCTCCCACTGCTTTCTCACAAACTCCAGCAGTTTAGCTGTTAAAGAACATACAATGAAAACATTAATCCAAAAGCTTAAGGCTATTATCAATAAAGACATCAAAGGACCACAAATGCCCAAATCACAATCTGTGGTTTATGGAACACAGCAGTCATTTTCTACTACCAATTTAAGATTCCAGTTTTATTTTGATTCTATTGTCATCAAAAGGTCAGGAATTGAACTCCAAAGACAAGGTAAACTCAGGAAATTAAAACAAAAATCAGGACAAAAATAAAGAAACTTTTTTTGTTTGGAACATCAGAAAAATTCAGATAAAAGTATGAGAGTTAAAAAACTACTTACCCACAGGAGCAATATATATCCAATCAAGTCTCACTACATGCTATCACTAAATGAGAGGACTGTAAATATGAAACTACTTTTTTGCAATATAATCATCGCCGCAATTTACAAATCTGGCAGCCAATTTGTTTAAAGCAAACTGTAATGAGATAAATGAGCACGTAATCTGTTTTAGGTGGTGTTGATCAAGGGAAAATTATCAGCCAATAACTCTATGTCTCCTCTCTGGAGAGATGCCAAGCTTTTGATTGCAACCCATTCTCAAGTAGGTTCAAGGTCTACATAGGAATGGAAAGTTTGAGTCAAGTACAGGATTGAATTGAACTTCACACATTAAATTAAAGGGAACTAGAAGTGATGAATTTGTGCCTAATCAATGACTGCTTCATTAATTGGAGATATCTGGAATGCAACAAACCAAGCAATAACATATGCATACAATGCACTTATGATTACATTGTTAAAGTACCACAAGGCTTCACAAAAACGTTATAAAACAAAACAAGGCACCGAGTCACATTCATAGACAGCAGGATTTAAAGCCAAATGCTTGATCAAATAACTTGGTTTTAAGAAAAATCTCAAAGAGAGAAAGGCAGAGAGTCAGAGGAGGTACAAGAAGGAATTCCAAGACCTACAGCCCAGATAACTATTGACGGAAAATTTAAAATTGGAGATGCTCATGAGAGCAGGGTTAAAAATGATGCAATTATTTCAAAAAAGGGTACGGAGCCACAGCAGAACACAGATATAGGGAGGGGTAAGGCCACAGAGAGATTTGAAAGAAAGGCTTAGATCTTTACATTAAGGCTACTGCTTAACCAGAAACCAATGTACGTCATCAAGCATCAGGATAATAGTTTGAAAGGATCTGGTGCAAGTAAGAGCACAGGCAGCAGGTTTTCGATGGCCTGAAATTTATAGAGGGTCGAATGTCAGGGAGCAACAGAAGTGGGTTGAAACATTGAGTTGAAGTGAAACAAACAGATTTGGATTTCATTAGAAAATGAGCACAACAGTGGCAAGTGAAGTGATGTTATGTAAGTGGAACTAGGTGGCCTCCGTGATAGCACAGTTACAGAGTCAACTCAGACCCCAAGACTGTCTGATTTAGCTGCATTGCCAGAGAGAGGAATGGAATCAGTGGCTAGGAAATGGAGATTTGAACAGGGAGAGAAGACAGTGGCTTCAACTTTTGAAATGTTTAACTGGAGAAATTTCTGTTCATTGCATACTGGATGATCCTTTATAAAATTAGCTATTTCATTTAGAATGAACATCAGAGGGGAAGCTTTCTTAGAAAAATAATTCTAATTTGTTACTAAATGAGAAACTCTTACATTTTCTGCTTTTCTTTTCCCTTTTAACATTCACAATCCATTATTTCTCTTTTTTAAAACAGGTATTGAGCAAATTTGAGTGGATAAATTCAAGTCATACTGTTTCTTTCTTGTTCCTTTAGGAATGTTAATTATCATTTAAATCTCAAATGATAAGAATATGTACGGTTTGCCTCATTGTTCAGATATCTTTTAGTTCTCATATCATTCTTATTAGCTTGCATTTACAGAAAGATCCAGTCTATTATTACTCTTATCTGATTTGTACCAGAAAGAGGCCCATTCCCACCCCTTCCGCCTCAGCATTAATATAGAGTCATTATGACAGAATCAAGATTGCATTATAGCAGAGTCCAGGAAGAACCCTTTGGTTGTCGAGTGTGGCAGGAAGCAATCCAAAAGCAATTGGCAGCAGATTGAGGCTCCGATTGCTCATGCATCTCCAAAGCATAGTTTCGCTTAAAGCTACATAGCACTTTCTCTTACTCTGTTCTCAAAACCATTCCATGCTAATACTAGACTTATAGGGAAGAAAGAAAGTACACTGAACAAGAACTTGGTGGAAACTCTATGTTACATATCACATGGTGTGGCTCAGGGGCCTGACAGTATCTGATCCATTTACTGCAGAAGAGGACAGCAAGCTGAAAAGGCATACGACTCACTGGTCTCTGTTTGCTCAGGGCCTTTTTCATCCATCTGAGCTTTACATTTCTGTTCAACTCTTCCAATTTCCCTCAATATGGTAAATGATAAATAGAGCGCCAGTCATGCCTTTAAAACCGGCGAAATATCTTTGTAGTGTAGTCATCATTGTAGTGTGACAGAGGTAGCTGCCAATTCACACACAGCAAACGTCCACAAACAGCAGTGTGATAGTGAGAGGGATGCCAGTTAATGGGTAACATTAAACAGGATACCAGAATTCCCCTGCTCTTCAAAATAACAAGAGATCTTTTCAGTCCACCTTTCGGGACAGGCAGGTTCTTGGTTTAACATCTCATCCAAAGGATCAGGTGTTTGACAGTGTAGCACTTCCACTGTGGTATCAAATTGGAATCTCACTCAAATCTACAACCTTATGAATCAAAAGGCGAGTTCACTACCAACTGAGCCAGAGCTGACAGATGAGCGAAGGCTAGGTTATTAGGAGACTTTAAGACGCAAGCGATGTAGTATGCAAAAGGGTGCTGCAAAGAGAACTTCAAAAGTGTCAGCACAGGGTGACCAATTGCTCCATGGTGGACAATGGCGCAGGATGTTTCCATGCATTTCAACAGGTGTGCTGATACTGTGCCTTTAAGAGATGAATTCTGTCCTGTTTCTCTTACAGACGACTGTTATCACAGCACTGCCAAAACGTCTCGTCCAGACTGGCATTTGGTAAACAGCTTGGAGTTCGCCATAGGATTTTTTTTTAAAAAGACAAAAGAATCATGAATGGGTGGGGTTACGCTCACACAGACTGAAAAATAAAACTTTAGTTTTGCTTTCAGTCAGTAGAGTAAGTTTTTGCTGGATACCACAACTGAACGCTTGAGTTTTCTACTGTTCGACTGAAGTCTTAGTCCTCTTAAAAATCAAAAGGGGCAGATTGTTTCCTTTGGTGTTTGTTTCTTCTGGACTGGAGACAGACTGCACATGAGAACGATAAATGATACTGAATTGCTTTTGCCAAGGATGTGTTTATGGCATGCTACCTATATTGGAACAGCTAGTGATGTGGTTAAATAATACATTATTCTATTGAAATACTTAACAAGATAAAGTTATGCCCTTCTTTTTTGTTGTATTTTAACTGTGTTGTAAGAATAAACTGTTTTGATTAAAGCTTAGTGGTGGACCATTTGAATCACATCTGGAACACAGCACCTCACTCTTGCCTTTTACAAAATCTAAAAGTTAGGACCTAGTCTATCTCCATAATATAATTTGGGGGGGTCCAGTCTGATCCATAACACAGGACATAAGACTCGAGACATCTAGAGTGAACTTACTGTAAGATTTACAAATAAGGAGGTCAATAATAATAGGTTAGCATTGTTGAATGAGGGATAGTTTGCAGGCAATAAAATTGAGTGACTTGGTGAACTCAAGATCACGGCAGAAGAGTTGAGATCCTTAGCAGCACTCAGGTCATGGTAGGAATAATATTATGCTATGCAGATGCAAAAAAAGATAAAAAGATGGTATCATAATAGAAGTGAAACCTCAAAGCCAGCTCAAAGAACAGGTACAAAACTGAAACTAGTGGCGAGGCACTGTAATTGGTAACCACCAAATTGACTAACCTTGGTAACATTAAGTATAAAAACAACTCCAGCTCATTTGCAATGTTGCTTAGGCTGCCACACAATACATCAACAATCACGGAGTCAAGGATGGTCACAGACAGTTAAAAGTTAGGTAAGCATCAGCATGTGCATAGGAGCTGAACGCATGTCCATACCTAACATTGCAGAAAAGCAACAATGAAATGAGGAATGAGAGGAAGCCAAGGACTGAAGCACAACAGTCAATTGTTCAGGGCTGGGAAAAGTATTACAGGAGATGAGCTGCTCTACTAGGAAATGAATAGGATCACAAGAGGGTAATGCTACAAGGATGAAGAATGGAAGAGAGGTTGTGGAAGATGATGGAGTGGATAGCAACACTTAAGGCCACAAAGAGGTTGAGAAATGAGGGATACAGTGCCAACATTACTAATACATCACTGGGACACTTTGACCTAAAGTAGCCTTCTGTTTATAATGGGTTAGAAATGAGCTGGAAGGGATTTGACTCATTAGTCTTTTCTTAATGCTTTTTAAATCCTTAAAACAAAATGATCAACAAACAGCAGCAAAGAACAGAACAGAAGCTTTTCTTTCAAATTACAATGAGACAGCTCTCAAAAATCAGACAGGCACTGAGAAGTCACAACCAATGACCCTCCACCACACATCCCACATCAATTCAAACTTATGGAAATCAATTTGTAAGGCTACTCGAACTAAGCAAGAAATAGGTGTGTACTCTGAAGGGTGATGGCATAGACTACAACAGGCCAGGTAACTTCTACGTGTGCTGTATAACTCCATAACTGTATTGCAATCATTATATCTTACCAGGATTTGCTGCCACAACAGGCTTATGATTTCCCTTGTTAGCCACAAAACCTCTCTCTATGGGCCAGTAATATCAAAAATCACATTGAACGAGATGAAAATACGCAAGAAGACAGATCACCGAATACCTGGAACTGGTCCCATAACACAGTTAGATCATGACTGATCTGGATCTTAACTCCACCTACCCCACCATTACCCTGTAACCTTTAACATCTTATCCAATAAATATCAAATGTCTTTTGGTAGGGAAGGGTAGAGTTACAGATTTACACTACCCTTTGTATGAATAAGTGTTTCTGGACCCCTCAACAGTCTAACACCACCTTGAACATTATTCCACCCACTTCCCTTGTAAGGACTTCAGCACCAGAGGAAATTCTCTCTCACTACGCTACCAAATCCTTTAATCATTCTAAAATCCTTAATTAGATAACATTAATCTCCTATACTCCAGGGAACACAAGTCTACTCTATGCAACCTGACCTTACAGTTTAAGTCACCAAGGCAACTGTTATTTTGGTGAGTCTGCACTCACTTCCACATAAGCCTGCTACATTCTCCCAGAGGTTTAATGTCCAGGACTGAAAGCAGTGCTCTAAATGGGGTCTGGCTGAAAATCTATACAGGTTCAAATGAACTTCCACCACTTTGCATTCAACAAGGCCAAAACTCCATTAGTTTTTTTTTTAAGTTGTATAGTCCTTGCTTTAAATCATCTCACTTTTAGCTGCTTCATTTTAAAGTTGTTTAGTCTTTAGGGTCTGCCTCTGCAATGTGCATCTCCATTTTTCTTCCTTATGTTGTTGGCAGCACAGTTGCACTTTGCCATCAGCAAAGCAATGGATCAGTGCTGTTGAGAGATTTGTCTGCAAATTCAAGCATCAGATTAGCCCTGCCCTCCACCTCACTACAAAGGGCCTCAAGTACCATTTACTCACTGCTCCCACATCCAGGGACTGGGGACAGTTTATAGTTCAGCAGCATAAAGGCTCCCTGGAGACTGGTGGATAACTTCATTGTGGAACGTAACTCCAGTTTATACATTAATTTTTATGGAGAAATTTGATTTCATTTTGTAGTCTGTTTTGCTTAAAAGTTCACTTTTATAAAATACAACTTGGATGTTAATGGAGAAAATGCTGGGTTTGTTTTTTTAGCAATTTCTGTGCATAAATCTGGAAACATCTAGCATTCCTTGTTCTCACCATTTAGAGAACACTAATCTTTCTTGTAGCAAGGTGGACATAGCAGTCAGATTATCACAGACCAACCATACCCTTGATAACTTCTATACCCCCAACAGGCAGATTTTCAATCTCAACCATCCAGAGATAGAGAGGATAACAAGGGTCAGCCATTCACTATCTAGCAGTTGGCTTGAGATGCTTTGCCAGAAGCTTCGGGCCTCAGTCTGCTGCATAGTAACTTTAGAAGTAATGGAATCACAGGGTACAGTTTGCATAGCTTGTACAGAGGCATCTGAATATGGGAAATGCAGTATTATCTCATGATGCAAAAATAAGCAAACCTCCTTTCCAAAAGGCCTAGATGACATATAAAGAATTGCACTCTCTCTGAAAAATGATTACCACCATCAGGTCTTTGCATGGAAAGCAGGATTAATTAAAAACATACTGCTACTAATACAATACACACTGGGGAATCAGAGACAGGTTCAACCAGTCCAAAAAAAAACTACACCCACACAAGTTCCATTCCTCTCTGCCAGATACACGCCGAGTAGACTGCAGCGATAGTAAGCCCCACCTAACCTTGCACATGGACAAGTATCATGGAGGCTGAGATAGCATATTTGCCATTGCAGACAGAAGATATTGAACATCACTCCCAGACAAATGAATAACTATAAAACGTATGGTACCATTGCCACTTTAAACAGGCCACTGGCAAAGCATGAGGAATTCATTTCCTGCTGGAATACCTACTCTAATGCCAAACACAAGTTTTGATCGTTCTAAAAATGTGAAGGATGAAAGCACCAAATGAACACAATTTCCAAAAGGCAATTAACAATGACAGGGACTGAGTGACTCAATGAGGAAAGTGTTCCCTGCAGTGATACTATAAAGAGAACACAAATTTATTGCAAACAAATGCCAACCACACTGCAGTGTAAAACTCTAATCACTTTTTGAAAAAGCATTAGACCACAGAATGGACTCTTTTTTAATATAATGCTTTCCTGCATTATATAATGCTTTCCTGCACTTTGTATTGCACACTGTGTCACAGTGTGCAATACAAAGTGCATGATGAAACCACACACAGATTTCCATTATCACATTCCCCCAGACAAAGATCATATTTCACAATACTGGAAACAGAATAACAATTCAGAATTTTAAATATTCTTCAGTTAGAAGATGCTGGGCAGACTCCAAGTAATCATTCCCACATCTTCCACCCTCCCCTGAAAGCTTTTAAAGTCTTGAGACAGAACTTTTTTTTAAATATAAACTGCCCTTTTCATCTTCCTCAGCTTTATTCTCCAAAGCTTTCTAGACTCAGGAAGTGCTCCTTTAGATTTGGGAAACTGTGCACATGCTTTTTTAAAAAAGGCTAAGAGGAGGTAAACCAGGAATTTTAGGCCTAACATGTGTTGGCAGGAAGTGGTTAAAGCCTAGAATGAAGGATAGTGTAAGTGAACACAAACTCTCGACTAACTGGGGAGTGTTGATAAAAGGAAAAGTAGTAATCAGTACAGAGTAGTAAAGGGTAGGTCACGCCTGAAAAATCCAACTGAATATTTTTGAAGAGGTGACTATTGTCTCTGTATTTTATTTACATGGACAAGAATTCATAGAACTTAAAGCAAATTACTGACTTATTTTGGAAATAAGTTGAACATCAGGACACAGGAGTGGGGATAATGGACAAGCACTCTCTAACTTGCACAATGTGAGTATTGGTGTCTGGCAAGGTTCTGTTGTGAAGCCTTAACCGTATTTGTTGACAAATCGGGTGATTGATTGAAAGCCACATATCCAAATTTACCTGACATTGCAACATTAACCAACATCTTAAGCACTAGAGGTGGAAGCATAACACTGGAGATATCAATGAATTATGTGAATGGGCAAAACTGCAGCAAATAAATGTTAATGTAAGTAAACGCCAGGTCATCCATTCTGAACCAATAAAAGATAGAACAAAGTACTCTTTACATAGTAAAAGCTAGAAAATAGACATCCAATTAGACTTGGGGGGGCAGGCCGTTCAAGTACAAAGATCATTAAGATATCATGAACAAGAAAATTACAGAAAATACCGAAAAGAGCGAATGAAGCAGAGTGTTTGGGAACTGTAATGTTACTGCACACCTTTCAATGCGCAGAGACTGCTCAATCATTAAGCAAATATTTGTCAGTAGCAATTCTTAGATCAAAGGCATTCCTCAATTCTAATTGTTTACAGAACAGGTGAGTGGAATGAAGACAGCTGCTCTGGTTCAAATAGTTTCACTGAAAGCAGACACTGGTGAGCAATCCAAAACACAGAATTAAGCAGGAAATATGGCAGCTAATATGGGGCAGCACGGTGGCTCAGTGCTTAGCACTGCAGCCTCACAGCGCCGGGGACCCGGGTTCGATTCCAGCCTCGGGCGACTGTCTGTGCGGAGTTTGCACATTCTCCCCGTGTCTGCAATGGGTTTCCTCCAGGTGCTCCAGTTTCCTCCCACAGTCCAAAGATGTGCAGGCTAGGTGGATTGGCCACGCTAAATTGCCCGTAGTGTTCAGGGGTGTGTGGGTTATAGGGGGATGGGTCTGGGTGGGATGCTCCAAGGGTCGGTGTGGACTTGTTGGGCCGACGGGCCTGTTTCCACACTGTAGGGATTCTATGAATTTGCAGAAACATAGAATGCATACGGTGCAGAAAGAGACTATTCAGCATCCCAAATAAACCCAGACCTCTATCCTAACCCCGCATTTTTCCCATGGCTAACTCACCTAGCCTACACATCCCTGGACTCTATGGGCAATTTAGCATGGCCAATCCACCCAACCTGTACCTCTTTGGACTGTGGGTGGAAACCGGAGCATCCAGCAGAAACCCACGCAGACACAGGGAGAATGTACAAACTCCACACAGATAGTCACCCGAGGCTGGGTTCAAATCCATCTCACTGTGTGGCAGCAGTACTAACCATAAGCACTGCACCACTCTAAGAAGTAATCACAAATTAGTTCTCAGAATTATTTTCACGTGTGTGTACAGACAAACGCAGAATTTGATCTCCACTGTGCACATAGAACAGTTGGTACACTGGTCAAAAATAAGGGCTCATGGTCTAGAATCAGGGGTTTAATTGATTGACTAAGGATAGCTTTGCACTATAGTGCAACACTGAGGCAGTCATCCTTGGAAAACGTTAATCAGGGAGGTGGAGCTGGTTTTAAGAGTACATTAAAAGATCCCATATCACTTGGAGAAAAAGGTAGTTCTCCTAGTCTCCTGCCAGCTTTCCTCCCTAAACCAGTGTCATTTACTCCACAGGGTTTCAACAGTATCTTCATCCTGCTGTTCACAACTTCAAGCTGTCCATCAAGGTCAATAGTTATTATATATCCTCTGCCTAGACAATACCACACAGAACGTAGCATGCCACCATCATACTGAACTATGCTCTCAGAGACATTTCAAAAAAATCAAATTATCCCAAGCAACAATTTAACAAGTTCTTCACCTCACTTTTTGCAGGACCCTGCTACTACAAGTCAGCAATATTACAATGTGAAGAAAGCCCAGCTTGCTGTACTATCAGACTTTGACACCTGATGTAAAAATGTTGGCTGCTAAGTAGTGTATCGTTACTGCTGCACAAAGTGGTAGCCTTGGACATGAGAGATTTCAACCAGACAAAGTGATGCCCCTTCCAAATTACCCAAAATATTTTTTCAAACTCATAAACGGTTGGAAAGTATCATTCCTATTTCCCGCCCTCATCATTTCTTCAGGGAAGACAATCAACAATTATTAATTCTCCCCACAGTCAACCCACAATCTGTTCACTACCAGATCAGCCTCTGTACCACTGAGATTTCCAGAGAACATTAATCAGGGATTAAACACAAGATCTTAGGGCTGCCTGATAGCACTTGAGACCCGGATTCAATTCCAGTTTTGGTTGACTGCGTGGAGTTTGCACATTCTCCCCATGTCTCTGTGGGTTTCTGCTGGATGCTCCAGGTTTCCTCCCACAGTCCAAAGACGTGCAGGTTAGGCGGGTTAGCTACATTAAATGCAGGGTTACAGGGATAGGGTGGGTGGGCTGGTTCTGATGGTATGCTCTTTGGAGGGTCACTGCAGACTAGATGGGCCAAATGGCCTCTTTCCACACCATAGGGATTCTGTGATGCTTTCTGGTCTGACGGTTGAGTGCCACATTAAGCAGTTTTTCCGCATCCAACAAGCGATCAGGAGATTTCTGACGACAGTGCAGCTGAGTCTCAATTCTTTCAACTACAGCAAGAAACCAGGGAGGTGAAGGAAGACAAACCAAGGGGGTGAAGGGTTTATCCCAATTTTTCACGAGGCCACAAAAAGTGACTGACAGAAGTCAAAAAGGCAGCTGCTAAGAGTTACAATGAGCTCTGGGAAAGGAGAGATCCACTGGCAAGAGTCAACTAGAACATTAATATACCAAATCAGATAAGATAGAAGTAGAGAGATACTGTTTAATTTATGGAAGAAAAGAGCATTATCAGCAGAGTTTGAACTGCTCGATAACCTACAAATTTAACAAAAAACACTGGTCAGCTTAGTGTTATCAAGTATTTTGACATACTGTGTATGACCGTTTATGTTGAATGGATCATCTCTACTACCACCCCAGCAGCTAGTTTTAGGCCATCTGTACTTTGTCACACACCCTTCAAAACACAGTCCAAGCCTGTGAAAATTAAAGATCTCAATGTGAATTTGGTCAGATGTTTTGGTCAATAAACCTTTTGCACAATGATTTTGAGCGCAGAGCGGTAGTTTGGTTAGATAGATTGGTTCCTTGGCCAAAACACAAGTTAACTAACTGGCCTGTAATCACACAGATTATCACTCGCTCCTTTTAAACAACTGTACAATTATGTCAGTCCTCCAATCCTTTGGCAGCATTGCTGTAGCCAGAGAGGATTAAAATATTGTGGTCAGAGCTTCAGATTCTTTCAACAACCTGTGTCTCTGGCAATTTATCCACTTCCAAAATTGTCAAACTTTTTATACTTTCTCTCTTACCATGCTCATTACATCATTATTTCACATTCTCACTCCGTAACCACATCATCAGCATCGGTCCCCTTGTTTCTGAAAGCAACTGCCAAACACTCATCAAGAACCTCATTCACAATCCACCTCTAAAGATAGGTCATGTTCTTAGCCCTTAATAGACCCTGTCATTTTCTGGGATATCCTCTTGCCCATTATGAGCTTGTAAAGGATAATTAGGAATGCTTCAGTTTTACCTACCAGTATTTTTCCATGTTCCCTTTACTGCTTCCCTAAGTTTCCCTTTTAATTTCACCACTATCCCTTTTCTAGGCTCTCTGCAACATTAAGCTATTACTATCTGACACAGGCTTCCCTTTTTAGCCTCATTTCACACTGCATGCAGTTCTGCATCTAGGAAACACTAGATTTGGCTGTCCCACCCTTGTTCTTTGTGAAAATATGCTCATCCTGAAATCTTTGAAACAAATTGTGAATGCCTCCCATTGCTCTGTCACCAATTTACTCTGCAAGTAGCTGCTCCAGTCCACTTTTGTTAAAATCACTCGTCGGCATAGTGAAATTTGCCTTCTCCCAACTTAGAACCTTTACTCCTACTTTTGCCTTTTCTTTTTCCACAGCTATCAACTGAATTATGATCAATACCATCAAAAACTCTCCCGATGCATGCTCTTTCACCAGCCCAGCCTCATTCCCCAAAACTAAATTCAGAAAGGTGATGGGGGTGGTGATATACTGACTAAAAAAACTTTGAATGCAATTTAGGAATTCAAAACCCCGCACTTTTACTCCAAATACCATCCCTCTCTCTGGCAACAATCTTAAGTAATAAAAACAAAGTGCTGGAGAAACTCAGCAGGTCTGGCTGCATCTGTGGGGAGAGAAATAGAGTTAATATTTTGAATCCAGTGTGACTCTTCTTTGGATCTGTTCACAAACTTGGTGTCACATTGTGTAATTACAAAGTCTGATCTCACAATCAATCACCAAGATTACCTGTTTCCAGTTCTTTAATAATGCCACATTGACCCGGTTTCCTGATGTAAAAACTTCCATTTGTCATGTCTAGTCTCAACTTTCAAATGTACTCCAGTCCAACCTCTTAACACTACCCTCCAACTATTCAAAATTCAAACATCTTAACTCAGCTAGTCCCAGCCCCCGTATCACAATGGTGAAGAAACTCAGCAAGTCTGGCAGCATCTGTGGAGAAACAAAAACAGTTTCCGAAGAACAATCATACTGATTGAAAACATTAACTTTGTTTTTCTCTTTGCAGATGCTGCCAGAGTGTTTCTGCAGCATTCTGTATTCCAACCAGATTTCCAGGATCTGCAGTACCTTGCCTTGAGCTGATGCCCTTTCACCCATGCTTGCTGACCTCAACACAGTTTTCAGCTCCCTCCATCATCTTGTCATTCCCCATCTCCGTAACCTCCTGCAGCTCACAAACCTCAATCCGAAATGTCCACACTCCCCTAATTCAGGTTTCAAGTACCTCTGATTTCAACTGTGCCAGTGGCAATGTTTCAAATTCTAGAGTATCTTGCTTATAGTTCTCTGTCTCACTTTCCTTCCTTAAAACTCGCCTAAACCTCCCTTACACCAAGCAATTAGTCATCTGACCTAACATCTCCTCAGATGACCGAGGCATCTGTCAGAAATATACCTCCAAATTTACTCTTCTGTCTCCCTAGGACTGTTTGGATAATCATACTTCCATGTGTCAGTCTGCATCCTCAGCTCACCTGCTTTATTCACATTAAGGGAAACCAAACTCCTTCTTTAAAAGTAAAATATTGCGGATGTCGCAAATCTGAAAACAGAAAATGCTGGAAACACTTGCAGTTCCAGCAGTGTTTGTGGAGGGAAATCTAGAGTTATGTCTTTGAACCAAATATGACTCTTACTCAGGTCCACTAAGTCACATTTGGGCTTTTTTTTGTCCCATGTCAAACGTTTTTGCTTTCCAAAATTCTCTGAATTTTCTGCTTTGCACATTAAGTTTTGCTTCCTTCCCTGTCTGAAGCTACCCACATTCCCTCTTCAACTTGCTTAAACATTAGTTTATCAGAGCTGAGTAAATATCAGTATTAATACTAGTGGCCAATCTCCTGCAATCTCTAGTTCCGAGATAACTGGCATTGAAAGGTCAGGAACTATTTACCCAACCAAACATTTCTCAGGACTATAAAATTTAATCGACAAAACAGGACATGGATAAGAGAGGTCATCTAGATTACTTGGTAACATGCTCCATCACATCAAGGAACTACAGCCTAAATGTCTTCAAGGTTTTTGTATGCATCGAATGGTGTCTTGGCTCAATCAAAGTATTGCTCGGTGTTGTGATGACATTCTTCACAACATCTGTCTCAAGTTTTCCTTTCACCCATGGCCCTTATTTTGAGAATCCCTGAAACAGTACTACAGCAAAAGATGACTGTCATTTCATGTTGTATAGATTTCTAACAAACTCACCTTTTGCCAAGTCGAAGAGGTCAGTTACCAGACTATCCTCATAATTCAATTCTTCATCACTCAGTTGGACCTTGAAAGTCAACTGTGCACCCTAATCATGGCTAGAATGTCTTAATATCCCTCATTCTGTTAATCAACAAAACTAAAAACTAAAAAATACTCAAGCAGCAGTGACCCATAAAGGATCTGATCCAGCTGCACATTATTAAAAGGCTGTAATATAAACATAGTTTACATGTGAAGTGATGAAGTTAGTTAAGTTTTTGGAAGATTGGAACAAGCCATTCTGAATAATGATACTTTGCATCTTCTGAGGAGTTACCTAGTAGCCATTGTGGTCATGGGTGGGAGGAGGAGGAGGAAGTATTGACATATGGAAATGAAATCTGCCAATGACAATGTAAAGGAGTCCGAACTCTCAAATTTTAATGTGCTCACTAGACAAGCAACTGTATGCTCATAGCTAAGCATATCCCAACACAACCTTTGCTAGATGTGACAGTGTAATGAAACATTCTAGTCACTTTGTTCTCTGCTCATCTGATCAATTAACAATCACAATCGGGCACCTTTCTGCTTAATGTTTAACTAACAGAAATTTGTTTCACACTTTGAGTGCATTTCAAATTTAATTGACAATAGGTAAAGAATGTACTACTGAACATACCACTTTTAGAACAAGAAAATTAATTCACCTTATAAAAATAATGGAGACATAAATTAGTAAATTTAGTTCTTAGATTAAGTTCTAGAGCTAATAACAAAAATACAGCACCTCAGCCAGAACAAAATGAGGCCATTAACACCATCTTCGCAAAGAAGTTAGTTCAACTTGAGTGATCTATTTGATTACAGGTATTTATTCAACTTGCTCCCCCACTATCATTATGGTGTTGGCTCACATTAGTGAATTAGTTCTGAAGCATCATCTAACCAGTTGTTGCAAATGTTTTTGATACTTCCATCTTTGCAATGCTCACTGGGATAACAAACAACGTCATGCAAAACCTAACACACAATCCAACCAAAGAAGATACAATCAAGTTATCGAATGGGACACTACAACAAAGGAGTAAACTGAAAACAAGATGTGGACCAAATGTGGCATGCTGGGGTACAGCAGGCAACTTGGATCACAAATCTCTCCACCACTGGGTTGACCTAGTGTCATACCCATTATCACTGGGGGAGACTGGTGATGGGCAGATTGGATGGACCTTGGCTTTGTTGTACCTTGTAATTTCTAACAGCAGATAAAGGATGCCTCTTGAATATATGGGCAATGTTCCCATTATTCTTTCCAAAAATAAATTAAAAATTAGCAAAACTACTCAATTTCCACTTTGAAAACAAAATTCTCACCTCAACTTCAATTTGTTCCTGTACATCATCCAGCAACTGGACCATAAGTTGGACCCCTCTGCCCCGGGTTTTGAGAGACGATGCCAGAGAGAGGCTTTGCCCTGGCTCCAATGTACTGATCGCTGCATTTGTCTGTGTTCCAAGTCGAGCCCCTGGAGTCTGCAACACTCGATATGTTCCTTCCATCTCATCCATTACTCACCAACGGGCAGATGTTGTCTAGACAAGAGAAACTATCAAGTTTATACATTTGCCAGATCATGGCCAAACTATGCACAAGTTACTTTGGTGCAAAATACCCTTTTGTTTAAAATTGATATTTGCCAGTATCACATTACAACTAAAACCGGGGAGATAGACAGAAGTGCAAACCACTGATGCACTAAAGATTGTACCAGGCCAGCGTCATAAACTATTCTAATAAACTCTCTTCTATTTACACTTCTGACAAAGGAACCATTTACAAACTAATCATTCAGCCTACTCAAGTGCACTCACATCTGTGTATTTCCTACTATCTCTATCTATCCAATCTCATCACATACAGATTGTACTACTTTGCTTGGAGATGGGGAAAGTCATGTCACTTAAAAAGAATGAACAGATATTAGTGAGAGGTACAACACGATCTTGTAGTAGGCAGAGAATAGAAAGACACAAATGCATTTACATAGCACCTTTCACTTTCTCCAGCAATTTCTGTTTTTGTTTCTGATTTACAGCATTTGCAGGTCTTTCAGTTTTTACAAGTCACCACCTCTTCTTCAAACAGTGCTGTTAAATGCAAGAGTACCTTCTAGTGAAGAGCTCTCTCATGGTTTCGCAGCAAGGATGGTGGCCACATATACATTTAGGTTCTAGGATCTGTTCCAAGTTACCTAATCACTGCTGGAAAAGCAGTGGAGGTGTTAAAATCAAAGGCCACACAAGAGAAAAGGCAAAGAGACAAAGAAATGCAGACACTGGAAGGTTGAAACAAAAACAAAGTGCTGGAGAAACTCAGTAGGTCTAGCAGCATCTGTGAAGAGAAAGCAGAGTCATTGTTTCAGGTCGAGTGACTCGTCTTCAGAACTTGTTCCGATGGCATCGAGATACTGCTGCAACAACCAAGAAACACCCAATAAGTCCACAATTTGAAAAAGCAAACCTGGACTCACCCACTGGACTGCTGATCTGTCATCATCCGAACCCTCTGCATCTACTCGCACCAAATGTTTGACCCCAAAACCTTTCTGCTAATTTATAATCTCCAACTTCCTTTCTGAAACATAACCTATAGACCAATACTCTCACTCAGCCTTTAAAAATTTTAAGCACCAAAATTGCTTCGCGGACTGTCTGTCAATGATAATAACCTCATGTGTATGGAACATGAACAAAGTTCATACAGTTTTACACAAAAACAAGAGCTTTGGTCTCATATTCACTGGTAAATTTACTGAAAATTTGATTTTCCAAGTCAACTGTTCAGAATGTTTGTTTGTAGGATACTTCTGAAACACTTGTCACTGCGCTCCTGGCTAATTCTAAGATTACATTGAAGATTGGAGGCTTAAAGATAGATCGACAGCCATGACAACACATCTCCCAAACCAGTCCAGCCTCTGTTTGATGCTCGATCTAAAACATAGTAACTCTGAAGTTCAATACTTCACTGGGACTGGCCTGGCTTAGGAACCTGGAATTTTGAACTGAAATCCTGGAGTGGAACTCATGCAAGTGAACAGTTCATACAATCTCACCCTTTTAATCCCACCAAATCAAACCAGCTTCAACGCCTAGCACCACATTATACCACACTGCCAGCCACAACCCTGCCCACACCTCCTGGTCCAAATCCAGCAGTGTGTTAGAGTAATTAGTACTCTGACAAAGACAAGCAACACTTAACCACACTGTTCTTTGTTCCCCTGAATTTATTTTCACTATCCTTTAAGTCTCGATGTTTCCACTCCCACCATCGTTACGCTTCTCCTCTCCCTCTCCATCTGATCCACCCCTCCCTCCCCATATACCCCTCCCCCAT
>NC_063344.1:68589856-68610497 GCF_021869965.1 Rhincodon typus | reverse complement strand
CCCCCCCCCACCCTCGCTCCCTCTCCCTCTCCTGATCTCCGCCCCGCCCCCGCTCCCTCTCCTGATCTCCCTCCCCATCCCGCTCCCGCTCCCGCTCCCTCTCCCACCTCGTCTTCCACCCGCTGTGTCCCCCTCCCCATTCTCTCCCTCTCCCCCTCACCTCCGCCCTCAGCACTGCTCCTACCACCCACTCTCCGGCGCCGCCATCTTCCCCGCACACCCGTACCGATCCCTGATTGGCTGCGCTTGCTGCCAGGGCTCCCAATGGCGATGCACGGCGCCCTGCCAGGTTTCCTATTGGCGGAAAGGAAACGCCATTCCTCGATTCAATTGGATGAGATGTAAGAGCGGACGATCATTGGGTTAGAACTGCAGTTCGGCGCATCCTATTGGTTGAAAGTGAGGCCCTGATTGCGGAGTGAAGGGAGAGACAAGGGGCCGGGCACAGAGAGAGAGAGAGAGAGAGAGTTGGGGGGGAGAACGGTGGAGGAGGGAACGAAGGAAATAAGGAAGAGAGAGAGAATGATTGAATGAAGGAAGGAAGGAAGACAGACAGGGTGGGGGAGTCCGGTGGAGGAGGGAACGAAGGAAATAAGGGAAAGGGAGGGAATGAAGGAAGGGAGAGATATGAGAGAGGGAGGGTATAATAATTCAGGAAAACTGACTGGAAAGGAACATTGTTTACCATTGAACACCAAAATAGAGCTACTGTCCGAGGCGTACGAAAGTTAGTCCTGGCCTGGCTGCTTTATGAAGGGCTCAGGTGATGAGCTCTAGCTGGGCAGACCATCACTTGTTATCAAGCTCATACCCAATGAGCTCCATAGGGAGATTAGTTAGGTATTCCCCATGGATGTTGTCAGGGTTATCACGTCTGTCCCCTTCCAAGTCCAAGGGATCCCCTCACTTCTTTGACAATGTTGCTCCGCCCTCAGGCCCCATTCCTGTTGCTTTCTGGGTCTGGTCTGGTCTGGGTTTGGTTGGAGGTGGTGTGTGCTAAGTAGGTGAAGACAGCAGGGGGTTCGTCTTAGGTGCCGACCTCCAACTGAGCATCTGCCACCTCTGTCTGCATCTCTGAGTCCTCGTGGTCTCCGGACAGGCTCTTGAGCTTTTAGTCGGCAGAATTTCCTGTCCTGGAGTTGGTGCAAAGGATGCCAATGGTGGTATGTGTTGAAATAATCGCTTGTGTAGAGAGCTAACAAAGCTGGTGGGCATGTCTTTTTTGAGGCCTTCTGCCTGGTTTTGACTATGTTTGACACCAGTTCTGATTTTTAAAGGATAAGTCCTGGAATCCATGGAGAGCCATCACTGAAGCCCCTGATGTGGACTCTGCCTGGCCTATGCTTGTGGCCCCTTTTCTGGGCTCCTTGTTTTACTCCAGCCTTGTCCCATTGCCCATCCCCAAGCTTGGGAAAGTTCAGGCTAAGCCTAGTCCGAAGGTGTCAGCCCATCAGTCGTTCCGCTGGGGCTACTCCCGTCAGCATATGCAGTATTGGCCTGTAGTTGAATAGGAAACTGGCAAGGTTCATTTCCAAAGAGCCATGTAGCTTGCTTTCTCATGTTACTTTTGAATACCTGGAACACCCGCTCAGCAAGCCCTTTTCAGGATGGGTGGTAGGGTACCATGTGGATGTGCCATACCTGTTTGTTTTCACAAAGGTCTGAAACAACCTCCCCCCACACCTGGGAAATGGGGTCCCATTGTCTGTTACAAGGACCTCGGGTATAGCATGGGTACTAAAGGATTGGCACAGCTTTTCTATGGTGTTGTAAAAGGTTGTAGAAGCATTCGGTGCATTTCAATTCATTTTGAATGGCTGTTGATAAGGATTAAGAATATAGTGCTCATAAATGGCCCAGTGAAACCTGCATGTACCCCCACCCAGGGTCTCCCCGTCCATTCCCATGGGTGCAGTGAGGTTGCTAGTGGGGCCTCCTGGTTTTCCTGGCAGGTTTTGTACCAGATCTTCCAGTGTCCTTCCCATGACAGTGGCTCCCTTGCTCCCCCCCCCCCACCCCCCCCAACAACCCCAACCCCAGGCCCCTTTCCCAATAGCTTCTGTGGACGAACCCAACGCATTGACCGTGGCCCACTGTCTATAGTGATCTAGCCAGATAGCCCTGGTTCAGATGTGCCCAGACCCCTGACTGGTCATCCCCCGACTGAGTTAGCCCCAGCCCCCAGACCATCCAGTATGGAGCCACGGGACTGACTGTGACCCACTCCCCAGAGGAGAGGCATGGAGCCCCCCAACCAAGAACACTCCAACCAGACACCTCACTGTGGACTGGTCTCAGAGGGTGTCCTTGAGTCAGGGAGTCAGGAGCCCCTGGCTGCCTGTTTGCTGCACATGCAGTGTGTTTGCTGTGTGCTAGCTCTGATTGACAAGACATGACAGAAGGGATTTTGCAAGCATGCAGAGAGGCACCAAGTTTTTTGATTTTAAAAATATACTTTATTCATAAAAAATCTTTATATACATACACAGTCACAAAAGCAGTTCAGTCTGGACAGTCTTTACATATGGAGAACAAACAAACATTGGAGTTTGACTTTCCCAATAGTTCCAACAACCCAAAGGCATTTCTTATGCAACATATCATTTACATATATTTGAGGCACTGAGAGGGTCTGATAATTGAATGGACCTCCAATGTATTTTGGCAGAAAGACCTCAGACCGTGGTCTTTCCCCACTGCCCTTGGTGACAGCTGCCCCAAGCTTTAGTGTGTCCCTCGGCATGTAGTCCTGGATCTTGGAATGTGCCAGTCTGCAACGCTCAGTCAAGGTCAACTCCTTGTTCTGGAAAACCAACAAGTTTCGGGCAGGCCAAAGGGAGTCTTTTACTGAGTTGATGGTCTTCCAGGCACAGTTATAGAGTCTTAGTTACAGAGCCATACAGCACAGAATCAGATCCTTTTGGTTCAACCAGTCCATGCCGAACATTATCCCAAACTAAACTAGTCCCACCTGCCTGCGCTTGGCTCATATCCCTCCAAACCTTTCCTATTCATGTATCTATCCAAATGTCTTTTAAACATTGTCACTGGACCCACATCCACCACTTCCTCAGTAAGTTCATTCTACACACAAACCACTCTCTGCGTAGAACAGTTGCCCCTCATGACTTCTTAAAATCTCTCTATCACCTTAAAAATATGCTCCTTAGTCTTGAAATCCCTCTTCCTAGGGAAAAAGCACCTACCATTAACCCTGTCTATATCCCTCATGATTTTCAACCTCCTGCACTTCAGTTAAAAAAAAGCCCAGCCTTTATAACTCCAAACCTTCCAAACCAAGCAACGGTCTGGTAAATCTCTTCTGAAAACTCTCTAGCATTATAATATCTCTCCTATGACAGGGCGACCAGAACTTGACACAGTATTCCAGAAGAGGCCTCATCAACATCCTGTACAACCTAATGTTTGCCTCAGTGTTTTTCCCGAGGACCAGACCGTACAGCACAGAGTCCTGCATCATGGAGCTGCTCAGGATGAACCCCAACAAAAAACCCTCCGAACTTCCTTTGTAAAGGAACATTCCAGAAGGCAATGTGTTGTCTCAATCTCCCTGCAGCCAATTCGAGGGCAATGTGTGGTTGGTTCAGTCTGTGAGCTGGCTCCTGGTCCCTTTCAATGTCAGTACATTCCACAGTGTAAGTCTGTGCTTCCAGAGCAGCATGCCAGAGATTTCAGAGTGGTACCACAACAGTCATGAGGGGTTGTCCAATATCAATATCATGTTAGGTACCTGCTCTGATTTCCAAACTCAGTTTCCTCAGTGTTGAACTTACTTGCTGTGATAATCAGCTGAACATTAATGAGGTCGGTCATGCCACTAACAAGATGTTTTGTTCCTCCAGCTCCACACTGTGTTACCTCTGACTCTACCATTGGCAGTTCTTACTGTGTCTGAATGAGTTTAAGCAACAATACTCCCCTTTAATTGGCAATTCGATGCTGCCTAGCATGATCCTCGCCACGCTACTTGTGAAAAGTTTAAAAAAACAGAGTAAAGGGGCTTTTTTGTGGTGCACTGGTAGCGCCCCTACCCCTGGACTGGGGGGCCTGGTTCAAGTCCCACCTGTTCCAGAGGTGTGTAATAACATCTCTGAACAGGTTGATTAGAAAATTAGGTTAAATAAAGAAAAACAGAGTTAGATGCTGCCATGTAAAAACAAGCCTCACTAGACTTCTTGTCCAAAATTTGCCACAAATTTTGCCACAGCCCACGTGGCTCAGACTCCTATTGGATTCCATTGTCTGCTGGAGGCAAATACCATGTTTGCAACTGTCAATTACAGATCAATATTTATGCAAACCCTATCCAACTGCAGTCATCCTCCCTCTGTGTTTTCTGGGCCATGTGACCTATCAATATAAAACTCCCTTTAATGTTTCTTGATATCTGGCTTTGCAAAATTTCACACTTTCCAGCTTCATTCCCATTCACACTTGAGGGTCTCACCTGCTTCCAGCATTTCGTCAACACATCACCCTCCCGGAATCTTTAATTCCAGCTCCCCATTGCTGCTTTTATAAAAGATTCTGCTGCAAAACTGCAGATCTTAAAGTTAGAAAGAGGTCAGGAGCCAGGACCAAAGGAAACGCGAAGTGAATTGTTAGCAACAGTTGGCTCGTCGAGAATTGTGAATTAAATGCAGTCCTGCATACTACTTCAGGCAGCATCTTCAAATCACTACAATGGCAAATAACTAGATGCATTTAAATTTACCTCAAACAATTCTAAGATTTTAGCAAAAGCAGACGCCCCTCTTTGCAAGGCTAGCCAAAGGAAACATTTCCCTATCGAAATAAAAGGCTGGTGATTATAACTATCACACCAAACAGGCCTGCAGCAAGCAATTAACATATAATTTTAAATCCCCTTTATACCTGACGTACTGTATACTGTTCAGATGTTCCAATGTTTCAGCGTCTATGTCTTTAAGTCTTTAAAATTAGGACTGAAATGATGATAAAATACATTTAAAGTGATGGGGATGTGGTGGTTTGGGAGAAAAGACTTTGACATGCAGACAGCCACAGGCTCACCATAAATGACTCTGAGCATATAACTGTCGATTGGGTATAAATATTGACATTTTAGAGGCAGCCGGGCAAATTTTACGCTTTTTTTTGCAGTGACCCTGTTGTCAACAATTTCCATTAAGTGTAGAGATAAAGCTCTACGATACCTGAAATCGTTCCACTGTATCTACCGTCTCCCTGGCATTGTCCTCCCAGTTCTCTCAGTCTGATACCCCCTGCTAGTCAGTGATTTATGTTGTAGTGAAATGAACAGTTTTCAATAGACTTCCACAGTGCAAGTGAATGTAAGATACAGGATTGGGGCTGTGTGGGTCATCCTAAACCTGATGCCTCGTGAGTCTGTCCTACTTGCTTCAGCCCTGTGAAGGGGTAGTAAGGGATAGAGCTGGGTAAAAGCCGATGGAGAGAGCAGCAATCAGATGAGATGGAGAAGATTAGAGATGGTTTCTGAACAACATTATTGCTGACCTAGAGCACTCAGGTCAATTGGCTTGTTGGTCTGCTGTGGAAATCCATCTTCTAACAAACAGATGGAGGCTTCGAATACAGTTGTCCCTTTTGCCAGGGGAGGGGGGAAAACAAAATACAGACAGACCCACCCCAGTAGGTGCATCCTCATCATTTTGGTTGGTGTCAGTGCATCCTGAAGCAGGGATGTGGGTATGAATGTGAATTTCAGTGGATAACTGATCAAACAGAGGAAGCAATAGCAGAAAAACTCCAGGAGAGTCGTCTTTTTTCTCTTTAATGCTCCCAATCCTGTCTCTTTTAATAAATAAGCAAAAATACAATGGATGTTGGAAACCTGAAACAAAAACAAAGAATGCTGGAGAAACTCAGCAGGCTGGCAGCATCGGTGGAGAGAGAGAAACAGAGTTAATGTTTTGTGTCCAGTGACCCTTCTGCAGAACTGAAGAAATTCTGAAGAAGTAGATCATATCAGACTCAAAACATTGACTCTGTTACTCACTCTCCTGACCTGACCTGCTATCACTGTTAATATTGCACGCTGTTACCCTTTTCATCATTATCCTGCCTTCTACCCCCTCACCACTTTGTCCTGGCCCCAGCCTTCCTCCCTTTTCTAGCCTCTGTACTTGTGTTTATTGCATCTCTAGCTTTTTTATGGTTCTGGAATAAGGTCACTGACCTGGAGTGCTAATCCCTTTTCTCTCTCCACACATACCACCGACCTGTTAAGTATTAGAATCATAGACTGTCTTCAGAATGAGTCCGTAGGTGGCTGTACACTCTGATACAGCTACCACAGGCTCTGTTACACTTGGGACAGAAGGTGGTTGTGGGAAGGGGTGGGTGGGACATTGGTTTGGCAGAGCGCTCCTTTCACTGTTTTCGCCCGGCTTCTGCTTTTTCCCAGCGGCAAGCCTCAAGGTGCACAATGCCTTCAAGGATGCTCCTCCTCCATTTTCGACTGTCTCAGGCTAGTGATTCCCAGGTTTGTGTGGGAATGCCGCACTTCCCCAGTGAGGCCTTGAGGGTATCACTGGAGCATTTCCTCTGTCCACCTGGGGCTCATCTGCCATTTCGAAGCTGGGAGTAGAGCATCTGTTTGGGGAGTCTCGTGTCAGTCCTGCAGACAATGTGCCCAGCCCATTGTAGCTGATCAAGGGTGGTCAGTGCCTCGATGCTGGCCTGGTTGAGGATGCTGCTGTTGCTACATCTGTCTTCCCAGCGGATTCACAGGACCTTGCACAGGCAGCGTTGGCGGTATTGCTCGAGCACCTTGAGACTATCCACATCTCAGAGCAATATAACAGGGCAGGAACCAACACAGCTTTGTAATCCATGAGTTGGTGTCGGATCTGATGTTGTTGTCCTTGAACACCCTGTGGCCGAATGCTGCGCCAACGCATTAGCAGACAGCCACAGGGTCACTAAAAATAACTCAATATCAGCGTTGATCGGGTATAAATGTTGACATTTTATAGGCAGAGGGGCAGATTTTACGCTTTTATTTTGCAGTGATGCCATCAACAACAATTTCCACTAAGTGCAGAGCTAAAGCTCCACGATACCTGCAATCATTCCACTGTATGTACCATCTCCCTGGCATTGCCCTCCCAGTTCTCTCAGTCTGATACCCCCTGCTGGTCAGTGATTTATGTTGCAGAGAAATGAACAGTTTTCAAACAAACTTCCACAGTGCAAGTGAATGTAAGAAACAGGATTGGGGCTGTGTGGGGACATCCTAAAGCTGATGTCTCGTGAGTCTGTCCTACCTGCTTCAGCCCTGTGAAGGATTAGTAAGGGATGGAGCTGGGTAAAAGCCGATGGAGAGAGCAGCAATCAGATGAGATGGAGAAGTTTGGAGATGGTTTCTGAACAACGTTATTGCTGACCTAGAGCACTCAGGTCAAATGGCTTGTTCCCCTGCTATGGAAATCCATCTACTAGCCTACAGATAGAGGCTTCAAATACAGTTGTCCCTTTTACCAGGGGAGGGGGGAGCTGAGAATACAGACAGGCCCCTCCCGAGTAGGTGCATTCTCATCATTCTGCATTCTGGTTGGTGTATGAATGTGAGTATCAATAGGTAACTGGTCAAACATGAGGAAGAAATAGCAGAAAAGCTCTGGGAAGAGTTGTCTTTTCTCTTTAATTATCCCAATTCCGTCTCCTTTATTCAGAAAGCAATAATACTGTGGCTGTTGGAAATCTGAAACAAAAGCAGAGAAACTCAGCAAATCTGGCAGCTTCAGTGGAAAGAGAGAAACAGAGTTAATGTTTCAAGCCCAGTGACCCTTTTACAGAACTGAGGAAATTCTGAACAGTGGCTGATATCGCACTCAAAACGTTAACTCTGTTTCTCTCTGTCCACAGATGCTGCCTGAACAGCTATCACTGTTAATATTGCATGTTGCTACCGCTTTCATCACTATCCTGCCTTCAACCCCCTCACCACTTTGTCCTGGCCTCCGCCCTTCTCCTTTTTCTAGCCTCTGTACTTGTATTAATTGCAGCTCTAGATTTTTTGTGGCTCTGGGATAAGGTCACTGACCTGGAGTGCTAATCCCTTTCTCTCTCTACACATGCCACTGAACTGTTAAGTATTAGAGTCATAGAAACAGGGCCTTCGGCCCAAGTCATCCATGCCAACCTGGTTTCCTAAACTGAACTTGTCCCATGTGCCTGCATTTGGCCCATATCCCTATAAACCTTTCCTATCCATGTACCTGTCCAAATGCCTTTCAAATATTGTAGTTGTAGCAGCTTCCACCACTTCCTTTAGCAGCTCTTTCCATATACACACTGCCCGCTGTCTGAAAAAGCTGCCCCTGAGGTCCCTTTTAAATCTTTCCCCTGTCACCTTACACCCATGCCACTAGGTTTGGGCTCCCCTACCCTGGGGAAAAGACCTTGGCTATTCACCTTATCTATGCCTCTCACAAGCCTCCTACGCTCTGGGGAAAACAAAATCCCAGCCTATCCAGCCTCTCCTTATAACTCAAACTCTCCAGTCTGAGTAACATACTTGTAAATTTTTTTGCACCCTTTCCAGTTTAATAACATCGTTCCTATAGGAGAGTGACCAGAATTGTACTCAGTACTCCAACTATGGCCTCGTCGTGTCTCGTACAGCCATAATATGACATCCCAACTTCTGTACTCAACACACTGACTGACGAAAGCAAGTGTGCCAAATGCCTTCTTCACCAGCCTGTTTATCTGTGACACCAAAGTATTTCCAGCTTACAGTTTACTGTTTAGATTGAGCACGCTGGTGAATTTTCACTGTACTCCAACTGGGGTCAATGTATTCTTTCTAATGTTAAACAGCTGTGGCGAAATGTCCTCTCCCTTACCAGCTAGCCCTCTCTAAATTACAAATCCGGCTGCAACGCCAGCAAACAGGACCTCTCCTGGGATTGGAGACCCCCGGGGCAGGGTGCAGAGGTTTGCAGTATCACTGCCATCAGAATCACAACCACTGGGGACCCTGGTTACGCAGAGAGAGCCAGTCCAGAGCTTCATGGGGTGGATTGGCCCTCAGTGAGCCTCTCCGTGCAATGCCATAACCATCAAATGCAAACCAAATGACCCCCCTCCACATCTGAGACCAAAAATCCCCAAGAGTGCACAAGCAGCTTCTACATGTTCCCCAAGTGGTGACTGACTCATCCACTTCTGGTGGGTGTGTGTGCGTGCGCATGTGTGTGTGCACGTGTGTGTGAGAGAGTGTGTGTGTGTGTGTGTGGGTTTGCCTGTGTATGTGTGTGTGCGTGCGCGTGTGACTGTGTGGGAGATGTGTGTGCATGTGTGAGTGGGTGGGTGGATGGGTATGTATGTGTATGGTAGGTGTGTGTGTGTGTGTCCGGGTGCATGTTTGTGTGCATGCGCGCGCGTGTGTGTGTGTATGTCTGTGTGTGTAAGGGAGGTGTGTGTGTGTCAGTTTGTGTAGCTGTGTGCTTGTGTGTCTGTGTTCATGTGTGTTTTTGTGAGAGCTTGTTTTTGTCTATTTGTGTGGCGGGGGGAGTTGAGTGTGTGGGCTTGTGTGTGTGTGGGTTAGAGTGAATGTGTGTGGGTGTGTTGGCATGTGCGTGGGGTGGTGGGTCAGTTAAGGGTGCTATCTAAATGCAAAAACAGAGGTGAGTGGGAAATCTGGAACCCACCTCCCCCAGAAGGCTGTGGAGGCTATAATCCAAACCCGACATTGATTGGTTTATGTGTGTGAGATAGTGAAGTGAAATGGACTTGCAGTACAGATAGGTCGGGATCTATGCCTGTGCCTGAGCTGGATTTAACGATTGAATGGCCTGCTGTTTCTGTGTTCCCAATTAGCATCATGTTTCTCCTCTTTGCATACACTGACGAGACATGAATATCCAGTTTGCATTTCAGGTGTGGTGCTGTGTCACACTTACAAAGAGCCCTTGCAGCATTTGGGTGACATACTTTTTTAACAACCCGCAGCAGCCCACAATCTCCTTGCCTTCCTTCTCTCTGATTTACAAGAACGGCCTTCAGGGTGAGATACTTCAGCTCTGGGGAAAGATCGGAGAAGTTGGGGTTGTCTTCCCTGAAGAGAAAGCTAAGAGGAGAGAAGTTTACAAACCTATGTGGAGCCTGGACAGAGCAGACAGGGAGAAACTGTTCCCACTTGTAAACTGATTGAGAACCAGATGGCACAGTTTTAAAGTGTCTTGCAAACAAAGAAACGGTGTTTTTTAAAATAATCCCTACAGTATGGAAACAGGCCCTTCAGCCCAACAAGGCCATGCCAGCCCTCTGAAGAGGAGCTCACCCCCTCCCTGTAACCCTACATTTCCCATGGCTGACCCACCTAACTTACACATCCCTGGACACTATGGGCAATTTAGCATGGCCAATCCACCGAACCTGCACATGTTTGGTCTGTGGGAGGAAATCAGAGCACCCGGAGGAAACCCACACAGACACAGGGAGAATGTGCAAACTCCACACAGTCTGAGGGTGGAATTGAACCCAGGCCCCTGGTGCTGTGAGGCAGCAGTGCTAACCACTGAGCCATAATATAAGGCAAAGAATTTTCACACAGCAAGTAGTTAGAGTCTTGGATGCACTGCCTGGAAATATGGTGCAGGCAGGTTCAATTGAAGCATTCAGGAGGGTGGTGGATTTTTTTTCAGTAGAAATAATGACCAACTTTACAGGTTAAAGGGGGAGGAGGTTGGCACTAAATTAAAATGCTTGCAGAGTCAATGCAGGCAGCGTGGGCCACTGGCCTCCTACTGAACCAGAGCAATTCTGTGAAAAGCTTTAGCAAGTTTTAGGGCCAAAGACACCTGTTCCCCAAAGCCAAGCTACACTCCCCACATCTCTTTACCAGAGCTCATGTCTCAAATCACTCATAAACTACATCCCACAATGCGATGGTGGTCAGAGGAGAGTGGGTATCCAGACACTAACCTCAAAGCCGTGATTTAATTAATCAACAGTTCTGCTTCTACCCAGCAAGCATCAAGGCATTAATTCCCTAAATAAAGCCAACTCCACAATAGCTGGTGAGCTGATTCCCATCTGACCAGATTGCAGGATGGGAAAGCAAGCCTTGAACTTAGAGATCTTCCTTCGTTGAACAGCAGGAGAGCTGTGAAAGACAGTGAAATCCTTTAAACTGTGATCGTAGAACCACACAATGAAAAACACTAAGTGAGAAATGGATACTTAATTTCTGTTGTTGATGTCGATGATTTTTCTAATGACAGGAATGATATCATTTGATATTGTGCAGCAATCAGTGACCAGGCATTAACAAAAACAGAAATTGCTGGAAAAAAACCCTTCATAAGGGTCACTGGACTCAAAACATTAACTCTGTTTCCATCCCTATAGGTGCTGCCAGAGTTTCTCCAGCAATTTCTGGTTTTGTTTCAGATCTCCAGCAAATGCAGTTATTTTGTTGACCAAGCATTGTCGGTGCATACTGCCATCTGTTGCTGGGCAAAAGATTTGCAGCAAGTGATTACACCTCAAAAGTCAGGACTGCTTTCTGGGGAAGGGGCATTTACTGCTCCCAGCTTTTACAGGAAACTTCTCTGTGTGAATTCATTCCCTGAATGATGGCCATGTATAGCAGTCAGTGCTTTGAAAGTACACTGTGAAAGGTCTGGTGTTGTTTTCAGTTGACCCTCCAGGTGAAAACCACTGCCATGTTAGTAAATAGCCTGGGAGCTAGCAGATAGCCTTGCTCGAGACCACTTCAGAGTGTGAAGGCCTCTGTTTCAGAATGCTCTCTGATAACAGTTGCAGCCACATCACCAAGAAGCAGTCGCAGGATTGTGATGAAGATCCTCGCACATCCAAACCTTTGGAGGACAATGCACAGAACCTCACGATTTACTGGGTCAAACACTTTGGTCAGGTTGATGAAGTCAATCAGAACCCTGGGTTATCTCCTGGTTGTTATTCCTACACGGTTTCATGTGAGGACCCTGCAGAATCCCCATCACAGAACATTCCAAAGGAATCGCCGGGAAACTGAATTTACAGCAAGAACCCTGCAACCTCACGTTATCCACAATCCCTCCGCCACCAGGCCTATTGCCCAGCAGCCAGGCAGATCGCACGCCCAGAGATCTGTGAGTCGAGAATCCATCTATTCAGTCACAAGAAGACCCCAACGCCAAAACTCGTGAAAGTGAAAGGTGGGCACCGTCAAATTGACGGAGAGCAGCTGACAAGAATGTTACTCATTATAGTAGCTGGTATCAGAGGGCCTGCTTGTGGCAGAGTGGTAGTGCCCCTACACCTGGACTGGGAGGCCCAGGTTCATGTCCCACCTGCTTCCACAGGTGTGTAATAACATGTCTGAACAGGTTAGTTAGAAAAATATGTTAAATTAATAGAGAAATTGGGCAGTATCAGAGAGCCCTCTAGTGGCACAGTGGTTGTAGAGGCCTTGGTTCAAGTCCTACCTGCTCTGGTGGTATGCAATAGCACTTCTTTAAAAAAAACTATTAGGTGGTTTCAGAAGGTGCTGTTCACATTTACTTATGATTGTTGTTGCTTCAAGTGGAGTAAACAAGTTGCACTTAAGTGAGGGTTTAATACACTATAACCAGCAAATTTGAGTTTGATGTTCAAGCAAATTAACAAGAAGAGGACCCACTACCCACTATGGACAGGACCAATGTCATATACAAGATTCCCTGCAAAGACTGCGACAAACACTACATTGGACAAACAGGAAGGAAATTAACCACAAGGGTAAACAAACATCAACTGGCAACAAAAAGACACGACCAATGCTCACTCATCTCCATCCACATGGATAAGGAAAACCACTAATTCGATTGGGACAACACCAGGATCCTGGGACAGGCAAAGCAGAGACATTTGGGAATTCCTAGAGGCCTGGTTCTCCACTAAGAAAACCATCAATAAACACATAGAGCTAGACCACATAGAGCAAAGGAAAACCGGAAGTGAGGTAATCCAGCTCAATGGACACCAGAGTTTAAATAACAGACGGGAAAACACAACGGCGCTTCGTCGGAGGCTGCATTGATGATGTTACCCAGCAGGGTAATGAAACATCTGCGGAAAAACAACGAACCAGCTTGGCGAGCCAACCAACCACAACATCCACAACCCGAGCTACAAATCTACTCTAAAATTTATTACCTTTGATTAACAAGAAATTATCAATCTCAGATTTAAAATTAACAACAACTGATCTAACATCAGTTGCAAACTGCAAACCAGAGTTCCAAACATCTACCACTCTGTGTGTGTGTGCGTGAGTGTGTGTGTATGTGAGTGTGTGTATGAATAAGTTTGTGTGAGTAAGTATGTGTGTGTGTAAGTTGTTATTGGACAACTCAACAAATTGATGAGAGGACTCAGAAAATCACATCTTATCACTATGAAATCTAAAACAAATTCTGGTGGATTACAAACCTCTCCAAACTTTATACATCATACATTACATCATACATATTACATTATAAGCTATCTTCTCACCGTCTTTTTAAGGCATTATCTATATTTTATCCAAGGCTGATATTATCCTGCTGATAGTGTCGTTTCTATGCTCGCAGTATTGACTGTCTCGTTTGTTATCAATGTTTTGTACAACAGTAATTCCCAATTGCTTTGCTGGCTTTTCTATTTCTGTCAATATGACTAAAACTTCAATCCTTAACTAACCTAACCCCTCAAAGTGTTTCCTAAGTTTAATTCTGAAAAATCTGACTCTAATTTTACGCTATACTCTATAGACTGAAACTTCTGAAACACAGGAAACAGTTCCTCTTCTTCAACCCAATCATGTCTCTTTGACTAATCTTAAACGTCAATCAAGTTGCCCCTGAGCATTCATAGCTTAGGCCTGGGGGATCCAAGTATCATTCTGGTCAATGTAATCCCTTTTGAAGCCAATATGATTCTTCCTAAAATGTGATACCCAAAACTGCTCACAGTAAGTCCATGTGTGGTCTAACCAGGGCTCTGATTAGCTAAAATGTGACTTCAATATCTTGCATTCTAATCCTCTAGCATATAAAGGCCAGCACTTCATTGGTTTTTTGACTATCTGCTATAGCTGTCTACAATTTTTAATCATCTGAACCTTCACCATCAAGTCTTTTTGAACCTCCATTGTTTCTACCTGTTCACCATGTAGAAAGTCCCATGTTCTTTGTTTTTAGGTTCAAAGTTGAAATATTGAAATCCAATTGCCATAATTTTCTCATTTACTTAATCTATCAATATCTCTACAATGCTTCCAGGGCTATCTATATTTGTGCAATTTTGGATTTGTGGCTTTTCCATCATCTAAGTCCCAGCTGAGTGAAGTGAATAGTTGCAGTAACAACAGAGAACATTACACAAGCCACATCCTGTCAACTGGAGTACCAACCCCTTCTCCCTACCTCTGTCTGCTGCCTTTCATGCAATTTCCTAATGAGGTTTATTATTTGCCTTCAATTTCATGAGCATCAACTTTATCTAACAGTCTATTATGACTTAGCACCTTCTGGAAGTTCAGTATAACTAACAGGGCAGGCATGGTGGCTCATTGGTTAGCGCTGTTGCCTCACAGTTCCCAGGGATCTGGGTTTGATTCCACTCTCAGGTGACTGTCTGTGTGGAGTTTACACATTCTCCCTGTTTCTGCGTGGGTTTCCTCTGGCTGCTCCAGTTTCCTCTCACAGTCCAAAGATGTGTAAGTTAGGTGGATTGGCCATGCTAAATTGCCCATAGTGTCTGGGGATGTGCAGGCTAGGTGTATCACCCATGGGAAATACAAGGATAGATCTGGGTGGGATGATCTTCAGAGGGTTGATGGACCAAATGGCCTGCTTCCATGCTGTAGGGATTCTGTGAACATCCATAGCTATTCCTGTCCACTAATCATCTCTTCAGTTAATTTAGTTAGATTCATCAGGTATGACCCAACCTTTACTGGGATCTCTCAACTCAGCTAAACATTTTTACGGTGTTAATTTTTCTGAACCTTAATTGTAGGCTCTACTCATTTCCAGACAACATATATGGGGGTAACTGATCTATAATTCCATGGTTTCCCTCCTTCACCTTGCATAAATAACAGAATGACGTATGCTATTTTTTAATCTGATGGAACAGATCCTGAATTAAGAGAGCTTTGGAAGGTAATTTGATCATCTACAATGTTTGCACTTAAATTCCTTGAAATCATGACATTCCAACCATCTGATCCCAGAGTCTTATCACCCTTTTGTGTTAATAATCTCTCGGCTATTGTCATCTTACTCATGTTTGTTTTCTTGTGTTCCTGCGCTTGAATCAACAATATTTTCCTGAGGGTGTCTGGAATGCCAACATCTTTCTTGACTGTAAATACTGAATCAAAGTAACTATTGCAGAATGCATACTGTTTCCTTAATTTCATTGACAATTGACATCATTTTCAGTTTTAAAGGTGCCCAAACTGCTTCATATATAATACATAAATGATGCATAGGGGGCTCAGTGGGTGGTAGGTTCATGTATCACTCCAGGACTTAAGCATAAAAATCAAGGCTGTCACTCCAGTGCAGCACTGAGAGAGTGTGCTACTGCAAAAGTTGCTGCATTTCAGGTGAGATTCTAAACTGAAGCCCGATCCGCCTTCTTAAATGTTATAAATAAACCCCTGGCACAGTTCCAAAGAACAACATGAGAGTTCCACCAGCCCAATATCTACCCCTCAATCAACATCAGAAAGAACTTTGATTATTATCACACTGATGTTTGTGGGAGGTTGCTGAGTACATATTGACTGCTGTAGCACAGATAAAAACCCTTCGGCCCATTCAGTCTGCACCAGTCAAAAACAACCACCTAACTATTCTAACCTTTAAAAAATACTCCGATGAACACTAGAAGTGTCATAACACTCAAGGCTATGGATCTAGTGCAGGAAAGTGGGACAAGTGTAAGTAGTAGTGTACTTTTGGAAGTACAGACTTGATGGGTTGAAGGGACTCTTCTGTACTGAATGATTCTATAAATCCCATTTTCCAGCATTTACCTGTAGCCTTGTATGCTTAGGTTTTGCTAGTGCACATCTAAATACTTCTTAAATGTGATGAGGGTTTCTGCCTCTACTAGCCTTACAGGCAGTGAGTTCCAGATTCCCACCACCCTCTGGGTGAAAATTTTCCTTACATCCCCTCTAAACCTTCAGCTCCTCTCCAGAAAGATGTACCCCAGTCAGGTAGAAGGATTGTAAGAAGGGGATAAACCAACAGGTTAATAAGGGAAAAAGGATTGTAGAAAGTGAATAATCTAACAGGTTAAGAACATAAGAACTAGGAGCAGGAGTAGGCCATCCGGCCCTTCGAGCCTGCCCCGCCATTCAATAAGATCATGGCTGATCTTTTTGAGACTCAGCTCCACTTACCCGCCCGCTCACCGTAACCCTTACTTACTTTACTGTTCAAAAATTTATCTAGCCTTGCCTTAAACACATTCAGCAAGGTAGCTTCAACCGCTTCACTGGGCAGGGAATTCCACAGATTCACAACCCTTTGAGTGAAGAAGTTCCTCCTCACCTCAGTCCTACATCTGCTTCCCTTTATTTTGAGGCTATGCTCCCTAGTCCCAGTTTCACCTGCTAGTGGAGACAACTTCCCTGCCTCCACCTTATCTATTCCCTTCATAATCTTATATGTTTCTATAAGATCTCCCCTTATTCTTCTGAATTCCAATGAGTATAATCCCAGTCTACTCAGTCTCTCCTCAAAATCCAACCCCCTCAACTCTGGAATCAATCGAGTCAATCTCCTCTGCACCCCCTCCAGTGCTAGCATATCCCTCCTCAAATAAGGAGACCAAAACTGCACACAGTACTCCAGGTGTGGCCTCACCAGTACCCTATACAGCTGCAGCATAGCCTCCCTGTTTTTAAACTCCATCCCTCTAGCAACGACAGACAAAATTCCATTTGCCTTTTTAATTACCTGCTGCACCTGCAATCCTACTTTTAGCGATTCATGCACAAGGACACCCAAGTCCCCCTGCGCAGCAGTGTGCTGTAATTTTTTACCATTTAAAACATAGTCCATTTTGCTGTTATTCCTACCAAAATAGATGACCTCACACTTATCAACATTGTACTCCATCTGCCAGACTTTTGCCCACTCACCTAGACTATCTATATCCCTCTGTAAACTTTCAGTGTCTTCTGCACACTTTACTCTACCACTCATCTTAGTGTCATCTGCAAATTTTGACACACCACACTTAGTCCCCAACTCCAAATCATCTATGTGAATCGTAAACAATTGCGGCCCCAACACTGATCAGGTAAGTTAAGGGTGGCATCAAATTGAAGTAAAAATGCACAATGCAGCAAAGAATTAGTGATTAAACCAAAAGTTTAGAAGTATACAATTGTTTTATCCCACTCACAAACTGAACCACGTGTCTACTCTCTGACAGTTCTCCTGGCTATATGAACCTTCCTGCTCCTTACAGGGGTAACACTGCTGCTGTTGTAATCAGTGTCTTCAATTCAAGACAGATTCATACCAGTCCACATATCGATTTTTAAAAACATAATATTTACATCTCAAGTTCAGAACAATAAAGTTTTAGGTTTTGATTTTGATACTTTTTGTGCAAATTCCTTTTTGCCCTCTGCTTTTACAACCTTTGCTCCTCTTCAACTTTCCCATTTGCCAGGTTCTTTCCCTTTTGCCTGGTTTCTTTTTTAGCCCTATGTGGTCTCTTAACCCTTTGTTCTAGAGGTGCTACAGCAAAGGTTCATGAGCCCTGGGCCATGAGGTTATGTCAAGTAGGTCTATATTTCTAGAATTGATACGTAATTTTGTTCAAAGGTTCTAGTTTCTGAAAGAGCCTGACAGAATTGAAATTGAGCTGTTGCTTTCCCCTGGCTAGGAAAATTAATACACAGAGCCACAGTCTCACGGTTTAGGATTGAGATAGGGAGAAATTTCATTAGTCATTGTGAATCTTTGGAATTCTCTACCCCATTGAGTTGTGGATGGGTCATCATTGAATGCATTAAGGAATCAAGAGCTCTGGGATGTGGATAGAAATATGGTGCTCAAGCCCAAGGTCAGCTGTGTTCAGATGTGGCGGAGCAGGCTCAAGGCTCCATTTGGTCAAATCCTGCTCCTCTTTCTTGTGTTTTTTCATTGTCCATAGTTTTTTTTTGGAAAATAGAACATTTGTCCCTTAGAGGTATAAATCGAGTCTGAATCACGTTAGATTGTTTTCTGAACACAATGAAAATGATCTTCTGTCATTTTACCAGGTTTGATATGGACATTCTCTGTCTCATTGCTTTGAAGTCAGTCCCACCTACATTCAGAACTGTGTACCTGTCTCAAGCTTCTCCCCTTTCAAATATTTTGCTAAACTCAGTAATATTATGATCACTGTTCAATAAATTTTCACATACCATTACTATGTTAACTCAATCTGACCCATTGTTAAATACTACATAAATGTAATTTGCCCCTTGTTCGAAGACAAATTGTTGCAGAAAACTATCCCAAATACATTCAAGAATTTGACTTTCTGACTTGTGCTGCTTTAATGATCTCAATTTTAAAGAAGTTAAAATCCTTTAATAGAAACTTCACTGCCCATGCTGTCTGCTTATCTGATTTGAGCAATTATATGATCTATTAGCACGCAGTTACCACCAAGAAGCTTTCCTTCCAGTCTGTCACCTGGTAATGCAGGACACTGAATCTTGCTGAAAGGAAAAAGATGTTCTTGAAGCTTTTCGGCCCTTCTTAACTTAGCAGCAAAAACATTACGTTTCACTTGTGTGCAAAATTAATATGACAGGAGAGATGGGGGGTTAATTTGTTGGCAAGTACAGGCCATATTCCATCAGTTGCAAAACCCAGAGCAAAACATCTACTTCTGGATGTGATTCTGCGAATGGGTGACACTTGTTGAGCAGTCCTGAGTGTGTTAATAGCCAACTGACAGCCAATCTGAGACAATCAGTCGAGCCTCTAACGTGGCTCATTTACACGCATTGGAACTGACTTAAGAACCTGTTTGTTCAATTAAAACAAAGAACGGCAGATGCTGAAAATCTGAAACTAACACAGAAATTGCTGGAAAAGCTTAACAGTTCTGGCAGCATCTATGGAGGGAAAGCAGACTCATACCAGACTCAAAATGTTAACTCTGTTTTCTCTCCACAGATGCTGCCAGACCTCCTGAGTTTCATTAGTATCTTCTGTTTTTGTTTAGGAAAATATTCAAGCTTTCCACCTTCCTTAAATTATCCAGGAACCTGGGGAGTCTATAGGTCAAGGTTATTTGCTCTATGGCAATGCCTCAGTCAATCAGACTTCAATTAACAACCATTCAATCCTGTTTTCTCCTGCAGTATAAATTGTTGTGCTTATTTGAAATTTGACACTTTTGTGTTTGTCCTGATGAGAAAAAGCTTCAACAACACATCCCTCTTTTTAGTGATATTTTGCGAGTCATAAATATTTTGTGTATCTGTATTCATAGTCTCCATTGCCTGTTTATCATTCATTCTAATTTTTCCTCACTTGAAATGACTGAAGTGAAATTATTCATCCTGAATTATTAAGGCTACATATTTTTCCCCACCTCAGAGAGATGCAAAGCTGGAGGTGATTATATATACCAAGAACCAAGGCAGTAGAGGGATTTGCAAACAAGGAAGCAAATTTTAAACTTAAGGCGTTGTTCAGCTGGGAGCCAGTGAACGCCACAGGAATGATAGGTGAATGGGCCTTGGTGCAGTCAAGGACACTGACAACAGATTTTTAAACACCTTAAGAGTACAGAGGTGAAAATGTGAGAGATTACCCTGAAGTGCATTGGAATAGTCAAGAGTAAAGTTAACAAAGGTTTTGGATGAGTGATGTTTAATTGGAGAAATTTCTGTTCGTCTAATTCTAGATATCAGATAAACTTCCTTAAAGAGATTTAAGAAGTTTGGCCAGGGAGAACAATCCTTATCTAAACCAGTGGTTGGTTTACAGATAATCCTCAACTTTACTCCAACTAATTCCACAACGTTACATGGAATATTCATGAGACTGTGTCTATCTGTGTTTGTTTTATCATCTTTTTAATGTGGACCACAAATTGGGCTGGTTCCTATCAAGTGAAAACTCAATACATTGAAAATTTGGACTGTAATTTCTGATGCAGCATCGTTATTATCGCTGATATCTGTCTTATGTGACAGGGGGTGCAAACTCTGGTGAATTGCTCACTGTGCTGAGTTTAATTGCTTAGTCACCTCAGAGGATGAAGGTTACAGAATGATTACAGGACAGAGAGAGGATCATTCCACCCATTATGCCTACATTTGCTCTTCACGTGAATAATGGCCATAGTCCACTCACTCATCCTCTCCCTGTAATCCTGCACAGCGTCCCTTCTCAGATAATCATCTCATTCCCTCTTGAAACACTTGATTGAACCTGTCTCCACCACACTATAAGGCAACATACTCCAAACCTTAACCAATTGCAGGCTCTTTGTGTCATCCTCACCATTTGCCTTCCCACCTATTTTTGTATCCACTTCAAACAAAGCTATACTACATTCAGGCCAAGCAGCATCAGAGGAGCAGGAAGGCTGACGTTTC
>NC_063344.1:68527682-68584856 GCF_021869965.1 Rhincodon typus | reverse complement strand
GACCTGTTTGTTTCCTCTCCACCTATCCTCTCCTCTATCCCTCTTCTATCCGCCTCCTACTCTCTCCCTATTTATTTCGGAACCCCCTTCCCCTCCCCCTTTTCTGATGAAGGGTCTAGGCCCGAAACATCAGCCTCTCTGCTCCTATGATGCTGCTTGGCCTGCTGTGTTCATCCAGCCCTGTACCTTGTTGTCTCGAATTCTCCAGCATCTGCAGTTCCTACTATCTCTGATTCATATAAATGTAGGGTATGATTTGTCTGGTTAGCATGCAAAACAATACTTTTCACTGTATCTTAGTGATGTGACAAATAAATCAAAATCAAATAAATAAAATCAAAAGATAGTTTCCACTGGATATTTGGTATGGAGAGTGTTCTACATTGAAGTCCCTTGCATTCACAGACTCCCAAGCTGCCTCTCATTTCAGTGACCTCAAGAAGTCTGTATTTCACATTTCTGTACACTGGGTGAGGTCGCTGCCTCTTTTTGACCGCCCCAGGGACTGCTCCTATTAGCACCCTGCAGCTTACCCCCATCCACGCTTCTCATGTCTGTCCACCTGGTGCAGAGTGGAGGGATTCGGCAATTCAGAGGAGCTCCTCATGGGCCTGACCAAGATGGTGAGAAGCAGATTCAGGCAGGAGGCGTTCGAGGGTGTTGGTCAGCCTGGCTGCCTGATGTTCTGTGCTTATTTGGGTGGCATAGTGGCTCAGTGGTCAGCACTGCTGCCTCACAATGCCAAGGACCTGGGTTAAGGTCCACCCTCGAGTGACAGTCCGTGTGGAGTTTGCACGTTCTCCCCGTGTCAGCGTGGTGTGCTCCAGTTTCCTCTCAGGGTCCAAACTTGGCCAGGTTAGGTGGATTGGCCATGCTAAATTGCCCATAGTGTACAGGGAAGTTCAGGCTAGGTGGGTTAGCCATGGGAAATGCGGGGATAGGATCGGGATCTGGGTGGGATGGTCTTCAGAGGGTCAGTACAGTCCCAACAGGCCAAATGGCCTCTTTTGGCACTGTACGGATTCTATCATTTGATGTCTGCATGTGGGAAAGAGACCTGGTGATAACCATAGATATGTTTTAGGCCTAATGTGACTGGTATGGGGGCTGGGTGGCGCTAATGGAGTAACTCATCAACACCACATATACATTTCAGTTTGATCGGTGATTGCCTTTGAATCAAAGCAGCTTTTGACCAACATGTAGGAGCCGCTGGGGACTTGCATATCAAGGAGAAAACTCTCCACTGGTTGGAGCCATACCTGTCACAAAGGAAGATGGTGATGGTTGTTGAGTGCCAATTAACTCAGCTGGACATGAGGTGATGGCATTCAGGTTTTGTCACTGGGGTAATAATCCAGAGACCTCCACAATGTTCTGGGGATCTGGGTTCGAATCCAACCATGGCAGATGATGCAATTTGATTTGAATAAGATCCGGAATTAAGAGTCCATTGTCAATTGTCATAAAATCTCATCTGGCTCACCAATGTCCTTTAGAGGGAACATCTGTGGTTATTACCCAGCCTGGCTTACATGTAACTCCAGAACCACAGCAATGGGGTTACCTCTTAACTGGTCTCCCAAAGGCCCAGCAAGGCACTTGGTTGGATCCAAATGCCAAAAGCTAATGAAAGCGATGGACCACCCAGCATCAACTTAGGTACCAGAAACAACAATGACAAACTCAGCTCTGTTAATCCTGCAAAGTCCTCTTTAGTATCATCTAGATACTATCAGATAAAGTGGATAGTCAGAGACATTTTCCCAGGGCGGAAATGACTATTACGAGGGAGCATAATTTTAAGGTGATTGGAGGAAGGACAGGGGAGATGTCAGAGGTAGGTTCTTTACACAGAAAATGGTGGGTGTGTGGAATGCGCTGCCGGCAGTGGTAGTGGAGTCAGATACTTTAGAGACTTTTACGCGACTCTTGGATTGGCACATGGAGGATAGTAAAATGTAGGGTATGCAGGGTAGATTGATCTTGGTAGGATAATAGGTCGGCACAACATCGTGGGCTGAAGGGCCTGTACTGTGCTATACTGTTCTATGTTCTATGTTCTAGGTTTGTGCCAAAATCGAGAGAACTGCCCAAAGATCACCAGCATCAGAGATACCATTCTTTAGCCAATTTGATTCACTCCACTTGACATCAAGAAACGGCTGGAGACATTGGATACTGCAAAGACTATGGGCCCTGACAACATTCCGGCAATAGTATTGAAGACTTGTGCTCCAAAACGTGCCGCTCCCCTTGCCAAGCTGTTCCAGTACAGTTACAACACTGGTATACCCGGCAATTGGAAAATTGCCCAACTGTGTCCTGGAAACACAAAGCAGGACAAATCCAACCCAGTCAATGACTGCCTTATCAGTCTCCCCAGTCATCTGTAAAGTGATGGAAGGAGTCAGTAACAGTGCTATCAAGCAGCACCTGCTCAGCAATAACCTGCTCAGTGACGTCCAGTTTGGGTTCTGCCAGGGCCACTCAGCTCCTGACCTCATTACAGCCTTGGTTCAAACATGGACAAAAGAGCTGAATTCCAGAGGTGAGGTGAGAGTGACAGCCCTTGATATCAAGGCCATATATGACGGAACGTGGCATCAATGACCCCTGGCAAAACTGGAATCAATGGATATCAGGGGACAAACTCTCCGCTAGTTGGAGTCATACCTGGCACAACGGAAGAAGGTTGCAGTTGTTGGAGTTAAAGGGGAGGCCATGGCCTAGTGGTATTATCGCTGGACTGTTAATTCAGAGACCCAGATAACATTCTGGGGACCCAGGTTCGAATCCCGCCATGGCAGATCGTGGAATTTGGATCCAATAAATATCTAGAATTAAGAGTCTAATGATGATGACAAATCCATTGTCAATTGTCAGGAAAAACCCATCTGGTTCACTAATGTCCTGTAGGGAAGGAAACTGCCATCCTTTCCTGGTCTGGCCTACATGTGACTCCAGACCCACAGCAATGTGGTTGACTCTCAACTGCCCTCTGGGCAATTAGGGATGGGCAATAAATGCTGCCTAGCCAGTGACACCCTCATCCCATGAATGAATAAAAAAAAGTCATCTCAGCTCCAGGAGATCTCTGCAGGAGTTCGTCAGGGCAGTGTCCCAGGCCCAACCATCTTCAGCTGCTTCATCAATGACCACCCTTCATCATAAGGTCGGCAGGTGTACCCCAAGATCCCACTGTACATCAGTGCTGTTCAGGGCCCTGCCATTAACTGTATACTTTTCCTTAACATTTGATCTCAAGTGCAGCACCCAACACTTGCCCAAAATAAACTCCATCTGCTATTTCTCCATCCATATCTGCAACTGACTATATCCTGCTGTATCCTTTGACAACATTCCTCACAATCCACCAAGCTTTGTGTCATCTGCAAACAAGCGAACTCACCCATCTACATTTTCATCCAAGACACTTGTATATATCACAAACAGCAGAGGTCCCAGTACGGATCTCTGTGGAACACTACTGGTCACAGACTTTGAGGCAGAAAAACACCTTTCCACCACTATCCTCTGCCTTCTTTGGGCAAGCCAATTCTGAATCCAAGCAGGTCCCATGCATCTTAATCTTCTGGATGAGCCTACCATGAGGGATCTTGTCAAAAGCCTTACTAAAATCCATGTAGACAATATCCACTGCTCTACCCTCATCGATCACCTTTGTCACATCGAAAATTCAATCAAGTTAGTCAGACATGACCTGCCCCACATAAAAACACACTGACTGTCCCTAATAGGCTATTCTTTTGCAAATGCACATAAATCCTATCCTTAAGAATTCCCTCCAATTACTTCTCAACTGCTGATGGGAGACTTACTGGTCTATTGTTTCCTGGATTATCCCTATTTCCCTTCTTGAACAGATGAATAACATTAGCTACTTGTCAATCCTCCAGGACTTCTCAAGTGGCTATTGAGGATACAAAGATCTGCACTCTTTCTAGTTTAATAATACCCTTTCTATAGTAGGGCAACCCTACTATAGAATTGCACGCTGTACTCCAAATGTGGCCTCACCAACATCTTGTACAGCTGCAACAAGATGTCCCAACTCCTATACTCAATGCTCTGACTGATGAAAGCAAGCATACTGAAAGCCTTCTTCACCACCCTGTCTACCTGTGACTCCAGTTTCAAAGAGCACAATAAAAAGTTTTGTTTTCTGTGCCGTACAAGTAGGTCATACCATACAAGGTGCATTTGGATAATAGAACGGAGTGGAGAATACAATGTTATGGCAGCGGCGAAGGTACACAAAGAGTGAAATCAACATTAAATTTAAAATTGGAGAGGTCCATTCAGAAGTCTTACAATAGCAGGGAAGAAGCTGTTCTTGAATCAATTTGTATGGTTTATATCTTCTGCCCGATGGAAGAGGATCGAAGAGAGTTTAATGGGGGTGGGAGGGGTCTTTAATTATGTTGGTTGCTTTCCCGATGCAGTGAAAATCATAAATGGGATCAATGGATGGAAGGTTGGTTTGCATGATGCACTGGGCTGTGTTCACAATACTGTAGTTTTGTGCGGTCTTGGGAAGAGCTGTTGTCATAACTGAGCTGTGATGCATCCAGATAGAATGCTTTCTACGGTGCATCTATAAAAGTTGGTGAGAGTTCTTGTGGACATGCTGGAATTACTTAGCCACCTGAGGAAGTAGAGGCATTATTGTGCTTTCTTGACCATTGCATCAACATGGGTGGACCAGGACAGATTGTTAGTGATTGTCACTCCCAGGAACTTGACGTACTCGACCGTCTCCACCTCAGCACCATCGATACAGACAGGGGCATGCCCTCCACTCCACTTCCTGAAGTCAATGACCAGCTCCTCCATTTTGCTGACATTGATAGAGAGATTGTTATCTTTACACCAGGCCGCTAAGCACATAATCTCTTTCGTGTATTCTGTCTTATCTTTGTTTGAGATTCGTCCTACACACAGTGGTGTCGTCAACAAACTTGTAAATGGAGTTGCGGAATTTGGCCACACAGTCGTGAGTGTATAAAGGAGTATAGTAAGAGGCTGTGTACGCAGCCTCGCAGGGAACCAGTCTTGAGGATTATCATGGAGTAGGCATTGTCATCTATTTTTATTGATTGCAGTCTGTGAGTCAGAAAGTTGAGGATCTAGTTACAGAGGGGGGTGCCGAGTTGAGAGATGAGTTTTTTTTAAATGTGAGTGTCAGGCTGACAGAGCTTCCTTAGTACAGCAGGAGAGAGTCAAGTTAACAATGTTCCCTCAGTACATCATCATCATTATTGGCGATCCCTCACAGACAGGGATGACTCTCTTCCACTCTCAGGGTGATTCCCTAGGTAACTGCACAGACAGCAGACTCTGTTATGCTTGGGGCAGAAGGTGGTCCTGGGAAGGGGTGGGTGTGGTGTTGGTGTGGCTGTGCACACCTTACACTGTTTTTGCCTGGCTTCCGCTTTCTCCCGATGGCAAGTCTTGAGGTGCTCGGCACCTTCCCAGATGCTCCTCCTTCACTTTGGACGGTCTGGGGCCAGTGATTCCCAGGTGTCTGTGGGAACGCTGTATTTCACCAGTGAGGCCTTGAGGGTACCTGCAGCTTGCCTGCCATTTTGAAGCTGGGAATAGAGCACCTGTGGAAGGCCTTTGTAAGGTCGAAGAAGGCTGTGTACAGGGGTGAGTTCTTTTCTCTGCATTCCTCCTGCAGCTGTCGCCCAGTGAAAATCATGTCTTTTGTGTCCGTCCATGGCCAGACGCCTCACTGTGACTCTGGGCGGAGTTCCTCAGCCACAGGGAGGGGACAGTTGAAGAGGACCTTGGCGATGACTTTTCCAACTGTCAACAGCAAGAAGACTCCCCTGTAGCTACCACTTATTCCCTTGTTGGAAAATGCTCACGACCGTGGCGTTTCGGAGCTGTCCCGGGGACGCTGCCCTCCTTCCAGATAAGGCAGACATGAGCGTGTAGCTGCAGCAGGTGCTCTTTACCTGGTGATTTCACAATCATAGACTGAGAAAGACCAGCACAATGGCAGCAGCCACGCTGTCCTTCTTGCACTCTCTCCTTCCTGCCACTCTCTTCACGTCAGACCTCGCACTACTACAGCAGGAGGCACTACCAAACACCGAACTGTTTGTCTGCACTCCACCTCAGGCAATCTCAGGCCAAACAGCAGTGCCTGGTCTTGGACCCCTCTCATCACTGGACCAAGGCCTTACGTGGCTAACCCGTGTGGTAGCCAGCGTGCAAAGGTTTCCCCACCTTAAAGGAACTCTCGCATGAGCACCTTCCACACCCTCAGGATGAAATTTGGGACCTGGAATGTCCTGCCAGTTACAGAGCGGAACATCACACTGGCATCATTACTTGGGAGCTCAGGCACTATGACGGGCAGGGGAAGGACAGCTTACAGAGCAAGGTGGTGGCTACACCTTTCTCTGGAAAGGCAAGGCCAAAGAAGAGCACTGCAATCATGGAGTCAGCTTCACCATCAGAAACAAACTGGTGGACTATCTCAAAGACACACATTAGTGAACACTTCATGACACTTCGACACACCCTTGGTCAGGATCAGTATGTCACAGTATTCAGTGCATGTGCACAAATGCTTGATGCAGCAGCTGAGGACAAGGAGGAATTCTACTCCAGCCTTTACCAATCTCTCTGATGGGTCCCTGCAGTGGACAAACTAAGCGTCCCTCAGTACCACAGGGGAGTATCAGGCTAACACTGCTCCTAGTACTGGGTATGGATAATGGTTTACCTTCTGATGGCTATACACTTTGGAACTTGTCTTCCTGTGAAGGCAGTAGAACAGGGTTCGATGATTATTTTTAAAAACTTCTAGATCGATTCTTGTTTGCTGGAGAAACCAATCTTATTGGAGGTTGATGGGAATGTAGCAGTTGGATCAGCCATGATCTCAGCGAAAGATGGAACAAAAACAGAAGTTGCTGGAAAAGCTCAGCAAGTCTGGCAGCATCTGTGAAGGGAAAAACAGAGTTAACATTTCGGGTCCGGTGACCCTTCCTCAGAACTGAAAGTTTCAGTGAAAGATGGAACTGGCTTAAGGGTTCAATGGCCCTGTTTCAACTCTTAATTCTTACGTTTATCTGTAAACAGTGGTGGCCTCTAGACTGAGTTCATGTTTCTCTGCCCTGCCCCTTACAAATATTAAAATACTCATCTCTGTTAGACACGGCAGTGTTTATTTAAGGCTCCCTGCTTTAGTTGTGAGCAATAATGTCAGACAGAAATTTGTAGGATCCAACTCCATTCTGGAAGTGAACGAAGCAGCTGGCAATTACTCATACTCACACGGCAACAAGAGTATCCCTTCCCCCAGCCTGGGGTTTAAAAGTAGAACTCTTATCAGGAAGCTGATAGTTCCGTCTGATAAGTTGGAGATACTGATTCATTTCTTCTTTTCCACAGCACAGATGTACAAATAACGTTTTGCAAATAAGATGCTAACTTAAGCAACCTGTTTCCCTTTCTTGTGCTCTGCCAACTGTGAAACAAACCCTATGGGACCCTAAGAATGGACTTGAAACTCACCGAGTCATTGTACTTTAACAATTATAGAAGGAGATTAACAGAATAGGTGTTGTTTTACTGATGGAAACGTACATATGCTTAAGTGCGTGGCAAAAGTGTATCTTTAATATGTGTGTTTGTGCATGCTTGTTGTGTGGAATGTGTGTTTGTGGTGTATGCTGTTGTGAGAGTTGAGGTTTGGTGTCGGCAAGTATTGTGTATGTTATGGTGAGTGTGTATGTTTGCTGTGTGTGGATTTGTGGCAGGTGAATGTGGCATGTTGTATGAGGTATAAGTGTTTGAGGTATAAGTGCGTGTGCATGTGTATTTATGGTATAAGATATCTTGAAGAGATTTCACCTTTAAGGACTCCATATATCGTGTGTATACAATGTTGTGACTTTGCCTGGCAGTGAGTCTTTAATGCATTTGCAAGTGACACACACACACAGAAATCAATTGGTTTGCTGCAATGTCTATTTCATAATTTATTCTGTATTTGTCGATAAAATGTGGATCTGGAGGAGCACAGCAGGTCAGACAGCATTAGAGGAGTGGGAAAGTTAACTTTTCCAGTCCGGACCCATCATCAGGACTGGGGAGGGGGAAGGGTGCTCAGAAATAAAGAAGGAGGGGATGGGGCTGGGGGAAGGAATGTGGGATGATGATAAGTGGATGCAGGTAAGGAGTTGTAAAGATTGATCAGTGGGAAGGCTGGAGTGGATAGGTGAGAAGGAAGATGGACAGGTTGTGTCAGGTCAAGGAGGTGGGGATGAGAGGGAGGGTTGGACAGGGGATGAGGCTGGGGGTGGGGAGATTTTGAAACTGGTGGATTTATGTTGAGGCCATTGGGCTGTGAGCTCCCAAGGCGGAATATAAGGTGTTGTTCCTCCAGTTTACATGTGGCCACATTTTGACAGTGAAGGAGGCCCAGGATGGACATGTCACGAAGAGAGTGGGAGGGGGAGTTGAAATGGCTGATGGTATTGATTGGAGCATACAGACGCTCTGCGACTCAGTCACCGAGTCTGAGCTTGGTCTCTCCGATATAGAGGAGACCATATCAGGAGCAATGGAAGCAATAGACCAGGTTAGAAGACGTGTGAACCTGTGGAGTTCATTACCACAGGAAGTAGTTGATGCTAAAACATTGAATGTATTCAAGAGGCGACTAGATATAGCACTTGGGGTGAATGGGATCAAAGGTTATGGGGAGAAAGCAGGATTAGGCTGTTGAGTTGGATGATCAGCCATGATTGTGATGAATGATGGAACAGGCTTGAAGGGCCGAATGGCCTCCTCCTGCTCCTATTTTCCATGTTTCTATGTTACGTACAGGTGAATCCCTGCTAGATTTGGAATGATTGTTTGGGGCCTTGGACAGAGGTGTAGGAGCAGGTGTAGCACTTCCTGCGGTTGCAGGGAAAGGTGCCGGGTGTGGTGGAAAGGTTGGTGGGGACCATGCCTCACCTCTTCCTCTGCTACATTGATGACTGTATCAGTGCTGCCTCATACTCCCATGAGGAGATTGAACAGTTCATTCACTTCACCAACATCTTTCACCCTGATCTCAACTTCACCTGGACCATCTCTGACACCTCCCTCCCCTTCCTGGACCTCTCCACCTCCATCTCCAGCAAACAACTTAGCACCAACATCCATTTCAAACTCACCGACTCCCACAGCTACCTCAACTACACCTCCTCTCACCCATCCTCCTGTGAAAGTGCGATCCCATACTCTTAATTCCTCTGCCTCCGCCGTACCTGCTCCTGGGATGAGGCGTTCCACCTGCGGACATCATAGATGTTCTCCTACTTCAAGGATGGTAATTTCTCCTCTCCCGTGATTCATAATGCCCTTAACTGCATCTCCTGCATTTCCCGCACTTCTGCCCTCAAAACCCCTCTCCCCAACAACAATATGGATAGAGTCCCCTTAGTCCTCACATACCACTCCACCAACCTTCAAATCCAAAGCATCATCCTCCATCATTTTCACCACCTGCAATCAGACCCCACCACCAAAATGATATTTCCTTCCCCACTCCTATCTGCTTTCCATAGGGACTGTTCATTTCGCCACTCCCTCGTCAGCTCTACACTCTCCACTAACCCCACCACACCTGGTACCTTTCCCTGCAACCACAGGAAGTGCTACACCTGCCCCTACTTGTCCCCCCTCACCTCCATCCAAGGTCCCAAACAATCCTTCCAGATCCACCAGAGATTCACCTGTATATCTTCTAACCTGGTCTATTGTATCCGTTGCCCCCGATGTGGCTCCTCTATATCGGAGACACCAAGCGCAGACTCAGTGACTGATTTGTGGAGCACCTGCACTCTGTATGCTCCAATCAACACCATCTTCCGTTTGACAGCAATTTCAACCTCCCCCCTCCCAATCCCTGGGTGACATGTCCATCCTGGGCCTCCTCCAGTGTCACAATGACGCCACCCGCAAACTGGAGGAGCAGCACTTCATATTCCACCTCGGGAGCCTACAGCCCAATGACCTCAACATAGAATTCACCAGTTTCAAAATCTCCCCACCCCCAGCCTCATCCGATATCCAACCCTCCCTCTCATCCCTGCCTCCTTGACCTGACACAACCTATCCATCTTCTCTCCCACCTATCTGCTCCTCCCACCTTACTGACCAATCCCCACCACTGCCTACCTGCACTCACCTATCACCATCCCACCTACCTTCCCCAGCCCCACCCCTCCTCCCTCTATTTATTTCCCAGCTCCCTTCCCCCTTCCCAGGCCTGATGAGGGGTCCTGACCCAAAATGTTGACTTTTCTGCTCCTCTGATGCTGCCTGGTCTGCTGTACTCCTTCAGCTCCATGTTTTACAAACTCTGACTTCAGCATCTGCAGACCTTACTAGCTCCTTTATTCTGTATTTCACTGTTTTAAATAAACTAACCCAAGGAGTTAATCTTCTAGTGAAAAGCACTTGATTGTTGGAACATGATCATTAATATCACATGGTGAATAGCAGTGAAAACATTGTGCAGATGAAGCCTATCATTCTCAATAGAAAGCAATTTAATCCTTTGGGAAAATATATGGTCTTGAACAGTATTAAAGTGCATGGGACAACCCTGAATGTCTTTGCTACTTACGGCCTTAGAGAATGTTGAAACAGTCAAATTGCAAACAAGACACCAGTTTCAAGACCAAAGTTCATGGGAAGTGTAGGTTTCTGTATTTACAAAAGTTACCATTCATTGCAAGTTGTTAGACAGTAGCTAGAAGTAAATAGCGATAAACTGTCAGTGTGTAAGAAAACAAATTAAAACTCTAATCCCCTTATAAACGCGCCCCCACCCCCTTATACACAGACAAACAGCCAAGTATAAGTAGGTTATGAGTGGAGGAAAACTGGGAAGGCAGTTCAGTGATTCCTATTCATGTGTCCACTGAAGTGATTCTTGTTGCTGTTCAGTCGTCTTTCTCCGGGGCGGGGTGTGTGTGTGTGTGTGTGTGTGTGTGTGTGTGTTCTCTACCTGAATACCCTTCCTTCCCTCTTCCTGAAAACCATCGCCATCTCTGTCTATTCCCTTCCCCCTTGATGTGTAGCCTCATCTCTCCTGTATGTATCTACATTGAACCCCTCGACTAAACTCAGAGAACCCTACACTCCTGAACTTGAATTGAAGACCCCTGGACAGGACTCAGAGACCAGCGTGTAAAGTCCCGAAACTCAGTGTGACAGCGGTGAAGATCAAGAAATAAATCTGAGGCCATCTGGAGAAGAAAAATATTCAAATCTCATTCTTCAATAAAGTCATCACTGCAGCTTTAAGACCAGCTAGCAACCAGAAAAGCTACAGAGCTGAGCAGAAGCTGTGAAGGAAACATCTCTGAGCACAACAAAAGAGGCCTTTGTGCTCCATCTGTCCATCAGTGGACACTTGTAGCTCTACATGAGGAATGGTTAGGGTCAGAAGATGTGGGTCACAGAGCTCCAGAACTCTGAGTGAGGAGGGGGAAGGATCCTCTGAGAATGCAGTATCTTCATTCCCTTTCACCTTGCACCAGCACAGATCCTGCCACGTTGGTGGCTATACCTTCCTGAGTAAATCTCAAACTGGCACACACAATGGTGCCCTAACTCGCAAGGCCTGTCTCAACTTTCTGGGCTTTCAGGCAAGATTCTGTCCAGGCAGTGGTGTGCTGCCTACTTTGGGGCATAATTGCTTGTTAACAACGTTGTTACATGTAGCTCTTCCCTCTTTAATATGCAGCTTTCTAATTTACCATTCTCGGCAAGCCAACCAAGAATTCTTGACATCATAGTCAGAGTGATTGGCTCCAAACAGCATCCGAGGGTAAGGCCCATAGGCACCAGCCCCATAGACATTGGCATGCAACATGTGCTAGCTTTTATGAACCCTCATGGGTCATCTCCAATTCACTTAGAGGACCCTCTGGTCTTCAATGCTGCACCTCGGTCTGTCTTGGTAACTCTCATTGTAATGTTGCAGTAAGGACACTGAGTGCTCAGGGACATGCACCCAGCTCAGGGACTGCACCAAGCTGTATCTCCGGGCTCCTCACTCACTGTCATAGAGCTCCCTCACTCTGAACGTACCTGGCTGCTCACGGCATCCCTGCCTTGCCTTGTCTTTGTATGCCTTGACCCCTCAGCCAGACATGCTAGGCTCACAATACGGCTGTCCTGCCTTGCTGTTTAGTGCAGACACAAAGCCAGGAAGCTTGGCATGGTTGTCAGCAGGCCTCAGTAAAGTTACGGGCAGCCTCCAATACCAGTCCAGGGCGTTGGTCACACTCAGTCAGCCACTTGGGGCGGTCAGAGTCAGGATGCTCTGTCAGAGGAGGACAAGCAATGCTCAGAGAGTGCAGCGTTTTCATTCTCACCCAATCATTCACAACCTGAGTTATCTGGGAGCCAATCATATAGCTGTTGGCAGGCAGAAGGCTTTTTTTCTTGTCGGTAAACTAGTCTACAAACCAATCAGCTTCATATTGCCCACTGATGCTCCATTCATACACAGCTCCCTGGCTTCAGCTCATCTGCAACTAGGCCCTCCCTCATTACCTGATGAATAGCTGTGTAAACAATGAGTGTCAGGTAACTTGATTGCAAAAAGTGAACCAATCTTTCAACAGTTGGCTTTTAAACCATCTCTCTTCCCATTTCAGTCCTCAATCAAAAGTACAAAAAAAACAAAAAGATAATGTCTTTTCACTTTCAAATATGGTGTTTGACATTCTTTGATTATCCAAATTCTTGGCTTTTTTTTTCCAGTCATCAACCATGGGGTCTTGAAATTATTACTGTCTTTTATTTCTGAAAACACCAGGTCATGCCAAGAAGTAGACCTAAATGGTTATGTTGTGGATTTTGACAGTTCTTAGTCTAAAATGGACTCCATTATCTTTCTGAGAGTGTGAGTTACACACAAGTGCATTATGTGTGCATGTCCATTCGGGGATAAATCCCAAAGTGCCACAACTAAGAATATTTAAGATGTAGATACAGTCTGCATTGAAGTTATGGAAGTTGGCAGCTACCTTAGCACATTCTGAGTATCCACACTCTCAAAAGATTCAACAGTGGTCTCCAGAGGCATCAATAGGAATGCAAGTGCACGTTTGAAGTTATGAATGGGAGGTATCTTCAGTGGGCAAAGTTATAAGTCCACATCTGGTCCAACATTAATAAACTAAAACTGAATACTTTACCAAATTGCCGATGATACAAAGTGGATGGGAGGACCTGTTGTGATGAGGAAATAAGGAACCTGCAAGGGGATGTAGATATGTTAAGTGAGTGGCAGAGTTTAATGTAGCAAAGTGTGAGACCGTGCACTTTGATGTAATGAATCAAGAAGCAGATTATTATTTAAATGGAGGGAGACTCCAAAAATGTGCAGTGCAGAAAGATCTGGGTGTCCTCGTACATAAAGCACAAAAAGTCAAGCACAGATGCAGCAAGTAATTTAAAAAGCAAAATGGGAAGGGGTGGAACAGTCATTCAGTGGTTAGCACTGCTGCATCACAGCACAAGGACCCAGGTTCGATTCCGCCCCTGGGCAACTATATGTGTGGAGTTTGCACATTCTCCTCGTGTCTGTGTGGGTTTCTTTTGGCTGCTCCAGTTTTCTCCCACAGTGCAAAGATGTGCAGGTTAGATTGATTACCCATAGGAAATGCAAGCTTACAAGGACGGGGTGTCCAGGTGGGATGCTCTTCGGACAGTCAATGTGGACTAGATGGGTTGAATAGCCTGCTTCCACACTGTAGGGAATCTATGATTCTTTTATGGCTAAGAGTTTAGGGTTCAAAAATAAGGAAGTCTTCTCACAACTGTACAGGGTGTTGGTGAGGCTGTGTTTGGAGTGAATCATAGAATCCCTACAGTATGGAAGCAGGCCTTTTTGGGCCTATCAAGTCCACGTTGGGGAGAATGTGCAAAGTCCACACAGACAGACACCCAAAGGTGGAATCAAACCTGGGTCCCTAGCAATGTGAGGCAGCACTGCTAACCACTGAACCACTGCAGTGCATGCAGAGTTTGTCCCTGTATTTCGAAATTATATATTGGCATTGGAGGCTATTCAAAAGAGATCCACTGAGCTGATTCCCCAAATGAAGGGGTTGACTTACCAAGAGCAGCTAAACAGGTTAGGCCTTTATTCTTCTGTTTTTTATTCACTCATGGGATGCAGACATCTCTGGATAGCCAGCATTTATTGTCTGTCTGTAGTTGCCCTCAAGAAGGTGGTGGTGAGCTGTGAAGATGGGACTTTGTCTCCCCAAGGGCTGTGTGATTGTCACTCTTACTGATACTGTCATCTACAGGCACATCTGCTGGCAGATTGGTAAGGATCCTTTTAATTCATTCACAGGATGAGGGCGTTGCTTTTAGGCAGCATTTATTGCCCATCCCTAATTGCCCAGAGGGCAGTTGAGAGTCAGCCACATTGCTGTGAGTCTGGAGTCACATGTAGGCGAGACCAGGTAAGAATGGCAGTGTCCATCCCTAAAGGACATTAGTGAACCAGATGGGTTTGTCCGCTGACTCTTCCTCAATAAAAATACGCCTGGTCTAATATAATAAAAACACACTTGGTCTAATATTAATAAACACACACAGGGTCTAATATTAATAAAGTCACACCTGGTCTAACATTAATAAACACATAACCGGTCTAATACTAATAAACATACACATGGTCTAATATTAACAAGCACACACCCGGTCTGATATAAATAAATATATACATGGTCAAAAGATAACAAATATACACAGTCTAATATTAACACACATACACATGGTCTAATATTAATAAATACACACACGGTCTAATCTTAATAAACACCAATATGCTCTAATATTAATAAACATACACCCACTCTGATCTTAGTAAACACAAACATGGTCTAATTTTAATAAACAAAAACCTGGTCTTTGATTAATAAACGTATATCCGGTCTGATATGAAAAAACACACACATGGTCTAATACTAATAAACATACACATCGTCTAATATTAATAAACATACACCAGGTTTAATATTAATAAACATACACATGCTCTAATAATAAACACACATATAGTCCAATATTAATAAACAAATACCTGGTTGAATATTAACAGAGATACACCCGGTCTAATACTAATAAACACACACCTGGTATAATATTAAAAAACATACAGCTGGTCTAATATTAATAGACATACACCTGATCTAATAATAATAAACACATGTGGTCTAATATTCATAAACACACATCCAGTCTAACATTACAAAACACTCACCCAGTCAAATATTAATAAACATGCAACTGGTCTAGTACGAATAAACATACACCTGGTAGTCTATTAATAAACACATGCCTGATCTTTTATTTATAAACATACACCCAGTCTACTATTAATAAACACAGACCCAGTCTCATATTAATGAACACTCACCCGGTCAAATATTAATAAACATGCACCTGGTCTAATACCAATAAACACACACCTGGTCTATTATTAATAAGCATACACACAGTCTAATATTAATAAACATATAGCCAGTCTGATATTATTAAACATATGCACGATGTAATATTAATAAACACATACCTGGTCTGATAGTAATAAACATACACATGATCTAATGTTAATAAACACTCACCAGTCTAATATTAATAAACACACACCCTCTCTAATATTAATAAACACATCCCTGGTCCAATATTAATAAACATAAAAGGTTTAATAATAATAAACAAACACCCGGTCTGATATTAATAAACATTCACCCAGTCTAATATTAATAAACACTCACCCGGTCTAAAATTAATAAACACACACTTTGTCTAATATTAATAAACACATACCTGGTCTGATATTAATAAACATACACACAGTCTAATATTAATAAACACTCACCTCATCTAAAATTAATAAACACACACCTTGTCTAATATTAATAAACATACATATGGTCTAATATTAATAAGCACACACCCGGTCTAATATTAATAAACATACCTCCAGACTAATGTTAATAAGCACACATCTAGCCTAATATTACTAAACATACACACAGTCTAATATTAAGAAACACACATCTGATCTAATATTAATAAACGCACACCTTGTCAAATGTTAGCAAACATGCACATAGTCTAATTTTAATATACACACACTTGGTCTAAATGAAAAAAAAAGCACACCAGGTCTAATATTAAAAAACAGACAGCTCATTTAAAATTGATGAATTCACACATGGTCTATTATTAAGAAACACTCACCCAGTGCAATATTAATAAACAGACTTAATGTTTCAGGTCCGGTGACGCTTCCTCAGAGGAAGGGTCACCGGACCCAAAACGTTAACTCTGTTTTTGCCTTCACAGATGCTGCCAGACCTGCTGAGCTTTTTCAGCAGCTTTGTTTTTGTTTCTGATCTACGGCATCAGCAGTTCTTTCGGTTTTTATTAATGAACAGACACCCACCCTGACATTAATAAACAGGTGGTTAGTAAATTTGCAGATGATACCAAAATTGGTGGTATAGTGAACAGTGAAGAAAGTTATCTCAGATTACAGACAGCTTGATCAACTGGGTCAATGGGCTGAGGAGTGGCAGGTGGAATTTAATTTGGATAAATGTGAGGTATTGCATTTTGGTAAAACAAACAAGGACAGGCCTTGTACAATTAAAGGTAGGGTCTTAGGGAGTGTTGTAGAACAGAGAGATCAAGGGGTTCAGGTTCATAATTCTTTGAAGTTTTCATTACATATGGACAAGATGGTTAAGAAGGCATTTAGCACACTTGCCTTCATTGCTCAGACTTTTGTGTATAGGAGTTGGGACATCGTACTGAGGTTGTACAGGACATTTGTGAGGCCTGTTCTGGAGTGTTGTGTGCAGTTCTGGTCACTCTGCTATAGGAAGAATATAGTTAAGTTGGAGAGGGTTCAACAAAGATTTACCAGGATGTTGCCAGGAATGGAGGGTTTGAGTTATAAGGAGAGGCTGGGACTTTCTTCATTCGAGCTCAGGAGGTTGAGGGGTGACCTTATAACGGTTTACAAAATCATGAGGGGTTTAGATAAGGTGAATGGTAGATGTCTTTTCCTTAGGGGTTGTGGATTTCAAGAGTGGCAGGCATATTTTTAAGGTGAGAGGAAAAAGATTTAAGAGACATGAAGGGTAACAGAGTGGTTTGTGTGTGGAAGGAACCTCCAGAGGAAGTGGTGTATGTGGGTAAAGATACAATGTTTAAAAGACTTTTGGATAGGTTCAAGAAAGAGAAATGTTTGGAGTGATATGGACCAAGTGTAGGCAGCCGGGACTACTTTAATTTGGGAATATGGTCGGCATTGCTGTATGACTCAATGACTCTATTAATAAACACACACCTGATCTAACATTAATAAACATATACTTGGTCTAATATTAATAAACACTCACCCAGTCTATTATTAAACACAGACCCGATCTAATATTAAGAAATATAAATCTGATCTAAATTAATAAACACATACACACGGTCTAAAATTACTAAACATACACCTGGTCAAATATTAATAAACACACACCTGGCCTAATATGAATAAACATACACCTGGTCAACTATTAATAAACGCTCACCCGGTCTAATATTAATAAACACGCGGCTGGTCTAATAATAATAAACATATACCTGGTCCAATATTAATAAAGACATGCATGGTCTAATATTAAGAATCACACAATCAGCTAAGCTTGGGCAGCATGATGGCTGAGTGGTTAGCACTGCTACCTCACAGTGCTACAGACCTGGATTTGATTCTACCCTCATGGTTTGTGTGGAGTTTGCAAATTCTCCCTGTGTCTGTGTGGGTATCTTTGGGTGCTCTGGTTTCCTCCCACAGTCCAAAGATGTGCTGGCTAGGTGAATTGGCCATGCTAAATTGGGCAGGCCAGGTGGGTTAGTCATGGTAAATGTGGGGTTACAGGTAGAGGGTGGGTCTGAGTGGAATGAGTGGGTTGATGTTGACAAAATGGGTCGAATGGCCTGCTTTCACACTGTAGCAATTCTAATTGCATATTTCTTAATCTTAGACCAGACTCTTGTTTATTAGTATTAGACCAGGTGTGTGTTTATTAATATTAGAGCAGCTTTGTGTTTTATTAATATTAGACCAGGTTTGTGTTTATTAACATTAGACCGTGTGTTTGTTTATTAATATTAGACCAGGCATGCATTAATTAATACTAGACTGGGTGTGTGTTTATTAATATTAAACCATGTGTATGTTTATCAATATTACGCTCAGTGTATGTTTATTAATATTAGAGCAGTAGTGTGTTTATTAACATTTAAAGGGGTGTGTTTATTAATATTAGGCCAAGTGTGTCTTTATTAATATTAGTCCAGGTGTGTGTTTATTAATATTATACCAGGTGCATGTTCATTAACATTAAACTGGGTGTATGTTTATTAATATGATACCAGGTGTGTGTTTATTAATATTAGACCGGGCATGTGTTAATTAATAGTAGATCATGTGTATGTTTATTAATATTAGACCATGCGTGTGTTTATTAATATTAGGCCAAATTTGTGTTTATTGATTAAACACCCACCCAGACTAATATTAAGAAATGTGCACTGCAAATCATAGAATCCCTACAGTGTGGAAACAGGCCATTTGGCCCATCGTACCCATGCCAACCTTCTGAGCAGCATCCCACCCAGAGCCACTCCTCTATCTTATCCCTATAAGTCTGCATTTCCCATGGTCAACCTAACCTACACTTCCCTGGACACTCTGGGGCAATTTAGCGTGACCAATGATCATGAACCTGGTCTAATATTAATAAACACACGTCCAGTCGAATATTAATAAACACACTTTACAATTTGCATTTTTGTCACATGTACTTAAGTACAGGAGTACAGTGAAAAGTTTACAATGGCACTCCATATGGCACCATCATAGGTACAAAGTACCTCAGTATAAACCTTAGATACAAAATAGAGAGATAAAAAAAAGTTACATTAACTTCCAGTTTTCATAGCATAAGTCAGAAAAATAAGAACTAAAGTTAAAAAGATAAACATTACAGTTTTTCTATAGAGGGCCTGTAGTAGATTAATGTAGGGGGCTTCCACACATGGTCTGACCAGGCTCTCAAGCTGCTGTCTGTTGGCACCAGGCCCCAGTCCAACGACTGTCCTCACTCCGCTCAGGTCTCCAGACCGCTGATCTTTCTGCTCCAATCAGGACAAGTTGACCTCCCACACTCCGCTCGAGCCTCCAGCCTGCACTGCTCCATCCTCAGCTGCTCCAATGATGTCACTGCCACTCCAAGGTAAGTTTTTTTTTGAAAGAACACTACAGAAAATCCTTTAAGAAAGAGAGGAGAAGAACAAGGTAAGAGAAAAAAATGGACAGAATGGACAAGACCCGGGCTGAGGAGCGTGGGCGCTGCCTACTCCGTCACCGTCATCTTGAATCTTGAACTGACACAACCGATCTAATACTATAAAACACGCCCATAGTCTAACGTTAAGAACACACACCCGATTTAATATTAGGAAACAAACACTTGGTTTAATATTGTTAAACATGCACTTGGGTCAATATGAATATGCAAAGGCCTGATCTCATTTGAATAAGCATAAAATATTCGATGAGACCCCATCTCCACCATCATCTGAAGCAGAGAGTTCCAAAGTTGCACAACCCTCCGAGAGAAAGCTTTCCTCGCACCTTTCTCCTAAAAGGTGACCCCCAATTTTCAAACAGTGTCCTCTAGTTTTGTTTTCCTCCACAAGAGGAGGCATCCTTCCTACAACCACCTTGTCAGGACCATTTAGAATCTAATGTATTTCAAACAAGTCACCCCTCTCTCTTCTACACTTAAAACAAACCCAGCCTGACCAATCTTCCCCCATAAGACAATCCACTCCTTCAAGCTATCACTTTCATAAACCTCCACTGAACTCCATTTATATCCTTCCCCAAAATGGAGACCAAAAGTGTACACAGTATTTGAGATGGAAAGCACTGCCGATGCTGGAGTCAGAGATAACACAGTGTGGAGCTGGAGGAACACAGCAGGCCAGGCAGCATCAGAGGAGCAGGAAAGCTGACGTTTCGGGTCGGGACCCTGTTTCAGTACTGGAAATTCCCAACCAGAAATGTTGAGTTTCCTGTTCGTCTGATGCTGCCTGACCTGCTGTGTTCCTCCAGCTCCACACTGTATTGACACAATATTTGAGATGTGGTCTCATCAACGTACTGTGTGTCTGAAGCTGAACATCCTTATTTTTATATTCAATTCCTCTGGTAATAAAGGACAGCATTCAATCCACCTTCTTAATTATGTACTGTAACCAGAAAGAATGAGCATGTTGTCAGTGAAACATTATTGGAAGCAGGCATGATCTGACCACTAAATGACTCCAATTTGACACTGTTGTAATTACATAAAATCATCAGACCATTAACAGGAAAAGGCCAAGGTTCATTAGGTTCACCTTCTGGCATGATGCCTCAGTAATGGAAGTGTTGACTAATCCTAGCCTCCTTTCAGGGGAAGCTGTGCTATCATGGCTATGTCGCTGGATTCCTAATTCAGAACACAGGCTAGCATTTTGAGACTTGTGGTCAAATCCTACTATGGTACAAGTTGAAATTTTGAATTCAATAAAGATCTTGAATAAAAAGCTAGCCTAATTGTACCCACTGTTTATTGTTGTAACCACCAACCTGGTTCAATAATGTCCTTTAGAGAAGAGAATCTACAGACCCAGTCTGGCCTACAAACTACAGTCCCACAGCAATTTTTAACAAGCAATTTGTTTTATGGAGCAACTGGGAACTTTTATGGGATTTCAGAGTCCTCTGCACATTGGTGTATCTGAGATATCACTGATGCATAGAAACATAGAAACATAGAAGGTAGAAACAGGAGGAGGCCATTCGACCCTTCGAGCCTGCTCTGCCATTCTTCACGATCATGGCTGATCATCCAACATGATAGCCTAATCCTGTTTTCTTCCCGTAACTTTTGATCCCATTCACCCCAAGTGCTATATCTAGTCGCCTCTTGAACATGTTCAATGTTTTGGCATCAACTACTTCCTGTAGTAATGAATTCTGCAGGCTCACCACTCTTTGGGTAAAGAAATGTCTCCTCATCTCTGTCCTAAATGGTTTACCCTGAATCCTCATACTGTGACCCCTGGTTCTGGACACACCCACCATTGGGGACACCCTCCCTGCATCTACCCTGTCTAGTCCTGTTAGAATTTTATAAGTCTTAATGAGATCCCTCCTCATTCATCTGAACTCTAGCAAAAACAATCCCAACCTCATCAATCTTTCCTCATACATCAGTCCTGCCATCCCCGGAATCAGCCTGGTAAACCTTCGCTGCACTCCCTCGAGAGCAAGAGCATCCTTCCTCAGAAAAGGAGACCAAAACTGCACACAATAATCTAGGTCTGACCTCACCAAGGCCCTGTATAACTACAACAACACGTCCCTGCTCCTGTACTCGAAACCTCTCGCAAAGAAGGCCAACATACCATTTGCCTTCTTTACCACCTGCTGCACCTGCACGATTACCTTCAGCGACTGGTGCACAGGGACACCCAGGTCCCACTGCACACTCCCCTCTCCCGATTTACAGCCAATCAGGTAGTAATCTGCCTTCTGGTGTTGCTTCCAAAGTGAATAACCTCACATTTATCCAAACTATACTGCATCTGCTATTGATTTGCCCACTCACCCAACCTGTAAAGATCATGCTGAAGGATCTCTGCACACTTGTCACAGTTCACACCACCCCTCCCACCCAACTTGGTAACATCTGCAAACTTAGAGATGTTACATTTTGTTCCCTCATCCAAATTATTAATATATATTGTGAATAGCTGGGGTCCCAGCACCGATCCCTGTGGCACCCCACTAGTTACTGCCTGCCAATTTGAAAAGGACCCATTAATTCCAACTCTTTGTTTCCTCTCTGCCAACCAGTTTCCTATCCAACTCAATACACTTCCCCCAATCCCATGCACTTTAATCTTGCACATTAACCTCTTATGTGGGACTTTGTCAAACACTTCCTGAAAGTCCAAATATACTACATTGAGCAGCTCCCCCTTGTCAACTCTACTGGTTACATCCTCATAGAGTTCCAACAGATTTCTCATGCATGATTTCTCCTTCATAAATCCATGCTGACTCTGTCTGATCCTGTCACTGCTTTCTAAATGCTCTGCTATAAAGTCCTTGACAATGCAATGTTTTCAGGAAGTGGCCAGTTACGTTTCCTTCCAACGTAAATTGGCCCAATGGCACAGTGAGAGCATGAGGATTGTCAGCTGGTTTCCCACAGGGCACAACTGATTTGGACCCATGTAGATTTCAACCACTCTATCATCACCAGCAGTGCTCGTGAATAGACATGGATCCATCTCCCTTATTGTTCAGAGATAGTAGGAACTGCAGATGCTGGAGAATCTGAGATAACAAGGTGTAGAGCTGGGTGAACACAGCAGGCCAAGCAGCATCAGCCGAGGTCCTCAGTGCACACAACCATGGTTGCAGAGCAACAAGAGATACTCCTCCTGATGTGGATGTTGATACTCAGACCATGCAGAGGAAACGTACACCACTGCCTGCACTCGGGTGGCTCAGTGGTTAACACTGCTGCCTCACAGCCCTAGGACCTGAGTTCGATTCCACCCTCAGGCGACTGTCTGTGTGGAGTTGGCACTTTCTCCCCGTGTCTGTGTGGGTTTCCTCTGGGTGCTCCGGTTTCCTCCCACAGTCCAAAGATGTGCAGGTTAGTAGATTGGCCATGGGGACAGGGGTGGGGCTGGGTGGGATGGTTTTCAGAATGTTAGAGCAGACTCAATGGGCTACATTGAGCCTCTTTCCTGCACTGTAAGGATTCTATGAATTAGAGACATTACACTACAGTCCATAGGCCTCCTGCAGATAAGAGACTTCTGCCTGGACTGGTCAGGCAATGCCATGCGCTATGTCCCATTCAGGGTGACCAATGACTGTGGGGTGCTGTGCCCTGCACCATCTGAATTGTCAAAGGAGGTCTCTGCTGGAGGAGCATGCAACACAGGAGCAAGATGGGGTAAGGATTTTGAGCTTCATCAGGAGGAGCATCAAAGGCAGGAAGATAGAAGGATGATGTGAGAACCCATGAGGCTGGTGAGAATAGCTCCCAGAAAGGCTGAGCTGGTGGGGCCTTTTTATTTGCAAATTCTAATCTTGTTTGAGCAGTTGGCAGACAGCCCTCAGTTCCACATTGGTGGGGGGATTTGCCTACTTTATACTGCTCAATCAAATGTTCAGTTCTTCTTTCAAATGGGGATCTGACGACAAAAGAGGCTATCTGTGGTCACTGGCTTTGTTAATTGTGAGAGAGGAACCAACAATTGGCAGATGCAGTTGTAGCACATCCTTTTTGCTGGTTGAAGATGCTCCACATTACTTTAACCTTAGTCTAATAGACCCAGCCCTATTGGGCCAATAGATTACAGCAGACATTGTAATAGTGCAGGAGAATATATATTGACCAAAGTAGGCTTTCTACAATGATTGAATGGCTGTACCACCACTCTCAGAAAGGGCTGTTCTTCCTTTCCATCCCGCCAGGTCTAGCTGCTGGCCCGATTCCTGTGGCTCGGATGGAGGGAGCCTGCTGCAGATACACTCTGTTGATTTGAAGAGTTGGGCAATCATCCCCAGAGACTTTAACCTGGGGAGCTCCAGTCAGCTGAGAGTGCCCTGCCCAGTGTGGGCTCACCCTCCTTGGTTTGAACCACAGGAGGAAATGGGGCCACAGGCAGGGAGAGGTGTGAGTGCAGGAAACCTCTGGAGTACCATAGAAGAGTACAGTACTGGAACAGGCCCTTCAGTCCACCACGTCTGTGCCGAACATGACGCCATTCTACATTAATCTCATCTGTCCACACATGGTCCATATCCCTCTAATCCCTGCCTGTTCATGTGTCTGTCTAAATGCATCTTAAATATTGCTACCATATCTGCCTCTACCACCTCCACTGGAAGCACATTCCAGACACCTAACACACTTGCCTTGCACATCTCCTTTAAACTTTCCCCATCTTATTTCCACACCGGGAAAGAGACTCCGATGATCCACCCTATCCATGCCTCTCATCATTTTTATATTCTTCTATCAGGTTGTCCCTCAAGCGAAAACAATCCAAGTTTGTCCAACCTCTCATTATAACTAATAAACTCCAATCCAGGCAACATCCTGGTAAAAACTGAAAGAACTACAGATGCTGTAAATTTGGAACAAAACCAGAAGTTGCTGGAAAAGCTCAGCAGGTCTGGCAGCATCTGTGAAGAAAAAATCAGAGTTAACATTTCGGGTCCGGTGACCCTTCCTCTGAACTGGTAAACATCCTGGTAAACATATTTTGCACCCTCTCCAAAGGCTCCATATCCTTCCTATATTCTGGTAACCACGACTGCACACAATGCTCTAAATGTGGCCTAACTAAAGACATATGCAGCTGCCACATGATCTGATAACTTTTGTACTCAAAACTCTGACCAATGAAGGCAAGCATACCGTATGCCTTCTTTACCGTGTTAACCACTTACGTTGCCACTTTCAGGGACCTATGGACTTGCAACCCAAGTTCTCTCTGTGTGTCATTGCCCCTAAGGGTCCTGCCATTAACTGTATACTTTCTTCTTGCATTTGACCTCCTAAAGGTATCTCACACCTGTCCAGTTGTAACCCCATCTGCCATTTAACTGTCTAACTTTCCAGCTTACCTGTATCCTGCTGCATCCTTTGATAACCTTCCTCACTATACACAACTCCACCAATTTTCATGATGCCTGAAAACTTACTGATCAGGGCCATCTACATTTTCATCCAAATTCGTTATATATTTTACAAACAACAAGGGTCCCAGCATTGATCCCTGCGAAACACCACTGGTCACAGAACTCCAGTCAGAAAAACACCCCTCCACAACGATCCTCTGTCTTCTGTGGCTAAGCCAATTTTGTATCCAACTTACCAACTCACCATAGATTCCATGTGATTTGATCTTCTTGACTAGCCTATCATGAGAGACCTTGTCAAATGTTTTAGTAAAGTCCATGTAACCTGAGAAAAAGCTGCTGATGTGTCTGTGACATTCCCGCTCCCTGTGGGTGCCTGCTGGCACCATCCTGTCAATGGTCTCCTCCATCTTTCAATCCAACCTCTCAAGGACCCTCTGTGACCCCTCCCTGCTGTCCCTCTGCCTTTCTCTGCAAAATGACCATGAAACAGGTGATTCTTCCTCAACCAACTTCAAAGACCTGTAGTGATGCCATCACCAAATGATGCTCCTGGGTCTAATATAGATAGAGAAACTACTGAGGTGAATGTCTCTGAACTAGTGAATGGAGCCAGGGAGCTGGAGTTGTACATAGGGGCTCAGGTTGTGAACTCTGTCATGGTAATTGGGTATAAAGGATATAATTATTTTTGAGGCACTTCAGAGAGGTTCTCTAGACTAATTCCAGAGACAAGGGCCTTGTTTTATGAAGAGAGGTTGAGCAGATTAAGCCAATAATCTCTGGAGTTTAGAAGAACAAGGGGAGACTTAATTGAGGTATATAAAACATAGAGAGGATGTTTCTCCTTCCATAGCATCCCTATAGTTTGGAAACAGGCCATTCGGCCAATACCAACACTCCAAAGATCATCCCACCCAGACTGATCCCCTATCCTATCCTTACATTTCCCATGATTAACCCACCTAACCTACACATCCCTGGACACAATGGGAAACTTAGCATGGCCAATCCACCTAGCCTGCACATCTTTGGACTGTGGGAGGAAACCGGAGCACCCGGAGGAAACCCACACAGACACGGGGAGAACGTGCAAACTCCACACAGACAGTGGCCCAAGGGTGGAATCAAATTTGTGTCCCTGGTGCTGTGAGGAGCAGCGCTAACCAATGAGCCACTGTGCTTCTCCTTGTGGGATAATCTAGAGCAAGAGGTCATAGTTTTAGGTTAAGGGATAGCAGATTTAAAACAGAGATGAAGAGAAATTATTTCTGTCAAATGGTCATGACTCTGTAGAATTCACTATCCCAGAGTACGGTGGATGCTGGGACATTGAATAAATTTAAGGAGGAGACAGACATATCTTTAATTAGTAACGGGTTCAAGGATTATGGGGAGAGGGCAGGAAAGTGGACTTATGGCTTTGACGAGCTCAGTGGAGTAGGCTTGAGGGTTGAATTGCCTGTTCCTGCCCAAATTCATCTTGTCACATTGTATTCTGTTCTTCATTGATGATCTCTGAGTGGCTGTGAAAGAGAAAAGAAAGATTTAATTGGTGAATATGGGCAAAGCTTACACAGAGCAATATTCAGGCATTGGTGCTTATCAGAGAGGAGCAGGGCACAATGTTGTTCACTGGGTTGCTGGCCTATTGGTGCTTCCCCATCACCACAGGAGCTGTCCTGGTCTTCCCTTCCCATCTCAGTGGGACTTCCCTCAAAGGGCTTGGGGAGACTAATGCCTTCCCAACCAGTGCCTATAACCTCTGCCAGTCTTGTCACTGATATGATGGCTTCATGTTCAATAATTTGAGGATTTGAAGGGTTAGGGATACCTGGTTTGTTTTAATTTTAAGTAAATGAAAAAGACACATTGGAATTTCTGATTTTAACAAGGAATGTCTTGAAAACTGTGTTTTGAGGTAATAGCTGGTCCTGGTTGCTTGAACTCAATTATGCCTGTTTTATGGTTGGTCTGTGTAAACAGTGTTCTGAAGGCTTGAAATTTGTTTGGATTATCAGTTAGGTGAAGCCTGCCAAGAACCGATTGCTCACTCATGTCTCTTGCTTCTGAAGCACCTTTTGAAGTGATAACCTGTGAAAATCGGTGTGAAACCCAACTGTCCTCAGAAAGTGTGACTGGAAGACTTTGCAATACTATATATCCAGAGCAATCTGTATCTGCCAAAATCCCAGAAACAATTGCCTGTGTTTGGTGGCACCCATCACCCCCAGTGAGTGAGTGGGAACTGCAGTCAGCAGGAAGGCTGAGTACTTCGGGAACATTAGCTGGATGAGAGTCTCTAAGTGGGCATGCTGCATGTGATGTTGATGTTCATACTCTAAACACTCTTGGTGAGAGGTGTGTGCAGTGGTAATAATAGACAGAGTGATGGCCCCTGTGAGTTTGAGGTAGTTAGGTTTGTGGGAAGCTAGGGAAGAGATTATCCCTTGCAGAGATGTTTTATCATTGACATCCGCAGGTGAGGTGCCAGAAGACTGAAGGGTGGCTTAATGTTGCTCCCTTGTTTAAGAAAGGCTGTAATGAAAATCCAGGGAACTATAGAGTGGTGAGTCTGACATCAGTGGTGGGTAAGTTGTTGGAGGGAATTCTGAGAGGTAGGATTTACATTCATTTGGAAAGGCAAGGGCTGATAAGGAATAGTCAGCATAGCTTTGTGTGTGGGAAATCATGTCTCACAAATTTGATTGAGATTTTTGATTTTTGAGATTTATCAGGAAAATAAATGAAGGCAGAGTGGTAGACATTGTCTACATGGACTTTAGCAAGGCGTTCAACAAGGTCCCACAAAGTAGACTGGTTAGTAATGTTACATAACATGGGATCCAGGGAGACCTAGCCAATTGGATACAAAATTGGCTTATGGTAGGAGACAAACAGCGGTGATGGAGGATCATTTTTCGGACTGGAGGCATGTGACCAACGGTGTGCCACAAGGAATGGTGATGGGACAACTTTGTTCATCACTTATATAAATGATTTGGTTGAGAATATAGGAGGTATGGTTAATTAGTTTACAGATGATACCAAAATTGGTTTTATCATGGAATGTGAAGAAAGTTATCTAAGAATACAATGAGATCTTGATCAGATGGGCCAATGGGATGGGAAGTGGCAGATGGAGATTAATTTAGATAAATGTGAGGTGTTGCATTTAAGTGAGACAAACCAGTCAATGGTAGGGCCCTGGTGAGTATTATCAAAAAGAGAGACCAAGGGATGCAGGTTCATAGTTCCTTGAAAGTGGCATCAAATATAAACAGGCTGGTGAAGGTATTTGGCACACTTGGCTTCCTTGGTCACAGCATAGAGTTGGGATGTCATGTTGCGGCACATTGGTGAGGGCACTTTTAGAATACTGTATACAGTTCTGGTCACCTTGCCATAAGAAGGATGTTGTTAAACTGGAAAGGGTACAGAAAAAACTTGCAAGGATGTGACCAGGACTGGAACGTTCAAGTTGTAAGGAAAGGCTGTATAGCTGGGGCTCTCTTTAGTGGAGCATTAGAGGCTGAAGGGTGACCTTATAGAGGTTTATAAAATCATGAGGAGAATAGATACAGTGAATAGGCGATGTCTTTTCCCAGGGTAGGGCAGTCCAAAACTACGGAGCACAGGTTTAAAGTGAGAGTGGAAAGATTTAAAGGGCAACGTTTTCACACAGACAGTGGTGTGAATTGTAAATGGAACAAAGAAGTAGTAGGGGTGGGTACAATTACAACATTTAAAAGACAATTGGACAAGTACATGAATAGGAAAGGTTTAGAGGGATATGGGCCAAATGAAGGAAAATGGGACTAGTTCAATTTAGGAAACTTGGTCAGCATGGACAAGTTGGACTCGATGACTCTATAACTAGCAGAGAGAAGGTGGTACCCCTTATTGCTATGGAGTGCAGCAGACAGGTGACTTTCTTGTGGCACTGTTTACTGTCACATTGTTGAGCATCAATTGCGATGACCCTTGCAGCTCTCTCCTCGAGGCTGGCAGGTCAGCTGTGACAACCTGTACATGTGGTCAGCTGGGAAGAGGAGAGATCTCCTCTCTTTCACCTGACATCTGGAGGGCATTTCCGGTCAACCCAGGAGCCAAATGTGCCTTTTCTGGACCTTTCTCTTCAGTTGTAGTGGGTGACCAGCTAAAGCTGAGGAAATGCTCCTGGCTTGCAGTGAGTGAAGTGGTGTCCAGGTGGCCTTTAAATATGGCACAAGAGCCTGTGGCCATGGAAGCCCCAGCCACTTGCAAGAGCCTCTGACTTGCTCACCACGAATTCAGTGAGTAACTTTGTGCAGCATCTTGCCTGCCTAGATAATGAGCTGAGAAATATGTGATCACATAAGATAACTCAGTCTGGGCACCGGTGGATATCACACCAACTACAAAGGAGAAGAGTTGGAGGACCACCAATGTTGGACAAGAGGACAATGTAGTCTGTCTTTGGAATGTTGGAAGATGAAGGGTAATCGAACTAAGTGGCCCAATAGGTTCTGTGTTGGCAGTCTAGGATTTGGTCTCATTCAATTCTGGTCAAGGAAGTTCATGAAGGAAAGTAACTATGAACTGCATGAAGAAGCCCATTGAAGTCAATAGACAGTGTTACCCGAAAGGAGCAGTCAATCTTCTCCCTAGGTGTTCTTCATTTGTGTGACAGGCAAAAGACAGGGAGTTGACTCAGACTTTACTTAAACAAACCCATCTTTATTTAACTCTTTAAGCACTCAATATAAAATATACATTTGTGGCAACATTAACTTCTCGCTTCATCTGAATTAACTTCAATTTTAAGTCCCTTCATTTAAGTTCACTTTGCCTTACTTTAACTTGAACCACATTTAATTTTATCTTTAACTGTAAGTTTGGCTTGAAACAAATACTACCCCGATCCGAATGAAATGGCCAACTTTGCTCTCGGTGCAGATCTTGCGCCATGGTTCTTTGTCTTCCCTGAGGATAACTTCAGGGCAAGTACTTCTCAAATGTTTGTCTTGAAGGCTCCCTCCTGCAAAATCCCTTGCTCTGCTAACTTTTATCTCAAAATGCGCTCCTTCTCAGAAACTTCTCTGGCACTCAGCCAATGAATTGGCTAAACCTGATCACAACGTTTGATCTCAGGCAATGGAGTTTACTACTAAGCAATTCCCAAATTATTATACTATGTAGTAAACAGGCACATTCCATGCGCCCGATAAGGTAATGCAGTGCCAGTCTGTCTCACAGGCCACCATAAAACCTCCCTTATTTGGTCACCACAGGAAACTGCAGGTCACAGCTTTTTACCCATCCCTAATTGCTCAGAGGTCAGATAAGAGTTAATCACATTGCTGTGGGCCTTGAGTCACATTCTGGTCAGACCAGGTGAGGATGGCAGTTTGGCCTCTCTAAAGGACATTAGTGAACCAGGTGGGTTTTTCCCGAAAATTGGCAATGGCTTCATGGTAATCACTAGACTCTTAATTTCAGATTTTTTTTATTGAATTCCATTATCTGCTGTGACAGGATTTGAACCCAGGCCGCACAGAACATGACCTGGGTCTCTGTATTAACAGTCCAGCGATAATACCACTGGGCCGTTGCCTCATCCATTTACAGGTCAGCCACGACATGTCCCGGCTGCAGATTTAACTGACGTCAGAGTATAAACTAGCTTGACCAAATTTCCCAGCATGCCATGGCAGTTCTTAACCATTGCGGTGTAGCCATTTCTGTTGCTGGCCACAACAGTAAGATCTGAGTGGTGGGTAGTTCAAAACAGGCAGTCAATCCAGCTCCATCGGTTTCTGGCTGACCAGGTTTGACTAAAATTATCCCCCTAGTTTGGTTGATTTGGCCTCAGGCCTAACCAGGCCCAAGAAAGCCACCAGTGAATTGTGCACTTGTACATTCCTGCGTTGAGTATATAAAGGGATCCTGGTTAAAATCCGAGGGAAATCCAATAAGGGTTCATACTTTCGCAAATGACCAGCCTCCACGCTGACTCAAACCCACCGAAACCGCACATTCCTCTTCTCCTTCTGTCACAACATTTCCAGAAGCAACAGTCACTGATGACATTGCTACTGAGGGCTGCTTGGTGTGGGGTCAGTGGGGCAGATGAATATTGGCCCTGTCAGATACAGGAAACTGAGGCACTCTTTGAGTAGGATACAGGCTCTTTCCTGACACGGTCAGTGTTTTGAAACTTCCTCTTTTGATTTGAATCATGGGCTGTAATGATCACACTGGTTCTGAGGAAAGAGGTTAAAAGAAGCTTTCTGAGCAATGAGCATTAAAAATCTGTTATTTCAACATTTTAATTCTTTTACAGAGAGAGACGTAATTGTTAATCTCTCCGTTGTGACATGTCTTAGCGATATTGGGTGTGAAAGGAGTCAGGTCTAAAACTCACTGAACCCTGAGACAAACCACAGCTCTACGCCTGCCCATCCCCCACACCCACCCACCCCCCCCCCCCCACCCTCCTCCCCCACCCCTCACCCCTGAAACCACAAGTGCTATTTTAAAAATTGTGAGTTTGATTTTTACCACTTTGCCAGAAAAGCAGATGTGACTTTAAAAAAAACGCAAGTCCTAACGGACAGTTTGCTGGAGTTTAGCTGTCACTGCAGGACTGGCCAGCAGCAGGAGAGATAAAGTCGAAGAGGCATTGCTAGATTTTTCTGATGTGTTGGCATTAATGGGATTTTACAGGGGAAGGGCAATGGGGCAGCAGTTCATAGGGGCTAGACAAGGAGGAGGTGCCAGCTTACAAGCCTACCAGGACTGGGTGTCAGGCAGTGCCCAGCAGGTAGTAGATTATTTTTATTACTCATTCAAGGGATGAGGGCTTCATTGGCTTGGCCAGCACTTTTTGTGCATCCCTAATTGCTCAGAGGGCAGTTAAGAGTCAATAACATTGCCTTGGGTCTGGAGTCACGTATAGGCCAGACCAGGTAAGGGATGGCATTTCCCCTCCCTAAAGGACATTAGTGAACCAGATGGGTTTTTTTCTGACAATCAGCAATGGATTCATAGCCATCATTAGACTCTTAATTCTAGATTTTTTCATTGCATTCAAATTCCACCATCTGTGGTCGGAACAAACCCAAATCCCCAGAACACTATCCGAGTCTCTAGATTAATTTTCTAGCAATAATACCATTAGGCCATTGAAAGAAAGAAGTAAAACCAAACAAAGGTTTGAATTACTGGTGATTCAGAACGTTGTACATTTTGCCACTTCCTGCTGCTATGGAAGTGGAAGTGTAAGTAAACATGAGACAAAATTGGATCTTTTTCCTCCACTCTTTGCATCAAAACTACGAAATAGCCACAGGATTAATCAGAAAACCTAAAAGTTGCACCCATCTGTCAGTGTTGGGGAAAGAGTACCACAAAGTGTATTACAGACTAAATCTCACTGAGGAGCAGAAAAGGCAGACCATTGAGATTTTGAGGGCTTCAATGACATACTTTGAACCTCATTCCAATGTTAATCACGAATGGTATTCGTTCAAAACCAGAGCACAAGGGGAGAAGGTGACATTAATTACTATGTGACTACACTGATGTATCCAGCTGAATCTTGTGATTTTGCACAACAGAACAGTTATCTTGTGAGAGGTTAGATTCTGCTGTGAAAGCACATCTGCTGATAGAGGAGAAACTTACAATCAAGAAAGCTATTGGTATTTGCAGAAGTTCGAAAGTTGTCAATTAGCTGGGGCCCATTAATGGGAGAACAGACATTATGCTGTACAACACGTATTATGCAGAGAGACATTTCAGACTGAATAAGAATAACTGACTCAGAAAACAAAAGAGATATTTGCAGAAAAGCCAGTAGAAAGATCCAAGGCTAGAGAACAAGGTGTAAGTATTGTGGAAGAAATCTCACAGAAAAAGGGCAGCATGGGGAAAGCAGGGCTCTAACTGTAAGACGTTGAATCATTTAGCACAAGAGTATTTCACTAGAGAGAAACACAGAAAGCCTCTAAATGTAGCTGATGGAGAGTTGTCAGCCATCAAATTACTCAGCAACAGGTTGAAGGGTTTGTAACGACTAGAATGGTGACTGTAGAAGGACAGCTTCAAGTGAACAGGAAGTGTCAAGTAGTCTATGTTCGTTCTGAGTTTTGTACTGACCCCCTCTGTCTCTCTTTATTCAAAAACTAAACCATTATGGGATGTGGGTATCACTGGTATTTATCACCCATGTCGAGTTATCCTTGAAAAGGCAGTGTGTCGCTTCCTTGAAGTACCACAGTCCATGTGAAGGACACACACAATGCTGTTAGCAAGGAAATTCCATGATTCTGACCAGGCAATATTAAAGGAACGGCGATATATCTCCAAGTCAGGATGGCGAGTGTCTTGAAGGGGAATCTGCAGCTAGTGGTGGTATTCCTCTCTATCTGCTGCCCTTGTCCTTCTAGATGGTAAAGCTCATTGGTTTGGAAGGAGCCATCAAAGTGAATGAGTTTGTTATTGTGGCTTCATTGTTTTTTGGACTTGAGTTTGGAGGGTCGGGGATACTTGAATTTTTTTTTGTTAAAGTCTAACGAAAAGACACTTTGGAACTTTTTTCTTAACAAGATGTTTCTTGAAAAGCACATGGTTCTATTTTTCTGAAGAAGGGTCTAGGCCCAAAATGTCAGCTTCCCTGCTCCTCTGATGCTGCTTGGCCTGCTGTGTTCATCCAGCTCTACACCTTGTTATCTCTGGTTCCACATAATTGCTGGTCATGGTGGTTTGGCCTCACTTCAGGGAAAACACCTGACAGTTTTCATGGCTAGGTTTTAATGCTGTTCTGTTTGAACGGTATTGCAGGTTTGGAGGTTGTTTAGAGTAGCTGGAGAGGGGTTTCCTGAAGGATTCAGTTTCACTGTGCTATTTCTGGAAAAATCCTTGTTGAGAATCCAGTATGAAACCTGATTTCCCTCTTGAATAGCATCCTGAACAATCCCAGGGAAGTTGCGTTTGCAAAATTCCCAGAGGGAGCTGCCTATGTCTGCTGACCCCCATCTACTCATGCCACATCTACACCATCTGAACACCTCAAACCTTATCAACTCTGCTTTCAAGAAAAAAGGCTTATTGGCCAAGTGTGTTTTATTTCCCAAAGAGAATCTCTGCAGAAAATCTGTTTCCTTTTGCTTGGTTTGTGGTGGGATTATTTAGAGGAGTAAACATTCATATATTTATATTTGAACTATATGTATAAAGCAATTTGCATTTCCATTGGATATCTTTTGTTTATTTTATTACAAATATATTAAAACCTTTTTATTAAAGAAAACTGAATGATGGATCTTCTTATTAAAGTCTAACATAGCTAAAGGATATGATTGGCCAAATTGGGAACTGGATAATACAATTCAATTTATGTTGCAACCTGTGGAACAGTGGGACAAGAGACAGACAGTATAGTCCTTCCAACTTGATTGTAATAAATTAGCTGCAGTGCACCTCGTAGATGGTACATACTGCTGTTACTGTGTATTGGTGACAGAGTCAGTGAATGTTGAAGGTGGTGGATGTGGTGCCAATCAGGTGGGCTGTTTTGTCCTGAATGGTGTCAAGCTTCTTGAGTGCTGTTTGTTCCACCCATCAAGGCAAGTGAGGAGTATTCCATCACATTCCTGACTTGTACATCCTAGATGGCGGACAGGTTTTGGGGACTCAGGAGGTGAATTACTCTCTGCCCTATTCCTAGACTCTGACCTGTTCTTGCAGCCATTGTATTTACGTGGCAAGTTCAGTTGAGTTTCTGGTCAATGGTAACCCTCAGGATATTGTTGTTGGAGATTCAGCAATGGTAATAACATTGAACTGGTGATGGTGAGATTTTCTCTTATTGGGGATCGCCATTGCCTGACAATTGTGTCGCTTGAATGTTACTTGTTATTTTTCAACCCAAGACTGTCCAGGTGTTATTGCATTTGAACATGGACTGATTCAGTACCTGAGGAATCATGAACGGTGCTGAACATTGTGCAACCATCGGCAAATGTCCCCACTCCTGATGTTATGATGTAGGGAAGGTCATTGATGAAGCAACTGAAGATGGTTGGGCCTAGGACACTACCCTGAGGAACTCCTGCAGAGATGTCCTGGAGCTGAGATGATTGACCTCCAACAACCACAATCATCTTCTTATGAACGAGATATGACTCCAACCAGTGGAGAATTTGCCCTGAATCCCATTGACTCCAGGTTTTCTAGGACTTCTTGTTGCCACATTGAGTTGAATTTGGCCTTGATGACAAGGACTATCACGCTCACCTCACCTCTGGAATTCAGCTCTTCTGTCCATGTTTGAACCAAGGATGTTGGAACGGAGTATGGAGCTGAGTGGCCCTGGCAGAACCCAAACTGGGCGTCGCTGAGCAGATGCTGCTTGATAGCACAGCTGATGGCAACTTCCATCACTTTACTGATGATCGAGAGTAGACTGAAGGGGTGGTAATTTGTCAAGTTGGATTTGGCTGGTGTTATGCAGAACATCATCTGTAAGGTATGATTCCATAAGTACTGTTGAGGCTGCTGCTTGTCACGTCTGTCAGGCAGATCTCCCAATTTTGCCAAAGGCCCCCCAGAAATTGATAAGGAGGATTTTGCAGGGTTGACAGGGCTAGGGTTGTTGCTGTAATTTCCAGACTGAGGCCGATGCTTGGTGGTCCATCCAGAGTCATTCTTTTTTCTAGGCTTTGTAGCAGGTTTGATATAACCGGATAAATTGCTCAGCCATTTCAGAGTCGACCACGTTGCTGTGGGTCACGTGTAAGCCAGACCAGCAGACTTCCTTCCTTAAAATGAACCAAACAGGATTTCATGACAGTTGATTCAATAGACTTGTTTTTATTCCAGATTTAATAAGCACTGCGGTGGGGATTTGAACCTATAGCCCTCAGGATCACGTTTCTTGCAAAATTGCCACCACACCACCATATCCAACTGTGCTCCTGCACAGAGACCCAAAGATAACTGCGACTGATGGACAACGGGACTGGCAGTAACTTCTTGGACTGGGTTTATAGGCATCACTGATCTGGGGGCCAGGGTGGACAACAGTCACATAATCCAGCTTCACAAGTAGCCTGGCCGCTCTCGTTTGAAAAGCCGGCACTCCAGCGCAGTCCCGAGGAAATGCTGCACTATGAGGGGTGCTGTCTTTCAGAGGAACATTCAAAAGCCCAGTCTGCTCAGATGAATGCGAAAGATTCCATCCCACTCAGTGCCCCAGCCACACACACACACACACACACACACACACACACACACACACACTCCACACACATCCACACGTACAAACACACACACACATCCACACACACAACACATACACACACACATCCACACACACACACATCCACACACATACACCCACACATCCACACCCACACACACACACGCACGCACAGACACACACACACACACACACACACACACACACACACACATCCACACACACCACACACATCCACACACACATCCACACACAACACACATACACACACACACACCCACACACACACCACACACATCCACACATATCCACACATACACACCTTTGGAGAGGTGTGAGGTGCCCAGTGGCTATGGAAAGGTGCTGGGTGAACATAAGATATATCTTCTTCACAGTGCCCACCTACGGGATAGTTGTGTGACCATCATTACTGTTATTCCTTCATGTTGTTGCTTCAGCATCTGTGTCTGTCACACCTGCTACACAGGCAGGAAACAGAGAGGTTTCTGTTTCTGTTTTCAGACTGGACTCCCACCTGAAGTAATTGAACGCTGTTAGTGTGGTTCTCAGCTGCGCCCATACTAGCTTTGAGGGTGCTTTTTTGCAGCAACATTGCTTTCTCCTCGATTTATTTTTGTCCCTGCCTTATTTTGGTGCAGCCCTCCTGGAAACCCTCAGTGAGGTGATGACAGGTGAGTGGGATCATCTCTGCAGATATTACAGTGTTCTTTGGACAGAATCAGTGTTCCAGAATCATCACAGCAATAAAGGAGTCAAGTTGCATTTATGTGGCGCCTTGGATCCCACCTCACCATGCCATTCTGTCTCCAATCACCTTCCCTCAAAATGCTTTGCACCGATGAATTGCAGCATTGTGCACAGTTCTGGTTTCCAAAATTATAAAAGGAAAGGACATAGATACTTCACAGAATCAAAAGTGTAAAATAAAGTACAAAAAATGTTCATGCAAATTGTACAATTGCCAGGGAAGACTGGAGAAACTGGAACACTTCCCTTTGGTAATAAGGAGGTTGAAAGGTGACCTGATGGAGCTCTTTAAAGTTACAAAATTATTGATAGAGTTACAAGTGTCTTGGTGGCTTGGTGGCTCAATGGTTAGTACTGCTGCATCACAGGGACCTGGGTTCAATCCCACCCTTGGGTGACTATCTGTGTGAAGTTTGTTCTGGGTGATCTGGTTTCCTCCCACAGTCCAAAGATATGTAGATTGGGTGGGTTGGCCATGGGGGAGACAGGGGTTGGGGGGGGGAGGGGTGCACAGTGGGTCTAACTGGGATGCTCTTTGGAGGGTTAGTGTGGATTTGATGGGCTGAATGGGCTACTTCTGTGTGATAGGGGACAGTAGAAGCAAATTGAACAGACAGAGCTAGCTAATTACACAAGAGAGGATATATTACACTGAGCTACATAAAGAGTTATCAAGGCCATTGACCAATAGATTTGTCCAACCTCTTCCCATGGGGTTGGGGTAGTATATTTCTGTTTTTCTCTCATTTGGAGTTGGCGTGGTGTCTGGGTGAATAAATTTCACAAAGATAAGGATTGCCACAGGAATAAATTTTTAGGAAGAAAAGCAAACATCAAAGCAATAAACTAAGTAATTAATAAAATGGACACGAAAATATGCTGAGCAGTAGAGCTGACTAATAAAACCTTTTATTTGTTTTTCAGTTAAGAAGCAGAGGGAGAATAATTAGCCTCTAAGTCCTGATCAAGGAAAGGGAATGGGGTCTGGGGTCAATCTAAGGGGTTGGTTTGAACACTGATGTTTTTGGTTTCATGTCTGATGGTGAGCACTCCAAGTTGACCTTGGTAGAATTCACATGGAAGTGGGGATTGAAAGCGGATGGCCTTTCACACTTTCTCTCCCGACCGGCTTTGTGAATGAGTTTGTGCAGGAGGATGGAGTTAGAAGGAGAATCCTTCATGCACCCATGCACTTTCTCATCACACCACCCTTGTCACTCATTCATACTCACCCAGCCCCTCTTTTGTAGGCGTCCCAGCTCCCATCGCTAGAACCCCACCACCAGCAACTCTCTCTGCCTCCCTTACAGGGTCCCAGTCCCCATTCTCCAGACTTACTGCTGCTTTTCTCAGGCTTATACTGTGAAGCCAATCACAGTTCCTCCAAACACTTGCTGCTGATAGCTTCACTCATCCAGCAGCTGGGTTTGAAGATAGAAAAGGAGGCAGAAGGGTGTAGAGACTCGAATCCTCGAGCAGAGGGTCCAGGCAGAAGGAAGGCAAGACTGGAGTGATATGGAGTGATTGAAAAACTGGGTCACTCAAGGTGAGATAGGTGAACAGTAGGATGTCGGAGGGGTGTGGGTCTGACACAGAGATAGCAAGGGGCTAGGTAATGGAGGCATTCAGGGACAAGGATGAGAATCTCAAAATAAAAACATTGTTTGGCCAGGAGACAATGAGGGTCAGTGAGCACTGGCAGGATAGGAATAACAGCTTGGATGATCTCAAATTGCCGGGAGTGGGTTAGAATAGACAACACTGAACGTAATGAAGACATCAATGAAGGCTTCAGCAGCCAATAAGCTGAGGCAGGGGAAGGAGCAGGCAGTTATGGAAGTGGAAAAGAGGCAGTTTCAGTGATGGCAAAGGTGGAAATGTCAAATATGACACCAAACAGTTCAGTTCAGCCTCAATAAAAACCGAAAGAACTGTGGACGCTGGAAATCTGAAACAAAAACAGAAATTGCCAGAATACATCAGCAGGTCTGGCAGCAACTGTGGAGAGAAATCAGAGTTAATGTTTCGTGTTCAGTGTACCTTCCTCAGAACTCTGATTTCTCTCCACAGATACTGCCAGACTTACAGTCATAGAGTCATAGAGATATACAGCATGGAAACAGACCCTTTGGTCCAACTCATCCATGCCAACCAGATATCCTACATAAATCTAGTCCCATTTGCCAGCATTTGGCCCATATCCCTCCAAATTCTTCCTATTCATGTGCCCATCCAGATGGCTTTTAAGTGTTGTAATTGTACCAGCCTCCACCACTTCCTCTGGCAGCTCATTCCATACACGCACCACCCTCTGCATGAAATTGCTGGGCTTTTCCATCAATTTCTGTTTTGGTTCAGCCTAAGGTAGGAGCCAGGGTGAGGGCTGGAGTCAGTAACTAGGGAGCTGTATTTGCAGCAAGAAAATAGCTTCAGTCCTCCCAACATCTAATCAGAGGAAATCTCTGCGCATGTCAGATAAACTGTCTAACAATGTAGGGCAGCATGGTGGCTCAGTGGTTAGCAGGTACCTGGGTTTGATTCCACCCTTGGGTGACTGTCTGTGTGAAGTTTGCACGTTCTCCCTATGTCTGCTTGGGTTTCCTCCGGGTGCTCCAGTTTCCTCCCACAGTCCAAAGATGTGCAGGCTAGGTGGTCTGGCTGTATTAAATTGCTCCGTAGTGTCCAGGGATATGCAGGCTATGTGGGTTAGCCATGGGAAATGCAGGGCCACAGGGATGGAGTGGGTCTGGCTGGGATGCTCTTTTGAGGGTTGGCTGAATACCTGCTTTCACATTGTAGGGATTCTATGAATTAGATAATAAGGAGCTGAAAGAAATTGTAATGAGATAAAGTTTGGATGCCATTTAGGTGTATGTAAAACTTAACATTGATCATGCAAAGTCACAAAGGGACAGCAAATAGATGAGAAATAGGAGAGATGCTTGGGAGACGCCAGAGGTAACAGTGTGAGAATGGGAAGAGCATTTCCAAATTATTGAGGGGTAAGAAATAAACACAATAGCTGTCACACATTGAGCTTCATTTAAGAGGATATTAAACTGTTTGGTTTAACAAAATGTTGTATTTTGCTCAATGATTCAATCCAATTTTTTTTCAGATTTTGACAATTTTATTGCTAGTCCCTTGCTACATTTTGAAACAACTGGTAAGGGATGGTCCATGATTATTAGAAGGGCTAAAGGTTGGTAAGTTCCCTGGATCTGAAGGGATGCATTCCAGGACATTAAAGGAAGTAGCTACAGAGATAACAGATGTAGTGGTAGTAATCTTCCAGGTATCCTTAAACTCAGGAAAAGTCTCAGCGGATTGGAAAACTGCTAATGTATCACCTTTATTTATAAAAGGAAGGAGACGGACAATAGGTAACTATAAGCCAGTTAGTTTTTCGTCTGTTATTGGGAAATTGGTGGAGTCTATTATAAAGGATAGAAGAGCAAAGCATTTAGAAATACATGATATGGTCAAGCAGAGTCAGCTTGGCTTCAGGAAGTTATTAAAATTCTTTTGAGGAGGTAACATGCAGGATTGATAAAGGGTAACTAGTTGATGTAAAATATTTGGACTTCCCAAAGACATTTGATAAGGTACCACACATTAGGCTACTTAATAAAGTAAGTGCCCATGGTGTTGGAGTTGATTTTAGCATAGAAAGGGGAATATGAAGAGCATAGATAAGGTGAATTTGGTGTATTTTCCATAGGATGAGGTGTTTAAAACTAGGGGGCATATTTTGAAGGTGAGAGGAGAAAGATTCAAAAAGGACCTGAAGAGCAAAGTTTTCACATAGAGGGTGGTGGATATGTGGAATGAACTGCCAGAGGAAGTGGTAGATGCAGGTGCAGTTACATTTAGAAAACATCTGGACAGGTAATGATTAGGAAAGGTTTAGAGGGATATGAACCAAACACAGACAAGAGGGACTAGTTTAGTTTGGGAAACTTGGTTGGCACGGACTAGTTGGACCAAAGGGTCTGTTTTCATGCTGTATGAATCTATAAGTTTATGATTCTATGAGGAGAGGTTGAGTAAGTTGGGCCTGTTCTCAATGGAGTTTAGAAGAATGAGAGATGACCTCATTGAAATATGTAAGATTTTTAGGGGACTCGACAAGGTAGATGTGGCGAGGTTCATTCCCTATTTGTAGGATCAGTGGGCAAAATGTCACAATAAGGGATTGTCCACTGAGACAGAGATGAGGAGCAACGTTTTGTCTCAGAGGACAGCGAATCTGTGGAATTCATTACCTCAGAGGGCTGTTGAGGTTGGGTCATTAAGTGTATTCAAGGCTGAGATAGACGGATTTTTAATCAGTAGGGGAATCGAGGGTTACGGGGAAAAGGCAAGAAGGTGGAGTTGAGGATTAGCAGATCAGCCTTGATCTCATTGAATGGTACAGCAGACTCAATGGGCTGAGTAGCCTACTTCTGACCCTACGTCTTATGGTTTAAAAGAAGTCATTCATGGGGAATCTCTGGCCACCAGTAGACAGCTAAGAATGGAACCGGCTGAGAGCAGCCCCACTCAGTAAAGTTTCTTTGTGTTTAGGTGATTTGTGAACTGGGGTTACTCTGTGTCTGAACCATATGTGATCTTAAACCTGGGCAAAAATACATGCAGTCTCACTCTGCATTGTCCACATTGTATTTCATTTAGGAGGGTATTGAACTGTTTGGTTTAATAAAGAAAAGTAGTCTTTGTTCAGTGGTTCAATCCTGTTTTTAATTAAATTTTGAGAGCTTTGTTAGTTCATTGATAGATTTTGAAGCTAAATGGCAAGGATGGTCTATGACTATTAGAAGGTAATAGTCACTTGGCAGGACAGAATGTGAGTATTTCTGAAAAATAACCTCGCTGTCAAACCTTTCGTCTTGCACTCATCAGCACATAATTGCAAAATTACCAAATTGCAAAGGGAACAACAATTTATACTTCATCAGAAGAGGGTGGAGAATGGTTGACAAGTGAATCTAATTGTTGCCTTCGAGAATTGTCCAGGAAGCAGTTAACCTCCTCCAAGCTTTTGTTTAAATGCAAAGCTGAGTCAACTCTGATTGATCAAGCATTCAACAGGAACACACCAGGAAGGACTGTCCCCGAGCTTTAGTGCAGTTTGAGGACATGTTCTTTCTCGGAAAGGACAGAGTCCTGATTGTGAACATACTTTTCTTACCAGCACACAGGTTAGTCACACTGTGAGCCCAACTGATAATCTTCAATTGGCTGTTGGTGTAATTCTCAGCACAATTGGAGTTACTTCTTATTTTGTTTATTTATTATCAGTTACTTATTTAGTTTATGATTAAGTCATTAAAACTCTGCAGGAAGTGTTTGCAACTGTCAGAATTGTTTGCAATTCCAGCACCTATATCCTGACAAAAAATGGTCTGGGTTTAGAAGAGTAGACAGGTCAGAAAGATAGTTTTTCTGTGGAGAAATAAAACCAGAGGTCATCTTTTTATTTTGGGATGCATCCGGAATGGTGATCAGTTCTGACACAGAACTCGACAGGGCCTTCCATCTCACCTCTGAAGGATCCAATCCACCAAATGACCAACTGTACCATCAGGAAATGCAGCCCTTTATCCCTCTCACCCTAGCCACATGGTGAAAGGGCAGTATCTAACGCATTAAAACAATCAATCCCTCAACAAGAAAAGGTAAAGTCACTGTGTTCTACCTGGGTAATGGGGCTGCTCTTTCATTAGAAATGGAGAGAGACACACTGATGGTGGTTTAACTGGAGGGTCACCATACATCAGGTGAGTGAGTGAGGTTGAAAAGGACAGTCCTTCAGTCAGTGTGGGAATTGAACCCATGAGGTTGATATTGTTCTGCGTTGCAAAGTAAGCTAACCAGCACCACCACCCCCTCCAGCCCCCAACCCCTCAACAACACAGTGGCTCAGTGGTTAGCACGTTGCCAGGGACCGGGATCAATCCCACCCTCAGGGGGCTGTCCGTGTGGAGTCTGCACATTCTCCCCGAGTTTGCATGGGTTTCCTCTGGGTGCTCCGGTTACCACTCACAGTCCAAAGATGTGCAGGTTAGATAGATTGGCCATGTTAAGTTGCCTGTAGTGTTCAGGAATGAACAGGCTAGGTGGGTTAGCCACAGGAAATGCAGGGTTATGGTGATAAGGGAAGTGGGTGGGTCTGGGTACAATGGTTTTTTGAAGGGTCAGTACAGACTCGCATTGTACTGCACTGTAGCGGTTCTATGAACATGAGCTCTTAGAAGCCTGTCTATATCATGAGAACTGGTGAACATTCTGGGAGGAGGTGGGTTGGATCTCTGTCTGGTATCTGAGTCAAAACGCAGTGCCAACTGAACAGGGTAAAGTTTCCACCATCTAATGACTGTGAGAGTCCCGTGTAATATGGGGAGGCAAGGCTCAAACCAATCATGGAGAGCATGGGTCTCCAGTAAGATAGTGCCTGTGCTCTATACAGTCACCCTGAGGGACCACGTGAGGCAAGTGTGAGGGGAAAATGGGCAGTGGATCATGTTACTCCAAGGTTTGGGGTGAAGGCATGCGAAAGAATTGGACTTTGTGTCTGTCAGGGCTGCTTGGTGCCACACAGGGGTAAGGGGCTTACTCATCATTACACAGCACCGCTTTCAAATACAGGGGTTCGAATCGGTGGGATGTGAGCAAAATACCGGAGTTAAAACCAGGAATCTGTTCTATTTACCACCACCTTTTCAGGCAAAAAAAAATCACAAAGAATTTATATTTTATAAAGGTTCAAAGTTTAATGCATCTTGGGTTCCATTTTCTTTCTCCGACAATACTTTAAGGCCCACATACCTGGGCACTTATCTATTCTGTACATGTAGCTTTAATAATTACACCATAAATATTATGGAAAGTTTTTTTTGTGCAAGTTCAGGACATCTCCATCAGTAGTAAACGCAGTGTGCACAGTCAGCTCCTGCCACTTTTATGGTCAGGAAGTTGTTGGCACAGGGCTCCTGTGTCCCCATCCCCAGCCCTTTCCAATTATTAGTGCTTACACTCGAGCGCAGTGTTCACACACCACAGTGTGACCATTGCCAAATCCGCAGGCGGTGCCCCACCTTAGCATGGCTGCACCCGGGGAGGCAGTAGGCACCACTCCCCACATTAGCAGCGTGACACGCAGTTTCCCAATGCATTGTCAGTGTCCGCAATGGGCTCCTTGAGCTGGCACAGACCCCGACTAATATTCAGCCCCCGACCCGCATTTGGCTTTCACGTACTTGGGCAACAACTTGGAACTCAAAGAGAGTAGAACCATCATGCAGACAGTGAGGATGCACAGAATTGTGGGCAGCAACAACAAGAAATACTTTAAAACAGTGTTATCAAATTTGCAGTTAGCTTTGGTAGACTGGGAAATCCTATCGATGTGCTCCAGTTTGAAAGACGTGTTGCAAGTGACTAAGGATCTGTCAGGAATGGTCAGTGACTCGGCTTTGATGAGGAAGGTCCACCATTTCAACTGGCAACAGTCAAAGGCATTGCCACTCAGGTAGAGAGTTTGAAGACTTTGCAACAGGCTCTGCAGAACGTCCTGTTGAAGCACAGACAGTCTGTTCTTCCGTAGGTCCAGCGATCTTAGGGGAAGGGTTTTGAGGATGGGATGAAGACTCGTTATGGAATTTTCAGACAAGTCCAAAGTCTTCAGATCGCTGAAAGTCACTTGCAGCCCAGAACCTATTTGGTCAGAGTCTAATCCATTGTTCCTCAGAGATAAGGATTGCAACGACTTGGCCACGGCTCGAAACATGCTCACCTCCAATCGGATTCCAGCATTGGATGATAAATCCAAATGGGTTAAGGGCGAGCCAACAAAAGCATTGGCGGGTAGTGTGGCCAAGTCACAGTCAGAGAGATAAAGTTGCCTCAACGATTTGATCTGTGCCAATGCAGCACAACCTCTGCCCAAAGTCCTTCTCCTATTTCCTAAAGGGTAGTCACAAACAGAGACCCTGTTGTGACTGAGGTCTAAAGTTGTAATCCAAGGCATCTTTGTAAAAAGATCTGACGGCACCGATTCCAAATTGTTGAAGCTGAGATTGAAATAGTTTAGGTTCCACAGCCTGCTGATATTGAAATTTAACTGGGACAACTGGTTATGACTGAGATCGATCGCCTGAAGAAAGAGGAGAGAATCTTGCTCTGTTAGAGAGAAGGTCCTTAAACAGTTCTGGTCGAGTAGCAGAGCTGACAGCGAGGTTATTCCTCGGAGAAATCCAGGAGGGAGATATCGAACTGAATTCCGGCTCATATCCAGCAACTGCAGTTCAGGCAAATTTAAGGAAATTACCTCGTCCCATAGATTTATGGAAGTAACATTGGTCACATTTCCAACTATTTGGACGAACTGGACCTCAGAAGATGAGTCGTTTGCCAGGTCATTGTAAAAATTCATCTCATTGTCCGCCAGCAACAGCAATTTGAGCTTGTTGTGTTTGGGTAGGAGTGGGAAAAACAGCAGTTTGTTATTGGACAGGTCCAGAGTTTCCAGTTGGAATTCAGTCTCGCTCTCTCTGGCTAAAAACAGTTCCACCACATTGTGAGTAATATTTAATGTTTTCACTTGGTACAAGCTGAAATCTACAATGCACGGGATGTGATTGTGGGCAAGGTTCAACCTGGTTAGGCTTTTCAAATCTTCAAATGTCCCGCTTTCAATTTCATAGATATAATTGCTCTCCAGGTTTAATTCTCGAAGTTGGGCAAGGCCCTCCAGTGTGCTTGGTTCCAATCTCATGATGAAATTTCTGGCCAGAGATAGATATTCAAGTGTGGTCAGATTTTGTACAATATCGCTCACTGCAACTTCGCTGAGTCTATTCCCAGATAAATCCAGGCTAGTTAAAGCTGAGAGGTTTCTTAGTGCCAGTCGAGTCTTTGTGTAGTTTATATCAATCCGGTTGTTCATTAGGTTCAAATTTTGTAGGTTCTTGTTGTGGGAGAAGGCTGCAGGTTCAATGAGTTCAAGCTGATTCCCACTCAGGTCCAGTGTATGCAGATGCCTGTATGCAGACAATGAATTATTGTGTATTGCTTTAATTCCATTTCCATTGAGAAGGAGCTCTTTGGTTTTTAAGGGCAGACCTTCTGGCACATGATTAAACCTGCGCTCCTTACAGAATGCCACCATGTCAACCTACAACAGAAACAGGGAACTTAACATTACTCATGCTACTCAGGTACCATCAAAAACATACAATCAAACAGCTCAGAAGAGAGGCTGTTACAAAAACTGAGACATTTACAACAGAGAAGGTCTCTCTCCTCTGCTGGCTCTTAGAAAGTGCTGATCAATTTAGTCCACTCCATTTTTTTTGTCCCCATAACTTTCAGAATTAATTCAATCACCAATTGCCTCCAGTTCCACTGACATTTCATTCCAGCTCCAATCAGGTATTCCATTATAGATTATAACAAGATATACCTACGTCTCTCCTCATTGCCCCTTCTACTTAATTTTGTCTATCATTTTAAATCTCTGATGTCTGGTTACTGGCCCACTTGCCAAAGGAAACAAGGTAGACAAACAGGAGGCTAGAAGAACTCAGCAAGCCAGGCAGCATCCTGAGGAAAGGAGCAGTCAACCTTTCGGGTATTAGAAGGGTAATATCTGAAACGTTGTCTGCTCCTTTCCCCCCCAGATGCTGCCTGGCTTGCTGTGTTCTTCCAGCCTCCTGTTTGTCTATCTTGGATTCCAGCATCTGCAGTTTTTTTGTCTCCTGCCAAAAGGAAGCAGTTGCTCGAGCAGGCCCCTTGGTATTAGGCAGCACAGTAGCTCAGGGGTTAGCACAGCTGCCTCGCAGCGCTAGGGACCCAGATTTGATTCCACCCTTGGGCGACTGTCCATGTGGAGTTTCTACGTTCAGCGTGGGTTTCTTCTGGGTCCTCTGGTTTCCTTCCACAGTCTAAAAATGTGCAGGTTAGGTAGTTAGGCTATGCTAAATCGCCCGTTGTGTTCAGGGATGCACACGCTATGTGGGTTAGCCAAGGGGAATGCAGGTTACAGGGAGAGGGCAGGGGGTTGGGTCTGGGTTGGATGCTCTTCATAGAGTCAGTGTGGACTTGATGGGTTGAATGGCCTGCTTCCACATTCTATGATTGTACTTTGGACAATTTCTGTTCAATACAACCATAACCATAACCATCTCCACTCCAGGGGGAACAGACCTCATTTCTTCAGTCTGTCTCTCTCTCCCTCTCTCTATAGAATTGATCACTCCTGCTACCATCCTGGTTAAATGTTCCTCTGTATTTCTCACTGGACTGGTTATCTTTCCTCACATGTGGATTTCAGAAATGTACAGCGTATTTCCAGCTGAGGCCCAAACAGGAATTTTAAAAGTTTAGCTAAACCTGCTGGTTTTGTTTTGATTCAACTCCCTATTTACAAAACCAAGTATTTTATATGTTCTTTTAACTGCCTTAATAACTTACCCTGTCATTTCCAAGAACCACAACCTCTGATCTCTCTCCATTGCATTTCTCTTGAGATAGTACATCTTGGATCATATGGTCTCCCCAAAGGCCTACACATTCTCCTTTTTAAAGTATTTATCTTTCCTTTTTTAAAAATCTCCTTTTAAAAGTTACTATTGAGTCAGATACCACCTTTGAGCAAGTGCATTCTAGATTATAGGTCACTAAGAAAAACAAATTTCATCGTGGTTTGATACTTTGTGCAAGTACCGCCCCAATCAAGGGAGTTGGGTGAATGCTGTAGGGACAGGAGGTTGAATCCTACCACAGCAGATTAAATTCAATAAAAATCAGGAATCAATAGCTGGCCTGACATGGTCCATGTAATCACTGTTGATTGTCATAAAAGAACACTTACAGATGGAAATCTGCTGTCCTTACCTGGTCTGGCCTACATGTGACTCCAGACCCGCAACAATGTGGCTGACTCTTAACTTCCCCCTGAAATGGCCTAGACAGCCAATCAGTTCAAAGGCAACTAGGGATGGGCAATAAATGTCAATGGAGCCCCCATTCCATGAAAGAAATAAACAGAACAAAATCTCCACTCCTGAGTTCTTGGGTCATCTTGGATGTCTCATGGGTTTAATGGCGAATTCTTGCAAACTGCTGTTTTTGCAGCCAACAATCAGTCCTTTGTAAGCTTCTGTCTGACAAAGACATTGGGTCAGATTGGGGCTCACCAGCCCTGGGTGGTATCTTAAACAGCTAACAGGAAACAATCTCGATGGTGGGCCCAAGTTTGTTGTAAGGGGCTGGTGTGGTGTGTCTACAACAGGGGCAGCAGCTCTCCCATACCGAGAGGTTAACGGAGGGCAAGGGTGAGTAGGCCTGAGTGGCAATCATTCTCGGACTAGCCAGGAGATGGCGGTCACTAACAGGGACTCGAGTTGTTTCCGCGCAACGGGTACTCCCAGCAACGCTGGGCTCAACTTGGGCTGACAATGTGTGGAGGGTGGGTTGTGCCAGGAGGACCAGCGAAACATACTGGCAAGGTGCCCAAATCACCAGTTACCAACCACAGTGAGAGCGCCAATCTGCATTGCCAACAAGGCTCTGAGTCCGTCGCTCCTGCCACTTTGAGCCAGTCCCTTCCTGTTTCGACCAGTCGAGGTGGGCCTCAAACCGACCACCTCCGCCCCCCCAACACCCTCCGATTCCCCTTCCCTACCCCCCAACCCTCACCCAAATCCCCTGCTAACTCTTGCTGCTGTACAAAATACGACTTTGCAATTTATAATTTATTTTGTAACCGGCTGTGACCAGCTTTGTGAGAGAATTTTCATAGAAAAGAACAGGGTGAAGGAGGGTGGCCACAGATGGCCGCATGAGGATAAGAAATAGGCTCTGCAGTAGGCCATTCGGCTCTTTGATTCTGTTCTGTTATTCAACACAATCATTTGGTGATCTTCTATCTCAATTCCAGCACAATACCACCATATCATTGTTCACATCTTGAAGGGGTTGGGGGTGGAGTGGGAAACCACAAAATGAAACTCCTGAATGTAAATGAGCAAAAAACGCTGTCTTCACAATGCTACACACTGCTGCTGAGCTGGTATACCAAAAAAAAGGCAGATTTCAGCAATGTGTTCACACACTTTCTCCACAGAGAGAATGTGGAACCACTACGTTGGGCGTTGCTGTTAAAATAAAACATAAGTGTGCAGCCGTGTAAGTGTGTGAAAAAAAAAGAGGTGTGAGATATCAGATCGCAATTTCATGAACCTGTAAGGTGTGAAACAATTTGTCTGTTTTCTCAGCAAACAGGGGACATGTTGCACAGACTGCATCCTGCTGGGTGTAAACGGTTAGAGGGTAAAGGAACAGGCACACTGAGCTCCTCTTCTGCAAGAAGACAAGATGCAAAGTAAAAGCAGAAGTTGCTGGAGAAACTCAGCAGGTCTGGCAGCATCCGTGGAGAGAAAGCAGAGTTAACGTTTCGAGTTCGGTGACTCTTCATCTGAAATGTTAGCAGCTAGGAGCCCAGACAGAGAGAGAGAGAGAGTGAGAACTATGAAAGGGGTAGGTAAACAAGGAGATTATGGATAGCAGGCCAGCTCAGATGGAAAACTGAATGAGAGACAAGAGTGAGAAAATGGGTTAGCTGTGCAGGAAGCAACTCATACAAAGTGATGACGGGCCTTGGAATACGTGGGAATGGGAGACTGTACTAAAAACGACTGTCATGACAGAACCAAGGTGTGGGGAAAGTTAAAAAACAAGGAAGGATGGAATGAGGCTTTAAAGTTATTGAACTTGATGTTGAGTTCTAGAGGCTGTAGGGTCCCGAAGAAGAAAGTGAGATGCTGTTCTGGAGCACTGCAGCAAACTCGAGACAGAGATATTGGCCAGGGAACATAGTGGTGTATCGAAGTGGCAGGAAACTGGAAGCTAAGGGTTATATTTGCGGACAGAAATAGGTGTTCTGCAAAGCGGTCACCCAGTCTGCGTTGCGTCTTCCCAACGTGGAGGAGACCACATCGTGCAATGAATACAGTCAACTAGATTGTGCAAAGTGTAGCGCTGCTTCACCTGGAAGGTGTGTCTGGGCCTTTGGGTACCGAGCAGGGAGGAAGTAAATAGGCAGGTGTTACACCTTTTGTGGTTGTAGGGGAAGGTACCGGGGGTGTTGTTGGGAGTGAAGGAAGAGTGGACCAGGGTGTCCCGGACGGAATGGTCCCTGCAGAAGACTGACAAGGGAGGGGAGGGGAATATGTGTCTGGTGGTGGCATCTTGCTGGAGGCGACAGAAATAGCAAAAGCATCCTCTGAATGTGAATGCTGGTGGGATAGTAAGCGACAACCAGAGGGACCCCATCACTATGAGGGTACAATTGTGGGAGATGGGGTCAGACAGCACTAAGGGCCCTGTTTACCATGGTGCTGGGGAATCTTCGGTTGAGGAAAAAGGTGGAAGTTTCTGAGGCCTAACTGTGGAAAGGTGGCATATTCAGGACAGATGTGAAAGAGACAGAGAAACTGGGAGAATGGAATAGAGTCTTTACAGGAAGCATTGTGTGAGGATGGACAGTCCAGGTAGCTATGGGAGTCGGTGAGTTCATTGTGAATATTGGTGCCCAGCCTATCCCCAAAAATGCAAACAGAGATATCGAGGAAAGGAAGGGAAGAGTCGGAGATGGACCATGATGGAAATTGGAAGCAAAATTGATAACTTTTCCAATTCTGGATGAGAGAGGGAAGCAGCACCAATGATGTCATTGACATACTGGAGAAAGAATTGTCAGGAGGTACCTGACTAAGATTGGAACAAGGAATGTTTCACATACCCCACAAACAGACATGTATAACTGGGTTCCAGGTGGCTACCCATGGCCTCAGGATGCATTTGGGTAATAAAGAGGAGTCAGTCTAAGTAAAGTATTAGAGCACTCCCGTGATGTTCTGAAATGCAGCTTTTTTTTGCATTATACTGTGAATGTAGGTTGTAATGGTTAAATCCGGATCACAATTCTGGTTTTAACATGCTCCTATAAGGTGCATTTTCAATCGCACATGCACAAAAAGTGGGACGGGGGGCATCTAGGCTACCTCCTACTCATCCATCCCCGGGAATGCCCCACCCCTCCCTGAAATGGGGGTTTCAGGGTGCAGAAATCGGCAGTCCACCACATTTAAACAAATAATTAAGGGTCAATTAACATCAATACCACCCTATAACATGGTTGACATGGGCAGGTTATTTGGGAGCAGGCAATTCTTCTTTTCAACAAGTTTTTAAGAGTGCGGTTACTGAGGGCTCTGGTGGGATTTGAATTCAATAAACGTCTGGACCACAGAGCCTTTGTCAATTGTCAGGAAAAACCCATCTGGTTCACTTATATCCTTTAGGGAAAGAAACTTCCATCCTTACCTGGCCTGGCCTACATGTGACTCCAGACCCACAGCAATGACTCTTAGCTGCCCTCTAGGTAATTAAGGATGGGCGATAATTGCTGGCCTAGCCAGTGATGCCCTCATCCTGTGAATTAATTTTTTTTTTTTAAAAAGTCCTAGGATCTAAGTGTGGTCACGGACCAATTGTAACGAGGCCTGTTTATTGACCTATGTGCATTACATACAGAGCATAAGTAGCTCAGGATTGGTCCTTCTGAATGCTGAGTGTCACATGACTTGATGGTCACTTCGTGTGATGTCATTCCAGTCACCTATTGACAGAAACTGGGTTGAATCCTGGGATACCATGGATGTGGGCTCAATCCCTCAAAGTAGACTCACTCCTTGAATACAGCATCAATGTGGGTCATAAGTCACCCCATGGTCTCTGGGTTGGAGAAAGTTTCTAACACAGAAGAAGGCTATTCAATCCCCCAGCTCATTCTGTTAAACCCCACTTTCCAGCTCTTGGTCCCCACCTCTTCAGAATGCAGCTTGTCAAATTTTATATCCAAAATACGATGAGGGTTTCAGTCTGCACCACTCTTTTCAGGCAGTGAGTCCCAGAGCTCCACCACCCTCCAGGGCAGGGCATCCAACTGGGATCGCAGAGCTGAAATTTTGGGGACCTGACCACTGAGGCAGTAATTCCTGTGCTGAAGTTCTGACTGACTGAGTGATAAGAACTGCACTCCCCAATCTAACAGGCCCTGCTTTCACAGGCACCCTCTCCTCTCCCCTCCCCGCTCTCACACTCCACTCCAAACGGCTGTGATAATTTCAAGCCACGATATAAGGTCGCGTTGGGGAAAGGTTTGGGAATCGACACTTTTGAGTGAAAACATTTCTCTCAAAAACCTTTCTAAATCTTTTGCTGATTAAATCAACAGGTTACTGCTCTTACATTCCTAGGCCTCAGTTAATCAAGGCAAGTAACTGGGTGCATTATTCACCACCTTGTCATTTTTTAAATTGTATCATGGGGTGTGTGTGTCGCTGGCTAAACCAGCATTTATTGCCTGCCCCTAGTTGCCCTTCAGATGGTGGTGGTGAGCTGCTTCCTTGAACTGTTGCAGTCTGTGTGGTACTTATCGTCCATGTTATGTTCAGGGGCCTGTGGACTGCTGTTCAACAGGTCATTGATTCCTCTACTCCTTATGGAATCCACACGGAAGTGGAATCAACTCCAGCCTTTGGGAATCAATCCTGAAGAAAGGATAATAGTGATGAGGGCTCTCAGGCTGACTCTGGGCCTCTTGCTGCATTGACCCAGATACAGGGCTTGGCACCCAGGGAACAAGGCCTCACTTGTTGGGATGATTTGCAAACCAGGACCCAATGAGAATTTCTACCATTTCAAACAAATATATACTAAAAAAAGCTCCTCAGAATGCTATAATGGATTTGACTTGTTTTTAGCAGGGCCCAAGCTTAAAGCAGTATGATGACTGGGGTCAAGCAACAAGGAGAGGTTCACCCTCACCACCCAACACACACAGGCACAGACACACACATTCTCACACACACAGGCAGACACACACACACACACACACACACAAGCACACATGGATACACATAGACTCAAGCACACACACACACTCACACACATACACACTCGTGTGTACACACAATCACACACATTCACATGCACACACACAGTCACACACACATATACTCACACGCACACACAAGACACATACACTGAAGCACACACAGACATACACATACACTCCCACAAACACATACTCACATAGACACAGTCACACTGTCACACAAAGAGACACATCATTCACACACATGCGCACACACACACACAGGCACAGATACACTCGCATGCACACACTCTCACACAAACAGACACAGAGAAAGACACACTCACTTACACACACACTCACTCGCACGCACACACACATACAAACTGACACAGACAGTGTCCTCCTCAAGTGACTGCTGCTTCACTTTAATGTTCACAGCACTGGGTCTGCATTACAAAAGTTTTTTTTCAAGAAGATGATGACCACAAGGAGGTTGGAGTATGGTTGGGTGTGTCAAAACAGGATGCTCTGTGGGTTTTTAGTGCAGCACTCAACAAGATCAGGAGCAGACTATCAAAGGCCAGGCACGGTGTATTGCAGAGTGAGCAATTAACACCTCGAGGCTTGGGGCTCACAGGTTATGAGCAAACCTCCCTGCCTGAAGGACTGTGAGGTTTTTCACACACATGTTTATATTTAGTTTAACATTCAATCAACTCTGCAGCAAAGAGCTCATTTCAATGATTCCCTCTCTCAAAATAGTGCAAGTCAATTGTCACGTTTGAAACAAGGATGGCTGGTCAGAAGTATTCTGGCTTCCCTGAAATGTGTCAGATTGTTCACCTGTCATTTCCAAAGGGGTTTCGAGAAAGGTCTTGATTTTATATGGCATCTTTCACAACCTCGGGCAATCTGACCACATTTCACAGGCAAATGGAGTGCTTTCAAAGCATAGTCGCTGCTGCAATTTGGGAAGCTGGGATGACAGAGTGTAGAGCTGGATGTACACAGCAGGCCAAGCAGCATCAGAGGAGCAGGAAGGCTAACGTTTCGGGCCTAGACCCTTCTTCAGAAATGGGGGAGGGGAAGGGGGTTCTGAAATAAATAGGGAGAGAGGGGGAGGCTAACCCTCTATCCATCTTCTATCTGCCTCCCCCTCGCATGTGTGTGAATGATGTGTCTCTTTGTGTGACAGTGTGATTGTGTGGAGCTGGCGGAACACAGCAGGTCAGAGGAGTTCCTCCAGCTGCACACTGTATTGACTCTGACTCCAGCACCTGCAGTTTTTGCTATCCCCGTATCTCCTGGCTGGGTGTGAATGAGTGATGGGGTTTAAATCGAGCCCGTTGTTTCAAAACTAAAACCTCACACCAGAGATCTGCAACAGGGTGCGCCACAACAGAAATTCCCTGCTCCACCAAGGCCTCACAACTTACCACGGTGCAGTTCCCCAGAGACCTCACCAAACTCGCTCCAGCAAGCATCAGGAGAGCTGTGAGAGTGAGCGACATCGACCAGATTCTGAGCTCCATTCTTACACCTACAAAGACACCAAAGGTTAGGGCTCAATTGACAACACAAACCATTTATCAAACAAATATCTGCTCCATTCAAACAATGTTAACTTGCATTGTCAGAATAGCTGTTCTGAGGGAGGGTCACATTGTCAGAGAGTCAGCGCTGAGGGAGCACCGGGCTGTCGGAGGGTCAGCGCTGAGGGAGCACCGGGCTGTCGGAGGGTCGGTGCTTGGGGAGCACCGCACTGTCAGAGGGTCAGGGCTGGGGGAGTGCCGGGCTGTCAAATCAATCTTTAAAATGCAACAAACAGGTGCAGAAAATAATCAAGAAGTCTCATGGCATGCTGGTCTTTATATCTAGACACTGGGGTGTGAGGATGCTGACATTATGCTGCTCCCTTACAAGCTCCCTGGGTAGATCTCACTTGGAGAACAGTGAACGGATCTGGACACCACAGCTTAGGAAGGATAGATTGGCTTTGGAGGGAAGATAACATAGGTTTCCAAGAATGATACCTGGATTTCAGGGATTACATTATGAGGAGAGATTAGACAAATTATGCCAGCTTTCTCTAAAATTTAGAATGTGCAGGGGTGATCTGATCAAACTCTTCAAGATATTAGGAGGAAAAAACAAGGGTAGATAATGATAAACTATATCCACTGGTTAGGAATTCTAGAACCAGGAAGCACAGTCTGAAAATTAGGGCCAGACCATTGAGGAGAGATGTTAGGAAGCACTTCTACACTGGAAGGGTGATGGATATTTGGAACTGTTCCACCAATGGCAGTGGGTGCTGGTTCAGTTTTTAAATGTAAACCTGAGATAAGTTTTCATTAAGGGAAGGTATTAAGAGATATGAGTCAAACGTAGGTGTATGGAGTGAATCTGCAGATCATGATCTCATTAAGTGGCAGAACAGGCTCAAGGGGCTGAAAGGCCTTCTCCCGTTCCTATGGGTCAGTACTGAGGAAGCTGTACATTGCCTGCTGCAGGAACGCTGCCAACATGAGACCCATACACCAGTATTACTGAGAGTAACGTTACCCCAACATCAGTGACTGCTAAAAGAAACTCGAGCTGAATGGTAACATTGCTCCTGTCTCATGGAGAGCTTTACCACACCATGACATTGCAAGTACCACAACAACCACATCACAACAACTGCATCATTATATCACCAGCATCAAGAGAGAGAGAGAGACGGGAGAGAGAGAGAGAGAGAGAGACCAGTTTAGGGTGCAATTCCACAGCAACCATGCTGAGATTTCATGATGGGAATATGTGATCCCATTGTGCTCGACATGGTTGATGCTGAATATCTACCACCAAAGAGAAGGGGACTTTCTCTGAGAGCGCACGCTCACTGGGCCTTAGTTATTGTGAGATCTGCCAATGGTCCACCTGAAACCCCGCTCACTGCCACAAACCCCACTCTGTCACCACAACCCGACCGAATGATACCCCAGAGAGCTGTGGTTAAGATAAGGCTACACCCTGGGGTGACATGCCCTATCTTGGGGGAGACATTGGGGATGATGGACTACTGTTGGACATCAGTGGTCTATGTGCAAAATGTAAGGTTATGGCAGTATTCTGCATCAATGTGCTTTTGTTCATTGGTCTTCCCACTGTCTCCCATCTCAATCATTACAGGAAAGATGTGGAAGCATTGGAAAAGGTGCAGAGGAGATTTACCAGCATGTTGCCTGGAATGGAGGGAAGGTCTTACGAGGAAAGGTTGAGAGAGCTAGGGCTTTTCTCTTTAGAACAACAAAGGATGAGAGATGACTTGATAGAGGTGTACAAAATGATCAGAGGTATAGATAGAGTGGACAGCCAGAGACTTTTTCCTAGGGTGGAGGTAGCTATTATGAGGGTGCATAGTTTTAAAGTGAGTGGAGGTAGATATAGGGGAGACATCAGAGGTAAGTTCTTTATTCAGAGAGTGGTCGGGGCGTGGAATGCATTGCCGGAGAGGGTAGTGGAGTCGGCCTCATTAGGGGCATTTAAGTGGCTATTAGATAGGCATAAGGATGATAGTATAAGGTAGGGGTGGAGGTTAGATAGACCTTAGGATTAGGGTAAAAGTTCAGCACAACATCATGGACCGAAGGGCCTGTACTGTGCTGTACTGTTCTATGTTCTACAATCCACCAGACTGGTTTCACACAGAGACTCATGCAGCCTATTTCTCTGGCTATCTTGCATTCAGCGACATCTCACAATCCAGCTGAGTGCATCTTTCCCATCCTGGAGCAGATTGGTAAATGTTATGCACTGTGGAAGCTGTAACACACTGTACACACTCACCAGAATGGGGCTGCTAGTACAGGCACCTGTCATACTCACCTCAGTGGTGATCTGCATTTTTTTAAAACCACATCCCAGCCTCCAATCAGAGATTATCAGATAAAAAAAAATCCACAACTGAACAGAATTCAGGATGACCCTTCAGTGTGATATTCTGGGAGTGCAGCACTGTTGGCACTGTCTCGTTTGGCCAAGACTAAGCACCCATAGAGTCCTGTGAAAAGTCGCAGTGTAGTTTTCATAGGAAAGCTCTCTCGTCTCACACATCACTGTCATTTAATGCTGTCAAAATCATAAAACTTATCATTTATTTCAAGGCTGTTGGTGGGATCTCACTGTGCAATGATCTACTGCCTGCCTATAGGATTTCAAATGTGGTTCTTTAGATGTGAAACACTCCCAAATCTGTGAAAGCAATGCTGAAAATGAAAAGACACGCTGTCCCTTTGAGGCATTAGCCCAGGTCGCACTGTCCCTCTAAGGTGTTAGCGCAGGGGGCGCTGTCACCTTAAGGTGTTAGCGCAG
>NC_063344.1:68522515-68527672 GCF_021869965.1 Rhincodon typus | reverse complement strand
GCGCTGTCACCTTAAGGTGTTAGCGCAGGGGGCGCTGTCACCTTAAGATGTGATGTCTGTGTGGGCACAAGTCCTGCTGTCATTTTAAGGGGGGGCACATATGTGCCCCTGCCCCTTTTAGGTCCTGCTCCTGCACCCAATTAAGATGTTGGCACTAGGTGGTAGTAGCTTCATTACTCTGATGAGTTGTGCTGCCCCCTATATCTAGCTGCTCTCCATTTCTGAAGCTTGTTTTTTTTATCCCCCCCCCCCCCCCGTCCTCTCTGGCAGTTGGCAGCACTTTCACCTCTGACATAGATTCTGAGTTGAAGTCCCTGCTGCAGGTTTGGAGTGAATACAAATGCTAACTGACTGCAGGGCGGAGGGAGCGCTACACTGTCAGAGGTGCTATCACTCCAGTAACATGGAAAGGACGCCCAGGCACTGTTTGCAAGCAGAGCAGTAGAATTACCCCTGGCACCGTTGGCCAATGTTTATCCTGCAATCAACAGTTTAATCTGGTCACTTTATTTTTCTGTCCAGATATACAATTACATATCTCTTAATTTTTTTTTCTTAATCCCACTATCAAATCGGTGTGGAGTTTGCTAAATGCAAATTGCATGCCTTACAGGAGTCACTACATTCTTAAATAAAAGGTTTGCAAAATCGCTGATAGACAGCCTGGTGGTCCTTACAGGCGTTATGTAAATGCAGACTTTCCCAGTCTCCTAGTGCTGCTACTGCCCCTTTTATTTTCGAGACGCATCCGCGGCTCGTTTACCCCGCGCCCCCCTCCCGGGGCTGAACGACAGAGACCGAGTAGCGCCCACCCTGTCCCCGAGCTGACACTTACCGAGAGCCCGTCTCCCTTCCGCCGGCCGCGGATAGCAGCGGCTCCGGGTTTCAGGGCAGCGGCTAGCGGGCTGTCTGAGCCAGGCTCCCGGGCTGCAATCTCACCACTGAGGTAGCCAGTCCCATCGGCCCTGAAAGTTTAGTCACAGCTCCGGAACATAACAGCGGAAACGTAGTCACATGGAGAGACTGAGAGAGAGCAGCCTGTGTCCGTTTGCAATCCAGAAATCCTTCTTTAACCTCGCCCCCTAAACTACCTCCTGATTATCAACTCTAAAAACCAAAACACACTCGGAATGACTGACTTTGTCCTTTGGTCAGCTGTCCAATTGCTGCGTTTGGCCTTTTTCGACAGGATTTGCCAGTAATTTCTTTTATTAAAAAGTGACACTCATTGTGCTCCCTCACAAAAAATTCATTGCAACATCAGTTTGTTCCTCTGTTTTACACAGGTGCAGCCGGTCTCTGGTTTTCGGAATTAACTCGTCTCTGGGAAACGGCAGGTCAGGTTGATCCAGTTGACCAATTTCTGAATGTGGATCCCAACAATTGGATTATCGAGAGGTGGGATTGGCTGGCAACCCCCCCCCACCCCGGGGTTGAAATTCAGGATTCGGAGAATTCGCCCGCTCTCTGATTTCGACAGAGGAGTGAGACTGTGATGGAGATGTGACAGCACCGAAGAGGGGCTGTTTTGGAAATATTCTCATACGTTCAGCTCCTGGCAATTGACAATTTCATGTTACTCGGTTGATGCTCATTTTGGATCCATCTGCTTCCATGAACTTCAGAATAATCCTCGGATTGGCCTGGCTGTTAGTTCTACCCTGATCTCCCAGGAGAAAGACCCTGGCACAGACCAGGGCAGTGTGGGTGAGATGGCAGAGAAGGGCCAGTGGGATTGCTAGTAGGTGCGTTAGTCCAAAATGACAAACAGCTTCCTAAATCAGATCAGGTCACCACAGTAGCAGGAGGTTCTGTGAGTCCTGACTTTATATCAGTCATCTCGAGTCTGTGTAAACTGCCAGCCTGTGAAACTGGGCTGTATTTGAAAGTAGCACTGGGCCCACCCATCCTGTTTGAGATGCCCTTGGCTGATAGGCAGCAGTTGACACTAATCCCTGCGCCGTTTGTGTGTGAGGTGAGAAAAGATAAAACAGCAGCTCAGCGAATTGCACTCAGAGCTGAGAAGCCCAAAGGTTCAGGGTGTTAATTCCTGTCAAATCTCTTTCCAATTCTTCACTGCCATTTGCCGCTCATAGCTTGACTCTGCGGTGCTTCTGAAACAAACTTCACTCCAGTGAGTTTCTCCTCTGTAGTGAGAGCAAAAAGAATTTTGCAAGGATGCCAGTATAGGTACAAGAGAAAGGATCAAGAGATCGGGTCTCTCTTACCCTTGGCCTAATTAATCGAGGTTTCTAAAATCCTGCAATACTGGCGTCATTCTGGTAGAGTGAGTGCGGGCAGAATGTTTCCTCTTGTGGAGGACAGCCTAGGCCATCAGTATAAGAGAGCGAGAATTCAACCAAGTGTGGCTGAGAATGGAATTCCCTGCTACAGGGATTGGTGAATATTATCAATGCATTCTAGAGAAAGTTAGACAAGTAACGGAGAAATGAATAGAAGACAATGATAATAGATTTCTGAATGATGTAAGGAGACTCAAGCGGAACATGAATGTCAGCAGGACTGATAGGGCCAAATGGCCTGTTGTATATCCACTGTGATTTTTTAAATTCTTTCTTTTATTCATTCATAGGAGGTGGGTGTCACTGGCTGGGCCCAGCATTTATTGCCTGTCCCTGTTTGCCCTTGAGAAGGTGGGGGTGAGCTGCCTTCTTGAACCGCTGCAGTCCACGTGCTGTAGGTAGACCCACAATGCCCTTAGGGAGGGAATTCCAGGATTTTGACCCAGCAACAGTGAAGGGTTGGTGGTAAAATTTCCAAGTCAGGATGGTGTGTGGCTTGAAGGGGAACCTGCAGGGGATGGAGTTCCCATGTACCGGCTGCCCTTATCCTTCTCGATGGAAGTGGTTAAGCGTCTGGAAGGTGCTGTCTGAGGATCTTTAGTGAATTTCTGCAATGCATCTTGTAGATAGTACACACTGCTGCTACTGAGCATCGGTGGTGGAGGGAGTGGATGCTTGTGGATGTGGTGCCAATCAAGAGACTGCTTTGTCTTGGATGGTGTCAAACTTCTTGAGTGTTGTTGGGGCTGCACCCATCCAGGCAGGTGTGGAGTATTCCATCACACTCCTGACTCCTGCCTTATAGATGGTGGACAGCATTTGCAAGTCACAAGGTGAGATAGTCACTGCAGTATTCCTAGCCTCTGACCTGCTCTTGTAGCCATGTGATGAGTCCAGTTGAGTTTCTGGTCAATGATAAGCTCTGGATGTTGATAGTGGGGTTGGGGGGTCCGTGGCGATTCACTGATGGTAACACCATTGAATGTCGAGGGGCAATGGTTAGATTGTCTCTTATTAGAGATGGTCATTGCCTGGCATTTGTGTAGAATCCATTTCTGTGAGAATGAATATAGTTTCTCAGGACATGCTATAGTCAACTCTCCGCTTCTGAGCAGTCAGCAGAGTCCATGAGAGTCCTCCAGTGTCTGGCTTGACATTAAATAACAGAGATTGGCTTTCTGTTTGCCTTCCTGTGTGATATTGCAGATTCTGGGGCTACTATCCCTAAGCTCAACACAGTCATAGCTCTGAGCATGACACAGCCCAGGACCAATGGACCCCAAGGCTCCAAGATGATCCATTCAGGCTGACCCAGTGGGCTCCAGTCCCTGAGCCTGACACATCCAGACTGAATGGAGCTCAAGGCCCCAAGCCTGACACTTGTTAGTACAGGAGCTGTGTCTTTCAGTGGAAATCATTCAAACAGAGTGGCAGAAGACTCATAAAGTTTTGTCTCAGACACTGAAGTTACAACAGAAGCAATGCTTCAGAATCCACTTTGTTGGCTGGAAAGTATATTGAAGGTGCTACCTTAAAGCAAATCCTTTCCCTTTCTCCCAGAAGCTGAATGGAGCCGAAGACTCTATGGACGCTAGGCCCAGAGCCTGACACATCCAGGCCAAATGGAGCCCAAGATCCAATGGACACAAGGCCCTGAGTCTAATATAGAATAGAATAGAATCCCTACAGTGTGGAAACAGGCCCTTCGGCCCAACAAGTCCACACTAACCCTCAGAGCACTCCACCCAGACCCATTCCCCAATAACCCACCTAATCTACACATCCCTGAACTCTATGGGCAATTTAGCATGGCCAATCCACCTAGCGTGCACATCTTTGGACTGTGGGAGGAAACCAGAGCACCCGGAGGAAACCCACGCAGACACGGGGAGAACGTGCAAACTTCACACAGCAGTTGCCCAGGGGTGGAATCAAACCCGGGTTCCTGGCGCTGTGAGGCAGCAGTGCTAACCACTGAGCCACCATGCCACCCAGGCCAAACAGATCCAAGGCCCCTGAGATCAATTCATTCCCAGGCCTGAGCCTGACACAATCCAGTGCCCTCGCTCTTATATACTGATGAAACCAAAGCCCCAAAGTACAAAGCAGCCCAGCCCAGCTCCCACACCCTCCTTGAGTCTGTTGGAACCTCACACAGCCCAGACCTTTAAGTTTGTCCTGGAACGGAAGAGGGTGATTCTGATAGGAGCTGCTCTGTTGTACTCATTTCAAGCATGTTCTTCAGCAAATCAGAGGGAGCAGAGCCGAGGGCACCAGGAACATGGCCAATCTCACTTTCAGGGATTAGATTGTTGTTACCGTGATCTCCAATGACATGTCTGCCTTCAGCCTTCTCCCTGTTCTCTCTTTCTCAAAGTTGCCTAGCACAAGGAAACAGAGGATCAATTGAACACCCACACCTGCCCACTGACACCCAGCGAGCTAATGTTCACGATTGAAGAGTGGAGCAGGGTTAGGAGCTGACTAATGTACAGCACCATGGAGTGGCAGCCTGGTTAGGCTCTGGACTGTACAAAGCTGCCAATATCAGTGGGGCCACTGGGAGACTAACAGCAGGTGAACATTGTTTCCCGTGACACTCTAGATCTAGAGTGAGTAAGTGCAGCTGGTAAACTTAACAGGGCAGTTTACACAGTTCCTCATTAGCCCTTCTGGTGTGAACAGGGAGTTAAAAATAAAACCTCGTAAAATGTGGCTGCACTTTGTATGAACCTTGTGCGGACAGCTTTTTTTCTTTTGTTTCGCTGAGGTATGAAAAGTTCAAAGACCTGGTAGTGATGGTGTTTCAGAGATAGTAGGAACTGCAGATGCTGGAGAATCTGAGATAACAAGG
>NC_063344.1:68431302-68522115 GCF_021869965.1 Rhincodon typus | reverse complement strand
TGAGTTAGTACAGGAGCTGTGTCGTTCAGTGGAAATCATTCAAACAGAGTGGCAGAAGATTCATGAAGTTTTGTCTCAGATACTGAAGTTACAACAGAAGCAATGCTTCGGAATCCACTTTGTTGGCTGGAAAGTACACTGAAGGTGCTAACTTAAAGCAAATCCTTTCCCTTTCTCTCAGAAGCTGTCGTCTTTCAAACAGCCCACACAGTTTTCCTGGAGATTAACCCTGTCTCAATCATTATACCCATAACAACATGGAACTATCAAAGCTGTCTCTCTCAATCTGCTGCTGTCTTTGCAGGAGAAAAAGCAACAAAGTAGTTTCCTTCCAAAATTCACCTTTGTTAATGAGATGAAGTTCTGACTAAGACCTCATATCTAAGACCAGATATTTCTACTTCTGTAAATTATGAAGCAGGTACAGTAGTAGGCTGAAATAACTTCACAGAGACTGGTATCCTGTCACCAAGTCACCTTTTATTTACACATGGAGAGTCCTTCACGCTGATCCATCTCCCTTGGAGCCAGCTCTTAGAGTGAACAGAACCTCCGACACTCCTGTTTGTATCTGTCAGCCAGGGATCCCTGATTGGACCAGGTTAACAGACCCAGTCAGGAAACCCATATTCTATGAGGTTCACCTGGCTGACCTCATTATAGTCACTACAGGCTATTCAGCCCATCAAGTCTGTTCCATCATTCAATACAATCACAACTGAACTTGGACTATAACTCCATTTTCACATAACCCTTAATTCTCCAAGAGACCCCAGTTTTGCTTTTTTCTTTCAGCTTTAAATTTCATTTTGTTTCATTTCCACCCACAACCCTCTGGGGTAGAGAATTCCAAAAGATTCACACCCTTTAAGTAAAAATGGTTCTCCTCAGTTTTGTCCTTCATGAACTGCCTCTGATCCTGAAACAGCGCCCCCTTGTTCTAGATTCCCCAACCTAGGGAAACATTCTCTCAGCGTCCACTCTGAGTGTGGGTGAGAGAAAAATAGTGAAAGCTAGAGTGAAAAGGAGAGAGAGAGAAAGACACAGATAGAGACATAGTGGGAGAGAGAGAGAGAGACGGAGTGAGGACAGACAGGATCAGTGTCAAGGTCTTTCCACGGTGACAGGATACCAGCCTCTGTGAAGTTATTTTAGCCTACTACTGTACCTGCTTCATATTTTATAGAAATAGAAATATGTGGTCTTTGGTATAAGGTCTTAGTCAGAACCTCATCTTAGTGGCAGAAAGAATCAGAGCCAAACAGAGAATGTGAGCAGGTGATTGGAAGAGAGTGGTAGAGAGAGAGTGGGTGGAGAGAGTAGGATTTAGAGATGATCAGGGTAGAAAGCATGAAAGTAGTGAATCTATTGATGCTAGTGTTGTAACTGAACTGGAACAGCTTGGGTGCTGTGGCAAGTTCTGGAGCACAAGTCTTCAGTACCATTGCTGGAATATTGTCAGGGCCCGTAGCCTTTGGAGTATCTAGTGCCTCCAGCTGTTTCTCATATCATGTGGAGTGAATCAAATTGGCTGAAGACCGGTGTCTGTGATATCTGGAACAACTGGAGGGAATATAAATAAAACTGGAGCTTGAGAATGAGGGCCCTTGTTCTAATAAATATCAGTCATGCTTAGTGTACATACCAGCCCTTATGATGCAGCAGTATTGCATCCAAGTAAGGGAACCCCACACTGAAATTGAAACAAGTTACTTTCAAAGTGATCGATTCATTTAGCTAAAAGATGTCTCATTCCTATACCTTTCAATATCACACCCAATCCCATTCTCAAAATCATTTAATATTTGATTGGGTCTAATAGCACTTGCCTGATTGTTGCTTTTAACCTTTAATATCCCAGTCACTCTAAAGCACCCACTTGCAACACCAACAACAACTTGCATTTGTATAGCTTACTGTATACTGCCTTGTGATAGTAATATGCTCCAAAATGCTGCACAGACGTGTACCAGAACAAAATGTGACACCAAACCACATACAAGATACCAAAACAAAGGTTTTTCAAGAAAGAAAAAGGGAGAGAGTTGTGGAAATAGAGATGGAATTCTATAGCCTAAGTCTTGGTTAGTTAAAAGCACAGCCACTAATGATGGAGTGAATAAAATCAGGGAAGGGGTGAGGTCATGGAGGGGTTTCAAAGTAAGGATGAGAATTTTTAAATCAAGGCATTGCTTTACCCAGAGCCAATGGAAGTCAGTGATTACAGGGATGACAGGTAAATGGTATTGTGTTAGATTACCATGGTCAGAATGTAAGGATACCTTTAGCAAGTATGCTCAGGATATTATCCCGCTATCATAGCATGTGATCTGAGGGTTATAAATGTCTCAGACTCCATCTTAGACTGGGATCATTTGAAGCATGACATGAACTGGAGCATGCTGCTCCATTATAATTGACTAACATTAATGTTGGCCCAGGCACTGATGTGCCTGTGAATGGAATGGTTGTCCAGCGTAGTCAGTGTCAGTTGGATTCTTCACTAACATGATGGTCACACCCAGTTTTTTATGAAGAATAACATAAATATTGCTGCATCAGGCGAAATACCTTTTTGAGGTAAATTCACATCAAATTGCAAATTAAACTGCATGGAGCAGAGTTTTGGATAGCCTAAGGAGAACAGAACATTGGAAGATAGTTAGGGTTGCATTGAAATAATAAACATGAAGCAGATGAGCTGAGGCAGAGTTGAGTCAGGCAACCTTACAGGAATGGAAAAAGACTGTCTTAGTGATGGATATGCGAGCAGGAGCTCAACACAGAGGGAAATGTGGCACTAAAGCTGCAAAAGGAGCTGCTTTAGACTCGAATAGCAGCCAGGGTGATCAGGATGGTGGTTAAAGGACAGAGTTTGTGGCAGACGTATTTTGTGGGAAAAATTTTCTGTTTCTGGATGGTCATTGATCCTTGGTGCAAGATCAGGAAAGGAAACCATTGCAAGTGACTCTCTGGTGATTTTTAGATAGATAGGAATTAAACTAAGTGTCCTACCCAGCTGAATGATGATGGAGAAACATTGGAGGAGGATAGTCTGGTTAACCATGTCAAATGCTCAAAACTGACCCAGAAGGATGAGGAGGGAATCATAGTCACAAAGGATGTCTTTTGTTCGGAATCATTCTTGGTACTGTAGCTGGCATTGACATTTGATCAGAGAGATTCAAGCATGCAGTTCCAGGAAAACTGGGAATGAACTTGGACGGCAATAACATATTCAATAAATTTGGAGAGAAAGAGGAGGTAAGTGATCGGATGGTGCTTTACAAGTGAGGGTGCAGGAAGGGTGATGTCCCTTTAAGAAACTTGACGTGCAAATGAGCCAAGTACCTAGCTGTCACATGACCAGAGGCCAGTCTGCCCGGTAGCAGCCGAGGCAAAGGATGTGTTTAGAAGTTTCTCTATGCTGTCCGTACTAGTTTAACTGCAACTGAACCCAGCAGAGACCTTTATGTAGGCAAAATGAATGCACCTCATTTGTGTTACAACCTGATATCCCAAAAAAATCACTTAGTGTAAACTGATGATTGTTCTCTTCATCATGAAAAGTCAAAAACTTTTCTTCTTTCCTAACTAAAAGAATCCAAGTCTGCCTTAAAAATATTCAATGGCCCCGCCTTCACCTCCTCCTGATACAGAGAGTTCCAAAGTCACACAATTCTCTGAGAGAAAACAAAATATTTTCCTCATCTCTGTCTTAAAAGGGTGACTGCTCACTTTAAAACAGTGCCCCATAGTCAGGACTGACCCACAAGAGGAAACAGCATTTCCATGTCCATCTAGTCAAGACCGTTCAAGATCTTACACACTTTGATCTAGTCACCACTTATTCTTCTAAACTCCAGCGGAAACAAGCCCAGTCTGTCCAACATTTCCTCATAAGTCAACTCACTCCTTCGAGGTATCAGTCCTCCTCTAAACCACCTTCAACACACTTCCATCAGTCCTTAAATAAAGAGACCTAAATCCTTTATTCATACAAGGGATGAGGGTGTCACTGACTAGGCCACATTTATTGCCCATCCCTAATTGTCCAGCAGACAGTTAAGAGTCAACCACATTGCTGTGGGTCAGGAGTCACGTGTAGGCCAGACCAGGTAAGGATGGCAGTTGCCTTCCCTGAAGGACATTAGTGAACCAGGTGGGTTTTTCTGACAATCAACAAGGGATTCATGGCCATCATTAGACTCTTAATTCCAGATATTTATTGAATTCAAATTCCACCATCTGCTGTAGCTGGATTCAAACCCAGGTTCTGGGAACATTATCTGGGTATCTGGATTAACAGTCCAGTAATAATACCACAGGCCATTGCCTCCCCTCCATTGCACATAGTATTTGAGATGTGGACTCACTGATACCCTGTATGAATTAAGCATAATATTCTTCCTTTTGTGTTCAATTTCACTTGTGAAAAAAGGATAAACAACCTCTTATCCATACTCAGTGTGTTCAGAGCAGCTGAAGAACTCATTTCTCACAATGGGTTGCAGAATATTGGCAGGGCTTTCACAGACAACATGGGCCAAAGAGATCATGAATCATGTGAAGTCCCTATCATGTTACCCCAGATAAAACTTGTTGGGCTGAAGGGCCTGTTTCCACCTTGTAGGGATTCTAGTTCTAATTCTAAAAAAAATTCTCACCGAGCGAATGGTTCTCACTGTTAAATTGCTCGTCCTGAAACAAGATTTATATGTTTCCTGAGTTAAATCTCAGAGCTACTGCTCTGGGGTTTACCATCATCAGTTCGGAAGACAAGTAAGAACCATCTTACCAAGCCACCACTATCCAAATTCTCCAAGATGCAGGATACACTCCTCAGCAAACGAGAGAGGAAGAGGATGGTGCATGGCCCACAAGCAGATGTGGAACTATGTCAGCTGCATGCAGGACAGACCATCAGAGTCATCCACTCCACAATGGGAACAATCTTACCACAGAGATATCCGAAATGCAGAGAGCCCAGGTCTTGGGAAGTCACGGCACCTAATGGACCAACAGGGAGCAGGAACAAAAGCTGACTCAGAGAAGTGTGAATTATATCAGCATTAGACATGAGAGGACAAACTCAGATGAGGACAGTGAGATGGAATGCCAAGGCAACAATCAATACATTCAGCCAAGGGTGAAATTTACATCTCTGGAAGGGTTATACCATCACAATATCTGGAAGAGATCATAGATCATAGAATCCCTACATTGTGGAAACAGGCCCTTCGGCCCAACAAGTCCACACTGACCCTCACATCATCACACCCAGACCCATCCCCCTATAACCCACCTAACCTACACATCCCTGAACACTATGGGAAATTTAGCATGGCCAGTTGTTGAGTTTCTAATCCTTATTTCTGTCTTTCAACAGTAGAATTGAAGAAAGTGAGTCCACCATGATTTCATGTAAGGTCTCACCAGTTGATTTTAAGGAGCTGAGGTGAGGACCCTACTGGGGGAAGAATGAGGGTGAAGGTGAGAAAGAGGAATGGATTGAATGCCGTCCAGGATATCAAAGATGGAGTGAATGGTGCAGTTGAGAAAATCAGTAGCTATATAAATGCAATGGTGAATTGAAGGCCTCAGGCCAGGCAGTGTTTATTTTGACAGAGCAGTTGTATCTGAGGGCAGAGATTTCCCAGGGACCAACATAGAGCAATTAGTTTTGGGAGGATTGAGGGGCATGTACTGGAGAGTGGCATTGAATGTAATGCCACTTCCTTGCTTGTTCCCTTTTACTTTTAATATCCCACTCACAATGGTCCTCACTCTACATAACCTTTAGTATCTCCCCAGTCTCTTCAATCTACAAAACCTTTAATATCCTCCTCCCCAAGTCTCCTCACTCTTCATAACCTTTAATTTTCCCCCACAGTCTCCTCGCTCTCCGGAACCTTTTAATATCGCCCTCCCCCAGTCTCCTCACTCTCCATAACCTCTAATGTCTCACCCCCTCAAGTCTCCTCACTCCCCAAAACCTTTACTATCACCCTCCACCCCACCCCAGAGTTGAGAGAGTCATTTGGAAAGTATCTACACCTCGCTGTGTAAACAGATGAGAGCTGGTGAGTAGCCTCATTTCCTGTTTTGTGGGGAATGTTTTCTGATTATTTGCTAGCTCAACGACAGGCATCAGTCCAAAATAACGGTCAGTGCAGCTGTCTGCTGCTGTGAGCTTGATTTTGGTGCGTTGCTGCATCAGAGGGTGTGCACAGGTTCCTGACTGATTACACATTGCATCCAGTCACTTTTCTGTGAGGTGTGTTTATATTAGAGAGTGAGTAACAGGAACATTTGGAGACCACTGCTCCCAGAGTATACACACTCGGGAGTTTGGAGAACTGAGTTTTTCAAGCATTAGGCTTTTGTCAGAGTTCCACATGGGAAACTGATAAAAGACAAAAGCTCACGGGATCCAGGGTAACACAAAATGGATCCAAAGGTGGATTAGTGACAGGGTGGTAGAAGGCTGTTTGTGTGACTGAAGCCTGGTGTGCAGTTGTGTTCCACAGGGATAGGTGCTGGGTCCCTTATTATTTGTGTTATTCATTAATGATGTAGGTGAGAATGTGGGGGTGAGATGATCAATAGGTTTGCGGAGGACGCAAACACTGGCCAGGTGGTTAACAGTGAGGAGGAAGGTGTTAGTTTAGGAGGATATAAACAGGTTGGTCAGATGGGCAGGTCAGTGGCAGGTAAAATCTATAAATGTGAGGTGATGCACTTTGGGAAAAGGAGCAATGCAAGGGAGTACTCTATGAATGGCAGGACACTAGGAAGCTCAGAGGGAACTTGGGATGCTTGTCCACAGATCTGTGAAGGTGGCAAGACAGGTCAATGCAGTAATTAAGAAGGCTTATCAAACACTTACCTTTACCAGACAGAGCACAGATTATAAGAGTGGGGAGGTTATGTAGGAGCCATGCAGGACTTTAGTTAGGGCACAGCTGGACTACTGTGTGCAGTTCTGATCACCACAGTATAGGAAGGATATGACTGCCCTGGATCAGATTAGTTATGAAGGGAGGCTGGACAAGCTCAGGTTGTTTTCTAAAGAGCAGAGAAGGGCAAATGGGGATCTGATGGAAGTGTATAAGATTACAAGGGGCATGGACTGGGTGAATAGGAAGTGGCTGTTCCTCATAGGTGAAGGGTCAATAACAAGGCAGCATAGTTTTAAAGTGAAAGGCAAGAGGTTTAGAGGGGATTTGAGGGAACATTGTTTCACCCAGAGAGTGGTGGAAATCTGGAATGTACTGCCCAGGAGGGTCGTTGAGGCGGGAAACCTCACAACCTTTAAAAAGCACTTGGATGAGCACTTGAAGAGTCAGAACATTCTATGCCATGGGCCTAGTGTGGGAAATTGGGACTAATGTAGGTAGTAGTATATTTTTGGTGTTACGGGCTTGATGGTCCAAAGGACCTCTTCTGTGCTGTATGATTCCATGATGAATAGCACCATACCAACATAGGAAGGGCTTCTGTGGCACAGTGGTAGTGTCCCTATCTCTGAGCCCAGGAGGCCTGGATTCACATTCCATCTGCTCCAGAGGTGTGTCATCACATTGCTGAACGGGCTGGTTAGCAAAATATCTACAAACATGGACATTCAAAGGGTCCAAGTGGACTAAGAAAGATGACTGGAGGTAAGGCAGGGATGGGACATGGGTGGGGGTGTGGGTTGGATGCAGAGTGAAGAGGTCATCAGGCTCCTTAGACTGGAAGAGCAGGCTATCAACAATATAGAAGTCGATCTTCAGCGTGTTTCCATCAGAGTTATCCTTTATTCTGTTAAGATCTTGATGAGAGAGCTTGAGTTGTTTGGTGAATTTATTCCACAATCTTCCCTATAAAGTCTGGCTAAAGGATCTGAAAGCTCCTCTGAAGGGGCTAGTGTCCATAATTGCAGGAGGGTTTGCTCACTGATGGCATGTGTGTGACATGTGAGCCCAGGTATCTGGTTCAGAGTTAGGATTAATTTATCAAGCAACATGGAACTTCCTTTTCAAATCAATCTTCAAGCTGCCACCACTCATCGTCCATGAGGAGTAACTTCACTGGACATGAGGACACAATTATTTCAGCAGTGGCTATTGAAACGGAGATTGAAAGGCAAGTGAATTAACTCAGTGTCTCTCATGCCAACAGACTGAACTAGAGGGTGTTCTACACTCCCAACTGAAGGGAGTTGAAAGCAGAGCAGGTCATGCTGAGAAATAGGATCCTCAGGGAGAACATTCCTGGGAATGCCTCTCAAGGTCCCCTCCAAGTCACCAACGACTCAGAACTACATCACCATTTCTTCGGTGCCCTGGGTCAAAATCCTGGAACTTATTCCCTAAGAGCACTGTGGGTGCCCCTGCACCAAATGGATTGAAGTGAAACAAAAAGGTAGCACATAACCACGGCAGCTCGTCAGTTTCAGTGTTCAGAGATGTTGTTACACACACCTCTGGAGCAGATGGGACTTGAACCTGGGCCTCCTGACTCAGAGGTAGGGACACTACCACTGCTCCACAACAGCCCCACAGCAAATACATACAGGCAATAGATGGTAACCTCATCAGTCATATCCACACATCGAGAATAAATAGACATACATTGTCGGAGACTTGCCTATTTTCTCACGTAAACCTGAGTAACCGAAAACCACTTTTCTTTAAAATGCAATCACAATCTGCCTGGCTCCTGGCAACACTCAGCTAAACAGAGCAAGGAAAGGTAGATCACGGCTGGTTGAAGGACCTCAAAAGGAAACAGCATTTTGTACCTTCCTGTTTCTGCCTCCTGGAGCTAAGCCTGCCTATTCGCAGAGCACACACTGCCTCGACAGAAGGGCCCTCAACAGACTCTGTTCCCCCTCCAGCACAATCCCGAAGAACTGTATCCCACGTCCGTCTCTCATGCTGCCCACGGGGATGTCTGTGGAGACTGTTTCTGTTTTTGTGCCTCTATAATGTGGTGTGTACACACCCCCTCCCTGTGGGCAATGGTTATGAGGTTTTCAGTTTGACCATCATATTCCACTGTGCTCTCGTACAATGTTACTCGCGGCTTTTCAGGTTAGGGTGGCTTGTGGGAGAGTGCTGGTAAACCACTCCCACAAGTAATGCATCCTCCTCTTCATTAATTTACAGTTACGGCAAATATTTATGAAACACTGACTCTGTCCCAGCCAGTGTTGTGTACCATGTTCTGTACACCGTACATTAAAAGGGACCTGAAGGCTTCTGAGAGGGTGCAGAAAAAATTTACAGGAGTGGTTCCAGGATTGAGCAACTTCACCTATGTGGATAGATTGGCGAAATAGGGAGTATCCTCCTCAGACAGGAGTGAGAAGGGGATGTGGTTGGGATAGAAGGGTCTACGCAGTAGTTAGGAGAAACCGTTTCCATTGGCAGAAGGATTGAGAAAACAAGGGGACCTGGTGTTGACTTAAGGTGAACAGCAAGAGAAACACTAACAACATGAGGAAAACATCATTTACAACAAGTAGCTATGACGTAGGATGCGCTATAAAACCCAAAAGAACTGTGGATGCTGTAAATCAGGAACAAAAGCAAATTTGCTGGAAAAGCTCAACAGCATCTGTGAAGGAAAGAACAGAGTTAACGTTTCGGGTCCGGTGACCCTTCCTCAGAACCGATGGTGGCTGGGAAAACGTCAGTTTATATGCAGGAAAAAGGGAAAAGGGTTGGGGTAGGGAATAAACGATAGGATAGAGCCCAAAGAGAGAGTAGAGATCTAGGATGCGCTGCCTAATGTAGGCAGGTTAAATCAGGCTTTCAAAACCAAATTTGATGAAAAAAGAATCAATTTGAGGGGCTAGGAAGATAGGGTGGAGAGTAGAACTAGCTGAACTGCTCTTTCATAGAGGTGAATGGCCAAATGTCCTTCATCTGTGCTGTCTCAACTCTGCTGTTATCAGAGAGACCCATGATGTGGAGGTGTCAGTGTTGGGCTGAGGTGGACAAGTCACACAACACCAGATTATAGTCCAACAGGTTTATTTGAAATCACACAAGCTCTTGGCCCGCAGCTCCTTCGTCAGGTGCATTGAGGCAGCACAGCACACAGACCCAGAGTTTATAGGCAGAGAGATCAAGGGCAGAGAGATCAAAAGATCATATAACTGGTGTGAGTGGAGTGCCAGATGATAAGTCTCTGCAGGTGACCAAGAGTGTTAGATGGTGAGTAAAGTGTCAACAGCTGAATAACCAGCGAAGGGATGACCTATAATTGGATTAAGTGAGGCAGGGAGATAACTGCAAAATAAGGTGGTGCTGGAGACAAACTAAATGACTGGAATCGCACGCTGAATTCAAAATTGTACAAACTAATTAGGGTAGAGAGATTATAATGATGTATCCAGGTGACGGTGTCAAAACAGGATAGTGAGGAAGATGTTACAGATACAGAACAGTACGGTGGGGTCACATGTAGCGAGACATGAACCCAAGATCACGGTTGAGTCCATCTTCATGGGTATGGAACTTGGCTATCAGTCACTGCTCGGTGATTCTGTGTTGTTGTGTATCCTGAAGGCTGCCGTGGAGGATGCTTACCCGAAGATCAGAGGCTGAATGTCCTTCAACGCTGAAGTGTTCCCTGACTGGGAGGGAACATTCCTGTCTGGCCATTGTTGCGCGGTGCCCATTCATCCGTTGTCATAGCAATCTACCCAGCCTTCAGGAGAACATTGACCACAACACCACACAACCCTGTCACGGCAACCTCTGCAAGACATGTCAGATCATTGACATGGACACTACCGTCACACATGGGAACACCAACCACCACGTGCACAACAGATACTCATGTGACTCAGCCAATGTTGTCTACTTCATACGCTACAGGCAAGGATGCCCCGAGGCATGGTATATTGGCAAATCATGCAGACGCTATGATGAATGGACACCACTCAACAATCGCCAGACAGCAATGTTCCCTCCCAGTGGGGAATGCTTCAGTGGTCAGGGACACTCAGCCTCTGATCTTTGGGTAAGTGTCCTCCAAAGCGGCCTTCGATATACACAACAATGCAAAAGTGCTGAGCAAAGACCAATAGCCAAGTTCCGTACTCATGAGGACAGCCTCAACTGTGATCTTGGGTTTATGCAGTGCTACAGGTGACCCCACCATACTGTTCTGTATTTCCTGTTTTGATAGTATCACCTTGATAAATTATTATGATCTCTCTACCTTAATTAGTTTGTACAGTTTTGAATTCAGCATGCAATTCAAGTCATTTAGTTTGTCTTCAGCACCACCTTATTTTGCAGTTATCTCTCTGCCTCACCTAATCCGATTATAGGTCATCCCTTCACTGGTTATTCAGCTGTTGACACTTTACTCACCATCTAACACTCTTGGTCACCTGCAGAGACTTATTATCTGACACTCCACTCACACCAGTTATATGATCTTTCGATCTCTCTGCCCTTGATCTCTCTGCCTATAAACTCTGTGTGCTGTGCTGCCTCACTGCAACTGACGAAGGGGCTGCACTCCGAATGATTGCAAATAAATCCGTTAGACTATAACCTGATCAGAGAGATCAGCAACAACAGGCATTTTGATAAGCTCCAGTCACTTTAACAGTGGGAGACAGCTCCCCCTGTGGGTGTAATGTGGAAGGGCCAACTCTCTTCCCCACAAATCCAATACAGACAGACTGCTTCAGTGTAAACAATTTCCTATTAAGTTATTAAGAGGACAGGTTTCTACAATACAGAAGATGAGTTTGTTCCTTGAAGTGTAGAGAGACGGTCAGAGATGCTCTAACTGTGATAACTGAAGGGCAGATTGAGGAGCGTCCTCTGTCTGGGCCCAGGATCACAACTTTAAAATAGAGCTAAAATGTTTCAGGGGTGATGTCATGAAGCACAAAGGGAAAAGGAAATCTGGATCTCTCTTCCCCCAAAAGCTGTTAGCGTCAAGTGAAAATGCCAGCATTGGAAGTGATAATATTTTTACTTCACGAAAACCTAAGTGACTTAGAGAGAAGGCAGGTAAATGGAGTTTAAGAGTGAGATTGATCACAGTCTAACTCAGTGTTAGAACAAGGTCAGGGAATGAACAGCGTCTTAAAATCATAGAGTCAGAAAGCACCAAAACAGACACCTCAGTCCAACTTGTTCATGCCAACCATAATTCCAAACTAAATTTGTCATAACTGCCTGCACTTAGCCCTTATCCCTCCAAAGATTTCCTATTCATGTACTTATCTAAATGCCTTTTAAATGTTGTAACTGTACCTGCATCCACCACTTCATTCCACACATAAACTACTGTCTGTGTAAAAAAATTGCCCACTATGTCTTTTTCAAATCTTTCTCCTTTCCCCTTAAAACTATGCCCCTAATCTTGAAATGCCCACCCTAGGGAAGAGATACCTGCCATTTACCTTATTTATACCTGTCATTATTTTATAAACCTTTACTAGGTCACCTCTCAACCACCTATGCTCCTGTTAAAAAAGTCTCAGCCTATCCAGCTTCTCTGCACAACTCAAACCTTCCATTCCTGGCAACCTCCTGGTAAATCTCTTCTGAACCTTCTCCAGTTTCATGATATCCTCTTCTTTGAATCATTGCTGTAAAAATTCCAATGCTGTAAAATTTGAGGCACACATTCTTCAAAAAAACGCAGGAAGAACTGTGGCTGTTGGAACTCTGTAATAATTTGAATCGATGAATTATTTAATTTTGTAATTAGCTGCCGTAATGTGTCCTACCAGATGATGGTATACAGAAATACAGTTGCTAGTTTGATTTAACAGAGCATTGGCATGCTGTTTTAATGGATTCTTTCACTCAGTGCAAAATCATTTGGATCAGCGAATTTGACCCCAAATTGCATAGGGCCTAACTTACTGCCTGCTAAAATAACTAGCAAAAATTAGCATCCATACGTCAAGCGCATTGCATTATCAGTCAGTCATATTTAAAACATATCCCAGATTGCAACCAGATAATGAGTGCCACAGAATCATTTTTAATATAAACTTGATAAATTTGTATTGGTGCAGTCATGGATGTTATCGCTGTTGGTGTTTGAGAAGTAAAAGGCTTTCACTCCACATTTACCCTGGGCAACACCTCTTCCTGGGGTTCATTTCAAGGTGTGTATCATCTATAACCATGGGTGAGGTCTCGGAAGACTGGAGGGTGGCTAATGTTGTGCCTTTATTTAAGAAAGGCTGTAAGGAAACACCTGCAAACTATAGACCTGTGAGTATGACATTGGTGGTAGGTAAGTTGTTGGAGGTAATTCTAAAAGATAGGATTTACGTGTATTTGGAGAGGCAAGGACTGATGAGGGATAGTCAGCATGGCTTTGTGCGAGGGAAATCGTGTCTCACTAACTTGATTTGAGTTTTTTGAGGTAGTAACCAAAATGATTGATGAGACCAGAGTGGTAGATGTTGCTTACTTGGGCTTTAGTGGGTTCCGCATGGTAGTTTAATTGGTAAAGTTGGATCACATGGAATTCAGGGTGAGCATGCCAATTGGATACAAAATTGGCTTTACTATAGGAGGTAGAGGGTGGTGGTGGAGGGTTGTTTTTTTGGATTGGAAACCTGTGACCAGCGTTTCCATGCTGTATGACTCTATGACTGGAAGTGCAGAAGGTTAAGGAAAAACTCATCCCACTTCCCAGTTTTGACATTCCTCAGATTGAAGAGCGCAAAGATCCAGTCCTGAACAACCAACTTTACATGATATAGATATCATTGACACCACACTGGCCTATTCTGCATGGCTGCTTATATCAGGCAAATGGTGCTGATCACTTGCCATGATTTTAACTATTTAACCAAAATACACAAGCTGATTAATTACTTTTACGTTCCATTCCCTTGAAATTAAGGCCAATATTCCACTTACCTTCCCTATCACCCACTGAACGTAGCTGCTAGCTTTTTGTGATTTATGTACAAGGATGGCCAAATCCCTCTGCAGTCTTTCTCCATTTAAATAATATTGGTTCCTCTATTCTTCCTGCCAAAGTGCATAACCATATGGCCATAAGATATAAGAGCAGAATTAGGCCATTCGGCCCATCGAATCTGCTCTGCCATTTTATCATGGCTAGTATGTTTCTCAAACTCCGTTCTCCTACCTCCTCCCTGTAATCCTTGATCCCCTTAATAACCAAGAACCTTTCTGTCTCTGTCTTAAATGCACTCATTGATTTGTCCTCCACGGCCCTCTGCAGCAATGAGTTCTACAGATTCACCACCCTCTGGCTGAAGAAATTCCTCCTCATCTCAGTTCTAAAGGATTGGCCCTTCATTCTGAGTCTGTGCTCTCAGGTCCTAGTCTTTCCTAATAGTTGAAACATCTTCTCCACATCCAGTCTATCCAGGCCTCTCAGTATTCTGCAAGTTTCAATCAGATCCTCCCTCATCCTTCTAAACTCCATCAACTATAGACCAAGAGACCTCATCTGACAGCCCTTCATCCCCAGGATCATTCTTGCACACTTCCTTCCTAGAGACAGTGTCCAAAACTGCTCACAATATTCCAAAGGTATTCTCTCCAGAGCCTTATACAGCCTCAGCAGTACATCTCTGCTCTTGTATTCTAACCCTCTTGAAATGAATGCTCACATTAAATTTGCCTTCCTAACTGCCAAATGAACCTGTATGTTAACCTTAACAGAATCCTGAACTAGGACTCCCAAGTCTCTTTGTACTTCAGATTTCCAAAGCCATTCCCCATTTCAAAAATATTCTTTGCCTCTTTTCTTCCTACCAAGTGCATAACCTCACACTTTCCCACATTGTATTCCATCTGTCACTTCTTTGCCCACTCAGATTTTGTCACATAATATTCCATTTGCCCACTTTCTTAATCTGTATATCTCTCGGTAGGATCTCTTTGTCATCCTCACCACTTGCCTTCCCACCTATTTTTGTGTCATTGGCAAACTTGGCTATAATACATTCACTTTCCTCATCCAAGTCATTAATATATATTGTAAATAATTGTGACCCTGGCACTGATCCCTGTGACACTCCATTAGTTACAGGTTGCCATCCTGAAAATGCCCCTTGTCATAACTCACTGCCTTCTGTTAGCCAATACTCCGTCCATGCTAATCTACTACCAAGTATCCTGAAGTCTATTGTGCCTATCATTAACATGCTGATTTTGTACCTCAGTTCCATTTATCCACCTATGTTCTGAACTGGTTGATACCTTTATAGAACAGAAATCAATTGATCACCATCTAGAATTTCACTACCACAATCCTATATGTGACAGTATGCTTCCTGATTCTGCTCCTGAATGACCTGTCTTTCATTTTAAGATTGACAACTTGTTCTGGATTCCTTCCCCTGACAGGATAGCTTCATTCTTAAAACAGACTTGTGTCTAAGAGCTGTTTTTCATGACCTCTGGATGTCTCAGCATGCTTATAGGCAATGAAGTGCCTTTAGCCATGTAGTCACTGTTGTAATGTAGGAAATCTGACAGCCAGTTTGTGCGTAGCAAATTGCCACTAACAGCAGCATGACAAATATTGTCAGGACTGCAAGGATAATTTCCCTGTTGTTCTTTATAAATCTGTCACTTCATAGAATCCCTAAAGTGCGGAAACAAGCCCTTCAGCCCAACAAGTCCACGCCAACCCTCAGAGCATCCCACCCAGACCCATCCCCCATAACCAACCTAATCTACACATCCCTCAACACTATGTGCAATTTAGCATGGCCAATCCACCTGGCCTGCACATCTTTGGACTGTGGGAAGAAACTGGAGCAAACCCACACAGACACGGGGAGAATGTGCAAACTCCACACAGACAGTCCCCCGAGGGTAGGATCAAACCCAGATTTCTGGTGCTGTGAGGCAGCAGTGCTAACCACAGAGCCACCTGGCTTTATATGTTCTCTGGAGTGGTGCCCTGGGATATTTTACATCTACCACAGTAGGCAGAAGGGGCCTCAATTTAACATCTCACCCGAATGACGACACCCTCCAACAGTGCAGTACTCCACCGGACTGCACAGGGGCACCAACTGTACTTGTTATGTTTCTTCACTGTTAATAAATTAATTCTTGGAACCTGGGCATCACTGGCGGGGCTAGCATTTATTGTCCGTTCCTATTTGTCTTTAAGGTAGATGAGGATAACTGCCTTTTTGAACTGCTGCAGACTTTGAGATGTAGACACAATGCTGTTAGGGAGTTCGAGGTTTTGACTCAGTGACCATGAATGCATAATTCCAAGTCAGGGTGCTATGTGGCTTGGAGGAGAATTTGCAGGTATTGGTACTTCCACGTATCTGTCTTTCTAGGTGGTTAAGGGCTTGGAAAGTGCTGTTGATGGAGTCTTGGTGAATTATTATAGTGCATCCTGTCGATGGTACACACTGCTACCAGTGTATCAGTGATGGATGGCATGAATGTTGAAGATGGTGAACGTGTTGCCAATCTAGCAAGCTGCTCTAGCTTTGGGACCAAACTGTGCGTGTTGTAGCAGAACCCATCCAGGCAATTGGAGAATATTCCCTTCCATTCCAGATATTTGCTTTTTAATTGGTGGAAAGATTTTGGAAGTTGGGAGGCAAGATTCTTGCTGCACAATTAGATAGTATTTGGAGTCATCACAGGTTACAGCAGTGAAGTAGACCATTCAGCCCAACATACCAGCCTAATAAAAAGCTTTTTGTTTAATCCCATTCTCTAGCTCTTGGACCTCGGCCCTAAAATACAGCATATCAGTTACACATCCAAGTGTGATTTAAAAGCAATAACGACTTTTTCCTCTACCACCCTTCAGGCCCCAGAATTCACATTGCTGTGTGATAAAAGATTCTCAATATTGCACTGCTCATGCTAATATTTTAAATCTCTGTCCCCCTGGCCTATGACTTCTTTGATAAAGGAAATGAGTGCTTCCTATCTAACTAGATGCTCCACTTTATATATCTCAAATAAATCTCTCCTCAGCCTCTTATTCAAACAACCCCTTCCTAAGCAATAAATTATCATATGTAAATATCTCCCCCTTTGGCAGCATCTTCTCACATCTCTTTCTCCATTGCAATCTTCAATATTACTGAAGGGAGACACAATGTCGAAGCCTTGCACCTTGCACTCCTCAGGATTGACACAGGAAATCAAATCTAGAAAGGGAACACCAGTTTATATGGCATGAGAAGAGGGTGGTGATTGGTTACAACAATGGTTGACATTAAGCAATGCAAGAACTGTTGATTGTCAATCTTAGCTGATTAAATTCTGACCAGGCAACTGGACTCTTATCAGGGTGTTGCCATGGGAAATACAGTGTGGGCTGGCAGTTTCCAAGATCATTTCCTCAATGAAAAAGGGGTAATGTATGTACAAGTGCCTTTTGGCTACAAAGAACAATATTCTGTGTAAGAAAAGGTATGGCTTGCAGCTTGTGTAATCAGAATGCGAAACTAACTGACTATCTTAAATTGGTTTAGTGTATTTTTTACCAATCAGGATAATTTAGTAAATGCTGTCCAACTGCGATCGTACCCATCCTATATTGTGGTGACTACAACTATATGCAGTACTCTATCTTTGTAACTAGTAATTTATATAGTTCTAGCAATTCTCAAATTCAATGCATCAGCTCAGAAAGACAAGTATTGTGATGGCTGCTTGACCACCTTATCTACATGTCCTCTACTTTCAGGGATCTGTAGACATGCAATCCTTGATCCCTCTATTCCTCTCAGTATCTTACCATTTATTGTGTATTCCCTTGCTTTGTTAGCATTCTCAAATGCATTACCTCAATCTTCACCTAACTGAGCTCTGTTTTGTCACTTTTCTGCCCAACTGTCCTGTCTGTTGGCATCTTGCTGCAGTCTACACATTTTTTCAGTATTGATCAAATAGCCAATTTCTTAATCATGATCTCCTACATTTAACGGTGCCAAATACAGGCCATTCAGCCCAACAGTCTCACACTGGCTTTTGTGCAATTTAGGAGTCTCCACCCACTTTATTTCATCTCAACTCACCAACACATCCTTTCATTCCTTTCTCCCTCCTGTATTTATATAGGATCCCTAGTGTGTGGAAACAGGCCCTTCAGTCCAACAAGTCCACACTGACCCTCAGAGCATTCCCACCCAGACCCATCCTTATAACCTACTTAATCTACACATCCCTGAATACTATGGGCAATTTAGTTTGGCCAATCCACCTAGCCTGCACATCTTTGGACTGTGGGAGGAAACCCATGCAGACACAGGGAGAATGTGCATACTCCGCACCCAAGGGTAGAATCGAACCCAGGTCCCTGGTGCTGTGAGGCAGCAGTGCTAACAACTGAGCCACCATGCCACCCCACTAGATGTATATGTGCTATTCCTATCCACTATTCCATGTGTGAGTGAGTCCCACACACAAATCTCTGGACTGAGGAATTTCTCCTTAATTTCCTATTAAATTTATGACATCCATTTTATGTTTTGGACCCTCTCAAGTGGGAATATCTTCTCTACATCTACCCCATTAGACCAGGACATCATAACTTCCAGCAACTGCAGAACCTGTGGTTGGTCCAGTTGAGGTTCTGGTCAATGGCGATCCCTTGAATGACAATGGTGGAGGATTCAGAAGTGGTGATTACATTAGACACTAAGGTGGTGGCTAGACTCCCTTATTGATCTACTCTATTAAATATTAATTTAAACAGACCATTACTGTATAAATTTGAGGGAACGCACACCACATTTCTTACTTTCTGTAACTGTGCACTGTAGTTTTAACAATTTGTGTACAAGGATCTCATTATATGTCTGCTGCTCCATGATTGTTTTGTGCTATTTGGAAAAAGTGAGAGACTTATCTTTCACGGATCTGAAGTGAGTGTTCTGATACTCATTCAGGTTGGACTTGAGCCAATTTACGCACACTCACTAAATCCTTTCACATCCCTTTAAGTCTCCTGCATTCTGCTAAAAACACTTATGCTGCCTTCCGACTCACGATCATCTGCAAACTGGATATGTTCCATCTATTTCAAATCATTGACAGAAACAGTGTAAAGTTGTAGCCTAACACAGATCCAGGAGGAATACGACTTGGCTCATGAACTTCTCTCTACCCTATAAGGTCACCCTGCAGTCAGAGGCTGCAGGGTGACCTTATAGAAGGGCATGGATAGAGTTAATAGTCAAGATCTTTTGCCCAGGGCAGGGGAGTCCATAACAAGAGGGCATAGGTTTCAGGTGAGAGAGGAAAAATTTAAAAGGGACCTAAATGGCAACTTTTTCACACAAAAGGTGGTGCGTGTACGGAATGAGCTGCCAGAGGTGGAGGAGGAGGCTGGTACAATTATATTTAAAAGGCATCTGGATGAGCAGGAAGAGTTTAGAGGGACATGGGCCAAATGTTGGCAAATGGGACTAGATTAACTTAGGATATTTAGTCGGCATGGACGAGTTGAACAGAAGGGTCTGTTTCTGTGCTGTACAACTCCATGACTTGACAGAGTCTACGACTCTATTTAAATACTGAGCTAGGCTTTCTTATAATCCCATCACTTCAAGAGAAACAAATTCCAGCTGCAAGACCATTGTCCAGACTGAAAATTACTACTCCAGATTTATTTACAGATAAAACTATGTACAAATGCAGAAATAGACAGGTCAGGTAAATTTCAGCACAAACCAAAAAAAAAAGAGACACTCTGGATTGACTGCTTAAAATCGAAGACTCCTCTAGGTGAATCTCTGGTGAAAGGATTTTTCCAGGGTTCTCATTCTCTCCCTGGTACAGAAATGGCAGCTGAAGTAACAGAAGGTCAGATGTCCCCTTAGAATCATAAGGACACTGTCTAGTTTAGTCCAACCGAAACAGATGTATGAAGATTTTATGTTCTAAATTAGCTAAAGCATAAACAAAATGGTTTTACTATTTGACAATAATAGAAATCCTGAAAAAAAAAGACTAGTTATTACACTTCCCTCAAGTTCCTTTGTAATTTATTTAACGTGCCAGTTGTAACTCTTGAGATAAAGCAGTGATGACCTGATTCTAAGATAAATCAGTTATGTTTTACACGAGGATAACTGGAAAACATACATTTAATACAGTGCAGAGTTCCAAGTCTCCTCATTGTGGTCTTAATGCCCATAAGCAAGGTGTAGTGTATTGTCAAGCAGCCTCAGCCATGCTCTGCAGTCCCATGATCAAAGTTGAAGATCACATACATTTTATCAATTCATTCTCAGGGTAAAATAACTTCTTTTCATTAACAAATGGTAGAATTCAGGTCATTTACAATTTCTCACAAATTCCATGACATATGCACAAATAAAAGGTTGTAAATAGCAAAAGACCAAGTTCAAACCATCATGTGTATAACACACACACACAAAATTAACTAAAGTTACAAAAATACACAAAAATAACGGAAGTACAATTTTATAGCAGCAATACTTTTCACCATGGCTGCCTTGTACCAGACAGAAATGTGCAGTAAAATCAACAACTTCACATTTGAGTAGTTTTTTTTTCAAATAAATACCCTCCCATTTTCTAATTGGAAATTCAGATTAAAATGCAGGCCCAGTCATCACTGTACAATAGCTGGGCCAGAAGTGAAGGCTCCAGGCCCAACCACTGGGATTGCTCTCATCTTCTGAGTAGCCCATTTCTAAAAACAGATTACTCCAACACCACTGGTACGGAACCCAGAACAACATCCTGACCCCCAGAGGCATATGGAATTTTGAGAAACCTGAGAGACAGTTACACCATATAGGCAGTACTTATTCCCATTTCCTGACCCCAGGAATATTTGGAAAGCTTTCTACAGAAACTCCTAGTGTGTAAAACGGCATCCAGTACCTTTTCCCAGATTGCCTAAAATCACCTGGCAATCCTGTTTGAAGGCCAGGGCCTTCTGAGGAAGGGTCACTCGACCCAAAATGTTAACTCTGATTTCTCTCCACAGATGCTGCCAGACCCGCTGAGCTTTTCCAGCAATTTCTGTTTTTGCTTCAAATTCACAGTGGAATTAGATTCTAGTCCATGCTGTATGATTCTATAGTCCTGTACATTTATTCCATCACTCTAGCAAGGTTCAAACAGAAATGAATAACATGAAAAACCGTTTACCTGGTGCATTCATCAGGGAACTGCTGAAAGTTATGTATACTTCAGCTTACAACATGCATTTGAATTTGTCAATTTGGTGCATTCATCGCAGAGCTCGCAAAACAAATTCATGGTTTAAAAAAGCTGAAATATTGACCACTAACACTGTACAACAGCCTTGCAAATAAACCATCCGGTTCAAAAGAACATGTCAATTTGTGCTGCCGCTTTTGATGGGTTCAGTGAGATTGAAGTGAAACTGGGTATTAAGTCAACTCTCTTGTAAACCATTTTCTAAACAGGTAAGGCTCAGATTGGACCATTAGATACAACTTTCCACTTTGCCCTGTAAAACTAACTTGAAATAGGAACAAAGAAGATAATGAAGAACTGGTGGTAAAGAGGGTAGAGGGAGTTCCCTTTACCGTTGATAACACTGCCTGAAACTGAATCAGCTAAATGTGATCAAGGTCAAGAGAATCAGGGTACTGTCAAGTGGCAAAGCGTCAACTGCTTCTTTGAAGGAATCAATTGTTAAAACATTAACATGTCAGATGCCACCAGTACTACCTGTTCCTTGGCATAGACCTGCCATGCAGCGATCCATGTGACATTAGCCACACTACTTCACTCACATCTCCACCCTCCCATTCCCAGAAGATACCTCCTTGTGAGTCCAGCCCATGTCACAGTAATAAATAATTTAAAATCCTGAGCTTTGCAGCATTTGATCACAATCAAATGTGTCTCAAGATGCAGCCAGGGTACACAATTGTAGTGAAATCTCCAACTAGCAAAATGATTTGAGTTACAGTCTGACTCTGTTCCTATCCCCCATCCATTGTTACAGTGAAATTGTACACAGCATGTTATAGTAAAACAGACAGCCAACATCACTACATACGCACAGATTATTTAGACATATATACAATGGTGATCCAACCATATGGGTTTTGCTGGCTGGCAGTCCTCACTGCACTCCCTTGGACTGCTGCGCATCACTCCTTTTGACTGCCTGGAACTGATAAGACTATCCATGGCTCTTTGAGCAGCTTGCTTTGGTTCTAAGATGTAAACTCATGCAGTTTACCCGCAATCAACCATCAAGTGGTTTGCCCAGATACACCATAGTCACTTCAGTGTTACCATAAACTGCTGACACTGCTGGATACAGACATGCTTTTGGCAAGCCTCGGAAAGCTACGCCAAGGAATTCATAGCCTCGTTCAAATGCTAAAGTCTTGTCTTCCATGTCAAGAATGACACGTATCCTTTCCCCAATCTGTAGAAAGAAGTAGGCAACAAATTTATAAAAAGAGACACAAAACTCATCAATATATCATGATGCATTTTCTACTTGAGATTTCAGCTGAGTTTCTCTGTGTATAGTCAAGAAAGCGTTTAATTCCCCAGAGTGCTACCATTTTGAGGATCACTTTTTAATATATTTGGCTTACACAGTATTTCGCATGAGCACAGGAACTGATCATTTAACGGAACAGGTCATTTATGCTTCTATCTCAGCATAAATATCTTACTTTCAGCGTAAGCTCTTTTCCATGTTGTTAATCTAGCCTCCTTTTATAAATGTCTATATTAGATGCCTTGGCCAGTACACATGGTTATGAATTCCAGATTCTCACCATCCTCTCGGTAGAGATTTCTCCTGAACTTTTTATCAGATTCATGAATAATTAGCTTATATTCGTGACTCCTAACTGTGGCCATCTGCAGTAGTGGAAACATCATCTCTGTGCATGCTCTATAAAACCATTTCATAATTAAAGAGCTCTATTAGATCATCCTTTTGCCTATGAGAAAGAAGTGCTCAAGCCTGTACAAACTGCCCTGATAGATACAACCTCAGTTCTGGCATCATCCATTTAATTTTGTTTTGCAATTTATCCATGCATTGACTTTTCCTTGGAATTATGGAGACCAGGTTTGTGAATAAAGCAAGCTCATAACATGGACACCGAACTAAAAACAAACTAGTCAGGTTACTATAACTATAAGTTTGATCATATGATCCTGTATCAGAGGAAGGTAGCTGTTTAATACCCACAAGAGGTTTCTAAATATCTTATAATGACTGAACATTGTGAAATTGGAATAGTTTTAACATTTTTTTTAAAAAGTGCTGTTAATTTTTGCATATTCATGTAGTAGTATATAGAAGCTGCTGCACTGCATAAAGATCAGGTCATTCTCTGTTGCAGTTTCCCCTATAGCTTACAGGAGCTATCTGGTACTTAGATCTTAAGTAGGAGCAGGAGTAGGTCATTCAGCCCTTCAAGCCTGGTCAGCCATTTGATGAGACCGAGGCTGCAACTCCAGTTCCTGCCTGCCCCCTTAATCTTGAGCTCCATTGTAGATCAAAACCTTGTGCAAATTAACCCTGAACATACTCAATGATGCAGTTTCCACTGCACCATGGACAAGAGAATTCCAAATACTAACAATACCAAGAATAGAATTCTTCCATCTGTCTTAAATTGGAAATCCGTTAGCTTCAAGCTGTACCTCAGTTGTAAAATCCCCTGCAAGAAGCAACCTCCCAGCATTTACTCCATCAAACCCTGTCAGAATCATATATGTTTCAGTAAAATCACCTCTCATTCTTCTGAACTCCAAGGTGCTTTCACCCAACATGTTTAGCCTCCTGCATCCCAGGAAACAGGCTAATGAATTTTGTCTGGATTGTTTTCAATGCAAGCATATCCCTCCTGCAGTAAGGAGGCTAAAATTGTGTACAGCACAAAAGGTGTAGTCACATCAATGCCCTGCACAGAAGCAGCAACATTTCCCTACTTTTATGTTCCATCCCCATCAATAAAAGCCAACATTCTATTTACCAAATCACTTGCTGTAACTGCATGCTTGATTTTTGATTCACAGAAAAGGATTTCTAGATCTCTGTAAGGTAGCATTCATAGCCTCTCTCCATTTAAACCAATATTCTGATTTTTCAAGTCTTCCTACCAAAGTGATCTCACATTCCTCATATTAAACTCTCAATTTTTGCCCCATTGTTTAACTTAGAAGTTGCTTTGCAAATTTTGTACACTCCTCGCAACTTGCTTTCCCTTCTAGATTTGTATCATCAGCAAATCTGACTGTAACACAGTCTGCCTCTTCAGGCAAGTCATTATTAATATAGGTAATGCATAGGTGACACCCTCACACTGAACCCCATGATACTTCACTAGTTCACCAGCCTGAAAATGACCAATTTATTATTGAATCTATCTCCTGATTGTTACCCAATCTCTACCTATGAAAATACATCAACCCCAGCACCAAAGATTTTATCGTGTGGCTAGCATTTACATAGCACCTCATCAAATACTTTGTGGAAAACTTCATATACATCTGGTTTCCTTTATCTGCTCTGCTTATTACATCCTCAAAAAATTGTAATAAATTTGTAAAACACTATTTTCCTTTCACAAGATCATGTAACTCTGCCGGATTGTAGTATGATTGACATTACACTAACTGGCCTGCAGTTAGTTTCATGCTTTCTGTTTCCCTCCTCTGCTGAACAGCAGCGTTATATTTGAAATTTTCCAATACACCGAGTCCTTTCAAGAACCTGGGGAATTTTGGAAAATTACAACCAATGCATTCACTATCTATGCAGCCTAAAATGCAGGCCTTTAATCCCAGTAGTTTTTTGTACTTTTTCTTTAGAGATTATGGTTGCTCAACAGCCCCTTCTTGCATCTTGATTTTCTACGGTTCATAGGATCGTTTTTGCATCTTCTACAGTAAAGATACAAAAGATTTGTTCAAAGTCTCTGCCATTTTGTTATTTAACATTATTCATTCCTCAATCTCATTCCCTAAGGGACTAATACTTAGTTACTCTCCTTTTCACATATTTGTAAAAACTTTTACTTTGTTTTTATACTTCTTACTAGCTTACCATATTTAACTTCTCCCTTTTTTTAAAAATCATCTTTGCTGTTTGTAAAGTGCTCTTTCTCTGGGCTACCACTAAGCTTTGTAGCACATGTCTTTTCTGTCAATTTGATCCAGTCCTAATAAAAACTGAAAGAACTGCAGATGCTGTAAATCAGGAACAAAAACAAACTTGCTGGAAAAGCTCAGCAGGTCTGGCAGCATCTGTGAAGAAAAAAACAGAGTTAACATTTCAGGTCCAGTGACTCTTCCTCAGAACGGAGTCAATCGACCCAAAACATTAACTCTGATTTCTCTCCACAAATGCTGCCAGACCTGCTGAGCTTTACCAGCAATTTTTATTTTTGTCTCATAAATCTGGTGACGTTTGGTATACTCCTAAGAAACAGTATTCTCCTATGAACCCACGCCAACTATTTAGTTTAAAGCTCTCTATGCAGCACCAGTCTGATTTTTCTCTTTTAAACTCAGGTAGACTCACTCATGCGAACAGGATATAATACCTTTTAAAAGAGTAAAGCAGCTAGAAATACCTTAAACTAAATAAACTGTACAGCATATTGATGAACAATATCGTTAGATATTCGTATACAAGTTGAAGAAACTCACTGCCTAAAAGTGTGGCTCAGTCAGAAACTCTCGTTAGCACTTAAGCAGTATTTAGATATTGACTTATGTCGCCATAGCCTTCAGGGCAATGAGCCAAGAACTGGAGAACGGGATTAATGTAGTTAAACCACTGATGACTGCTGCAGACACAATCAGCTGAATGGCCTCCTTCTGTGCTGGAAACATCCATGAGTTTATGAGAATTGAAGAATTTTCACCTCACTTCAGATTTCAGGTATAAGCAAAGGAAGAAAAATTGAACACTTGTGCTAAGTTAGGCTTACAAACAATTTCTATGAATGAAGATCTTTAACCCCTTATTTGTCATGACAGAATTAAAACTGCAACTGCCCATGTTAATTCTTAAAAACTTCATTTTCTTGTTCCAACTCATGTATAGACACCATATTCCTCTCACCCACCACTTGAGGTAAATACAGGGTATCAATCTTTCTCACTTAAGCAGAACACTTAAGAGCCAGATAGAGGATTTAAAATGGTAGGGAAGAGGCTCAAGTGGAGATAAATGCAGAACAGATTAGTTGGACTCAGTGGAATAGTATATGCTTGCAGTATATTCTCTGTGAACAATGACAATAAATTGAATCCCCTTTCAGTCAGGCCGGGAGATTGTGTTGCTGGAAGTAACTGGGATGAATTTTACACAGATAATTTGCATTACGTAACTCCCAATCTAGAGACACGGACAGCCTATTTATAAGCAGTCACCCACATCTCCCTGTACACAGTTAACTACATTAATGGAATGTGCAATAATATCAACATTTCAGTCACTAAGCTAGAAGTCTCTAATTCTAATAGTGGGTTTCATCTATTCAGTCAGTAACTGACCTGATGTAATTGAATCAATGTCAAATGCTGTTATGTCAATTGCAAGCTGCCTCCAGGGACGCTGGGCTGTGTGCAATTCAGATTCTGATTTTAATTCCAAGGTTTTTCTCTTTCCTCTCAAGTCATTAAAGAAAGGGTGAAAATGGTCTTAGTGTGTCAGTTCGTAGCTTGGTGGGTCTTGTAGTTTTAGTTCACAGGATGTGTCAAACAAGAATAAAATTACAGAAAACAGAATCTCCTGAACACAGCAGGAAGATTTTCTTCCCTAGAATCATGTAGTGACTGAAGGAGAGTTACATAATGCAAATTATCTGTGTGAAATCCATCCCAGGTACATTTAGCATCATAATCTTCCAGCCTGACTGACAGGGTATTCCATTCATTGTCATTGAGGCCAGGATTTATGATGTCATGATTTGCAGCTTAAAACAAAACATAATATGTCTTGATGAATTCTGAAAGCAGTGATAACCTTGCCTAACAATTCTCTTACTGATGGAGAACCTGCACTGAAATGATGCACAGGTTTGCTGGCCTACATTTTTTCGTAATGTTGGAAGCTCATGAATGACAACATGCAAAGATCCTGAGTTAGATGCTCAAAAGGTATTAGAAACACAAAGGGTGAGTAAAAATGGCAGTTAAACCTGAAAAATCGGAATGAGAATGCAAGTGCATATGACTAGAGACAGTATACACACATTGCAAATGGGGGTTGATAAATGTTCATCTTTGACATTGTAAATGCTGTATATTCCATTGAAAGAGTTTGGAAAGAACGTCACTACTTGGAAAAAAATGTGTTTTTTGTTTGTGTTCCTGAAAAATAGTGGGTTACTGTTATCAAATATGACGTGTTTCCTCTCGCTGTATCATTACACAGACATGCAGGAAGCAAGCTATGAATCCATAAAATAATACACAAAGATCTTCCGATTACCCTACTAATGTTCTCCTATCCCTCCCCCTTGTTCTCTCTCTAAACCCTTCCCCATTCACACATCTCCCTGAACGCTACACCCACCTCCTCCTGACACCCCTACTCGGTTCCTTGACCCTCTACTCTCCCTCGACTTTTTAGACACTCACCCCAATCTCCCCGATCCCTACCTCTCCTCCCCACCAGCACCCCGCCCCTTCCTACCCCTTTTCCCCCCGGTGCCCTCCCCTCCTCTCCCTCCCCCAGCAACAGTACCTGGTATTTGGGCGCGTTATTACACTGCGGGAAGCTGCCGGCCGCCTCGCCGCTGTGCAGCAGGTTGTTGTCCACCAGGTTCCAGCCCCAGCTCTGGTCGTCGCTGCCCAGCAGGGCGACGTAGCCCTGGCACTGGAGGGGGGCGCGGCGGGTGGCCACACCGATAACAGCCACGGTGCCCAGGGGTCCCTCCCACCAGATCTCCCAGGCGTGGCGGCCCTCGCTGAAGCCGATGTGGGCCCGCGCACCGTCCGTGCTCTGGGCGATGGGGTTGCGGTGCAGGGTGAAGCCGTTGCGCTTGATGTAGACGTTGCGGGAGCAGTCGGCCGAGCTCCAGGCGTGTCGCAGGGCCCGGGCCTTGGCCTTGTAGCTGCTCAGGTTACACAGGATGTCCGAGCTCAGCGCCTCCTCGCTCAGAAGCCGCTGGCACACGCTCCTCCAAACCTCGCTGTTCTCGTCCGTCTCCAGGCAGCGGTTCCAGTGGCGGCAAACCAGCGAGCAGCTCAACAGCTCGGGCAGCTCCAGGTAGGAGAAGAGCAGCTCCAACACCCGGGCCGGCAGCTTCCCTGCCGCCATCTTCCCCCGCCCCCCCGGGGCCGGCGGGGGGTGCGGGCGTGCGCGGCCCCGACAACGTCCAACGGGTCCTGCGTGCGCGCCACCCCTGGGGGCAGCAAGGCCTGCGACCGCGCGGGGCTGTGATGTCATGACGCACCACCGGGAACGTGCCCGCCCCTCACACGTCATGGCCCAACCCGTGGCCGGGCTGGCCCACGTGACCCCCGCCCTCATCGGAACAATGACGTGAGAATCACAAACCCGGAAGCGACTCCAACAAAACAAAATGCAAGTGCTGGAGAAAACTTCAGCAGGTCTGGCAACCGACAGTTAATGTTTCCAGGCAAAACAAAACCCTGCAGATGCTGGAAACCATGGTGGACAAACGGGATGCTGGAAGAACACAGCAAGCTAGGCAGCATCTGGAGGAACGGAAAAGTCAACGTTTCGGATATTACCCTTCTCCAGTCCTGAAGAAGGGTAATACCCAAAACGTTGACTTCTCCTTTCCAGTCTGGTATGAATCTTCATCAGAACTGATACAACTAGGAAAAAGTGATGTTTGTGGTGAAGACAGATTGCAGGTGTGGTGAGTGGATGGATGGCGAACAAGCCCACACAGAGAGATATGAAAGAGGTAGGCAGACTAGGGGTTATTTATAGTAAGCCAGGACAGAAGAGAAGCTGAATAAGTGACAATGAGTAGGAGAGAATGGGTAAGCTATGGTGAAAGCAACCTATGTCATGACAAGATAATGATGTGGGGATGGATAGGAAACATAGAAGGATTGAATCAAGTTCTAAAGTTATTTAAATTGTTGTTGAGTCTAGAGGTCCTCGAGTGAAAGATGAGATGTTGTTCTTCGAGCTTGCACTGAGACTCACAGGAGCAGACCTGTGGCAAAAATGTCAGCCAGGTAACATGATGGTGTGGTGAAGTGGCAGGCAACTGGAAACTTGGGAGTCATTTTTACCGACAGAGTACAAAGTGATCATGCTGTCTGCATTTCATCTCCCTGGTGTGGAGCAGATGAAAGTGTTAACAGCGAATACAGTAGACTAGATTGAATGAAGCACGGGCAAATCACCACTTCACCTGTAAGGCATATCTGGAGCCTTGGACAGTGAGGAAAGAGGCGTAGAGATAATAGGAACTGCAGATGCTGGAGAATCCAAGACAACAAGGTAGCAGAGCTGGATGAACACAGCAGGCCAAGCAGCTCCTAGGAAAGAGGAGTAAATGGGCAGGTTTTACACCTTCTGCGATTCTATAGGAAGATGTTGTGAGTGTGTTGGCACTGGAGAAGGAGTAGACTAAGGGTTCTTATGGAATGCTGACAAAGGAGGGGAGGAGAATGTGTGTCTGGTCATGGTATCCCATGAAGGTGACTGAAATTCCAGCTTACGATTTGCTTGGGGTCCCTGCACCTCTAGAACTCAACATCGAGTTCAATAACTTTATAGCCTGATTGCGTCCTTCCATGCCCCTTTTACTACATCTCCACACTCTGGTCCTGTCATTGACAATGGATTGCTTTCAGTACAGCCTACCCATTCTCTCCTACTATTATCCTTTATTCAGCTTCTCTTCTGTCCTGGCTTACCATCAATAATCCCCTTGTTTGCCTACTCCTTTCATCTCTCTATCTCTGGACTCCATCTCCACCTAGCCATTCATCTCTCGTCCAATCCCATCTTCACCAGAAATATCACATTTTGACACCAGGCAATCTCGTGTTCCACCCCTGACCGACACTGCCAATCAACTCCATCAGACCTGACCCAACATGATGTCCCCCAACCCCAAATCAACATTTCAATCAATATTGAAATATTATTACCATTGGGGAAGTGCACCAAAGATTCACTAGACTTGTTTCCGATAGTGGGACTGTCCTACGAAGACAGATGGGGCAAAGTCAGCCTGTATTGTGTAGAGTTTTGAAGAATGAGAGGTGATCTCATTGAAATCTACAAAATACCTAAAGGATAGACATGGTAGACACAAGTAACACGTTTCCCCTAGCTGGAGAGTCTAGAACCAGGGGCACAATTTAAAAATAGTGGGAATGTCACACAGGAAAGTGATAAGCACAACTTTTATTTATTGAGCGTGGTGTAGCTTTGGAATTCTCTACCCCAAAGATCTGGGCTTTGTCTTTGAGTATGTTTCAGGTAAAGATTGATAGATTTCTGATTATCAATAGTATAAAGGGTGATAGGGTTGGGTATGTGAAAAACAAAGAGTACAACCAACCATGATTGCAGTAAATGGGAAGGCAGGCTCGATGGACTGAATGGCCTACTCCTGTTCCTATTTTCACTGCAGCATTCAAAATGTCTACTGGACATTTAAACTTAAGAACATGGAACTCAGTGCTGTCAAAGGATGATCTTTCTTACTATTGCACTCATCAAGCATTCCTGGATAAGTTCGTAACTACCTCCTAATGTGGCCTTTTATCCTTGACGTTACAGATTGTGGTTCAACACAGTTCCGTCGCTGCTGATGGCCCACAGCACCTCATGAATTACTAGTTTCAAGTTTGCTGGATCTGTTTGAAATCTATCCCAGTCAGCACGGTGCTAGTATCACATAACACAATGGAGTGTTAGCCTCAGTTTGAAGATAGAACTTCATCTTTGCTCAGATTGTGCAGTGGTCACTACCAATATTCATGGACAAATGCATCTACGACAGGTAGAATTTTGAGGATGGGGTCAAATAAATTTTCCCTCTGTTTTGAAGATGAATGAAGGCGAGGTGTTGCATTGTTAATTTTGGGAAGATACTTTATTGCACAACAAGCAAAACATTCAGAACATGAAATATGATTAAAGTCAATTGATATAATCAATCTGTGTATTGTTGCAAAATTAACATCCATGCCTACAACAGACCACTTGAGGGACTTGTATTTAACCTAGAGAGGTGCATGTATTCCACAATCTGACCTGCTGACATGCAGAGGTTATTGCTCTCTCACCACTGCCTCAACCTCTTTCAAACCCAGTATACTGACCAACTGACTTACGAGCATTGATTTTAACTCCTGGAGCAAGCTGATGATAACCCTGCACATATGAGTAACAGCCCGAGCAATTTTTATCCTGCAGGGTGATTAGCCATTTCCTGTAAAAAGCAGCAGTTGATTGATAAGCAAGAATGCTGGGATCAGAAGAAGGCTACCAGTAACAAGGGCAAGGCTGAACAGGGAGCACTGCCACAATTATGGTGCTTGGGATGGAGGAGGGCAGGAGAGTCCAGGCCACCAGAGGTCCCAGGAGACGAACCAAGGGAAGAAGCCCGAACTGTTACAAAGCTGTGACCCTGGCCCTGTCAAGGAGTCAATCCTGGGGTCCAGAGATAAGCACATGGGTGGAAATGCTCACTGACTACTTGTACCTGCCAGGCCTGAGATAAGGACAGTGTAGCACAGCTCCAAAAGTTGTCCGTCCTTTTTTATGGAATGCAGCAGACTGTAAAATGGGTGCTCAACTTCAGTGACAAAAATGTCACTGTACTTTCCCCCAGCAATATTTGCCCTGTCAGGATGCTTCTCAAAACTGTGGATCTCCTCTATCTGACTTTTAGATATCCTTGATCCCTTAACGATCCACAGAGTTACACAGAACAAAGAGCAGTGATGATCACCCATAATACCAAAAACTGCTGAAAAATCAGCACAAGCCTGGAAAGACTAGAGTTACAATATTTCAGTTGGGACTCTTGTCTGAACTTCGGTTTTAGATTTCCACTATTCACTTTTTAACTCTGGTAATTCACACATAACATAGGAAGCAGAAGCCACATAAAACCAGGTTTTATTCCTGTCCAATCCTCCTTCCTCCTACCTTGCTTGATAACAATGTTCTCGAATGTTCACAATATAATTTCACAGAGGTGTGGGCAGGGAATGTCAGCACAGCCCTCAGGTACTTCCCAGGTGTCTGCAGAGGAGCTTAAAAACACAGCACTCTGCTCTGAATCTCACTTAGACTCCTGGGATGAAGTTGTCCAGTCCTCTGACTATGAAAATTCTGTGTGATCCTTGTGCAGACTCAATCAGGTTGTAGCAGACATGGGCCCACTGGCAAAAGGTGGTGGTGGTGCCTGGTCACCTTCAGGAGGCTGCTGTATTTAAAAGGGGTGGGCTTGGTAGCTAATTGTTGGCCTTGCCTCACTCTGCAGCACTCTTACATTGGATCACAAGGTGATGGGTTCAAGTCTCAGTTGAGCGACCTGGTGCCAGTGCAGTGTTGAGGGAGTGCACTGTTACTGAAGTCCCATCTATTCTCTGGAGTGAACGTAAATTCTGAAGAACAGCAAGACAGCTTTCCCTTGGTCAATATTCAATCCGTGAATCAAAATCTGAAATAGTTTATCTGGTCATGATCACACTGATATTTGTGGGAACTTGATGGACAGAAACTGGTTGCCATGTTTCTGTATGACAACAGTTCGGAAGAAATTCATTGACTAAGAAGTGTTTCAGTTCATCCAGAAGGTGCTAGATAGATCCATATTCTAATTTTTTTCTAACAGAAGTGCAACTTGGATCTGGCATGATCAAATGCTTGATAATGGCTTTAATGTAAGATATTTTTCTTCTTCAGCTACAATAGTCTCCATGAGGATGAGCACGGGTTAGCAAAAGTAAAAATTGAAAACTTGCAGCCAGGTCTCCCAATAAAACCTCTGCTCTCGTCAGTGAGTTGACCGAGTGAAGGATGGCAAGGTTTTATAGGGATTTAAAATTCCCTTTGGATCCAGAATCGCTTTCATCTGCTGCATCAAGTCCACTGCTTCCTTGGGCTTACTGAAATAGATGCAGTTCTTCTTCTTGAAGCCAAGTCCGTGCTCAGCACTGATACTTCCATAATGCTGCGCAATCCATTCATACAGATAGGGCTCAATGGAGTCCAGCAGCTGCTGGTCAAATGCAGGGGACACTACGTTCAAATGTAAGTTTCCATCGCCTAGGGGAAATAAAAAAAAACCTTTAAATACTGATAGCACTGCCTTTCACCTTTACGTACTGACAGCACATTCCTCATCTTTAATTAGTAACAATGTTAATTATAAAAACTGAAAGAACTGTGGATGCTGTAAATCAGAAACAAAAGCAGAAGTTGCTGAAAAAGGTCAGCAGGTCTGGCAGCATCTGTGAAGAGAAATCACAGTTAATGTTTCGGGTCCGGTGACCCTTCCTCAGAACTGGGTCCTCGGGTCACCGGACCTGAAACGTTAACTCAGATTTCTCTTCACAGGTGCTGCCAGACCTACGATGTCATGTATGTATCGCTTACTTGTTTAATTACATATTCAGGTGACGGGCGTTGATGAGGTTCTTGTCTATGCTCTGGCGGCACAGTGGCAGTATCCCTACCTCTAGACCAGGATGACTGGATTTAAGTCCCATCTACTCCAGAGGTGTGTCATATGTCTTTGAACAGGTTGAGTCAAAATACTTATAAGGAACAAATCAGGGAGTCATTTGGCATAATGTTAGGTTCCTATTTCTGGGCAAGAAGGTCTGCATTAAAGTCCCATCACAGGCTGTGATGGCCAGTGAGGTATCATACCATGTTAAATAGGTTGGTACAAGAAACACACCAGGAGAAGACTAGTAGGTCTTGGAGCACAGTGGTAGTATCACTACCTCTAAGCCAGAAGGCCTAGGTTCAAATCTCATCTGCTTCAGAGGTGTGCAATACATAACTGAACAGGCTGATTAAAAATAATTACAAGGAATAAATTGGTGGAGGTGTTGTTAGCTAGAAGTATACAATATGTAATATTGGCTCTATAAATAAACAGTTGAAAGTGTTCATTTATAGCTCTAATTCTATCCTTCATGCAGTTTGCATTTGCTGCCAAATGCATTGTGAAACATGATATAATTGAGATATCATGGCCTAAGAAAGGATAAAGGAGGTAGTAGGTAAGATCACCAGAACAAGGATACTGAGGGACAAGAAGATAGAAGTTGTGGAGGTTCTGTCCATAATGATCCAATCCTCTCAGATACAGAGTGTGTGTAAGAAGATTAGAAATTCGCAAGTATTACATCCTTGTTTAAAAAAGACGTAAGGATTCACTTGGCAATTACAAACCAGTTTATTTAACTCATTTTTGGGGAAACGTTTAGAAGCGATAGACTAAGACAATTTAAGGTCACTTGGACAAGTGTGGATTAATTAAGAAAAGCCAAATCATGTTTAATCAATTTGACTGAGTTTTGAGATGAGATATTTGGTTGATGTGGTGTATCTGGATTTCCAAAAGATGTTTGAATAAGTTAGCAGGAAAATTGAATCATATGTGATAATAGGACAGTGGCAGTGTGGGCGTATTGTTGGCTGACCAAAAGAAACAGAGTGGTTAACAGTTGTTTCTCAGTCTGGAGGACAATATACAATGGGTTTTCACCCAATGGTTTCAATTAAGATCACTGATTTTTCGATCTATATAGATGATAGACTTGAGAATGCAGGCACAGTATCAGAATTTACAGATGACACAAAATTTGGAAACATTGTGAACTGTGAGAAGGATAGCGATATGCTACAATAGGACATAAACAGGGATAGTATATTGGGTAAACCCCAATCAGATGAAATGTAACAAAGGGAAGTACAAGGTGATGGACTCTGGTAGGAAGGACAATAAAAGAGGCAATATAAACTGAAAGACACAATTCTAGAGGGATATAGAGGCAAAGGGACCTGAGGTACTTGTGGACAAATCGGTGAGGGTGACAGCATGTGTAAGAAATTGGTTAAAAAGACATACAGGATCCTGGACAAAAACAATGAACAATTTATAAAACACCAGTCTGAACTCAGCTGGCATATGATATCCAACCCTAGGCACCAAATATTAGGAAGGATGTGAAGGCTTTAGAGGTGTTGCAGAAAATTAATTATGAAAATATTTCCAGGGTTGGGGGACTTCAGTCACATAAATAGTTTGGAGAAGAGAAAGTTGAGTAGTTGTTCAAAACATTATTCTGAATATAGTGCCAAGCAGGCAGCAAATTTTAACAAAAAGCGTGGAGTGGCTTCATTCTGAACAGTGAAGAGAGAAGGGGCAGCAAGTTTAAAAAGTGTGCAGAAAGCAGGGATTGGCTTCATTCTGAACACAGTTCCAAGACAGGACACAGCAAGTTTAAAAAGAGCTTGGAGAGTGTGTAGTGGCTCCATTCTGAATATAGTGTGACAGAGAACGAATGTGAAAAAATAGTGAAAAAGGACTGTGTAAGAGTAAAGGAAGCTCATAAGGGGTTGGAAAAAGTTAAAGAGGGGGAGGGCTTAGGGGAGGTTGTTAAAGTTTCCAGAACAAGTAACAGAACAGAGTGTGTGGAAAGTGTCAGGAATCTAATTTCAGGCACAGCTGACAAAGGGACAACTATGGGAAGGGGGCCAGTCAACGCAGGACTGAGGGTGTTGTACTGAAACAAGCACAATATATGTAACAAGGTAAATGAACTTGTAGTGCAGAATGAAATTGGCGGGTACGATGTTGTGGGTATCACAGAGACGTGGCTGCAAGGAGATTAGGGCTGGGATCTAAATATCCAAGGATACACATCCTAGCGAAAGGATAGGCAGGTGGACAGAGTAGGCGATGTTGCCGTGTTAGTAAGAAATGAAATTAAACCAACAGCAAGAAGTGACATAGGGTCAGAAGGCGTAGAATCTGTGCAGGTGGAACCGAGGAACTGCAAAGACCCTGATGGGAGTTGTCTACAGGCCTCCTAGCAGTAGCAAGATATACACAGAAAATAAATCAGGGGATGGAGAAAGCATGTAAGGAAGAAACTATTACAATAATCATGGGGGACTTCAATATGGAGGTGGACTGAGAAAATCGGGTTGGTAACAGATCTCAAGAAAAATAATTCATAGAATGTCTACATGATACTTTTTTGGAGCATCTCATGGTAGAGCCCATTGGGGGAGCAAACGGTTCTAGATTTGGTGATGTGTACTGAGGCAGAATTGATCAGGGAGCTTAAGGTGAAGGAACACCGAGGGGGCGGTGACAATAGTATGATAGAATTCACCCTGCAGTTTGAGAGGGAGAAGCTGGAATTGGATGTAATGGTATTACAACTGAGTGAAGATAACTACAAAGACATGATGGAAGAAATGGCCATAGTTGATTGGAAAAGGAACCTAGGAGGAAGAGCAATGGCGAGAGTTTCTAGGGGTAATTCAGGAGGCACAGCAGAAATTAATCCGAAAGAAGAAGAAACATACTATGGGGAGGATGAGGCAACCATGACTAAATTGGGAATTGAGACTCGGTATAAAAGCAAAACAAAAAGCATATAATATGGTGAAGAACAGTGGGAAGCCAGAAGATTGGGAATTATTTAAAACCAACAGTGAATAACTTAAAAAAGCAATTACAGCACACAAGATGAAATATGTGCGTAAGCTGGGAAGTAATAAGAAGATAGCATGAATTTTTTTTTTAGATATCTAAAAAGCTAAGGAAAGGCAAAAGTGGACTTTGGACTGCTGGAAAATGAAACTAGGGAAGTAGTAATGGGGAACAAAGAAATGGTAGAGGAACTGAATAGGTACTTTGTATTGGTTTTCACAGTGGAAGACACCAACATCATACCAGAATTTCAGGAGAGTCAGGGGGCAGAGTTGAGTATAAAGGCCATCACGAAGGAGAAGGCGAGGAAGCTGAAAGGTCTGAAGATGGACTACATGCCAGCATCATCAAGGAGATAGCTGAGGAATTTGTGGAGGAATTGGTGGTGATCTATCAGCAATCACAAGTCCAGCAGGGTCCCAGAGAACTGGAAAATGGTTAAAGTAACACCTCTGTTTAAAAAGGGAGGGAGGCAGAAGACAGAATTATAGGCCAGTTAGCCTGACCTCAATCATTGATAAGATTTTAGAGTCCATTATTAAGGATAAGATTACAGATTACTTGGAAGTGCATGATAAAATAGGGCTGAGTCAGCATGGCTTCATCAAGGGGATGTCATGCCTAACAATTGTTGGAATTCTTTGAGGAGGCAATGAGCAAATTAGACAAAGGAGAGTCAGTGGACATGATTTGTTTGGATTTCCAGAAGACCTTTGACAAAGTGCTGCACAGGAGGCTGCGAAATAAGATATGAGCCCATGGTGCTGGGCATGGACTGGCATGGATAGAGGATTGGCTGACTGGCAGAAGGCAGAGAGTGGAGATAAAGGTGTTTTTCAGGATGGCAGCCAGTCACTAGTGGAGTTCCACAGTGTTGGGACCACAACTATTCACGTTATACATTAATGATCTGGATGAAGCAACTGAGGGCATTGTTGCTAAGTTTGCAAATGACATAAAGATAGGTGGACAGGCAGATTGTGTTGAAGAGGCAGGGAGGCTGCAGAAGGACATGGATGGGCTCGGAGAATGGACTAAGAAGTAGCAGATCGAATAAAATGCGGGGAAAGTGTGACGTCATGCACGGTGGTAGGAAGAATAGAAGCATACACTATTTTATAAATGGGGAAAGGCTTCGGGAATCTGAAGGACAAAGGGAATTGTAGTTCAGACTTCCCTTAAGGTTAACATGCAGGTTCAGTTGGCAGTTGGGAAGGCAAATGCAACGTTAGCATTCATTTCAAGAGGGCTAGAATACAAGAGCAGGGATGCACTGCTGAGGCTGTATAAGGCTCTGTTCAGACTGCATTTGGAATATTGTGAGCAGTTTTGGGCCCCATTTCTAAGGATAAACTGGCACTGGAGGGGTTCCAGAGGAGGTTTACAAGAATGATCCTGGGGATGAAAGGCCTGTCATACGAGGAGCGATTGACTCTGGGTCTGTACTTGATGGAGTTTAGAAGGATGACGAGAGATCTAATTGAGAGACATTAATAGAGTGGACACAGAGAAAATGGTTCCATTAGGAGAGACTAGGCCCCATGGCCCCAAGTCACTGGAGGCTAACAGATGGAAGGGATGAGTCTTGAGAACGGAGATGAGAAGGAATTTCTTCAGCCAGAGGATAATGAATCTGTGGAACTCATTGCCACATGTGGAGGCCATGTCATTGAACGTATTTAAGACAGAGATAAATAGGTTCCTAATTAGTAAGAGCATTAAAGGTTATGGGGAGAAGGCAGTGGAATAGAGTTGAGAAACATATCAGTCATGATCGAATGGTGGAGCAGGCTCGATGGGTGAATGGCCTCAATCTGCTTATATCTATGGTCTTATGGGTTATAGTTTTAATCAGTAGAGTTATATTGTTCATAACTATTTACTCATAGCTAGATTCTAACTACTGTAATAGTAATTTTTGTTGTGTACAGAAACCTGGTCCATTCTTTCTGTCAACCTGGGTCTGGAATTAGGTAAATTGGGAAATTTTGCATACTTTTCAAAATCTTTAACTCTTGTGATAACTCTGGGAATAGTGAGGCTTCATTTTCATGGTGCTGTACTAGTGATTCATAACATCCAACAAAATTGATAAATGGGATTTAGTATATTTGGATTTTCAGAAAGCTTTTGATAAGGTTTTCCACAGGAGGTTGATTAGTAAATTTGAAGAACATGGCATAAAAGGTAACTTACTGGCTTAGATTATGTGGATGATACAAAGCTAAACGGCAATGTCTATTGTGAGGACAACGTAAAATAGTTTCAGGAGGATTTGGACAGGCTTAGTGATTGGGCAAGAACATGTCAAATGGAATATGATGTGGGAAAATTTGGTAGGAAGGACAGATGTGCAGAATATTTCTTACATGGTGAGACAGCAGAAAGGGACTTGGGGTATCCTTCTCATTAAGTCACTGGAGGCTAACAGGCAGGTGCAACAAGCTTTTGGGAAAACTAATGGAATGTTAGCCTTCATTACAAGAGGAACTAAATAAAAGACTATTGAAATCTTGTATAATAATAGAAATACAAACAGAAATAAATAGGAACAAATCTTGATGGAATTCATACTGACAGTCTATCTCAAATAAGCAGCACTTCAGTAAATCTCACCAAGGTGCCCATAGCCAACGACACGTTTGGCCCTCACCCCCAGTCTGTTCCTCATGTCAATGACAATCTCATAGAATCTCTCCAGTGGTAATGAAATGTCATATTTGTAGACAAAGCCATCACGGACCAGTGCTTCAGTGATGCGTTCCCGCAGAGCCCAGAGTGCCTTCAGGAAAGAAGCATCAGACATATTAGATTACACAGAACCTCTAGCATATGAATACATCCTTGTGAATCCTCCTAACAACTAGTACTGACTGATTCAGACACCATTTTTTTTTTAGGGTTTCGCTATGTGATGAATGCTTTCTCCATTGTGTACTTTATAATGCCACAGAGATAATGAACCAAAATTTATCTAAATAAAGCTCTTGACACCTTTAGCACTGCTATAGTGACTCTTAATTACTATGTATTGTCTCTAAGGTTTTGGAGTAGATTTGTAGCTTGGGTTGTGGGTATTGAGGTTGGTTGGCTCGCCGAGCTGGTTTGTTGTTTCGCAGTCGATTCGTTACCGTGCTGGGTAACATCCTCAGTGCAGCCTCCGATGAAGCGTCGGTGTGTTTTCCCGCCTGGTTTTTAAACTCTGGGGTCCGTTGAGATGGATTGCCTCACTTCCGGGTTTCCTTCGTAGTGTAATGTATATGGGGTCGTGTTCAATATGTTTATTAATAGCATGCTTCGTGCAGTGCCAGGCTTCTAGGATGTCTCGTGCCTGTCTCTGCCCACGTCAACCCTACCACAACTGCTCACCCGAACTAAAGACCCACTCCCCGCCATGGACAGGACCAATGTCATCTACAAGATCCCTTGCAGAGACTGCGAGAAACACTACATCGCACAAACAGGAAGGAAACTAACAACAAGAGTACATGAACACCAACTGGCTACAAAAAGACACATCCAATACTCACTCATCTCAATCCACATGGATAAGGAGAACCTCCACTTCGACTGGAACAACACCAAAATCCTGGGACAAGCTAGGCAGAGACAGGCAGCATTCTCCCCGTGTCTGCGTGGGTTTCCTCCGGGTGCTCCAGTTTCCTCCCACAAAGATGTGCAGGGTAGGTGGATTGGTCATGCTAAATTGCCTGTAGTGTTCAGGGGTGTGTGGGTTATAGGGGGATGGGTCTGGGTGGGATGCTCCAAGGGTCGGTGTGGATTTGTTGGGCCGAAGGGCCTGTTTCCACACTGTAGGGAGTCTATGATTCTATGGCAACGAAATGTCTGCGAAACAACAAACCAGCTCGGCGAGACAACCAACCTCACTACTATGTATTGTTCACTACTACAGTCTTAATTTGCTCTGTTATCCTTTTCTACACAATACACGTTCGCGGAAGAATCATTAAATGGACCCTTCAGTCAGTTAGTGATCCGTATGTGCACTCCCCACCGAGGGCAGGTTTAGTTGCTCTAGCAATTTACAGATCAGAGGAAAAGAACAGGTTCAATATACAAAGAAAAGCGAAACATTGCAGATGCTGGAAATCTAAAACAAACACAGAGAATGTTGCATCTGGCAGCATCTGTGGACAGAGAAACAGAGTTAACATTTCGAATCCGATACGACTCTGAAGAAGCGTTCTGATGAAGAATCTGTTTGTTAGGTTCAATATACATACAGACTAGTGAAGGGTCAGATCTACAATATGGTGAGGTAGATTCATAGTGAAAAAGTCTGGGAAAGTGTGAAAGAAGATTTCACCTCAATAAGAACTGTTTTGGCTGTCCCACCTTCTGAGAAGGTGACCTTCTCCACCTGTTTGCAATCTTCAGAGTAAAACTACCCTCTCATTTTTAGAGGGACTGTCTGTCACAAGCCGCTGCCATACCTGGGTACTCTGCTCATCATTTTTCAGTCAATGGAATGGTGAAGGGTTTGTTACAGATACACGCAAGTCCCCTTGATTAGAAGCAGCAGCAATATAGACACTAAAAGCAGAATTTAATCAATTAGGCCTCAGTTCCAACTGTGGAAGCAGAAATGTGCATTACTCTTGTTTACATATCGGCAGCAAAAGCCTAAGGAATTTAGTGCACATTTTAAAGGCAGGCAAGGGCCACATGGGGCATGAGCAAACACACAGCAGGAGAAGCAGGAAGTGGCCAAACCCACTATCAAATGGTTGCAATGTAGCGCCACATGGCCTAAAAAACAGCAGGGAGTCAGCAGGGAGTAGGTCAATTGGGAGACAAGGTTTTGAAAGACATTGTCTAGAAGCCAAGCCTTGCTCTCTTTCTGTAGCATAAATATTTCACCCTCATCACCCCTTCTCATAATTGTGTAATTTCCTGAGATCCCACCTTTCATCATTTCTACTTTCTCTTGCAGACCAAACATCCCCTGGGAATACTCGTTCATCACTCTGCCTTTTCCTGGGAATTCTCATCACTTACCCTCCTTCCCCCACCCTGCACTTTGTCCTTGTTGTTATTAATAATCTGCAAATGTTCCCCTGCTGCCCTCCCCATTTTTCTCCATGTTTAACAAAAACGACAGCTCATCTATTATCCAAACAGATCATCTAGCCTAGTGCATTGTTACCTTTAACCAGTCGAATGTCAGTGGCGTGAGTTTCCCATTTGCCACTGACTTAATGTCAAAGACCTGACTTAATTTGGATAAATTGTGAACAGTGAGTATTATTTAATGATTATTTCATCCAATTCATCTCAGCCTTCTGAAGTTGTACACAGAACACCACAAGCTGATAGACTGGATACGTTACTACATAAAGTAACAGTGCAACAACAAGAAAATATTTAATCAACCTTTCCAGATCAGATCTGATCTTTAGCCCAACATATGGATGAGGTATGTGCACCGTAAGTGGTTCAATGTTCATGTACACTGAAGTAGCAGGTTACAGTAATGAGTTAGAGAGCAAGACAGGTGTATAGTAAGGAGTCAGTAATGTTGGTTGGAAATTATATTTCTATTCTTTCAGTAGGAGTGTGGGACATTTGACTGCTTATGCAGGCACTTAGGGCCTTTGTCTAATGTCGCATCTGGGTGATAGCACCTCTACAATGTGATACTATCAACTTGAACACCATGTTCAAATCTCTGGGTAATACTTGAGCCTGAAACCTTCTGACTCGGAGGCAAAAATGCTAGCCACTGAGCTATAGCTGGCATCAATAAATTGATAACAGATATGTAGGCAGGTATACAGTAAGAATTATTGATTAATTTTACATGCTGCTGGACCTGCTGCGCTTTTCCAGCAATTTTTGTTTTTGTTCAAGAATTATTAGTCATTCCTAGGACATGTTTCTTAATGTGCATTCAGGCTTGTTGAATTGGATAATATCGCATTTAAAACTCAATTCATTCTTTAATTTGCAGCAGGCTTGCTGGAAATATTCCAGCAAAACCAGCTGATTATAGAATACAATAGTTATCTCTCTCCAAGAAATGGGGTCAGCAATGTCTTTACTCTTGAAGGATTGGCCATGGTTACCAACCTTGGTGCAGACCCCCTTCCTGGAGACCCTTTCTTATCACTACTACCAGAGACTCAGCTTCCCATTCCCATGGCAACTTCCCTTTGGCTCCACATTTGAGGAAACAGTTGTCTCTTTGCTGAACAAATACTCTGGAAATCCCAGTAACATGCATCACTATACAACATAGAATCATAGAATCCCTACAGTGTGGAAGCAGGCCATTTAGCTCATCGAGTCCACAGTGACCTTCTGAAGAGCATCCCTCCCAGACTCACCCCCTACCCTATCCATGTAACCCTGCATTTCCCGTGGTTAATCCACCTAGCCTGCACATCCCTGGACACAATAGATCAATTGGCCATGCTAAATTGCCCAACCTGCACATCTTTGGACTGTGGGAGGAAACTGAAGCATCTGGAGGAAACCCACACAGACACAGAGAATGTGCAAACTCCACACAGACAGTTGCCCGAGGCTGGAATCAAACCCTAGTGCTGTGAGACAGCAGTGCTAACCCTCATCAGACATTCTTCATCAAGCCAATAGTTGTTCAATCTAGTAGCCACAAATCCAATTACTACTCATTCAACTTTCAAGTTTGCTTGAATTCCCCTGTCATACAATATTTTATTGTAAAGAAAACCTCTACTTGTCTGTCCAATCTTACTCCTCTCACTGCTTTGAATCACTGTCTTGTTTACTAACTCATCCAAAGACAGTGTGTATAGATATTTTCTGACACAGAACTGCAGAACAGTGTTGTAATTAGGAATCAAAATGTTACTTCAAGATATTGTGGTTTATAAATCATATCACCACACGTGATAATTAGAAGTTTTACATTAACAAACAACAAAACACAGCAATAATAATCTGGCAGAAATCTAATAATCAACATACAAGTCAGCCACATTGTGATGCTGATTTGATTAACCCTTTTCTTTCCACTCTATCGCATTCTCCAAAGTTAGTTTCCATCAGAGCTGAGATCTGGGTTAAATGCCCTCTACCTTGATCTTATTTTCCTCAGTAGCCATGGTTCCATCAGTCACGAGACCAGAGGTCATGACTTTCTCCAGGAAATTACTGAGTTTCTCTTGATCATGATCATCATTGGAGCCTGATGTTTCTATTAAGATGTAAAATGGTGCCTCTGGAGAAAGGTAAATGAGAGAAACTGTAGTTAATAGCAGCAACATTACCAAACAGGAGGAGAGGTAGAAAGAGATGGAACCAGGGGAGTAAAGAGACATACATTGTGTGTAATGAGAATAAAAAAATAAAAAGGAGGATGATGGGAAAGAGAGAAGCTTGTTAAGGAAAGCTGAAAGAAACAGAAAAAAGGTATAGAAAGAAATGAAGAGAAGAGAATTTACAAACGAGACACATAAATAAAGAGAAAGAAAACAAAAGTAGGTAATTCTGATCAGGGAGTGTGACAAAATGACAGGTCTACCCATCCACACAGCTTAGAAAGACCTGACAGTGCAATTTAATGTGGAATTTGAGCAATAATCAACTGCAATTGCAAAAATAATTACACTTCAAATCTAAATTGTATTTTCACGACTTACCGACACGGACAGTTGAACGTACATTAGGAAAGAGGAGGTCCTTGTCAATCTGTATATTTTATAACATTATGAGAGTGAAATCCCCACGTACGCTCAGACAAGACAAGTATACGATACATTAAATGTAGGAAGTACAACAGAGAAGCAGAGTCGCTCAGTTGTATATTTTCTACATGTGGCTCATTGTGTATTCCCACATCACATGATGCCTATATCCTGAGATTAATAAATTTAAAAAGGGCATTTAATATCACCATCTTTCATCACTGTTACAGAATAACATCCTCTTATAACTCCACTCATCCTCAAGACAATAAAACCATGATTGTCGACAATCTTTTTAAGATGAATTCCTTTAACGAGGGAATGGGAGCGTTGTGATAATGGTGGTAGTGGTACTGGACTTGTGACATAAGGTAGCACCTCCTATGAACAAAACACTGCTGCACAAATTGCTCAAATCAGCCATCTTCGATCTCATTGTGCCTGAAGTCTAACTCAGTAAATTCCAGTTGATTATCATGGTCATCTCTGACGACAAAGGACAAACAAACCCTGGACTAGTAATCCAAAGACCTCAATTCCTATTCCATTGACAAACAAATTCAAAATCCACCATAACAGCTGTGGACATGAGGACAGATTTTAAATAATTTAGGGGAGGCAACAGCCTAGTGGTATTATCACTGGACTGTTAATCCAGAGACCCAGACAATGTTCTGGGGATCCGGGTTCAAATCCCGCCACAGCAGATGGTGGAATCTGAATTCAATAAAATATGTAGAATTAAGAATCTAATGATGACCATGAATCCATTGTTGATTGTCAGGAAAAACCCAACTGGTTCACTAATGTCCTTTAGGGAAGGAAACTGCCAACCTTACCTGGTCTGGCCTACATGTGACTCCAGACCCACAGCAATGTGACTGATTCTGAACTGCCCTCTGGGCAATTAGGGATGGGCAATAAATGGTGTCTGGTCAGTGATGCCCTCATCCCGAGAATGAATTTTTTTTTAAATTCAGTCATTGTGACCATGAAACTACAGATTGTCTCGAATATTCTTTAGGGAAGGGAATCTGCCATCCCTTCCCAGTCTGTCCTACATGTGACTCCAGAACAACAGCAATGTAGTTAACATTTGAGTCATAGTGTAGAGTCATACAGCACAGAAACAGACCCTTCAGTCCAACTTGTCCATGCTAACCAAGTTTCCCAAGCTAAACTATTCCCACTTTCCTGTGTTCGGCCCATATCCCTCTAAACTGTTTGCATCTCTGAAGTACTAGGCAATGACCACTTCCAACAAGACAGAATCTATTGTCATACAATGGCATTACCATCATAGAACCCCTAACCATCAACATCCTGACAGTGACCACTGACCAGAAACCAAACTGGACCATCCAAATAAATGTGATCCTAATGGCAGATGAGAAACTGGGAATCCTGCAGCAAATAACAGAACTCCCCACTCCCCAAAATCTATGCACAAATCAAGAGTGTGATGGAATACTCTCCACTTGCCTGGATGAAACGTAGCTCCAACAACATTCAGGAAGCTTGAGACTATTCAGGACAACGCAATTCACGTGACTGCCAACCCCCTCTGCCACATTCAGAACTCATTTTCTCACCACTGATGTACAGTCGCAGTAGTGTGTATCTGCTACAAAATACACTGCAGTAACTTGCCCCCAGGCTCCTTTGACAGCATCTCCCAAACCATTCCCGAGGCCAGCAGATATATGGAAATACTGCCACCTATAATTACCCTCCGAGTCACATATCAGCCTGACTTGGAAATATATTGCTGTTTCCTCACTGAAAATTTTGTTCAAAATCCTGGAATTCCCTTCCTACAGCACTTAGCCTCATGGGCTGCAGCAGTAAGAAAGCAGCTCACTACAAACAGGGCAATTAGGGATATGTAATAAACAGAGATGCCCACATCCTATTAACACTTTTAATTAAAAATCCAGTCAATATGGCAAAACCTCTAATGAAAGTTTGCTGTTGTCTCAGAACTACAAGCAAAGAGGTTACAATCAACTGAATTAAACAAATAGGATATTAATTACCACTCTTCACATCCACCTAGCTGTGAAATAAAACAATCAATAGTCTGTATCAGTCCTTGTTTCACCAAACAAAAACAGAAAATTGCTGGAAAAACTCAGCAGTTCTGGCAGCATCTGTGCAGAGAAAGCAGAATTAATGTTTCCAGTCTGGTGACCCTTCTTGAGAACTTGTTTAACCAAAGTTGAAGTACTGGTGTGACAGAAACAATTATCCAATTCAAGTCAATAATTGCTGTCACATAACTGTTTAAGTAGGTATGTGGATATGTGATCACTCACGGTCTAATTGAATGGTACAATGGCCTACTCCCATTCCTCTTTGAGTTAACTCCCACAGTAGTAAGAAGTCTACACCAATCCCAGGAGCATCTGATGCCATAAATTCAAAGAAACCTAGGGAAGAACCAACTGTGATCTAATTTTATTTTCTAATTCTCCTTTTACCTTGCAGTGGGTTTTGTAGTTTAAGGTGCTCGCAAACAACCTCTCTGCAACTGTAATCCAAGAACTCAAACGCAGAGAGAATTTCACCCAACATGCCTTTGGATTCCTTGAATATATCCAAGATCTTCTCAAAGCTGTCACAACCTTAAGAGACAAAACAGATCAATATTGTGTGTATTGTACAAGGTCAAAATACTCTGCTGATAATAACTCTACCTCAGTGACAGTGGTGGAGATGGTGCTAAATTACCAGACTATATTGTCTGACATTCAGTACTGGATGAGCAATTACTCTCCCAACTAAGTACTGGGAAGACATCCTGTTACAAACTTCATTCTCTAGCCACTGACTGCACCCCTCTCTCAACGACTCCCCGAGGCTGAAACAGGCTGTCTACAAACTTGTTGTCACATTTGACCCTGAGATGCAATTATGACCATATGTCAGCACAATCACAAGAATGCTACTTCAACCTTCTTAACAGCGCCTGACTCTGTTCCTCCCTAGGTTCATCTGCAGACAAAACTCACACGCTTGGTCCTATCCTTGTCATACCAATGCATTCCTGACTGGTGTCCCACATGCGACCTGCCGTAAACCTAAGGTCATCTAAAATTCTGCTACCATGTCCTTATTTGTGGCAAACCCTGTTTGCTGTACTCACTGACCTACACACGCTCCAGACTAAGCCTTGATTTTAAAATTCTAATTTTTCTTTACAAGTAACACTTTTGACTTGCCACTTCCTAGCTTTATAATCTTCTCCTGCCATCGACGCACCGTGATCTCTGCCCTCATCTAATTCTGACCTCCGAAGCATCCCCAATTTTAAGTGTTCCACCACTGGCAAATGTACAATCAGCTACCCGGTATCCAAGCTCTACAATTCCCTCTGTAAATCACTCTGCCCCTAGACCCTGCTTCTTCCTTTGGGATACTCCTTATAATCTATTTCTCTAACAAAGCTTTTGGCCATGTGCCTTAATATCATTTTACATGGCTTGAATGTATAATTTTGTATCATAATTTTTCTGTGATCTACCTTGGCACATTTTGTTATGTTACAAAGCGAATGTTATAAAGGAAATATAACATCAGCTATATTTTAAAGGATACAGTGAGGTGTGTACACTTTACAAGGATAGCATACCATATGATTATTATACATTACTGCACAGATATTCTAGACATTGAGGTCATTCTAACTGAGATACATTACTGTGTAAACATTATATAAGGCATGGAAGATAATCAGACAGAGGTACTTATCATATCTTAAAATTAAAGTAACAAATATCTTTTTGATTTCCAAAACATCCAAAGCAAATGTGTTCATCCTTATCAATGAGATAAGAATGCTGTAGCAGCTCCTACACAAGGGGGAAAGGCTAGAATGGGTCAAACACCATTTTTTGCCTCACTGGTGCTGTTAACCGAGTGTCTGGGTCAGAATCTAATCAAGTCAGCCAGAGAGGGAAATAAGGGTTTGGGCAGCACAGTGGCTCAGTGGTTAGCACTGCCACCTCACAGTGCCAGCGACCCAGGTTCAATTCCAGCTCAGGCGACCGTCCGTGTGGAATTTGCACATTCTCACCGTGTCTGCGTGGGTTTCTGCCGGGTGCTCTGGTTTCCTCCCACAATCCAAAGATATGTAGGTTATGTGGATTGGCCATAGGAAAGGCAGGGTTACGGGGATACGGTCGGGAGTGGGTTTGGGTAGGATCCTCTTCGGTGGGGTTACCGTATCATGGATACACATTAAAACCCATGGTCAAACAGAGTAAATTGTTCCTTTGCAATTAGTTCATCACCAAATGAGAAATGTCTCTCTTCAGATTCAGAGATTGTTAAGGACTGCACATCAGAAGAGGTCATCTTCCTGGTGAATTTGGGATAGTTGGCTTATATGTGGAATTTGGCTGGTCTCATGGGGAGAAGGCTGAAGTGTTGCATTGAGCTCAAGAGGCAGCTGGCCTCAGGAAGTCAGATGACAACAACTCCAGGGGTGAGAGTGTGGCAGGTGGGAGGGATTGATAGAGGTTTCCATTCAAAATTGTTTTATCACACAAGCAGAATTATGCTGTTGGCTTATTGGATGCCTAGGTGGGTACTGATTAAAAATGCTGCCCAAACCTTTGATCCCATGAGGTAATGGTAAGGTTAGAGACTTCATGCCTGCTCCCACCACACAACTGGCTGAATGACTCAACTGTGCATAGCTAATCGACTGGCTGCAGTATGATTGTGTGTGGTTAGCTGTCCTGCTCATTCCTAGTCCCCTTGATCGGAACCTTGCCATTGTACAAAGATTCCACACTGGGAATGCTGATGTATATTTGGCATCTGGAGTTGCTGTGGCATATTATATATATATATTATATATATTATTATATTATTAGTATTATATATATATCAATGCTGTCTTTACCTAGTAGTGCTACATTGATAGCAGCTGACTTCCTTGGACACAGAACAGACACTGCGGTAATGATTCCAAGTGTCCCCTCAGCTCCTATAAAAAGCTGCTTGAGGTCATAGCCTGTATTGTCTTTGCGGAGGGATGTTAGACAGTTTAATATGGTTCCGTCTGCAAGTACCTGCAAGCAGGAACAAGGTATGAAAGAACGATGCAGAGGAATAGTTAAAATGACAATCGCTGAGCAACAAGGACACAGATTGAGTGGTAGCTTGAAATTAATAATGACCAAAAAAAAGGCCATGTTGTTACTGTTTTGGGAACAGTGAGAAACTAAAAGAGGTGGAGCACTCATTGATTTGACAATGATGAGTTTGGAGAGCTACAGAGACTGGGCTGGAGAATGGGACTGGCTGGGTATCTCTTTCGGAAGCTGGTACAGACACAATGGGTCGAATGCCTCCTCCTGTACTGCAAAATTCTATGATTCAATGATTTTATAAGAAACATCACACTGGTGCTGGAGAAAGCCAGCATTGCCTCTGGTCATGAATAGTGTGGACAATAACAGGAATAAATGAACAGAAGGGGTCATATAGCTCCTCAAGTCTGCTCTGCAATTCAATAAAATCATAGCTAATCGGTGACCAAACTCTGTATTTACCCACCTTTGCACTATATCCAATGATATCTTCGGTTAACAAAATTTTATTAGTCTTAAGACTGGCACAAAGCAGTTGATGTTAAGTCAAAGGGAGTTCTAATCTTGTACTATGAAGTACAAATGTTTCCTAAATTCACTCCTTATAGATCTAAGTCCAATGTTTCAACCATGCTCCCTAGTCTTAGCCTAAAAGAAATAGTTTCTCTCTATTTATTTACCCTCTTGGTTCGCCTTAATATGTGAAAATCTAAATCAAATGACCCCTTCACTTTCTAATCTCCAGGAAACACAATGGTAGTTTGCGTAAGATCTCCCCATAATTTAACCCTTGGAATCTAGTTACCATAAATCTGTGCTGCACTCCTGCACAGCCCCTAAGATGTGGCGCCCTGAATTGCTCTCCGTGATGCCAGGTGTTGCCTAAGCAAGCCTCTGTATAGCTGAAGAGTGACTTCTACCTCTCTGTATTCTAGTCCCCTCTATACGTAACAGTGAGCATTTCACCCAACCTTCTGATTATTTTCTGCGCTTGCCCGTGACATTTTAATCATCAGTGTAACTGGACTTTTAAGTCTTTCAGGATCTCCACTGTTTCTAGTTTTTCACCATTTAGAAACTACTCTGAGCCCTATTTCTTAGGTCTAACATGAATGATCTCACAATTCCTTATACTGAAATCCATTTTCCACTTTTTTTCTACTTACTTAATCAATCCCTTTGTAATGTAATGCTTTTATCTACCCTGTTTATAATGCCACCTATCTTTCTGTCATCAGCAAACTTGAATATGTGGTGCTTTATTCCATCATCTAAGTCACTTAAAAATAGTGCCTAGTTGAGGCACTGGCACCATTAGTCACATCCTATTCATTATCCCTACTCTGAATCCTGCTGCTCAGACAATTTCCTAACCAGGTCAATAGCTTGCCTCAATTCTATGAGCTTCAGGTTTGGTGAACAGTACCCAGACTTAGAAGAATGAGAAGGTAGAAATGGACAAGGAATCTGGAAGTGTACGTTTCAGCAGCAGGAAATTAACAGCACAGCTTATAAAATTGTGCTCGATTGTATCCCATCACTGCCAATGAAATATAGCAGTTTCTTACCACTTCCAGTCCCAGTACTGTCCCACGCAGGGAGCCATATCTCAGCAGTCTTAGTCCACCAGCATTGGTTGCCACGTTCCCACCAATGTGGCAGCTACCTTTCGAGGCCAGGTCAAGGGGCATGATAAAATCTTGTTCCTCAAGGTAATTATTCAAGTTTTCCAAAATGCAGCCAGCCTGACAGGTAAGCACTCCTGAAAGCACAGAGACACAAGAGTTTGGCTATGATCCCTGTTTTATAGCACCTTATCCTATATTTTCTGCTCTCCTGTCACTGGAGTACAGTTCTGCAAGGACTAGACTCCTTTCAGAGCCTCACCCATGTGGTCCTTTATCACATGAACCTGGGATGCGGGCACAGGATCAGAGATCAACACAAACCATGCCTGATTCCTTCTGACAGAACAGACATTCATTTGCACTCCCTGTCTCTCTGGCCTACAGATCCTGAACTGCAGCCAACTCCAAGCCAACTTGTTGTTATTGAAATTAAACAGTAAGTCTGGATCTGGATAGGGAATCCTGCCATTAATGTGTCTGTGACAAGGGCAAATACTACTGTATTTGGGGGAGTGTTGCAGTATGAATAATTAGTTGGAATCATCAAGATTTAACAGTCTCGAATAACAGCAGTTACTCTTGTGTTTGACTGAAGATTGGGGAATATTAGCTGTTAAGGTGTCAATGGTTCAATTTACAATTGTCAGCAAAGTAAGTCATTTCTTACCAGAGTTACTGTTGAAACTGATGATGTTGTCCATTTGAACGGTTGAAACAATTATCTCATCGAACACTGGCACACTCCCTCCCACTAATCCAGTGTTGCCACCCTGAGGATTCACAGCCAGGTTCCGACTATTACAGTATCTGATAAAGTGGAACAGCCTACTGTCAGAGTCAAACATATCCGATCATCCTAATCATTAACAAAATCAATCACACCGTAAAATTTAATGCCAATCCCACAGCAAGTACTAGCATCAATCACACTCTCAAGGTTAACAACGATTACAATACCACTTTCATGCAATTAAAATGATTACAACACAGAAGGTGGTGATTCGGCCTGTCATGTCTATAGCAGCTCTCAGCAAAAATACATAGGCTTGTCCCAGCACCCCCACCTTTTCCCCATAACCCTGCAAATTATTATAACCATTCATTACATGGTATTAAGAGTTATTAGCATTTATAAACAGTCAATCACGCTGCAAGTGGTAAAAACAATCACACTGTGATACTCAAGACTATCACACACAGGGTCCCAAAGAATGTGTTCCATCCTTGCTCTGTTTTCTCCCGACAGTCTGCAAGTCCACACAGGGACTCAGCTATACCTGTAAGTCACACACTGGCCATATTTTACTGAACGTTTGGTATGATAGACTTGAGGCACTGCACACACAATATAAACTAGTCCTGGTCCTTGTGTGCTTCTGGAATTCAGCTTGTATCTAACAATAACATTAGGTGAAGGAATGACTGAAGGTGCAGTGACCTAAGAATCTGAGAAACCTCTTCCGTTATCCGAGGTCGCAGTAACAGCTGGCTGCACCCTGCAATTCAAAAAGAATTTAACAGAGTTACTGAATAATTCATTAATCAGTGTAATCGTATAATAAATAACCATTAGCAGTATTTTCAATGATAATCATATTATAAACTATAAGCTTCAAATGCTGGTTAGCAATACCCAGCCAACTCTGCTCCTGCAGACTAATTATCAAGTCTTGCTGGATAATTAAACCATTTACAGTTATGATCCAGTATCAGTGGCTGCTGAATCCAAAGAAATAATCATCTGATATAAAGTTAATGTTTCCAGATTATAACCCACTCCTGGTGTTGTACAAAATATGAACCATCTCTAAGGTCCCAGGCTGCATCCTGGTTAATCTTCTCTGCAACCTCTGTAGTGCAATCTTATAAGGTAGCGAACAGAACGACATGCAGTCATTCAGTTGCGATCTGACCAACATTTTGAACATTGCCAGCATTATTTCCTTGTTCATGTATTCTTTGCCTCAGCTAATAAAGGTAAGTGTCTCAAGTGCCTTCTTAACTACTTTATCTATCTGTCCCTACTACCTTCAAATATATACACCAAGGTCCTTCAGATTGGTGCACTTTGACCTGTTAAGATGGCAGCAGAGTAGGACACTCCAGCTGGAGCTCCTCTGCTCTGCCCGTTCTTTTTCTTTTCTGGTCATCATAGTGGCATTTTTGTTTGAGATTTTTAAAAACTTTTTACTTTTTAAACTTATACGAAGGGACATGGAGAAGGCGAGTCCCGGACCAGAGCCCAGCACGGGGAGGCGAGTCACTGAGCAGAGGCTGTTGTTTTGGCGGGGGGGGGGGGGGGAGGGGGGGGGGGTGAGTCCCAAACTAGCAGCTGTCAAAGGGAGGTAAGCCTCTTGCGGATTGGAGGCGAGTCCTCAACTTTTGAAGCCCGATGTTGTCTGTAGACTTGGCCGGGTAAGATCTGGAGGCTCAGTGCTGGCATGGACTGGGGTGAAAGGACCATAATTCGAGTACATTTTATTAAACTTTTATTTTAATTCTGGATTTTTATTTATTATTCTTTAAATTCTGTACCACGTACTTAAGTATCTGTACCTAGGTACCTTGTACCTAAGATGATGCAACATTGTAAACTTTTCACTGTACACATTCGCGTGCATGTGACAATAAAGCTAATTTATTCATTCATTCACTGTTAGTACTTTTCAGGGCCCTACAATTCATAGTACAACCCCTTGCCTGTTATCGCTCAAAGTGCACTCAATCACATTTTTCCGGGTTGGATTCCATTTGCCACTCCTCTGCCCACCTGACAACTCCTTTGATATCCTCTTACAGTTTGCGACTATCAATTTTTGTGTCATCCACAAACTTCTTAATCATACCCCATACAGTTAATTCAAAATAATTAATGCACACTACAACAGTAAGGGTCCCAGCACCTAACTCTACAGAACCTCACTGGAAACAGACTTCCAGTCGCATAAATATCCCCCTACCATCACCCTCTGCTTCCCGCCTCTCAGATCCGTTCTTGACCTGTCTTCCATAAGGAACCTCACCAGAAACTTTGCTAAAGTCTGTCTAGACCACACTAAATGCATTAGCTAAATCAACACTTCTGGTTACCTCCTGAAAAAAATCACATTTCTCAAACATGACTTTCCCTTAACAAATCCATGCTAACTATTTCTGATTAAGCTTTGTCTCTCCAAATACAGATACATTCTGTCCTTTAGTATTCTTTGTAATAACTTTCCCAACAAGGAGGTTAGACTGACTAGCCTGGAATTTCCTCCTATTTACCTTCTTCCCTTTTTCAATAATAGAACAAAATTAGCAGTTCTCCAGTCCTCACCTCATCTGCTGCCAGAGAGGAGTTGCAAATTACTGCCAGGGCCCCTTGATATCTCCTCCCTTAACTGTCTTTTCATGTCATCAGGTCCTGTAAATTTGTCCAGGTTTAAAGCTGGTAAACCCTTTATTACCTCGTCTTTCTCTTTCTCTCTCTCTTTCCTAATTTCATCTATTATTTCACTGTTGTCCATTCTGCTGTAGACCTGTGTCATCCTTTTCCATTGCGAAGATCAATGCAAAGTATTCATTACAGACTGCCAAGATCTTCTGAGTCCACACACCTATTACTTGTATAGACCCTAATGGGGTCTACTCTTTTCCTAGTTATTCTCTCGTCTTTGTATATTTGAAATATCCCTTTGGGTTCATCTTTATTCTACCTTTATTTGCCATTGCACTCTCTGAGGTTTGTAAGTTTTCTTTTTAAGATCCACTGTGCATTTTTTATACTCCTCCAGGGACTCTGGTGTATTGATCCCTCAGTATCTGTCTTAAACTTCTCTTTTTTTTTTAATCTTAACCTTTATGTTCTTTGACATCGAGAATTACCCAGTCTTGGACCCACCCTCTATTTTTACAGGAACATATTTGCCCCTGTATTCCCGCTATTTCCTCCTTGAATGCCTTTCACTGCTTTGACATAATTTTTTTTTGCAAGTAGCTGCTCCCAGTCCATCCAAGACAAATTATAAACAAAATCACAAATTACTAGAAAAGCCCAGCATTTCTGGCAGTATCTGTGGAGAGAAATCAGAGTTAACGTTTTGGTTCGAGTGGCCCTTCCTCAGAACTGATGGTGGGTAAGAAAATGTTGGTTGATACACAGAAGATAAGGTGGGGGGAAAGGGTAAGACGTAAACAATAGGTGGGGATAGAGCTCAAAGCGACAGAAGAACAGTTGGACAGACAAAGGAGTGGATAACAATCTGGCTAGGAGGATGAATACCTATTAATGGAGACGGTAAACCGCTAACAATGTGTTGTGTGTAATACCAGACAATGTGATAAGGCCTGGTGTGTGGGGTTGGTGTGAGGACATGGGAGAGCTCACGCCCTAAAGTTTTTGAACTCGATATTGAGTCTAGAAAGCTGCAGGGTCACCAGGTGGAAAATGAGGTGCTGTTCTTCCAGCTTGCGCTAAGTTTCACTGGAGCACTGCAGCAAGCCTAAGACAGAGATGTTGACCAGGGAACAGGGTGCTGTGTTGAAGTGGCAGGCAACTGGAAGCGCGGGGTCTTTATTTGCAGACATAATGTAAGTATTCTGTGAGACGGTAACCCAGTCTACGCTTCGTTTCCCTGGTGTAAATGTAAGCAGCGAATGCAGTAGACTAGATTTTGTAAAGTTCAGGTGAAGAGCTGCTTCACTTGGAAAGTGCGTTTGGGCCCTTGGATACTGAGGAGGGAGGAAGTAAATGGACAGGTGTTACACTTTCTGCAGTTGCCAGGGAAGGTGCCATGGTACTGTTTTTTTTTTTTGGGGGGGGGGGGGGGGGGGTGGTGGTGGTGGGAGTGAAGGAGGAGTGGACAAGGATGTCCTGGAGGAAATGGTCCCTGTGGAAGGCTCATAAGGGAAGGGGAGGAAATGTGTCTGGTGGTGGTGGCATCCCACTGGAGATGGTGGAAATGGCAGCTAATGATCCTCTGGACGTGGATGCTGGTGGGACGGTAGGTGATGACCCTACTGCTATTGCGGGAGGGAAGAGAGGGGTGACAGCTGAACTGCGAAGTGGGGGTGAGCGCCAAATCATATCTTGCCTTAGTAAAATTAGAATTTCCCCAGTTTAGAACTTTTATTTCCAGCCCATCCTCATCTTTTTCCATAGCTATCCTAAATCTGAGTTATAGTCACTATATCTAAAATGTTCCCCCCTTAACTGATGCCCCTTTCACCTGACTGGATCCACTTCCAAATATTAGGTCTAGAACTTCCCCCTCTTTTGTTGCGCTTTCTATGTACTGGCTAAAAAAATCCTCTGGAGGCAAGTTAAGAATTTTGATCCCTTCCTGCACTAAAACTATCTTAATTAATATGTGAATAGTTAAAATCCTTGACAATTAAAGCCTTATTGTTCTTACACTTCTCCAAAATTTGACTACGTATTTGATCTGCTAACTCTCCCTGACTGTTTGGGGACTAATAGTACAAATCTAATAGCATGTTTGCCCTTTTGTGTGTTTATTTCTCCCCATTTAATGATTTTTCCACAAATATCGACTCAATATTGCAAGCCCCTCCTCTTCTATCTTGTCTGAAAACCCTACAACCTTCCTATATTGAGTTGTCAATTCTGTCCACCTTTTGGCCAATTTTCAGTCTTATCAATGGTATCATTCCCGCACATGCCCTCAGCAATCTGATATATTCCTCAGGCTCTCTGCATATGTCATGTTTCGGGGCATGAACAATTCAAAGACTGTGCATGCTCACTACTGATTATTTTCAACTATTAGACTGACACTTAAAAATTAAAATGAAAATCTTAATTTGTAAAACACTTTCCTTTTCTTACACAATAGCTTCCATTTGCTTGGTATTTCCTACTCTTTGCTTCAATATATTAATGAAAGATATTGATGTTAGTGCACATACTCCTGGGCGTCAGCTAGAGCAGCCTCTTTCTTATCTAGCCTCTGCCTTCCAGACTCTCAGACTCTCATTTTAACTGCTAATTCCATCTTAGCTTCCCTCCCCTCTGAACTACTTGACAGAATCCCAACCCCTTGCCAATTTAGTTTAAATCCGTTCCAACAGCATCAGCAAACTTCCCCGCGAAGATGTTGGTCCTGTTCCTGCTCAGATGTAAGCCATCAATTAAATCTTTCGTTAAATCCCTCCACGTGAAAAATCAGGTAGAAGTCGTCATCGGTGCATGAGAAAAGATTATGTCAGCTCCCCACTTGAGCATCCTGTTCCTTCACACTCTTGCCTGAACCCAACAGTACAAATGTAGTTGTACCTCTCATTGTCCGCAGCCAGTCTACATTGCTCGCTTCCAGAATATCGGGATCAGTCACCACACTGCCAGGCAGGAGATCATTAAAGAAAGCCATGTCTTCAGTTGTGATAGCAGCAAACCCTAACCGCTGGACATTGTATCGCACATGTGTGAACTCCACATCTCTGCTCCTGTAACCAGTGGTCCAGTGGAACTGCCTCCTCCTCTGCCGTGGCTTGCTGAGCATGGGTGGGATGTGAAGATGGGCTGAAGATGCCATTGATTTTCTGCCAGAGAGATGCAGCCACCGTTTACACAGAGCTCTGCGGCACTGCATTGCACAGCTCGGGAGGACAACTGCACAAGCCATGAATACCTAATGCACTGGAGACAGAAAAAAAAATTAGCAAAACCAAATAACAGGAAGATGGAGGGACAGCTCAAGATAATCCAATGATGGAAAGGATGAGGGGCAACTCACTTAAATCCAATGACAGGAGGATGGAGGGACAGACCATGATATACTAATCACAGAAATATAACTACTTACTAAACAGGAGGCCACCTATCACCAAAAAAGCTATCCAGCCTAATCACACTTTTAGCTCTTGTTCTGCAGCTCATTTCCAAATGTGTTGACACAAAGATGGGTAGTATTATAACCTGTGTACACAGAAATGTAAAACTACAAAGAGATATTGATACATTGTGAATGTGGCAAATGGATTTTAATGTTTACAAGTATGCAATTATCTCTTTAGGGCTGAAGGAGGTACCCTTTAAGAGGTGGAAAGCTATAAACAATGGAGATCCAAAAAACTTGCAAGTTCTGGTACGCAGATCAATAAAAATGTCACAGAAGTAAATAATAGGATGATGGAATGATAGCCTTTATGTTGAGGGGGTGAGAACTCAAGGAAATAGAAGTTAACATCAACTGTACAAAGACCTGGTAAGACTCCACCTGTAATAATTGTCACGATTCTAGGCATCACAGAACGTTGCATTCACCTTGGAGGGAGTACAGTGCAGGATGACTACTAGAATGACAACTGGACTTCAAGCATTAAATTAGAAGAACTGACACAAACTGAGAGAGGAATATATTCAGAGTCATATAGCATAGAAACAGACCCTTTGGTCCATGTCAACCAGAAATCCTAAACTGAACTAGTCCCATTTGCCTGCATTTGGCCCATATCCCTCTATACCGTTCCTACCCACGTACCTGTTCAAATGTCTTTTAAATGTTGTAATTGTACTCGCTCCTACCACTTCCTCGTTCCATACACGCACCACCCTGTGTGTGAAAACATTATCCTTCAGGTCCCTTTTAATTATTGAACGATGGTTTTCAAGAAAGCAAAGATGAAGACAGAGGGAAACTACTTCCACATATTGGAGTCGGGGGGTGGGCACAGCTAAAGATTAGACCATTCGGGAGTCAAATTAGCAAACACTTCAGCAGGTAAAGTTGTAACCTCAGAGATAGCAATAAATGCGGATGCTGGAGGAACATAGCGGGCCAGGCAGCATCAAAGGTGCAGGGAAGTCGATGTTACGGGTCGGGACCCTGTAAACGATGCCTTGCCCATTTAAAATCTGACATAGAAACATAGGATAGATTGAGATTAATGGATTTTTGTTACTGAGAGAGGGAGGTGGAGTTTGGAGCTGGAGCAGCAGGTATGACGGGCTGAATGGCCTCCAGTTGTACCAGGAGTATCTCGGTCAATGCTCTCACAGGCTGCAGCCACCGTGGAAAGAGCGGGGAGCCTGAGGGGCCGGGATATCTCCCTCTCTCTATTCCTTCCGCTGCCCCCTCGGCCTCAGCCTGGGCCCTGGCCGACTCCAACTGCCGCCCGACAGGGGCCCTTCAGGCCGGGCAGGGGGCTTCCCGCGGGACCGGAGAGAACGGCGGCGCTCGTACCCGCGGTCAGGACGGCGGGCGGCCGGGGCCGGTATGCGGGGGGAGGGTGTACATTGTGAGGGGAATGGGAGCGAGCGGAGGGTGGAGTTTGTGAAGGGAAAGCTCTTGTCATTGAGCAGGTTCAAGGCAAAAATTGACGGGTTTTTCTATTTATTTCATACTCATCGATGTCTGGGGGGGGGAGGGGGTCGGTACTGTAACAGCAACAAAGGTAACGGGATGATATTTTGCCTCCATCAACTTGTGCAGAGATGTCACTGCGCAGACACACACCCCCCCCTCTGGAGCAGGCAAGGCTTGAGCTTGGGCCTCCTGACTCAGAGGTAGGGACACTATCACGAGGCCCCTCCTCCATCGGGCTAATAACACGAATCGATAGGGAGAAACCGGCACTGGCCGGGGGGGCGGGGGTGGTAACCTGGAAAATGACAGGGGGAGTCTCGGTGGGCTGAATGGCCTCGTGTGCGCGGTCAGGATGCAGGCCCGTGGTCGGCCACTTTCCCGTCAGATAGCCACCAACTGGCCGCCCACCCAGGACACTATTGTTGGGGGGCAGTGAATGGACCTCTCAGGTTCTGGACTGGAAGGAACCCAAATTCCACCCCGTGCTTTCCCCTCGGAGTGTCCTCACCCCCTGCCGACAGGCTGTATCCAGGCTTCTGGAACTATTTACACAAAACTGCTGGTGAGAAAGCAAGAGGCACAAGTAAGTACCCACTGACTCGCTCACCCGATCCTTGCCAGGCGGTGGAGACGTCACGTGACCAGATGTCACGTGGTCAAACCTCCAGGCATGTTTCCAACTTTGACTTGGCAACCCTGGGTTATTAACCTGCTTTTAAATCTTGTCTGAGGAATACGTGCTGCCAAGGTGCACTTTTCTTCAAATACACCCATTGCATCTTTTATTCCCACCTGAAGGGGGAAGGTGGGAATAAGCTCTGAACGCGTTGTAAAATAGAATGGGAAAGATAAGGCCAGAAAATACTTCAAACTGGATTCTTACCAGTAGGACAAAAGGACACTGATTCCAACTAATAAAAACGTGTTTTTTTAAGAGCGAGCTTTCTTTTAGGAGCTCCCCACCAGGATTGATTCCCGGTAGAGTGTAGGATACGTAGGGCCATGAGGTTTCAGATTGTACTGCATGATGATTCTGTTGCCGATGGCCCACAGCGCCTCAGATCTGTTAAAAGATCTGTTCAAAGTCTGTCCTATTTGGTATGTGTCACGTAACAGGATGGAGCAAAAACAGAAGTTGCTGGAAAAGCTCAGCAGGTCTGGTGGCATCTGTGAAGAAAAACAGAGTTACTGTTTCGGGACCAACGTTTTTCTTCTGATGCTGCCAGACCTACTGAACTTTTCCAGCAACTTCTGTTTTTGTACCTGATTTACAGTATCCACAGTAGTTTCAGTTTTTATAACAGGATGGAGGTTATTCTCAATATTAAAGTAAGATTTCATCTCCACAAGGACTGTGTAGTGGTCCCTCTTACCAACACTGTCACAGATAGATCCGCAGGCTTATTGGTGAGGATGAAGTATATTTTTCTCTGGCTGGTTCCCTCACCACCTGCTGCAGACTCCGTGTCTGCACCGGTGTCCTTTAGGACTCAACTAGCTCAATCAGCTGTTGTGCTGCCATACCATTCTCAGTGGTGGACATTGATGTACCCCACCCATTGTGCCCTTGTTACCTGAATGCTTCCTCCTGGTGTTGTTCAGCATAGAAGACTGATTCATCAGCTTGAGGGAAGATAGAGCATGATAATCAATAAATGTCCTTGTGCCTGTTCGACCTGATGCCTCAAGACTTCAGAGTGTCCAGAGTCAATAATGCACACTCCCAGAGCAACTCTCTCCCCACTGTACCATTGTGTCACCATCTCTGCTGGATCTATCGTGCTACTTGGACAAGACATATCTAGGGATGGTGGTGTCTGGGACACTAAGGTATGATTCTGTAGTTTGACAATGTCAGGCTGTTTCTTGCCTAGTCTGAGACATCTCTCCCAATTTTGGCACTAGCCCCAGATGTTAACAAGGAGGATTTTGCAGGATATACAGAGCTGTTTTGCTGTTGTCATTTCCTGCACATAAAGTCATTGCTAGGTGGTCCTTCTGGTTTCATTTCTTTCTTTCGACTTTTGTATCAGTTGCTACACTGAGGGGCTTGCTAGGCCGTTTCAGAAAGCAGTTAAAGAAAGAGTCAACCATATTGCTGTGACTCAGGAGTCAGATGTTGGCTGGACCAGGTAGGATGGCAGATTTTCTTCTCTAAAAAAGGACGAGTGAACTCATTAAGAGGCTGCAACCCTATTGCAATCAAAGCAGAAGACAATGCAAATCTCAAAAATATTTTATTTTGACAATACAGCCATCATTACTTCATCTAAAAATACAGATATACAATACTATTATTTATTTTAAAAAAGTTTACAATTTTTGTTTGTTTACAAAGGGAACATCCACACTGTCCAAGCTAAAAGGCATTATGAGCAACTGTAATATAGGAGATGAAGAGATTGTCAGAGTTATCTAATAAACCCACAACTTAGCTCAGCCATGGTCTTTTCAAATACAACCCTGTCAATCAAAACAAAAGCTGCTCCTTCATTACACTGCAGTTACCCCTTTCTGATAAGCTGATCCAGACAAAAACTGACGCCAATAAAGCCTACACAAGCATTCATTGCTATTTTCACTGTCTTCTTACTGGGCAGTGCTTCTTCTGAAAAATGTACATTAAATGCTTAAGGCCTGTCACACACACACAACTTTCGTAGCAAGATCTGAAACAACTACACAGTCTCTTGCCACACAGACTTATAAACGGTTCATGGATGAAATTTTACGTACTAAAGTGCTTATAGACTTGCCTATACAAATACTTGTGCCTAAGGAGAGGACTCTATGACGTTCCCACATTTATAACATTGCACAGTTACTAATTTCAGCTGTGTACAGAAGTGAACAAGGTGGTATACACTGTCTTCACTGCACAGTTTTGTTTATGTTGCATGAACATGAAGCCTAATGTTGATCCACACATTTATAGATCTACAAAATGATCAGTTCCCTGAATAGTACATTCCTCAGCACTGGACAATAAGAACTTTAGATTAGGTGGGAATGATGGCATTTAAAAAAAACATGCTGCAAGAAATGTCATCATCAACAACTGGGAACAGCACAGCAGATTTCTAACATACTACAAATACAGTGCCAAGTCACTCCCACTCAAGATCTCAAATTTAAATTGTGTAGCAGAAAAGTAGGAGTTAGGAGAATAAGAATCACCCAAGTGGGAATTGGGTTGTTGTCCAAACAGAAGAAAATGTATTCCAAAAAGAATCATGATCCAAAAAAGATGAATGTGTTTTTCTCATCTCCCTACTACAGCGCTCTCTGGATTCTCACTCTTTGATTCAATTGTATTATGCCAAGACTGCACACAAATGACAAGAGAAACTAAATGCTAATTCCATCTTATTTTTAAAAAAAAATCTTTGCCATACCAACAGATTTGTACAAGTACGTGGGATACACATCAGATGAAAGATGACTAAGAAAATAAATGTAGTTAAAAATCTGAAATAATAGTAGCTAATGATTTGACATGGGAAAACCATTTCCCATCTAAACCTCACAATTGTGATCACTTTGCATGAAAAAAATGGATTGACATTAGCTGATTTAAGTGTCAATATTGCAATCTTTCAAAATTACTTTTGGTTATTAATATTCGTGTTGAAGCTGGATATTGTTTCTTCCTTAACTCTTCCAACACACACTTAACATCTATTACAGACACTAACTGGGGAGCCTGATCCCGGGCCTTACCAGACTAGAGGTCAAAATGGTTCACAGTGACGTTTTCCCCTACTGTGGAAAGCACACTAGCTCCACACGAATCAATATCTTGCCATAAACGGACCAGTGTACATTTTTCAACTGGGTAACTATGGGTAAGAGTGAAGAATGATGTGTAGATTTTATCAGTGATACATTTACAAATATGGTCAAAAAGTTCAAATATATTTACAACAATGATCAATAAAATAGCAAATCACAGCATTACTAGTTAAACCATAATACATTACAAAGTTAGGAACAAGGAAAGGCTATTTCACCAATCCATACTATTTCTCTCATTCACCAGTGCTTCACAATCGAATCGAAATTTATCTCAAATAACCCCATCGTTTTTTTTTCTTTCTTCACCCTGGGTTTGTAAATTATTCCAAATATCGTTTGTGCAGAGATTCGTCTCAATACCTTTTCTCTTTACTTTCCATTTCAATTTATGGCCTCAAATCCTACATCTTTGGCATATTTTCATACATTACATAAACTGTACCTTATACGCAGATTTTAGTATTTAAATACTTCATTGAGTTCATGATTAATGACCTTCTTTAAGACTGTAAAGCATCATTCTTTGTTGATTTTTCACATTGTGGTTTGGCTCCTCTATAATTGGAATCAAGTTGTCTCTCTCTTCTGGATACCCTTTCAAATTATCTTTTGTAAATGTTCTGACTACAACATCATGGTGTCCTGTAAACAAATTGAGAAGCAAAGCTATCAGCAAGTGGGTACTACCTGAAGCTGATTTTAGTGGGTTCTTGAATCTGTCACCAATAGCTGACGACCAAAGCCAAACAGATTCACTATAATTCATACAATCAGTAGCTTTGTATTAAGCAGGTCAGTGCTGGCACAAAATATTCATCTCATAAATGATGAAGTGGACAGGCAAACAGGAATTACAGCCAGTACTATACACTTCTCTTTCTCCGATTTGGAGAAACTTTTTCTGTAGTGTACTTAGAGTTCCTTGGAGTCACTGTAGCTTCAAGATTACCTGTCTGATGACTGAAGGTCAGAACCAAGTCACATCATCCGTGGCACTCTTGGTAATCCAATGTCTGAATCAGGTCTGTACCATTATACTGCTTTTGATTGATTGATGAGGAGAGATCTGAAGTATAGGCCAATCATCCCATCCAGCTTAATGGGTAAAGTGGTCCATCCAGTCACGCAATGGAAAGCTTACCAGTGCATCCAAGGCATAAGTAGTATAGTTTTCACTGGTTACATTCTGGCCATAATGCTTCACACAGCTGGGAAACCCATAGCCTCAGGTCTACAAACCTGCACCAAAGCTCTATGGACTGAGGTGGAAATGTCACTCTCTCGGTTAAGAATTTGTAATCTTGCAAAGTGAACAAAGATTACATTTCTCACGAGCACAGTTCTAAGATGCTTAGTCAAGCTTGGCAGGTTCCCACACGTAATACACTTGATGGATGACAAACAAAAACTTCCAGAAGTGGCAGGAAGGGTCCACATACCGCACAAATTCATATTTCAATCAAAAGAGGCATGAGAAGGGTTACTCCTCAAGTTGGAGCATTAAACATACAATCCTTCATGATCCACAAATTTGCACTTGTGCACATTCAGTATTATTGCAGTCCACAGTTACACAATGCTTAAACTAGTCATATTGAGTCCCTGTTTATTCACTATGATAAGACTAACTTCATATTATTCTTCAAGAAAACTGGTACATGTTTATTTTGGTTTTAAATCTTCCTTCAATACTGAACAGGCAGAAGCATTCCTAAAAACATTCAAGCGTGTTGATTAAAAAGATGCTGTATCAAGAATACACACCAACAACAGTGGTTCAAAATAAAATATCCCATCGTTTGATCTATAGGCCCTACGGGTTACAAGATCCAACTTCTGAGATAAATTTCCAGGGTCTGCAGCCCTGCAATATAATCCTTTCAATGGATAGTCCTTTATGAAAGTATCACAATCATAATATTGCACAATAAAATGGACATTACCATTTTCTTTAAAACAGCTTTTTGCCAAAGTATACAGGTCTATCTCACTATCACAATCATATATATTATTCTGCATTTCACAAAACAGTACGCCCTACTTAATGACAAATTCCGGTTAATATCAACTTTATAGAGGCAATCAGTTCCTTTCTTAAAGCAGCTTTGGTCTCGAGTAACACCAAATCCCTGTCAACAGTTGCCTCCATGGGCTCACATGGGTTCTACATACCTGCAACTGTGATACAAATCTAGTGTCTTCTTGGGACCAGGGATAGCAGTGGTTACAATGGTAAATGCAATCTTTAGTATCCAGTGAATTACAACATTGTTTTCATCCCTTTGGCAGTAGAGAGCTGTGTACATTTGGTTCCCTGTACTGGTATCTCTAGAGCCAAAGGGAGCAGGAGTTTGGAGTAATCAAGTTGCTAAACTCAATGTTTTATTGCTGTAGTTTCAATACGGTGAGTTCAAAAACAAAAATGTTTGAATATTTCCACAATGGCTCCCTATTCTCTAATTTCAATAAGAACCTTATGTTTTCACCTTTCATTTCCATTTATTAGTGGCACTCTTCAGGCCTCACAAATCAATCCTGAAATGGATCTGCAATCTGTCGGCTCCATCTATTATGGACCAATTGGTATTACTGAGCTACAGAATCACCTTCAATGTCCAAAACAAATTAAAATATCTGGAAATGAAATGTCAAAAACCTCAGCTGGTTCTCATTAGACCAGTTTTATGAGAAAAATAAAACAATCCCCAATCCACCCTCCCATGCAAGTCACAAATTTGAGAAGGTTAAATAAAATTGCAACTGTTTGAAGACAGAACAAAAAGCACATTGTGGAGGCAAGTGAGCAGCGAGTAGCTTCATTTCTTTTTCCTTTCCTGGGTACATCTTGGACAGAACCTGTACGTAAACAAGAACAGACAAGTAAACAGGCTGTCTTCATCATGTGCATAACAATCTTACTCCATCAATACTTCAATCTCTCCTCCCCATCTAAATTGAGTTATTGTCATTCACTCTACAAAGCCGGGCCCAAGGAAGAGATGGCTAAGCATATATTCATAATAGCTGAAACAGTGTGATTGATTTGCAAACTTTGCTAATTCTTTACTGTGAATTAACATTTGGACATTTGAACTAGAGCCCTGATTTCTCTAAGATCATAGCTAACACCACTTCTACTACCAGCTAAAAACTAAGCTCCTTATTACTTTCAGAATCAATCATTCTCCAGGTAGAACACCTCAAGTTGCCAAAGTGAAATGGTGCAATATTTGAACAGAGATAGTAGGAACAGGCCAGTTTTACTTACCATTTTCCTTTTGGCTTTGTTGCAAGATCCACACAGGCAAAGTGAAACCACTCAATTGGACACTATTGATCATAAAGCAGAAAGCAGCAGATTAATTCTGTGGTCATAAGTATCAGACAACTGGCACATCCCTACACCAACCAGAGGAACCATTTGAAGTTTCTAATACAGAGTTGTTTGTACAGCAGCACTCGCATTTAACTGTTTTGAGTTGTGGTTTAGATACCAATGTTAAGATCCTGAATTTAAGCAAGCATTCCACAGCATTTACTGCTGATTCTAAAGCACACTGTCTATAGTGGTTTGATAGTTGACAGCTAAGCAAGACTGAAAAGGTGCTGCAAGTGACTTTGCAGAACATGGTTATGTTTAGTATGGAGATCAGCACATTCAAAAGGTATGGAACTGGACCCCTTGTTCACCCAATTGATTGGCGATAGATGCGACATGCAGAGGAAAATCAAATACACTTTAAAAAATGGAGGCGGAAGGGGAATTTATACAAGCAAAACTGGGCTATGACACCATTATTGTACAAACTAGTCACATCCCAGGCACTCCTTTTGTCAAAACCTTGTACAGACAGAATATCCAATAGCAGAAGATGGAATTTTCAATCCAAGTGATGATCTTTTGAAATAATTTTCAAGAGTCCTAAGAATTTTTTAACCAAAGACAGCTCGACCAAGTAACACAAATATAATACTTGTAAGTATCACAGAGGCATGGACTTCTTATAAGCTGGTCGGTTTCAAAACTCAGTTCTGTAAGTAATCTATATTTACACCCGTAATATCAACCATTTCCATTACACAGCTCTAATAGGAATGGTATTTAAAATAGTACTAGCGAGTAAATACAACCAAAATACCATAGGTAGTGCTTTCCAATTCAGATAATTCAAACCAAAGACACTTACATCTGGGTTATCGCAGCCAATCATTTCTCCATAAGAAACCTGGTGACACAGACAATACGTGGGTTCATTGGGATCAACTGGCATGTCCAACACATCAGATGGGTGCATTTTCAAAATGGATTCAGAGTATTCTGACCTAGAGAAGAAAATACAAAATAAATTCCAGACACAACCTCAGACTGCTCTTTGCCCTCCTACAGAGAGACAATACCAAAAGCTTAACATGTGACATACCCTCAGCTTAAGGGGATTGACTTACTGAGCTGCTAATAAAATCAACTACTCAAATAAGGAAATTCCAACCATCACTTGAAGCTCCAATGCTGGTCTCAATAAGTGAGATTGATAATTTTATTTCTATACCAGCTTTCATCACCTCTGAATATCCCAAAACACTCTACAACCAATTAAGTACTTTTGAAGTGAAGTCACTGTTAAAACTTAGAAACATTCTCTGTAATGTGTTAACAATAACACTCATTGCCAAATTAGTATATGATATGAATAAAGACAATTTTGTTACCTACTTCATTTGATGCATTGATAAGAGTCCTACTGAGCATTGTGAACAATATGAATCACTTCCAGAGCCACAGAATTGTTACAGTATGTGCGCACTGGTCCTCCAAATGAGCACAAGTGCAATTCTCCTGCCTTCTCTGTAAACTGATACATTCTTCATTTTTAGATAACAGCCTTTCAAGTACTTCAATAGAACCTGCTTTCACCACACTCAGGCATTGTATTCCAGAGCTTAACCGATCGCTGTGTTAAACATGCCACTTTTGTTTCTTTTGCCAATTATTTTAAATCTGTGCCTTCTTGTTCTCAATCCTTGTTAATAGGTGGGACATAACTCCTTCTAAACCAAATTAAAATGCTTAGCTATATTGCGATATAAAGTTGCTCAAAATTTCCTCTCAGACAAATAATTAAAAGCTTTGAAAGTGACAAGTGTGAAAGACAATACTGCACTTTAAATCAGCACCTGAAATTGCTTCCATCACAATCAACACCTGTTCAAATTATGCACATTTCTCCCTCATTCATTAAAGTTGTTCAAAACATTTCTCATGTTAAGCACTCAAATCCCTACCAAACAGGTACCAGACTGAAATCCTTGAGGGCAAGAATAGAAATCATTGATGTGACTGTTGTCTTTACAAAAACACTCCTCTATTGTTATTATATTCAACAAGGGAGACAGGTCTGATTACAATCTCCAAAGTCTCCCGGCACACGGTCATCTTTCCACATCAGAATTGTGCACTGCCATATTTGGGCATAAGTAAGCAAGCTACAGCGTGGGGGGGTCTCACATTATGAGAGGCCTCTAAATATGAAAACAAAATGACTAAATTTGAAACTGCATAAATCAGTTGAAGATTAAACGGAAACTCAACTTTACAGCACAGGAGGCCATTCAACCCTTTGTGTAGGTGATGGCCAACAAAGAGCTCATTACTCTAATCCCACTTTGCAACTATTGGCCATAGCCCCGTAGACTATGGCAACACATGAGAATATATAAATACTGCTGCAATGTTACAAGAGTTTCAGACTCAACTATCCTTTCAGGCAGTGAGTTCCAAATACCTACCACCCTGTGAGTGAACAAGTTTAGCTGAAGTGTCCTTTTTCCCCCAACTATCAACATCCTGGAGGTCACCTTTGACCAGAAATTGAATAGGACTAGCATTGTAAATACTCTAGCCTCAAACAGGGAAAAGGCTTGGAATCCTGCAGCAAGTAACTCACCTCCCAATTCCCCAAATCCTTGCCATCACTTATAAGGCACGAGTCTGGATGAGTGCAGATCCAACAGCATTCAAGAAGCTTGACACCATCCAGGACAAAGCAGCCTGCTTGATTGGTACCACATCCATAAACATTCACTCCCCACCACCACTCAGCAGCAACCATTTACAAAATGCACTACAGAAATTCAACAAGTGTCCTTCAGACACCCCCTCCAAACTAGGTACCTGGCAGCAAATACATGGGAACACTACCATCTGCAAGTTCCCCTTGAAGCCTCTCACCATTCTGATTGTGAAATATATTGTCACTCCTCCAATGTGAATTGGGTTAAAATCCTGGAACTCCCTCCCTAATGCATTGTGGGTAAGTACACCAAAGTGATTGCAGTGGTTCAAGAAGGCAGCTCACCACCACCAATATCCCATGAGTGAATGAAAACTAATTCATCTGTCCAATGATTTCTTTTTAAAAATTTCTTCTTCATAGGGCATGGGAATCACTAGCAGGCCAACAATTATTACTCATGCCTGCTGACACGATTGACAGCCAACTTCTATACTTTAGGACAATAGCTTGGGATGTAATACTTTATCCGTGGATAAGTGTCCAGCAACCTTGGACATCAGTTTAGACAATGCAGAAGCCATACAGCTATAGCTGAAATTAAATGATAAATCCTGTAACAATCTCCACCTAAAGTCATTCCAAATTTCATTGCAAAAGCTCAGCCTTGTTTTACAAAGGGAGAAAAAAAAATTGACTATTACTAGTCAAGAATCTAAGATTATCAAAGGTAAGCAGGAAAGTTGAGTTGAGGTCACAATCAAATCAAACATGAATGCAGAGTAGGCTGAAGGCCAAATGGCCTACTCCTGCTCCTAATTCATATGCACATATAACTACTGAGTAATGCTAAGTAAACTTAAAAGTCAGATTAGGCATGCTACTCATGGCAAGATTAACATCAGCATTCTCTTCCTCCTGAAAAGGGCTGATGCTTCCTACACACTGTCTGAATGTCATGTTAAGCACCAGTCCAGCAGCAATATGTTAACCAAACAGATTCAGCATGTGACTTCCAAAGAACAAACCCATATTCCTCTGAACTGTAAAAAGATGAACCTCACCTCTCACATCCTGCCCTTTTCAAATAAAAGCTGGAGAAGGGGTATTTTAGATTTGCATATTCCCAATATTTGATAAAGAACTTGGACCTCTGGTAACTGTGTTGATATTATAGAATGATGTTGGTGAAGTGAGAAGAAATGATAAAATGAAACAAAAAGTTCAACACTGTCGTTTATAACGAGTCAAACATCCACCCTACCCTGCTTTCTGCTTCTTCTTCTTTGGTATATCATCATCTGATCCCCGTCTGCCACGGCCCCGAGAGCCCCTCCTGTCTTTCTGGCCTCTGCCTTCTATAAAAAAAAAGGGAGAGACAGAGAGAAATGCATGTTAGTTGTGCTGGTAAATAGGATTTACAGGTGGTACTATGTCAGTTAGCTTTAGTATTGAGTTTCCACTCTTCTTTTTCCCTTGTTGCTAGCTCATGAAGGGTTTCAATTTATTCCATTGTTGGGTCTTAAAGAATGGAATGTAAAGAATGGAGTAAAATGGAAATTGCTGAAGATACTCAGTAGGTCAGGCAGCATCTGTGCAGAGAAAAACATTTATCACTTCAGATTAATTATCTTTAATCAGAAGTGGGAGTTAAAAATGTAATAGGGTTTTTAAAAGAAAGAAAGAAAAAACAGCCATGGACAAGTAAAGAGATAACAGACAGCATAAAATTAAAAGAAATGGCCTACAAAAATGCAAAACAAAAAGAAAAATCCTGCTGAACGGGAAGGCTACAAACAGCAGCAAAGGGCCACAAAGCAGCTTATAGAAGGTATCAAAAGGGATTAGACTATAAAATATAAGAGTAGAATTAGGCTATTTGATCCATTGGATCTGCTCTGCCCTTCAATCATGGCTGATGTATGTTTCTCATCTCCATTCTCTTGCCTTAATCTCCTTACTAATCAAGAACCTTTCTATCTCAGCCTTAACACTCAATGACTTGGAAAGGAAACTTGCCAGGGATGTCATAGAATCCTTACAGTGTGGAAACAGGCCATTCGGCCCAACAAGTCCAAAGAGCATCCCATCCAGACCCACCCTCTACCCTATCCCTGTAACCCTGCATTCCCCATGGCTAATCCACCTAGCCTGTTCATCCCTGGACACTACGGGCAATTTAGCATGGCCAATCCACCTAATCTGCACATCTTTGGACTGTGGGAGCAAACCGAAGCACCCAGCAGGAAACCCATGCAGACATGGGGAGAATGTGTAAACTTCACAAAGACAGTCACCCGAAGGTGGAATCAAACCCGGGTCCCTGGTGCTGTGAGGCAGCAGTACTAACCACCTCAGCCACCGTGCCATCCCAAAATCAGAAGAAATTTTATAGTTATATAAAAGGGAAAGTTGGCAGTCAGGAGCAATGATGACTGACTAAAGACTGAAAATGAGGACGTTGAAAATTACAATGAGGAAATGGCAGACATTTTGAATAATCATTTTGCATCTGTATTTACGGTATAATAGGAGGATAAATTGCTAGAAGTCCCAAGGAAATTAATAGTTGATTGGGAACAGGGATAGAATAAAATTGACGTCAGTAAAACACAGGCAATGAGGAAATTAATGGAATTGGGTAACAAAGCCAGAGACCTGACAGTTTCCATCCAAGAGTTATAAGTAAAGTATGGAAGCACATTATAAATGCTGTAACTATAATCTTTTAGAGTTCACTACATAGTGGAGTCGTCCCTCTGGATTGGAAATTCACACATCACACTTGTTTTTTAAAGAAGGGCGAATGAGGAAAACAAGAGAATTACAGACCAGTTAGCCTAACATCTGTGGTGAAGAAATTGATGCTGAGTCCACAATCAAGGATGGGGGTAACGGAGGACCTTGGAAATTTTCAGTGAATCAGGGATAGCCAAGAATGGATTCACAAGAGGTAGGTTATGCCTGACAAACCTCATTTAAACTTTTGAAAGGTAACGGGCGTCAGGAATGTCTATGCATGCTGTTTATATGGACTTCGAGAAGACATTTGATAAAGTCCCACATGACAGACTGTTAACTAAGGTAGAAGCTCACAGAATTGAGGGCAAATTATCAACATAGTTGGGAAATTGGCTGAGGGGCTGGTGACAGAAAGTAAAAATAATCGTTAGGTACTCAAATTGGCAGATGTGGCCTGAGATCGGAGAGACAAATTTTTGTTAAGCACAAATATTAAAGGGATTTGAGCCAAAGGCAAGTATATGAAGTTAAGCCACCTATCTACCATACTCTCACTGAATGGTGGAACAGGCTCGTAGGGCTGAATGTTCCACTCCTGTCCTTCTGTAAGAGTGGTAGTGTCGGCAGCAGGTGTGTGCGCGTGCCTGTGTGTATGAGAGTGATTGGGATGGTGGCAAGGCAGAATAAGAATAAGAGAGGAGATAGGGTGTAAGGTGAGAGATTGAGTGACACAAGGGTTGGTGGTGCAAAGGTGAAGGGAATAGTAATGGTACAATTAAAAAAAAAAAAATCAAAAGACTCATCTACCACTTGTCTGGGAGTGAGGGTGCTGTAGGGAGAGAGAGGAATCCTTGATTGAGGAAAATGGAGGACAAATGAGAAGAGCTGGAATGGAAATTTGCATTACGATTAATTCGCCTTTCACCGTCCATTCCATTTCCCATAGTTCTTGTCCCTTTCCACTTCCTCTCAGAATCATGATAGGATTCCCACACCTTCCAGATTCTGCCATCTTCAGCATGATTACACCACCAAACACACCTGCCCCTCTCCTCAACTTTCAGCATTCTGAAGGGGCACTTCATGACACACTGATCCACTCACTCAATCACTCCTAACACCCTTTCCCCTTTCTTCAGAATCAAGGTAACAATAAAGCTCGTGATAATCAGAGTAAGGCAGAAAGAAAAGATGATTGCAAAAATATCCCATCAGATAGTGCTGAGATAAACAAAAACAATAAAAACAAAGTTAATTAAGGGCTCTGTATCTGAATGCCCACAGCACTTGCAATAAAATTGATAAATTATCGGCTTAAAAAGAAGCTTTATAGCCATTACAGGAGGCGTGGTTACAAGAAAACAAGCTGAGACTTGAAAATGCAAGAGTGTGTCACTTTCAGGAAGGAAAGGAAGCTGGGACAAAAAAAGTGATGAGGTAGATCTGTTGATTAAAGATGCAAAACCATTATAGTGAGAGATGACCCAAGTTCTAAAGTTGAAGACAGAATCAGTTTGACGGAACTAAGAAGCAACAAGAGTCAGTCAACTTCCACAGAAACTGTTTCTAGGCCATCAAACTGCAGTGAATATGTAAATCAAAGAATAAAATCAGGAAATTAAAGACGTGTAACAAAAGGTAATACAGAAATCTTGACAGACTTCAACTGACACAGTTGTGAAGCATGACTTCTTGGAATTGTAGCACGATAGTTTTCTGGAGCTGTATGTCGAGGAACCAATGAGAGAAAGGGCTATTTTAGATCTAGCGATGTGCAATGAAAATGGGCCAATTCATAATCCTGTCACAAAACACAGTCTTCAGGAAAGAATGACCACAATAAAGCAGCTTATACATTAAGTATGAAAATGATGTAGTTGAATCTGAAACTAGGGTCCTAAATCTAAACAAGGAAAATTATAAAATGTTGAAAGTGGGTATGGTGAATTGGTAAAATGTTAAAAAGGTATGACAGTAAATGTTAATCATTACCTGTCTAAAGATCAATACATAGTTTACAACAAAATTACACTTTTTCACATGCACAAACACTACAAGAAAAAATGCTCTAAATGTGGCTAACAAAATAAATCTAGGCATTAGATCAAAGAAAGAAGGCCTATAAAAGTTACCAAGAGAAATGTGTCTTACTACTTTGATTGAGTTTTTTGAAGTAGTAACGAAGAGGACTGATAAGGGCAGAGCAGTGGCCATGATCTGTATGGACTTCAGCAAGGCATTTGACAAGGTTCCTCATGGTAGGCTGGTTAGCAAGGTTAGATCACATGGAATAGAGGGAGAACTAGCCATTTGGATATAGAACTGGCTCGAAAGTAGAAGACTTTGGTGGTGGAGGGATGCTCTTCAGACTGGAGGCCTGTGACCAGCAATGTGCCACAAGGATTGGTGCTGGGTCCAAATAATTTATATTAATTACTTGGATGTGAACATAGGAGGTATGGTCAGTAAATGTGCAGTCAACACCAAATTTGGGAGGTGTATTGGACAGCAAAGAAGGTAACCTCAAAGGACAATGGGACCTTGATTAGATGGGCCACTGCGTTGAGGAGTGGCAGATGGAGTTTAATTTAGATAAATGTGAGGTGCTGCATTTTGGAAGGGCAAATCAGGGCAGAACTTATATACTTAATGGTAAGGTCCCAGGGAGAGTTGCTGAACAAAGAGACCTTGGGGTACACGTTCAAAGTTCCTTGAAAGCGGAGTCGCAGGTAGACAGGTTGAAGGTGTTTGATATTCTTGCCTTTATTGGTCAGTGCATTGAGTATGGGAGTTGAGACGTCATGTTGCAGCATATATTTGTACAATACATTGGTTAGGCCAGTTTTGGATTACTGCGTGCAATTCTGGTCTCCCTGTTATAGGGAGGATGTTGTGAAACTTGAAAGGTTCAGAAAAGATTTACAAGGATGTTGCTGGATTTGGAGAATTTGAGCTGCAGGGAGAGGCTGAATAGGCTGGGCTATTTTCCCTGAAGCGTTGGAGTTGAAGGATGACCTTATAAGGTTTATAAAATCATGAGGGGCATGGATAAAGGGGATTATACAAGGTATTTTCCCCAGGGTGGGGGGACTCCAAAACTAGAGGGCATAAGTTTGAGGTGAGAGGGGAAGGATATAAAGGGGGCCCTAAGGGACAACTTTTTCATATAGAGGGTGGTACGTGTATGGGATGAGCTGCCAGAGGAATTAGTGGAGGCTGGTACAATTACAACATTTAAAAGGCATGTGGATGGGTATGTGAGTAGGAAGGGTTGAGGTATATGAGCCAAATGGGACTAGATTTATTCAGGATATTGGTCAACATAGACAAGTTGGACCGAAGGGTCTGTTCCAAAGCTGTACAGCTCTATGATTCTAAATGGCAATTCCTGTGGATTGGAAAGATTTTAGAATTCTGCAAAGGAAGACCAATTAAAAAGATTACAAAAAAGGGAAAATAGGAGAGTAAACTAGTGAAATACGTAAAAGTGAACCTTAAAAATCTTCCATAGTATATAAATCAGAAAAGATTAGTAAAAACAAAAATAAGTCCATTACAAGTAGCGTCAAGAGAATTTATAATGGAGAATATGGAAATGGCAGACAAACCAACGAAATACTGTGTGTCTGTCTTCATAAGACAAATGTTAAAAATCTCCCCAAAAAGGTGGAGATTGAGGGACTAATGCAAATGAGGAACTACAGGATATTACGAGAAGTTTAAAATTGTAATACAGAAGTTACTGGAACTTAAAGTGAATAAACACCTTGGATCTCATGATTTCCACTTGAAGAGTATTGAATGAAGTGGCTGTAGAGATAGATGTGTTGGTAGTTATCTTTCAAATTTCAATAGCGTAGATGGCAGTGTTGACTCTGAGTGGCTCAGAACTCAAACATAGACAGACTTCTCTTTCAGCTATATCTTTTTATTTTTTCTTTTTCTTAAACTATTAAAATGGTGCTGTATGTGGCAACTTGACTCACATGAAAGCTTTTCACTATTTATTGTATTTCTTACTGTAAAATACGTGATAATAAAATCATTCATTTGAATTTTTATTGACTTTGGAAAAGTTCCAGCAGACTAAAAGATGACAAGTCTAACTCCTGAATACTACAGACTTGTTTGCCTATCATGAACCATATGGAAAATGCTACAATCTGTAGTGAAAGATATTCAAGCACATACTTATAAAATAATTGTAAGATTGGGCAGTGTCAATATGGATTTATGAAAGGAAATCACAGCCCAATCAAAGGCAAAGGCAGTCAGTTCAAGCAACAATTAGGGATGGGCAATAACTGTTAGCCTACCAGTGCCATCCACATCCCACTAACAAACAGAAAGCTTGACCCTGTCCCAAGCTTCCAGATGTCTTAATTCCCCATCTTGTTCCCAAGCTGGCCCGTTTGTCTTTTGAGAGCACTGTTCTAATGAAGCTTAACATAGATTTGAGCATCAGCATCTCATTTATTAGCTAGGCACTTCAGAATTTAAGTTTCAGATCACAACCTCTGCCCACATTTTGTTTCTTTTATCTTTGCAGGTTAATTTGGATGTTCATATTTTTCCCTCCCTTTGTTTTCAGGCAGCATTACCTGTGGCCTTGTATCACTAACCATTCTGCCTTTTAAGCTCTCGTCTTCCAGTCTATTCCAAAGTTTCTTTTAGTTCTTTTTTCATTGCCATCCCCTCCACCCGCTTAAAACCTATTGCATTTCTACCTTTACTCAGTTCTGATGAGAAGTGATCAACCTCAAACTTTAACTCTGTTTTTCTCCATGCAGATGCTGCCTGACTTGCGGAATATTTCCAGAATTGAGATTTTCAACACCCACAATATTTTGCTTTTGCAAATACAATGACATTTTACTGAAGTTTTTTTTTGTCTTGCACTCATCAGGACAATTCACAAGAAACACCAATATAAAAAGGAAAACAACATTTACATTGTACAATAAGAGTTCTAATTGGTTGATAAGTGGACGCTGATTGATAGAGTGTTGTTATTAAGGATGCACGAAATACTGACAATGACTGACAGATAACTGTCAAGATTTAAGTTTTAATCCAGACAGATCGACTCCAATTTGTCACAGCATTGCTCTAAATGAGTCACTTGGCCAAAAAAAAACATCTCTCTCTCTCATAGAATATAAATGTTGTTATTGCTTTACATTGGTATTTCTTGCAAATTGCTTTGACGTGTGCATGATGTGAACCTTCAACAAAATGTATCATTTTTCAACAATACACAACTTCTGTATTACCAAACAACTGTTTTGCTTTTGTTCTCTGTACATGGTTTGGTTTCTGAAAGTACAAGCAGCACAAGCCAGAAATCTCTGGTAATTTCACATTTAGGACTTCTGTTTCAATTTGCAACCTCAAAAAAAAAAATATCAATCTATGGCAATTTAATCCTATGTTAGTTAACAACCAAACCCAGACTTCCACTTCTAGTAATCAATATGAAATTACAGTTCTGTTACTGGGCATTAGTGAACAAGAGAGAGAAGCAGAAGAGACCAAAGTATCTGGGGAAATCTGGATCAGAAGTATTTAGCTGAATAGGTTGCAGCACGTCTTCTCCTATGAGGAGAGATGCTAAATGGATAACTTCCGTATTGCTCAAGTCTGGCATTTCAGCCAACTTAATCACCATTGTTCAATGGTTTGTAATGTAAAAGGAAGATTATGAGATGATGTGTCACACAAAATACAAATCTCTCATTTTGACATTTGTCTGGAACTTGCGCTCCCAAAAATAAAATGATAATGTAATCTTTTAACTCTGTTAGCAAACCCAGACTTAAGAAGAAATAAAAATCTTCCAAAACAATGACTGATACATGTTTGTTAAGCAAGGGTTTTAAACAGCCACAATGGGCATCTGATCAGCTGTGATCGAATTGAATGGTGGGTCAGATCTGAGAGGCTAAATGACCTAGTGTTCCTTTGTAATTTTCTGACTATCTAGGTTCTCCATTTCAGAATGAATTGGTGCACCAAATATTTAGTATAATTACTCACTCTTATTGCCTCTCCCTGCTGAACTGTCATAGTCACTTGATTCCAACTTTTCCTTCAAATCAGCTTCAAACCTGGCAAGTTCAGCATCCAGCCGCCTGATGTGCTTATCGACCTGCCATAAGCAAACAAATAATTAATATAGCTGACAATTACTTAAACGTTCACGTGCATCATTGTGAGATGATCGACGATGAAAAGATACAGTCCATAGAGCCTGTGACACTCAAACACCAGGCCCATATGAAAATTAAATGCCCCACATGCTACAACATTAAATGGTAATACCAGTAATGGACTTTAGGGAGCAGTGAACACACAGCAATGCAGTTCCACTTTAAATGCTCCTTTAGCAGCTTTGGAATGATATCACTATGTAGAACATAATAAGCATCATTTTTATTGTCATACTATGTCACCTCTGTCCCTTGGGAGAACACCACAAAGTAAATGTAAAAAGATGAAGTGAAATATCTGGTCAGAAAAATAAGTACAAACACGTCTATGTCCTTACACAATCTGCAATACTCCCAATTTTCTCCCACCTTAATTATTCCATCTTCTTGGGTTACTAATCTCATACCAGACCATAGGGCAGCATCAGTTTGAGATATCTTAATATTTTGTACCAACTTACTGTTCAGTTTACTTGGGCCAGACCAAGTAAACTGATTTTAAAAGCAGTTTCTTGTAATTTCTGCAGAGAGTCAGGAAAATAGACTGTTGTTTTAGAAGCATTACTTGAAATAGTGTAAAACCATGCACAGTGATAAAAACAGACTATTGACAATCAGAGCCATTTGTGTACAAGACACCCAATAACACTTTGTGAAAAGCAGCATTTCAATCCCACAAATAATTCAGTTATTTGGTCCTGCTGCCCATCCCTAACTGTTGCTTGAACTGACTGCCTTTGCCTTTGATTGGGCTGTGATTTCTTTTCATAAATCCATGTTGCAAAATGACACCAACCATTTCATACGTCTCCATTGCTAACTGCACTTTGTCATCGCTGTATTCCCTGCATTTATTATACGCGAGTTGAATCTTCTTCAATTGATCAACACGTTGATCCGGAGACAGGTCCTTCACGTTGGAGATATATTCAGTTGCCAATTTGTCAATCTCTACTTTTTTATCTGCAGATAGAAAGCAAAGTAATTAGACTAACACAAAAATAGAAACAGCATCCAGATACTTTATACAATTTACTCCCTGCTTATACACCATATATCTCCCCCTACTTCCACTAATAACCTCAAATTCATACTGTTGCCCATCAGAAAACAAGATGTAACAACTATTCTCCCGTTTCAGGAATGTACCTATTTGCAACTTAGGTACTTCCAAATTCTAAAATAAAACAAAAAACTGCGTACACTAGAGACCTGAAACAAACATAAACTGCCAGAGAAATTCATCAGGTCTGGCAGTTTTGAAGAAGGGTCACTGAACTTGAAACGTCAACTGTTTTCTCTCCACAGATGTTGCTAGACCTGCTGGCTTTCTCCTGCAATTTCTGTTTTAGTTCCAAGTCTTAATTGCTGCAACTAAGGAAAATTAGATACATCCACCCTGAACTTTCAATAATTATAATGGATTTTCTTTTCAAAACAGTAAGGTCATAGAATCGTAAAATCCCCAGTGTGGAAGTCATTTGGCCCATCTAGCCTACAATAACTCTCAGAAGGGCATCCCACCCAGACCCATTCCCCTAACCCCATCCCTGTAACCCTGCACTTCCCATGACTTAATCCATCTAACCCGCACATCCCTGGACACTACAGCGCAATTTAATATGGCCAATCCACCTAACCTGCGCGTCTTTGGACTGTAGGAAGAAACTGGAATACCTGGGGAAACACACACAGACATGGAGAGAATGTCCAAACTTCACACAGACAGTTGCCCAAGGGTGGAATCAAACCCAGGGCCCTGGTGCTGTGAGGCATCGTGACAAAGTCAGAAACTTGTGTCTACATGGGACACCTGAACTTGGATTTAATCCTAGTTCTTGGATCCTTCATTAATAGCCTAGACATGCAACTTGGCAGGCTATAACTCCGGAGAGGCACAGGTTCCTAAAACATCAAGGGATAAATGCTTGCCAACGTTCAGACATTTACTCCAGGAGAATCAATAGAAAAATTAAATAAACTATAACTTGCAAAATATACCATTTTTATGACAGTGAAAGCAGCCAGAAAATTTACTTTAGTAACACACTTCCTAACTCCCCAGTGCCTGTTTATCATCTACAAGGAACGTATCAGGAGTGTGATGGATCCATCTGTTTGGATGAATACAACTTCAACAATCTCAACACCATCTAGAACAAATCAGCACACCATCTAATAACTTAAAACATTTTTAAATCGGACACCACCAACTTAAAACATTCCATTTTTCATATAGTAGCGTAGAGGCAGCAGTGTATACCATGTGCACAATGTACCGCAACAACTCACCAAGGCTTCTTTGACAGCATCTGCTAAACCTACAACCTCTACTACCTAGAAAAACAAGTGCAACAGATGCATCGAACATCACCACCTGCACATTCTCCTGCAAAACACACAGCATCCTTCCTTCACTGTCACTGGGTTGAAATCCTGAAACCCCTTCCTTATAACACTGTTGGTGTATTTACATCACTTGGACTGCAACGGTTTAAAAAGGCTGCTTGCCATCATTTTGAATTTTTTAAAAATTCAGAGCGCTGCTGGCAAGGATAATTACACTCACATCCCATGAACAAATTTTTAAAAAGATTTAGTGTGCAGATATAGACATCATTAAAGGTGGCAATACAGTAAAAGTGATAAAAAGGCATTTACAATTCTTAATATTGTACAAGAGTGGAACAGAACACAAAAGTAGGAGATAGATTAAACTTTTACAAGACCATGGTTAGATCTTATTGGGTGACTTGTAGATAATTGAGCATTATGACGATTTTGTTTGCTTTGACCAGAAAGGTGGTGTTGAAAATACAAGTTTAACAATCACATAATCAGACTACACAACACGCTCAAAAATAGTTTACCCAGTTACTGAACAAAAGTGGAGTATGAAAGAGGCCAAGGAGTAAGCAGGAAGGGAAATGGGATTACTTTTGATCGCAACAAAGGAACAACAGAGCTGACTCACAATGACAACTACATATCTGTTGCAAAAATTCTGAACATTCATTGTTTACATTTCTTAGTCTCAAGTTGTAAAACAGATCTGCAAGTCATAGCTTTAATTAAAAAGAGTATTGGAAAATGCTTTCCAGAGCTACAACACTTTTCTGGAAAATTAAGTGGCACATATTTAGAGACCAAACACCTAATGCAAGGTGCAGTTAAAAATTATAGACACAGGATCACACTGGATGCCAAAATCTGAAAATTCACTTCAACGTGATCCACTGTTGCACAGCATCATGACATCACAAATTCCCAAGACGAGGGGCTTGTCACATATTCCCTAGTTGCGCTATATGCACCTTCAGTTCTCTGGTCTAGGTCCCGCATCAGATGGAAGATTCGCTGAAGTTCACAGGGAAGATTTTCAATACCTGTCGGAACATAGAAGTAGCTTGAATTTTTATTTTCACATTCAGATTCTTAACAGTTATTGAAGGAAATTGGTACATTTTGAATTGAACCATTCTTTTGCAAATTCAACACAGATATAAATAGAGATAGTAGGAACTGCAGATGCTGGAGAATCTGAGATAACAAGGTGTAGAGCTGGATGAACACAGCAGGCCAAGCAGCATCAGAGGAGCAGGAAAGCTGACGTTTCGGGCCTAGACCCTTCTTCAGAAAGGTTTTAATTGTAGTTTCATTGTACACCTTGCTATGTGCAACAGGCTGCTACATCTGCATAATAATTCTGTACATAACAAAGTAGTTCAGTGAACGTGAAGCATGAAAGTTGCATGAAGTGCAAGATTATAGTTTTTTTCTTCATGTTTTCAGCCAGTTAGCTGGATGCAATATGTCAACAATAACAGGACTAGAACAGAAAACTTATGAATGCACTTTTATTGTAAAGAGGAAAGTAATCAAAACATACCAAAATTAGCAAATGTGCCAATTAGATATCAATTAATATTCCCATAACCAGATTTCAAACAACCATTCCTCCTGATTTGTCTTTATTTGCCTCTGCTAGTATTTCCCAATTCGCCCCAAAAGATTCTCAATTACATTTCCTCTCCCCCCTCACATTTAAACACTCCAATAAAACCAACCGCACTCTGTGCGCTTAGATCTAACCCTGGCTTCGTTATTAAGCCTGATGAGAAGGGTGGTGCTGTGGTAGTCTGGCGTACTCACCTCTACATTGCAGAGGCTCAGCACCAGCCCTCAGATACTACTTATGTTCTCCAAGACCACGATCCCACCATGACACATCAGGCCATTGTATCAACTACAGTTACTGATCTCACTTCATCTTGTGACCTCCCCCGGACTGGCTCCAACCTGATAGTCCCCCAGTCCGTACAGCTCACTGCTACCTCCTTCCATAAATCCACAAACAGGGCTGTCCAGGCAGACCCATTGTTTCAGCCTGCTCCTGTCCCACAGAACTCATCTCTTCCTACCTTGACTCAGTCTTCTCTCCCCTGGTCCAATCCCTGCCCAAGTACATCCATGATTTCTGACGCTTTACGCAGGTTTCAAAATTTCCAGTTTGCAGGCTCCAGCTGCCTCCTCTTCGCCATGGACATGCAATCCCTTTACGTGTCCATTCCTCTACCAGGAGGGTCTTAGGGCTCCCTGCTTCTTACCGGAGCAAAAACCTTAACTGTCCCCACCCACCACCACCCTCCTCTGCTTGACTGAGTTCATCCTCACCCTCAACAACTTCTCTTTCAACTCCTCTCATTTTCTTCAGGTCAGAGGGGTAGCCACGGGTATCCACGGGTATCCACATGTGCCCCAGTTATGCTGGTCTCTTCATGGCGTACGTGGACCATTTCATAGTCCAGTCCTATTCTGGCCCTCACCCACAGCTTTTTCTCTGATACATTGATGATATCGTCGGTGTTGCTTCCCTCTCTCGTCCGGATTTGGAAGAGTTCATGATTTCGCTTCCAATTTCGACCCTGCCCTCACTTTCACCTGGTCTGTCTCTGATTCCTCCCTTCCCTTCCTCGACATCTCCGTTTCCATTTCTGGGGATAGACTGGCCATTAATATCCACTATAAACCCACTGACTCCCAGAGTTGCCTGGAAAATACATCCTCACACTCTGCTTCCTGTAAAGACTCCATCCCATTCTCTCAGTTCCTCCGTTGCATATGTTCAGATGAGGCCAACTTTGACAAGGGAGCCTCCAAAACGTCCACCTTCTTCCTCAACTGAGGATTCCCCAGCACCATCGTCCACAGGGCCCTCAACCGGGTCTATCCCATCTCACACACTTTCACCCTCACCCCCTCTCTTCCCTCCCATGATACAGTTCCCCTTGTCCTCACCTACCATCCCACCAGCATCCACATCCAGAAGATCATCACAGAACATTTCTGCCACCACCAGAAGGATATTCCCCTCACCCGCACCCCTTTGTCTGCCTTGCGCAGGCACCGTTCCCTCTGGGACATCCTGGTCTACTCTTCCATCTCCCCCAACACCCACCACCAACCCCCCACCCCGCAACAGCCCCACGGCACCTTCCTCTTAAACCAGCGAAGGTGCAACACCTGCCCATTTACCTCCTCCCTCCGCACTATCCAAGGGCCCAAACGAACCTTCCAGGTGCACTTCCCAGAAGCTAGCCTACTGTATTTGCTGCTCACAACGTGGTCTCCTCTACATTGGGGAAACGAAGCATAGACTGGGTGACCGCTTCACAGAACATCTACGTTCTGCTCGTGAAAGACTATGAGCTTCCAGTTACCTGCCACTTCAACATACCACCCTGTTCACTGGCCAACATCTCTGTCTCTAGCTTGCTGCAGTGTTCCAGCAAAGCTCAACACCTCATTTTCCACGTGGGGACCTTGCAGCCCTCCAGACTCAATATAGAGTTCAATAATTTTAGGGCCTAACTCTCTCATGTCCTAACCCACTTCCCCACACACCAGACCTTGTTTTCACATAACCTGCCATTACACACTACCTATTGTTAGTCATTAAATTCCCATTAACAGCTATTCACCCTCCTAGCCAGATCATTGTCAACTCCTTTGTCTATCCAACTGCTCCCCTCTCCCTCTCCCGGATCCATCAAAGGGAGGCAATGGCCTAGTGGTATTATTGCTGGACCATTAATCCAGAGATCCTGATAACATTCTGGGTCCCAGGTTCGATGGTGGAATTTGAATTCAAATTCAATAAAATATCTGGAATTAAGAATTTAATGGTGACCATGAATCCACGGTCAATTGTCAGAAAAACCCACCTGGTTCACTAATGTCCTTTAGGGAAGGAAACTGCCATCCTTACCTGGTCTGGCCTATGTGTGATTCCAGACCCACAGCAATGTGGTTGACTCTGGGCAGTTAGTGATGGACAATAAATGCTGCCTAGCCAGCGACATCCTCATCCTGTTAATGAATAGAGAGAAAAAAATCCTATTGTTTACTCCCTACCCCATCCCTCCCTATTTTCTGCATATAAACCAACATTTTCCCAGCTAGCATCCGTTCCGAGGAAAGGTCACTGGACTCAAAACATTAACTCTGATTTTTTTCTTCACAGGCACTGCCAGAGCCTGCTGAGATTTTCCAGCAACTTCTGCTTTCATTTAAACACTCCAGCTGCCTTTTATACACCTCAACAGGTTCAGTTTCATTTCCCCAGTCATAGCAAAGTCAGGGCCAATCAGCTACACCACCTTCACCCTGTTGAGATCACTGTCTCTTATCCATGCCTTCATAGTGCAACAGCTCTTACCTCCACTGACACATATCACTGCATTAAATTACTGCCCCTTACCACCATGCTGTATCAGACACCTGCCCTTTGCCCTCACACTATGTCACATACCTCGTGGGGCATTGGGTGTGGGTTATCAGATAACTACCGACTGCCTCCAAACTGCACCACTCCATTGCCCCCTGCCATATATCAGATCCCTGCCCATTGCCCCACACTGTATATCAGATCCTTATCACCATCCCACCTACCTTCACCAGCCCCAACCCTGCTCTATTTATTTCTGAGCTCCTTTCCCCCTTCCTGGAGAAGGGCCCTGACCCGAAACGTCAACTTTCCCGTTCCTCTGATGCTGCCTGGCCCGCTACGTTCCTCCAGCTCCACACTGTGTTATCTCTGGCTCCAGCATCTGCAGTTCTTGCGATCTCTGTACCACACTCACACTTATTTACATATTTGCAAGGTAATGGAGGCGGGAAAACCACGAGCCCAGCGCGCGTGCGTGGTAAGGTCGTACGCCGTCACAAACTCTGGCCTCCCTGCACACTCACAGAAAACCAGCCTTAGGCCCCATGCTGCCTGCTCCCAGCCCGGGCTCCGCAGGCTCTCACAACCACCTCAGGAGAAGCTGGGCCCCTAGGCGCCGAGAATACAGGCCCGGGGCTGTACTCTCTCTCCGCCCTTCCCCGGGCGAAGCGACCCCCTCCTCAGAAAGAACAGCAACTGTTGGGATTGGGGGGAAAGTCCGACTCCACTGCCCGCCCCAGTACTCACTGTCCAGGTAGTGCTCCAGGTACATCGCGGTCGCCATCTTGTCATCCTTTCCAGACCGGCCTGCTCCGCACTGAGCATGCGCGCTGCCGGCCCGTCGCCATGACAACCGCCAAACCCAATTTCAAGGCGGGCCTGAACTGGTCTTCAAATTGGAGTGGACTAGACATTTGCAACTGGTTGGAGGAATCAGGGTTCTACTAAATAAAACTGTTTATTTGGCTACCCAGCTTCCCAAACCTCTTAAACATAGGACACGATTACAAAGTGGAATATCTGGTCTGCCCTTAAGCCTCCATCATCGATGCCAGCAAAAACTCTGTTGGTCACTCAACCAGAAAGTTTGATGAGAGTGAACAGTAGATCCAGGACTATTTAGCTGGAAGCGTTTCTGAGTTTAAAACAACAACCATACTTGGAAGAGAAAAGGCAGGTCTACAAGGCAACTGCAGGCTGAGATCCAACAATTAACTTGCGACATAAAGAACAGGTGGTAGGTAGAGAAAGCACTGAAGGCCCAACCAACGGACGACAGCCATGATGTGCAGGGTTTCTTCTGTGCTGTCAAGACCACTTATGGACCAAACAAGGCTCCACCCCACTGCTGGCTACGGATGGACTGACTCAGCAAAGGTTTAAGAAAAAGGATTCTGGGTAATCCAAGATGGAAGACAGGAAAAAATTGTGGCTGTAAGAGCTGGTTTTTTTTTTGAGGCATTTTCAGCGTTGGAGCTGATTTCCTCGAATTCTAGGAGCAGTAACATATAAGCTATTGCATTTCTATTCATTTGTGGGATGTGGGCATCGCTGGCTGGCCAGCATTTCTTGTCCATCCCTGGTTGTCCTTGAGAAGGTGGTGGTGAGCTGCCTTCTTGAACCGCTGCAGTCCTTCTGCTGTGGGTTGACCCACAATGCTGTTAGGGAGGGAATTCCATGATTTTTGACCCAACGACAGTGAAGGAACTGTGATATATTTCCAAGTCAGGATGGTGGATGACTTGGAGGGAAACTTGGTGGTGGTATTCCCATATATCTGCTGCCCTTCTCCTTCTAGGTAGAAGTGGTCGTGGGTTTGGAAGGTGCTGGCTGAGGATCTTTGGTGAATTTCTATAGTGCATCTTGTTGATAGTATATATTGCTGCTACTCAGCGTCAGTGGTGGAGGGAGTGCATACTTGTGGATGTAGTGCCAATCAAGTGGGCTGCTTTGTCCTGGATGGTGTCAAGCTTCTTGAGTGTTGTTGGGGCTGCACTCATCCAGGCAAGTGGGGCGTATTCCCATCACACTCCTGACTTGTGCCTTGGAGATAGCGGACAGGCTTTGAGGAGTCAGGAGGTGAGTTACTCGCCGCAGTATTCCTAGCTTCTGGCCTGCTCTTGTAGCCACTCTGTTAATGTGAAGAGTCCAGTTGAGTTTCTGGTCAATGATAACACCCAGGATTTTAATAGTGGGGGATTCAGTGATGGTAATACCATTGAATGTCAAGGGGTAGTGGACAGATTGTCTCTCATTGGTGATGGACCGGGGTAGACAAGGCCAGAAGTCACATGATACCAGGTTATAGTCCAACAGATTTATTTGAAATCACAAGCTTTGGGAGCATTGCCCCTTTGTGAGAAAGTGAAGAGAGGCAGAGAGATCAAACTACGCATGGTGTGAGTGCAGTGTTGACAAACAATAATAAGTCTCTGCAGGTGATCGAAAGTGTAAGCAGCTAGGTAGCAAGTGAAAGTATGACCTATAATCCGATTAATTGAGGCATAGAGATAATTACAAAAAATTGAAAATAAGGTGGTGCTGGAAACAAACCCAATGAGTGGAATAACGTGATAGGTAAAGGAGTCACATGCCGAGGGTCTAACCAAAGTAACAAGTAAACCAAAACTGTACAAACTAATTAAGGTACAGAGATCATAACAAGTTATCAAGGTGATGGTGTCAAAACAGGACAGTAAGGAAGATTTTACAGATATAGAACACTATGGTGGGGTCACACACAACATGACATGAACCCAAGATCATGGTTGATGCCATCTTTATGGATGCGGAATTTGGCTATCAGTTTCTGCTCAGTGATTCTGTATTATTGTGTATCGTGAAGGTCATCTTGGAGGATGCTTACCCGAAAATCTGAGGCTGAATGTCCTTGACTGCGGAAGTGTTCCCTGACTGGGAGGGAACATTCCTGAATGGCGATTGTTGCACAGTGTCCATTCATTTGTTGTCGTAGCATCTGCATGGTCTCGCCAATATACCATGTCTCGCCAATATACCATCCTTGCATGCAGCGTATGAGTTAGACAACGTTGGCCAAATCACATGAGTATCTGCCGTATACGTGGAGGGTGGTGTTCCCATGTGTGATGGTAGTGTCCATATCGATGATCTGGTATGTCTTGCAGAGGTTGCCATGACAGGGTTGTAATAGAACATAGAACAGTACAGCACAGTACAGGCCCTATGGCTGACGATGTTGTGCCGAACTTTTACCCTAATCCTAAGGTCTACCTAACCTCCACCCCTACCTTATACTATCATCCATATGCCTATCTAATAGCCCCTTGAATGCCCCTAATGAGACCGACTCCACTACCCTCTCTGGCAATGCATTCCATGCCCCTACCACTCTCTGAGTAAAGAACCTCCCTTTGACATCTCCCCTGTATCTACCTCCACTCGTTTTAAAACTATATCCCCTCGTAATAGCTACCTCCACCCTAGGAAAAAGTCTCTGGCTGTCCACTCTATCTATACCTCTGATCATTTTGTACACCTCTATCAAGTCACCTCTCATCCTTCGTCGTTCTAAAGAGAAAAGCCCAAACTCTCTCAACCTTTCCTCGTAAGAGCTTCCCTCCATTCCAGGCAACATCCTGGTAAATCTCCTCTGCACCTTTTCCAACACTTCCACATCTTTCCTGTAATGAGGCGATCAGAACTGGACACAATACTCCAGATGTGGCCGAACCAGGCTTTTGTATAGCTGGAGCATGACTTCACAGCTCTTGAACTCGATCCCTCTATTAATGAAAGCTAACACACCATACGCCTTCTATCCACCTGCGTGGCAGCTTTCAGGGAACTGTGAACATGAACCTCAAGATCCCTTTGCTCCTCCACACTGCCAAGAATCTTTCCGTTAACCCTATATTCTGCTTTCAAGTTTGTCCTTCCAAAATGAATCATTATGTGGCATTATGGTCAATATTGTCCTGAAGGCTGGGTAGTTTGCTGCAAATGATGGCCTGTTTAAGGTTTGGCGGTTGTTTGAAGGCGAGAAATGGAGGCCAAGGGATGATCTTGGTGAGATGTTCATTGCCATCGATGACATGTTGAAGGCTGAGAAGAACATGGTGTAGTTTCTACACTCTGGGGAAGTACTGGATGACAAAGTGTACACTATCGGTTGCATCCAGTGTCTGTCTTCTGAGGGGGTCATTGCGGTTTTTCGTTGTGGAATATTGGAACTGGCGATCGATGAGTTGAGCATTGTATCCTGTTTTATGAGGGCATCTTTCAGCATCTTTAGGTGTCTGTCGCATTCCTCCTTGTCTGAGCAGACCCTGTGTATACACAGGGCTTGTCCATAGGGGATGGCTTCTTTGACATGTTTAGAGTGGAAGCTAGGAAAATGCAGCATCGTGAGGTTATCCATGGGCTTGTGGTAGAGTGAGGTACTGAGGTGTCCGTCCTTGATGGAAATGTGTGTGTCCAAGAATGAGACTGATTCTGAAGGGTAGACAATGGTAAGTCTGATGGTGGGATGAAACTTGTTGATATCTTTATGTAGTTATTTCAGTGATTCCTCACCATGAGTCCAAAGGAAGAATATGTCATCGATGTATCTGAGGTAATGTTGGTTGGAGGTCGTGTGCAGGGAAGAAGTCTTGCTCAAACTTGTGCATGATAATGTTGGCATATTGGGATGCAAACTTTGTCCCTATGGCTGTTCCGTGTGTCTGGATGAAGAGTTGGTTGTCAAAGGTGAAGACATTGTGATCAGGGATGAAGCGGATGAGTTGTAGGATGGCATCTGGAAATTGGCAGTTGTTGGTGTTGAGTACTGAGGCTGTTGCAGCGATGCTGTTGTCATGGGGAGGAAAGAGACCATTCGGGAGAGCTCCAAGATGCCACAGTTGTGAGCATTTTCAAAAAAGGAAACATGTCTGACTGTGGTAACTACAGGGGAATCTCCCTGCTGTCAACTGTTAGAAAAGTCATTTCTTCCCTGTGCCTGAGGAACTCCTCCCAGAATTGCAGTGTGGCTTTCGGCCATGGTGGGGATGTGGGGGGCAACAGATGTGATTTTTACTGTGACTGCTGCAGGAATATTGCATGTCGTCTGCTTAAAGGCCATGAGAATCCCCAAGCAGGTGCTATACTCCCAGCTTCGAAACAGCAAATGAGCCCCAGGTGAACAGAGGAAGCACTTCAAGGCCTCACTGGCAAAGTATGGCGTTCCCACACAAACCTGGAATCACTGGCCCAAGACTATCCAAAGTGGAAGAGGAGCATGTGGGAAGGCGTCGAGCACTTTGAGACTTGCCGTTGGGAAAAAGTGGAATCCAGGCAAAAACAACTAAAGAAGCGCGCTGCCACACCAATGCCCCACCCACCCCTTCCCATGACCACCATCTGCCCCAGAGTTTACGGGTATCTGCATCGATCTGTTCAGCCACCTATAGATTCACCCTGAATATGGAAGAGAGTCATCTCATCTGCGAGGGGCTGCCAATAATGATCTGATCCAAGGGCAGAAATTTAATCCCACCATGTGGGGGAAGTTCAATTCAGTCAGTTAGGTGAATCCAGACGAAAAGGTTGGTATTAGTATTTGTGCAACTGTTTTATTGTGGTGCAAAACTAACTCTGGTTCATGAATTAATGCCCCTTCAGGAAATGAAATCTGCTCTCCTTTACTGTGTCTGGTCTACGTGTGACTCCAGACCCACAGGTTGACCCCGATATGGGCCCAGCAAGCCACTACAGGGGAGTCAATGGCATGGCGGTATTATTGTTGGACTTTCTAGATCTCTGGATTAACAATATCCTGGTGATCCAGGTTCAAATCCCGCCAAAGCAGATGGTGGAATTTGAATTCAACAAATATCTGGAATTAAGAGTCTAACGATGACCACGAATCCATTGTTGACTGTTGGGAAAAACCCATCTGGTTCACTAATGTCCTAAATGTGTGAAATTAAAAAAAAAA
>NC_063344.1:68409064-68431292 GCF_021869965.1 Rhincodon typus | reverse complement strand
TTTTTTTTTTAATTTCACACATTTAGGACATTAGTGAACCAGATGGGTTTTTCCCAACAGTCAACAATGGATTTGTGGTCATCGTTAGACTCTTAATTCCAGATATTTGTTGAATTCAAATTCCACCATCTGCTTTGGCGGGATTTGAACCTGGATCACCAGGATATCCATTTGTAGTGAGGATTTTTGTATAGGTGCTCTTCCTTTTTCCTGCATAGTTGCAAGGTATTGCAGTGTGTTCTGGCTCATTTAAATAGTGTCCTAATGCAGCTTCGTTTGTGGACGTTCAGGTGGTTGCTGTGGATGTTGAGGATCTGATCAGTATGGGTTGCTTTTTATACTGAGGTTTGGAACTCCCCGTTGGTCATACGTTCAACTTTAACATCCAGAAACGGAAGTTGATTGTTGTTTTCTTCTTCCCTTGTGAATTTAATCCCTGAGAATATGCTGTTGATGAGGTGGTGGGTCTCTTCTAATTTGTTGCATTTAATAATGACAAATGTGTCATCTACGTACTGGATCCACAGTTTAGGTTGAATGTTGGGGAGGGTGGTGTGTTCTAGTCTTTGCATGACTGCTTCTGCAATGAGTCCTGAGATGGGTGAACTCATTGGTGTACAGTTGATCTGTTTGTATACTTGACCATTAAAGATGAAGTGTGTGGTGAGGCAGAGATCGAGTAGTTTAAGTATGTTGTCATTGCTGATGGAGCTGCTGGTCTGCGTTGCTGCTTCCTCTAGTAATGTGGCGACTGTTTCTTTGGCTAGTGGTTTGTTGATTGATGTGAATAAAGCTGTGACGTCAAAGGATACCATAATCTCGTCATCACTGACTTTTATGTTCTTGAGGGTATTGAGGAAATCTTGGGTTGATTGGATGGAATGGGGTGATCCGTCGACTAGGTGTTTCAATCTCTGTTGTAGGTCCTCGGCCAGTTTGTGTGAAGGTGCATCTGGTAGGGAAATGATGGGTCTGAGGGGGATGTCTGGTTTATGTACTTTAGGAAGTCCATAGAAGTGGTGGGGGGGGGGGTGGTGTTTGTGCCTTCTGGTTTCATTCTTATGTAGTCCATCTTAGTTATGCCTGCATCCTTTGGTCTCTCAGTGTCTGGGTAATCCTATTACCTAGCTGCGGTGTTGGGTCTATCGCCACCTGTTGGTAAGTGGTTGTATCTGCAAGCAATGCCTGTGCTTTCTTAACGTAGCCAGGTTTGGTCATAATGACGGTCATGTGCCCTTTGTCTGCTGGTAGGATTATGATGTTCTTGTCTTTCTTGAGTTTATGTAGTGCTTTTCTGTCTGATGTGTTCAGGTTGTCCCTTTGTTCCTCCTATATAGTGTAGGGATTATAGTTTGTCGGATGGCTTGTTATGTTTCGTCCCTGTGTCTGTTGACTTTTAATGTAGTCTCCAGGGTGGCCGTGAAGTCTGTTCTGTTCGCATCTTTGCGGTTACAGTTCAGTCCGTGTAATAGGACAGCGTTCTCAGTTTCTTTGAGTTGTCTGCTTGATAAGTTTCTTTATCTTTGTATCCGGCTTGTTGTTGGTGATTTTCTCCTGTAGTTTGTGTTTCTTCTTAGTATTGGTTTTGTGTTGATTCATGGTGATGGCCTGTTCTAGGATTGTAGTCCACTGCTGGTCCATAGTGTTTAGATACTGTGATTTTTGGCACGAAATTTCCCATTCGTACCTGTGGAGTTGGTTATGGGCATCATTACTCATTGCTTGTAGCATTCTGCGTCCGTTCTGTTCAGCTATTTTGTATGCGTGGGTTGTTGAGTGGAGGTTTGTGGAGACAGTTTCTACGACAAACACTTACAAGGGTTAAAGATGCCATTTCCACAACATACAGAGCCAACGTGGTTTACAAAATACCATGCAATGACCGTCACAAACATTACATCGGACAGACAGGAAGGAAACTAGCCATCAGAATATATGAACTCAGCTAGCAGCAAAACGGCATGACAAACTCCCCTTAATATCGGTACACTTAGACAATAAAGGCCATCCGTTTAACTGGGACAAGGTAACCATAGTAGCTCAAGCCAAACCTAGACATGCAGGGGAATTCCTAGAGGCATGGTTCTCCACCCGTAATGCAATCATCAAACACATAGAATTGGACCCCATATACAAACCCATACAGATCAAAACCGGAAATGACACAACTCACCATAATGGACCAAACAGTTTAAATTCCAAGCGGAGTAGAATAACATCGCTTCATCGGACGCTCCACTGATGATGTCACCTAGCATGATGACGAAACATCTGACCGAGAACAAGCCAGCTCGGCGAGCAAGTCAACACCCTAACCCACAACCTGAGCTACAGATCTTTGCCAAAACTTTGAATTCTTGCGGGTGGTTTTGCAAGCTCTGTTGGGTGAAGTTTCAACTGGTTGGGCAGGGGGTTGGAAACGTAAAGGACAGCTCTGAGTTAGCGAAAGTGAGTGAGGGCATAAAAAAAACGAGAATCAAGATAGTAAATAAAAAGCAAGAAGCAGCTGAGCAGTGTAGCACTCAGATGAGTGGAAAGCAGGTAGTGACAGAAAAAGTGAGAATGTTTGAAAACAAAGGTTCTTCTGTTAGAGATGTTAGGATTCTAAGGGAAGGTATAAAAGCTAGCATGAGGTCACTTTACCTGAATGCTCGTAGCATTCTAAACAAGGTAAATGGGGAGGTCTAGTGATATTGTTGCTGGACTGTTAATCCAGAGAACCGGATAATGTTCTGGGGACTCAGGTTCAAATCAATAAATATCTGGAATTAAGAATCTAATGATGACCATGAATACTTTGCCGGTTGTTGGAAAAACCCATCTTGTTCACTAATGTCCTTTAGGGAAGGAAACTGTCATCTTTACCTGGTCTGGCCTACATGTGACTGCAGACCCACAGTAATGTAGTTGACTCTTAACTGCACTTTGGGCAATTAGGGATCGGCAATAAATGCTGTGTGGCATCCCATGAATGAATAAAGGAGTTAATGGCACAAATCATTGCAAATGGTTATGATTTAGTGGCTGTTACAGAGACATGGTTCGAGGCTGGTCATGACGGGAAGTTAAGTATCTGGGGTATCAGACTGTTCGGAAAGACAAGAAGGAAAAGGAGGTGGTGTAGCTGTGATATTTAAGGATGACATCAGGGCAGTAGTGAGAAATGATATAGGTTCTATGGAGAAAAAGGTGGTATCAGTATGGTACCAGGTCGAAATTAGAAATTGTAAGAGGAAAAGGTCACTGATAGGTGTAGTCTGTAGGCCACCAAATAATAGCATCATGCTGGGGTGACCAATATACAAAGAAATAACTGATGCACGCAAAAATGGTATGGCAATTTTCATGGGGAATTTAATCTACATATTGATTGATCAAACCTAAGTTGTTCAAGGCAACCTTGAGGAGGAGTTCATAGAATGTATCCATGATAGTTTCCTTGAACAGATGTAATGGAACCCACGAGGGAGCAAGCTATTCTAGATCTGGTCCTGTGTAATGAGACAGGAATAATTAATGATCTCATAGTTAGGGATCCTCTCAGAAGAAGCAATCACAATATTGTTGAATTTAAAATACAGATGGATGGTGAGAAGGTAAAATCCAATTCCAGTATCTTGTGCTTAAACGAAGGAGAGTACAGTGGGAGGACGGACGAGTTGGCTAAGGTAGACTGAGAGCAAAGACCTCATAGTGGGACAATTAAGGAACAGTTAAGGACTTTCAAAGTGATTTTGTTTTCCACGGTGCTCAGCAAAATATATACCAGTGAAAGGAAGAACTCTTGGAAAAGAGATAATAATCCATGGATTACTAAGGAAACAAAGGAGAGTATCAAATTGAAAGCTAATGGATACAAAGTGGCAAAGATTAGTGGAAACGTAGGGGATTGGGAAATCTTTAAAGGTCAACAGAAAGCCAGAAAAAAAGCTATAAAGAAATGTAAGATGGATTACGAGAGTAAACTCGCTCAGAATATAAAGAATGGCTAAGGTAAAGATTGGTCCTTTAGAGGGTGAGAAGTGGGATTTATTAATTGGAGATGAGGAAATGCCGAGGTGTTGAATAGGTATTTTGTGTCAGTCTTCACAGTGGAAGACACAAATAACAAGCTAATAATTGATGACAAGGAGGCTAATGGCGGGTGAGGACCTAGAAACTATCACTATTGCTAAAGAAATGGTGTTGAATAAACTAATGGGACTAAAGGTAAATAAGTCTCCTGGCCCTGGAATGCATCCCCAGGTATTAAAAGAGATGGTGGGGGAAATAGCAAATGCACTTGTTTTAATTTTCCAAAGTTTGCTGGATTCTGGGGCAGTTCCACCAGATTGGAAAACTGCAAATGTGACGCCATTGTTTAAATAAGGAGATAGACAAAAGGCAGGTAACTTTTGGCTGTTAGCTTAGCTTCTTTAGAGGAGATAATGCTTGAATCTATCTGGACAAAAATTGTCCCACCGGACAGACCAGCATGAAAGGCAGATCTTGTTTAACTTGTTTACTGGAATTCTTTGAGAATATTACAAGTGCAGTGGACAACAGGGAAATGATGGATGTGGTGTATCTGGATTTCCAGAAGGCATTCGACAAGGTGCTGCAAAAAAGGCTGCTGTATAAGATAATGGTGCACAGTGTTACTGATAATGTATTAACATGGATAGAAGATTGGTTAACAGAAAGCAAAGACTGGGGATAAATGGGGATTTTTCTGGTTGATGATAAGTGGCTAGTGGTGTACCTCAGGCATCACTGTTGGGACTGTAATTGTTTATAATTCACATAGGTGATTTAGAGTTGGGGACCAAGTGTAGTGTATCAAAGTTTACAGATGACACTAAGATGAGTGGTGGAGCAAGGTGTACAGAGGATACTGAAAGTCTGCAGAGGGATATAGATAGGTTGACTGGGCGAGGGTCTGGCAGATGGAGTACAATGTTGGTAAATGTGAATAACAAAACAAACCTATTACCTTTGATCAGGGTTTCAGTTACACCCATTTTTGCTTCATCTCACCTCCTTTTGATTCAGTGACCAATTTTTAGATGTGGTTTTAGATCATTTCTAACCAACCCGTTCAGAGATGTTGTTACACACCAGGTGGAACTTGAATATCAACCTCCTGGTTCAGAGGTAATGGTAGAGATGGTTCTATTGTAAATAAAACCAAGCAAAATTAAGAATTATTAGAGCCTTAGGCACCAGGTACACATCCCTCCTCCCTCTTCCCATCTGTTGAAACCTACCACAAGCTGAGTTATTGCGCTGCACTGCTGGGATTCACAGACCTTGGAAGGTGGTTCCATGTTTCAGTGGAATTAGGACAGAGAGACTGCGTCCTGGGGTTGACAACAATGAAGATAGGTAACTGCACCTCCTCCACAAAAAAACTCAACACTAGAGACCCCAAGGATACGTCCTCAGCCCCATATTGTACTCCCTGTACACCCATGACTGTGTTGCCAAATTCCAAATGAATGCCATCTACAAGTTTGCTGACGACACCACCATAGTGAGACGGATATCTAATTGTGACAAGTCAAAATACAGAAGGGAGACAGATGGCTTGGTGACATGGTGCAATGAAAACAATCTTTCTCTCAATGTCAGGAAATCTAAAAAACTGATCATTGACTTCAGAAAGAAAGGAGAACACACCTCCATCTGCAGCAACAGAACTGAGGTTGAGAGGTGGAGATAACCAAGTTCCTTGGAGTGATGATAACCAACAACCTGTCCTGGACTGCCCACATAGATGCGACAGTCAAGAAGACACAACATCGCCTGTTCTTCCTTAGACGGCCATTATTAGATTGATGAATGGACTCTCTAGCCTCAAATAAAGATTGATCTTGCTAATGTTGATCTTGCCTAGTGCGCACCCTGTGCAATGTAACCTGTACATCTGTCTAAGTCATTTTGATCTGTACATGCTTGCTTACTATGATCTGCCTGTGCTACTCGTAAACAAAGCTTTTCACTGTACTTCGGCACACATGTCAATCAATCAAACAAGCTGCATATTCAACATAGTTGCTGTGAGTGGGTTGTTTTAATGTGCCCCAGGATACTAATTCCTGTCTATAGTAGGTAGAGCCAGAATTACTTGTACTAGTAGTTCTGAGTTTGAAAAATCACTGTTGAAGGAATGGGAGAAGATTGAGATAAAAAACGGTAGAATTCAGTAGTATACTTTTGGATTGATGTAGGAAGAGGCTCATATCTAATGAGGGATAGAGAAATCGGTTTTAATCGGTTTTAACCAAGTCGCAGAGGAGGAAGAGTGCCATTTGGCTGGACAGTGTAAGAGCACCAAGTGGAGTTCCCCTCATCCATCACTCTTGTCATTCGCGTACCTGCGTTAAGTCTTCATCCCCAACATGATAAGTTTAAATTTCTGTCCTTGTCTTTAAATTCTGGACCCCATGATCTTGGTAAATTCTGGACCCCATGATCTTGATTACCCTATCACTGCAACCTCCTACATCCATACCCATTCCCAAACCGTCACTTCCTTCTATTTTAACCAATAGTCACTGTATCTAATCTTGGCTTCCTCTATCTGATCGCAAAGCGTCTTGCAGAGATGCTTTACCTTAAAAATGCAATTTGACTGCAGGTTGTTGAAGGTGAGGAACACCACAATACACAGTTTAAATGTAATGATATCAACTCTGGTTAGATATGTTGCTGGAAACATCATTATATGACTCCTGCCTGACAATTTTCCATCTTCCCAGTGCACAGTCTTCAAACATCAATTGAAAACTAGGCAGATTCTTCATTGCCCAAATTGGATTGCTGTTGACTCTTAGTTAAACAGCTTCATTCACCGCACCAATATATTCTGATTTAGTGCCAATTTTTATGTAAGAACTAAAAGAACTGTGGATGCTTTAAATCAGAAACAAAGCGAAGTTGCTGGAAAAGCTCAGCAGGTCTGACAGTACCTGTGAAGAGAAATCAGAGTTAATGTTTCACGTTCCGGTGACCCTTCCTCAGATGATTTCTGTTTAATTTTTATATAACAGCTTCACACATTTCCAGCTAATTGGCCACCTTATCCTTGGCACCTTTTATTCAAGGTGGAGAACTTTCTGCTTCTTCCTCAAAGATTATATATAAGATTGCGACAGATTTATTTAACAAGCTTGAGCAGCAATGTGCTTCTACACTTTTAGCACTGCAGGAAGAAACTGTTTAAAAGGTGTATTCCACCTTAGATCTCTCTGAAGACTGTTTTTGTTGTTAAACAATCTAAATAAAGTTCCAAAGAATTCTTCTTAGCCCATGCTAACCATTAAAGGACTTTTCCCATACTTTCAGCAGCAATAACCTTCACCACCTTAGATGCAAAGGATGTTTACAAGTATCAAAGCTGCATGAAAGGATCAGCTTTCTATCTACATTCGGGAGATACAGATGTTTGCTAATGCTTTTACTGTTTCCATGGCTCCAAAGGCGTATCAACGCAGACAACATGAGATTGTTAGTGATCTTCCCTGAGTGGAAGTTGTAATGGATTATCTACTAGTTTATGGATGCAGAGACACATTAGAAGAAGTCACCACTGACTACAATCAAAATCTGGTGGAACTAGAACCTTAACTTTATAATATCATGAGGGATATGGTGAATAGCCAAGGTCTTTTTTCTCGGGAGGGGTAGTCCAAAACCAAATGACATATGTTTAAAGTGAGAGGGGAAAGATTTAAAAAGGACCTGACGAATAACTTTTTCATGCAGAGGATAGTGTGTGTATGGAATGGGCTGCCAGAGGAAATGAGGGAGGCTGGTACAATTACAACATTTAAAAAGCATCTGGATGGGTGCATATGAATAGGAAGGGTTTAGAGGGTTATGGGCCAAATGCTGGCAAATGGGACTAGATTAATTTGGGATATCTGGTCAGTAAGGATGAGATGGACTGAAGGGTCTGTTTCCATGCTGTAGATCTCAGTGACTCAATGTCTAAATCATCTTGAAGCCTCTTTACATCCTGCTCACAACTCATTCTCAGCCATTTTTGTGTCAACAGCAAATTTGTAAGTGCTGCACTTGGTTCCCTCATTCAGGCTGTTTACATATGGGGCCGAAACACTGATCCTTGCAAGACCCCTCTAGTAACTGTCTGCCACTTGGAAAAAGACCTATTTATTCCCATTGATAAGATAATCAGAATCTGGCAGAAAGAGATAGTGCATGCAAACTCAAGAGTGTGCCAGCAGATAAGGCTAGACATTGCACAAATGGTAAAAAGACTAAACTGAAGGTTCTCTATCTAAATATGCACAGTATTCAGTTCTCTGAGCCCAGCTTTGATTGGCAGCTAATCTGCACTGAAGGGATTCTATGATTCATTGCAAAATGGATGAATTTTCAGCACAAATAGAGATAAATATCTATGACTTTGTCATTGTAGACACATGGCTGAAAGATAACAAACTCTGGGGCCTGAATATTCCAGGGTACATGTCACTTTGGAAGCTAGGAAGAAGTGGAGAGGTAGCTCTGTTAATTAAGATGCTGTTAGTATAACATAAAGGACCTAAGTTCTGAAGATCAAGTTGGAGCATCACTTTGGGTGGAGATAATTAATAACAAAACTGAGAATTAAGTCACATGTGAGTAGTAAACCTAATTTTTCTTTCAGTGCATAAATGTCTAAGGTTTATGTACAGTGGCAACTAAGATAATACTCTTATTGAAATTCATAAGGTCCTGAGGGTATCTGACGGGATGGTTGCTGAGAGAACCTGACATGACCATGGACTAGGAAATACAGTTTAATTCTGACGTTAATGTGTAGTTAGGAATTTTATTTGGCTCAGATGATCATGACTCTACACATTTTTAATAAAAACCTCAAGAACTGTATATGCTGTAAATCAGACAAAAATAGAAATTGCTGGTAAAGCTCAGCAGGTCTGACAGCATCTGTGGAGAGAAATCACGAGTTAATGTTTCCGCTCGACTCAAGCTCTGATTTCTGTCCAGATGCTGCCAGACCTGCTGAGCTGTTCCAGCAATTTCTACTTTTGACACTGTCTGTAGATGTTCAGGGAGCAGCCAAGATACAGAACACCAAAAACTTGCTGAGCATCTGCAGCATCTCATCAGCGCAGTTGTTTTCGAAGGTGCAGTAGCCAATCGGCTATCCACGGTGAGACCAGAGCAAATGATTGGCGGGTCTCGGCGGGAAGTGAATACATCGCTGCGGAACATGGCTGCTAAGCGTGGAGCTCTAGTGGTGTTGGAGGGAATAGATCGATCCGGGAAAAGCACCCAGTGCAGGAAGCTACAACAGGCTCTGCGGGCGGAGGGCTATGCCACGGAGGTCTTGCAATTCCCGGGTAAGCGTCCTTGCACCATGTCCTCCCTCCCATGTTGTCGATTTAGAGCGTATTGGCGCTGCTCCTGCCTCATCTGTCCCTGCCTGCTGTTTCAGACAGAAGCACCGAAATCGGCGGCCTGATCAGCTCCTACCTGGAGAAGACGAGTAATATCGAGGATCACACTGTGCATCTGCTGTTTGCTGCCAACAGATGGGAACGAATGTAAAGTTCGACACAGAATGAATGCTTTCTGTGTGTGTCTGTACGTGGAAGGAGGGAGGGGTTTGAACATAGATTGGCTAAAAATACCCACTTAGAGCAATGATGCATCCTGTTCCTGTTGTTATGCACCAGACTCCCTCAAGAAGATAGTCTAGACCCTAACTTATTATTTTAAAGGTAGATGAGAAGTATCATGTTCCAGGTGTGATATAATCAAAATATAATCAAAAGGCAGAAGAATTTAGAATAACTTAATTATTGGAAAACTTAACTGAATAATAGATACAGTAATTAACTATTACTAATGATTGCTAATCAACTGGTCCAGTGTAGTAACATCCCATAAACACACCCCTTGGCAAAGAGGCAAATTCAGACAACGGTTCTTACCTGCAGCTCTCCAATCCAGGAGGGAAAGAGAAAGAGAAGGTTCATAGAGAATAGCAGCTAGGAGTCATTCACTGAAGCTCCTGACTCTTTTGAGACATCAAGGCTTCTGCTGCTTAATGCTTTTTAAAAAAAACACTAGAAAGCCTGGTCTGTGAGAGCTGGCCACATCCGGGTGCTTCCATTGTTCCAACATTTCTAAAAAAAAACCCAAGGCCTCACACGTTGTTTTCTTATGTCATGTTTAGTAGCCAGTTCAGTACCTCTACCTTACAACATCTCTTTTAAAAGAAAACCAGCACAAAATAACCTTTCAAAGTGACAGCATCATCACACCACTTCCTCAAAAAAGCCCATCAATGTACAAAGATGGTTTCATTTTTAAAACCCTTAATTTTACTCCATTAGTACATTATGGTACATATACATTGCATGGACTGTAAGCATCCAAACATTCACTACCACATTTGTAGGGTTCTGGCTTGTAATCAGTAATTCGCTAAATTTAGCTGGTTTGAATTACCCCAGATCCCTGGTTCTAGACACTGGACATATTTAGGGAAGATTAAATGAAGAAGGCAGTAGAGGTGTTCCAGGGCAGAAGAATTTCTGCGTTTACTTACAATGCAAAAAGGTAACTATAATATAAGAAATAAAGGTAAATGCAATTAACAGTGAAATTAACACAATGAATTATACAGAGGACAATAATACGATGAAATATACTATTAGCTAGATTAAACACTATTAGTACTTGAAACAGAATTGTTAAAAGGCTGACTGGATGTTTCTTAGCTACTCCTGCACTTTAACTTGCTTCCCCAGTTGGCTGGTCTCCTCCTTTATGGCCTGTTCACTACTCTTGGCTTCTGTGACCTGATACTGCAGATAATCTATCCGGTTTCTGTATCTTTCCTCTGTTTGCAACCTTCCTTGCTTTTCCTGCTGCAGGTCCATGTAAAGCATTTCTCCTGCCCTGGTCCTCATGCTAGAGCCCTCCTCTGCCTCCCTTACCTCTGCCTTCAGTTCCCGGACTTTCCTGTCCAGTGCCTGGACCTGTCAGTGAAGGCAGAGGAACCAGATTGCATTCTGTATGGAGCGCTTATGCTCCTTGCTGTCAGTCCACTGGACTGCTGCTTCCGTGGACGCTCAGTTTCCGAGAGATCAAGGACCCATTTCTTTGATATATTTACCTTTTTAAACATATAAGAGGAGATCGTTTCCTCTATCAGAGACTTTGCTTCTGAAATGCCCTCTACTACATCACATTCCTTCTGTCAGTGTAGTAGATCTATTGGGTAAATACTTGGTTTTCCTTACTTACTTGTGGATTTTCCGGCCTGGTGTTCACCTCAGAATGTGTCTGAGGCCTTGTGGTGTCAGTTGGGTCAGTGGTTTTGGAGTTTGTCAGTTCTTTGATCTGTGGGTCATGGTTAGTTATCATTGGTTCCCTTGGTTCAGAACAGACCTGAGTCAGTAGCTCTTGGAATTGCTCCCTGGGATAGCTCCTTCAGGTGAGGTTAGGACCTGCAATTATACTGATTATGGGCCCCTTCCTGCCAACTCTGTGCTTGCCATTGTATTATTGGTGTTCCATTTAAAATCAGTAGGTTTCCTGATCATTACAAGTATGTGTGAATGGATTTTGATTGAAGTTGAATGTTCGGTACCTCTGTAGGCCCCATGCTATCTTAAAACCAAAAGAACTGCGGATGCTGTAAATCAGGAACAAAAACAGAAGTTGCAGGAAAAGCTCAGCAAGTCTGGCATCATCTGTGAAGAAAAACCAGGGTTAACGTTTCGGGTCCAGTGACCCTTCCTCAGAACTGTTTTTGTTCCCATACTGTCTGTGCTGGGTAGCCAGAGGTGTAAAAGTTCGTGTCGGTCCAGAGTGTTAGGTTTGGTTGATTGTTCTTTTAGAGTGAAGGTGTAAATTGGAATTCCAGGCTGAACAATAGCGCCAGATGGTATTGTCCAGTATTTTAGATATTGGAAAAGTCCAGGATCTTGCCCAGTATTTTAAATGATGGGGATTTTTGCTCAATCCTACATATCGCCCCCTCCCCCACTTTGATACTCTACACCCTAGAGTATCACTCTGGGTAAGTAAAACCCGTCGAGACTCAAAACCCAACTCTGCAAATTACCTAAACCTACATTCACATTTCCTTTCTTGAGGGAGAGTGCATTGTCCGCCGGAAGGGAAAACACAAGGCACAATTAGGGAAAGTCAAAACGTACAGGTATACAGTACACAGTTCACGAACATGACACTAGATTCAAACCTTAAATATGTTTTACACAGTTTGTCTTTCTATAGGAAAACAAGGTACACCCCATCAAAGGTCCCCCCCAGGAACACAGTTTTCACACTCGTTACACCTCTGGCCCATTGTATACTCTGTGGTGTTGGGATCTGTGGGCTCAATACCATGCTCTACAACTGATTGCTCTTGGGTTAGAGTCAGAGATGTACAGCATGGAAACAGACCCTTCAGTCCAACTCGTCCATGCCGACCAGATATCCTAGATTAATCTAGTCCCATTTGTCAGCATTTGGCCCATATCCCTCTAAACCCTTCCTATTCATATACCCATCCAGATGCCTTTTCCAAAACAATGCAGCAGCTTATAAAATAGTAATTACTGGTCCAACACTGAAAATACCTCAAGAAAAAAGGATCAGCCAAGACTCCCTCAGGCCAGACCAGCTGGCCTGTAGTCTGGGACTCAGGAGGGACCATGTCAAGGAAAGAGGGAGCACTGCAGAGAACCTTTCAAACCTGAAGGCTGAGGACGCCGTGGTATTGGTCACCCAGAGGCCTAGCACATTTTAGACTGGAGATAGGTGTCCAGGCTTTTGACTTAAGTCTAAGGTTAGGTTAGAGGTATACATAGTGCTATGATGATGGGCTAATGTGGAAATTTAATAATGTGCAGCCCAGCCCAAGTACCACTGAAGGGCGACGCTGTGTTTGTGTTCTGTGTCAGCAGGAAAGGACAGTCAGATTGACAAGGTTTTCACTGCTAGATTGCTCTAACAAGAGGGGAAAATGGCCAACCCTCAGGGGTAACAGGGATATTTCACTAGATAAATGTTCTGTCACCTCCAGGGGACCAGGGAATGTTCTGGTACTCTATGGGCAGCCATGTGGGGCAGTGGCCATACCCCATGGCCTCCATTACACTAAAGTTTAAACTGAAAATTCACTTACCCAAATGTTGCTGTTGGCTGAGAGGGCCTTGTACAGCCCCCTGTCCAGGGGAAACATCAGCAACTTGGCCTGCATCAGCACAGCCATTTATTTCTCCTGATTGTTCCACTTCCATCAAGTCTACAGATGGGCCCCCTTTATGCATGAGCTTGTCCAGGTGTACCACCATAGCCCTGAGCTGCTGTGTTCTGTATGGGGACACCAAACAACTCTCTAAATCCCCCTGCTCCTGACCGTCCCGGGGCGCGCCATTCTTGTGCTGCCATACCAGGCGCAGGCCCTAGCCCTGACCCTTCCTGTACTGGCCTGCATCCCCATCTACCTGCTACCGACTGGGCCAGCTTCCAGTGCCACAGATACTGGTTGGACCTCCACCTGCTGCCTACCTGGGCCTGATCCGGGTGCCTCAGCTGGCGATCCCCCCCCCATCCCCCCGTCTGCCCGCTATCCCTGCTGCCGTACCAGGCCTCCCCTTAGCACCACAGGTCACTGAGCATCCCTGACTGTCCTACAGTCCATTCCCACTTGGCCCCTTGCTCTTCCCTGCCTGCCTGGGCCGCACCTGAGCTTATCAGGCAAACCTTGCCTCTGGCCTGGGACAGAGCTAGGCTCACTTACAGATCTGCTCCTGGCAGGGGCTGTGCTCTCCCCTCTTATACCCTTTGCTGCAGACTGCCTTGAAGTCCCTTAGCTTCTCCTGCACTTTAACTTGCTTCATTAGCTGGCTGTTCTCCTCTCTTAGGGCCTGTTCACCACTCTTGGCTTCTGTGACCTGATACTGCAGATAATCTATCCAGTTTCTGTATCTTTCCTCTGTTTGCCACCTCACTTGCCTTTCTCACTGCGCATCTGTGTGAAGCATCTCTCCTGTCCTGGTCCTCATGCTAGAGCCCTCCTCTGCCTCCCTTAGCTCTGCCTTCAGTTCTCTGACTTTCCTGTCCAGTGCCTAGACCTGTCAGTGAAGGCAGAAGAGGCAGATTGCCTTCTCTATGGAGCGCTATGCTCTTTGTTGTCAGTCCACTGGGCTGCTGCTTCTTGTGAATGCTCAGCTCGGAAGTGATCCAGGACAAATTTCTTTGATATATTTACCGTTTTAAACACATAGGAGGAGATCCTCTCCTCCATCAGAGACTTTGCTTCTGAAACGCCCTCTACTACATTACATTCCTTCTGCCAATGTCTTGCTGCAGTTGCCATTCTGTAGGGTTCTGTTTTGCAGTCAGTTGTTTTCTGATTTTTAAGTAGTTCGAATCACCCTCAGATCCCTGGTTCTAGACACTGGACTTATTTAGGGAATGTAAAATGAAGAAGGCAGTAGACAGGTGTTTCAGGACAAAAGAATCTCTGCATTTACTTAAATAAAAAGGTAGGTATAATACAAGAAATGCAGGTAAATGCAATAGACAAGAAAATTGACACAAACAACTATATAGATGGCAGTAATACGATTAGTTAGATGAAACCCTATTAGAACCTAAAAACAACTGTTTTAATCACAGAAACTTTAATGAGACTTCCTACCCTTGGGGTCCCATGCACTATCAACCCCCACCTTCCCCTCCCTGCTAGCTGGGTCGAAAACTTTGGGGACCTCGGAGTTTAAGCTCACCACTGAGGAAAATGCAATGTTGAAGTACAGCTGGCTGTCGCCGGTTGCTGTTCCTGGTGCCGGAATGAAGACTTCGGACTGTACAGGCTTTCTGCCTGGGTTGAGTCTGCTGATGCAGTAGTGAGCGTATTGGATCTATCGGGTAAGTTGTTGGTTTGCCTTACTTTCTGGTGGTTTTGTAGGCCCCGTTTTCACTTCAGGATGTTTTTGAGGCCTTGTGGTGTCGATCAGGTTGGTGGTTTTCAGTGTTTGTTGGTTCTTAGGTCTGCTGTCGTTGGTTCCCTGGTTTGGAACAGGCCTACGTTGGTGGATCTCGGAATTGCTTTCAGGTTTCCCCTTCTGGCAATTGTTCTTGGAAATAGTTGCTGGAATTAGCTGTTAGCTCCTCGGACCATTTCTGGGGGTAGCACTTTGGAGCACATCTGGGGATCACCACCTTGGAACGCTTTCTGGGTAAGCTTCTTGGAACGCTTCCTGGGGGTAGCTGTGGGGATTATTGCTTGGAACCTGTCTGGAGATAGCTGCTTCAGGTGAGATCGGGGCCTGCAATTACACTCATTGTGGGCCTCTTATCTTTGCACCAAATCTGTGCTTGCCATAGTGCTTCTTGTGTTCCCTTTTGAGTCAGTTGGTTTCCCCATAGTTCAGAGTTTGTGTGAATGGATTTTGATTGAGATTGAATGTCCGTTATCTCTGTAGGCTCCATACTGTCTGTGCTGGGTGGCCCGAGGTGCAAAGGTTACTTTTGGTATAGAATGTCAGGTTTGGTTGATTGTTCTTTTGGAGTGGAATTCCGGGCTGAACAATAGTTCCAGACTGAAATCATCCTGGCTCTGTGTGTATTTATTGTAGCCTGGGCTCAGGATTTTGTCCAGTATTTTAGATGTTAGATAAGTCCAGGGTCTTGTCCAGTGTTTTAGATGATGGGAGTTTTTGCTCAATCCTACAACTTGTTCCGCCCCCAGAAAACTCCTAGTGACCGCAAGAGCCATTAGTACACTAGGTATACCCTGTTTAAACCAACCAAATTCAATACCTGAAACATAAGATACTAACACCTACCACTCGCCGTCTTTGAGTCCAACAATCCTAAACCCAACTTAGAATTATAGAATTCAATCCCAACAAGAGCCCCCAGTTTGTTAGAGATCCAGACTAGACCAGATCCCCTCAAAATATTTTAAAAAGGTAACCTAGACCCTAACTTTTTCTTATTTTAAAAGTAGATATTTAAGTGCCATGTTCCAGATGCAATGTGACTGGTCAAGCTACTTGATGTTAAGCAAAACACAATTTATTTAAACACTATAGTTAGAGTATAAACGGGAGAAAGAGGAATTTAGAATAACTTAACTATTGGAAAACCTAACCAAATATTGGATACAGTACCTATTGATAGTTAACTGTTCCAATATAGCAACATCCCATAAACACAGCCTTTGGCAAAAAGGGCAAATTCAGACACAGATTCTCACATGCAGCTCTCCAATCCAGGTGGAAAGAAAATCAAGAAGGTTCAGAGAGAATAACAGCTAGGAATCAATCACTGAAGCTCCCAACTCTTTTGAGACCCAAAAGGCTTCTGCGGCTTTAGGCTAAAAAAACTAGAAAGCCTGGTCTGTGAGAGCTGGCCACATAAAGGCTGCTTCCATTGTTCCAACTTTAAAAAAAAACTTAAGTCGTGTTCAGTAGTCAGTTCAGCACCTTTGCCTTACATCATCTCTTCAAAAAAACCAAGGTCAAAATAACCTTACCAAGCAACAGCATCATCACACTATCTACCTTCAACTTTAGTTTTATTGGAATTGATTATGATATGGACATACAGAACCCAGTTCTTTTATGTTTACAGGATGTAGACATCAGTGTAGGTACATCCACAGTACTGTTATGAAGGGAGTTTCAGGATTTTGACAAATGACAGTGAAGAAATAGTGATATACGTTCTTAGAGTTGGGCAGCACAAAAGCAGATCCTTCGGTCCAAATCATCCATTCTGACCAGAGATCCTAAATTAATCTAGTCCCATTTGGCCCATGTCCTGCTAAAGCCTTTCAATTCATATACCCATCCAAATATTTTTTAAATGTTGTAATTGCACCACCTCATCGAGCAGCTCATTTCATAAATGCACCACCCTTTGCATGAAACATTTTCCCCTTAGGTCCCTTTTGAATCTTTCCCCTCTCACCTTCAGTCTGTGCCCTCGAGTTTTGGACTCCCCTATCCTGGGAAAAAACCTTGGCTATTCTCCCTATTGCTGCCCCCAAATGATTTTCTAAATCTCTATCAGGTCACCCCTCAGCCTCTGAAACTCCAGGGAAAACACCCCCAGCCTATTCATCCTCTCCCTATCGCTCAAACACTCCAATCCCTGCACCATCCTACTAACTCTTTGTCTGCACCCTTTCAAGTTTAACAAGATCTTTCCTATAGCAGGGAGACCAGAATTGAATGCAGTATTCCATAATCAATGTCCTATATAGCTGTAACATGACATCCCAACTCCTACTCCATGCATTGACCAATAAAGACAAGCGTACCAAACACTACCTTCACTACGCTGCCTACCTGCGGTACCACCTTCAAGGAACTATGAACCTGCACCCAAAGCTGACTTTGTTTGGCAACTCTTCCCAGGATTATTCCTTTAACTGTGTAAGCCCTTGCATTTGTCTAAATTAAATCCCATCTGCCACTCCTTGGCCCAATGGCCCAGCTGATCAAGATCCTGTTATGTTCTTAGATAACTTTCTTTGCTGTACCACCAAATTTAGTGTCATCTGTAAACTGACTGACTATGCTCCCTATATTCTCATCCAAATCATTTGCAAAAAGACAAGCATCAGCAGGTCCAGTGCTGATCCCTGTGGAAGACTGCTGGTCACAGGCTTACAGTCCAAAAACCGACTCTCTACCATCACCCTCAATCATACCATCAAGCCAATTTTATATCCAATTGGCAAGCTCTCTCTGGATCTCATCTGAACTAACCTTACTAACCAGTCTATCATGTGGAATCTTGACGAAAGCCCTACTAACTTCATGTAGACAATGTCTACCACTCTATCCTCATCTATCGTCTTGGTCACATCCTCAAAAGACTCCATCAAGTTTGTAAGACAGTTTTCCACACACAAAGCCATACTGACTATCCCTAATCAATTCTTGCTTCTCCAAATGCATATAAATCCTTTCTCTCAGAATCCCCTCCAACAACTTACAAACCACTGATATCAGACTCACCAGTCTATAGTTCCCCAGCTTTTTGTTTCAGTCTTTCAACATGAGCCACCCTCCAGTCTTCTGGCAGTCACCTGTGGCTGTAGGCGATACAAATATCTCTGCTACATGTCCCGCAACTTCTTCCCTAGCCTCCCACAACTCCCCAGAATAGACCTGATCGGATCCCGGGGATTTATTAACATTTATGCATTTTAAGACCTCCAGCATCCCGTTTTCAAGACATCACTATTTATTTCTTCAAATTCCCTAGCTTCCATGTCTGTGTTCATAGTAAATACTGGTGTGAAATATATATTCAGTATTTCGTCCATCTAAACTGCTTTCTCCTGAGAGGCCACACTACCCCCCTAACAGGATCTAAAGCAGTATAACTGTTTGAGAAGGGGATGACCACAGGGGACTCCTGCACTTCCTTCCTAAGCCTTTGACTTTGTCTGATGGCCACCAATTCCCTTTTTGCCTGTGTATTTCCCACCTGTGGTGTGATACCTCGCTAAACGTGCTGTGCAGTACATTGTCAGCATTGTGGATACTCCACAGTGAATCCATCCAAAGCTCCGGCTGCAGATGGACACAATTCCTGCATTTGTAGCTGCCAGGGACACTGGAAACATCCTTTATTTCCCACATTGCACAAGAGGTGCACACCATGGTTCTGAGGTCTCCTGTCATGATCCCTCTCCAGATTAAGCTAGTTACTCCCTTTAAGTGAATTTACTTAAGCTGGGGATCAACCTTAGTCCAAACACTTTAGTCTGTCTGAAAGCCCTCACCTTTGCTTAAGCTAATCATTGTGTGTTTTGGAGGGGATCTTATAGGTGATGTGTTCCCATGCATCTGCTGCTCACATCCGTCTAGGTGGTAGTAGTCATGGGTTGTAAGGTGATGTCAGAGCATAGAGACACACAGCACAGAAACAGACCATTCAATTCAACTCGTCTGCACCAACTAGACATCCCAATGTCACGTAGTCCCATTTGCTAGCATTTGGCCCATATCCCTCAAAACCCTTCCTATTTATATACCTATTCAGATGTCTTTTAAATGTTGTAATTGTACCCACCCCCAATACGTCCTTTGGCAGCTCATTCCATACTTTCACTGCATGAAAATGTTATCCCTCCGGTCCTCTTTAAATCTTTCCTCTCTCACCTTAAACCTATGCCCTCTAGTTTTTGATTCCCCCAACTTGTAGTAAGGACCTTGCCTATTCACCCTATCCATGCTCCTAATTTTATAAAACTTTATAAGCTCACCCCCTTAGTCCTGAAGTGTGCATTTTATCTAATTTGTAACGCATTCTCCACTGTCTTGCTAAATCTCATTTATGTAGTATGCTGCATATGCAGTGTACAAAACTGTATTTTAATTAAGAAAGGTACTAAGCCTGACCGTGAAATAACACAATACAGGGCTCAGATTATATTCCTTTAATGGTTAGGTAAAATATATCAACTATAGAAACCACTACAGTATGTGAACATCACCATCTCAGATTTTAAACTAAGGGGGAGGCAATGGCTTAGTGGTATTGTCATTGGATTGTCAACCCAGAGGCCCAGATAATGTTCTGAGAACCCCGTTTGAATCCTGCCATGGCAGATGGTGGAATTTGAATTCAATTTAAAAAAAAATCTGGAATTAAGAGTCTACTGACCACGAATCCATTGTCGATTGTCAGAAAAACCCATCTGCTTCACTAAAGTCCTTTGGGGAAGGAATCTGCCACCCTTAGTCTGGCCTACATGTGAGTCCAGACCCACAACAATGTGGTTGACTCTTAACTGCCCTCTCAGCAATTAGGGATGGGCAATAAATGCTGCCTAGCCAGCAACGCTCTCATCCCATGAATGGAGGAAAATAAACTGCATGCTGTCCCATTCTGGTTCCAGGCCAGGACTGCTCACAAGCCAGCTATTATATCGTAATTTTAAAGTGTAAATTTAAAAAAACAAATAAGACTGAAGTAGAAAGTGCAGTTAGTACATTTAAAAAGAACCTAGTCGGAAAGGTCTCCCTCCATCGACAGTGGATCTAAGCTACCTGTACTGAAAATGGCAGGGGGAGGCAATGAAGAAATTGTGTCTGCTTCCCCTCTTATTGCTGTGTCAGATTTTAAACAATTAAATTAAATGTAATTTTATTTTAAGATCATGAAGTCAGTGCCCAGCTTATTTTTTTTCCCCTTTCTACCTACCAACCCACCCCTACTTTCGTCACGCAACAATAGCTGAAGCTGACCAGCAGTTCGGTGCAGAAATGAAGATACAGACTGCAATCGCACTATGCGAATGACTGAGAAAAACAGCTGTGTGTTTAGTAATAAAAAATTTGTGAATGAGAGCTAAGGTGAGGAGTGTGAAGCTACTGGCTCACCTTGGTGAATTGGTGCAGTGCATCTTGCAGATGGTACACACTGCTGCCATCCTGTACATCAGAGGTGGAGGAGGTGTATATTCAAAGTGGTGGATGGGATCTCTTTCAAGCAGGCTACTTTCTCTTTAATTGTATCAAGCTTCTTGAGTGTTGTTGGAGCTGCACACATCCAGGCAAGTGAGTAGTCACGAGTATATTAAGAGTAGAGTTCCCAGCCTCTGTTGACCTGCTGTTGTGGCTACAGTAATTGTGTGACTGGTCTGTTTAAGTGTTCGGTTGAAAGGTGACACCATCCAACCAGGCTGTTGATAGTGGGGAGATTCGGCAATGGATAAATAATTCTTTGGCACTTGTGTGATGGAATTGTTTTTTGCTACTTATTAGTCCTGTTATCCAGGCCTTACTGCCTTTAGGGATGGGCTGCTTCATTGTCTAAGGAACTGTAGATGGAACTGAATAATGTGCAAATCATACAGCACTTTCTGACCTTATGATAGAAGAAATATCATTAATGAAGCAGCTCGAGATGGTTGGGCCCAGGACGCTATCCTGAGGAATTTCTGGTATAGTTTCTGGGGCTCCTGACTAGCTTCCAACAACCACAACTATTTTCTTTGTATTAGGTAGGACTTTAACCAGCAAAGAGATTCCCCTAATTTCCATCAACTGCAGTTCTGTTGGGGTTGCTTGTTGCCATACTTGGACAAATACTGCCTTGATGTAAAGGGTTTTCGCTGTCAGCTTCACTCGAGACTTAAGCTGTCCATTTTGATCCAATGTTAAAATGAGGCTAGGAGGTGAGTGGCCCTGGGGGAATCCAAACTGGACATCAATGAGTGGAAGTTTGCTGAATAAGTGCCACTTGATAGTACCATTCATAACTTTTGATGGTGATTTGACCGGGTTGGATTTGTCCTTTTTTTTTTTGACAAGACATAACTGAGCAACTTTCCATTTTGTTGGGTATATCCCCAGTGTTGGAGGTGTAATGGAACACCTTGGCTTGGGCACAGCTAGTATGAAAATCAGTCCTCAACTCTACCACTGTGACGTTATCAGGACCTATAGCCTTTCGGTATTCAATGCCTTCAACCATTTTTAAGGTTTTTGAGTAGACTTGTAGCTCGGGTTGTGGTTGGTTGGCTCGCTGAGCTGATTCGTTGTTCCGCAGATGTTTCATTACCCTGCTGGGTAACATCATCAGTGCAGCCTCCGATGAAGCACTGTTGTGTTTTCCCGCCTTATATTTAAACTCTGGTGTCCATTGAGCTGGGTTACCTCACTTCAAGTTTTCCTTCGCAATGGAGCATATATAGGTTCTAGCTCTGTGTGTTTGTTGATGGCTTTCTTAGTGGAGAACCAGGCCTCTAGGAATTCCCGTGCTTGTCTCTGCTTTGCGTATCCCAGGATCCTGGTGTTGTCCCAATCAAACTGCTGGTTTTCCTCATCCATGTGGATGGAGATGAGTGAGTATTGGTGGTGTTTAGGTTGGTTGGCTGGCTCGCCCGCCCGCCGAGCTGGTTTGTTGTTCTGCAGATGTTTCGTTACCATGCTTGGTAACATCCTCAGTGCAGCCTCTGATGAAGCGTCGGTGTGTTTTCCCGCCTGGTTTTTAAACTCTGGGGTCCGTTGCGATGGATTGCCTCACTTCCGGGTTTCCTCCGTAGTGGAATGTATATGGGGTCGAGTTCAATGTGTTTATTAATAGCATGCTTCGTGGAGTGCCATGCTTCCAGGAATTCTCGTGCTTGTCTCTGCCCAGCCTGTCCCAGGATCTTGGTGTAGTCCTAGTCGAAGTCATGGTTCTCCTTGTCCATGTGGATTGAGATGAGTGAGTA
>NC_063344.1:68349514-68409054 GCF_021869965.1 Rhincodon typus | reverse complement strand
TACTCACTCATCTCAATCCACATGGACAAGGAGAACCATGACTTCGACTGGGACAACACCAAGATCTTGGGACAGGCTGGGCAGAGACAAGCACGAGAATTCCTGAAAGCCTGGCACTCCACGAAGCATGCTATTAATAAACACATTGAACTCGACCCCATATACATTCCACTACGGAGGAAACCCGGAAGTGAGGCAATCCATTGCAACGGACCCCAGAGTTTAAAAGCCAGGTGAGAAAACACACCGACGCTTCATCAGAGGCTGCACTGAGGATGTTACCAAGCACAGTAACGAAACATCTGCGGAACAACAAACCAGCTCGGCGAGCCAACCAACCTCAACACCCACAACCCGAGCTACAGATCTACTCCAAAACCTTATTGGTTGTGTCTTTTTGTTGCTAGTTGATGTTCGTGTACTCTTGTAGCTAATTTTCTTCCTGCCTGTCCAATGTAATGTTTGTTGCAGTCTTTGGAGGGGATTTTGTGTATTATGTTGGTCCTGTCCATAGTGGATAATGTGTCTTTGAAATACTGCATTCAGTTCTGGTCTCCCTGCTATAGAAAGAATGTTGTAAAACGTGAAAGGATTCAGAAAAGATTTGCAAGGAAGTTGCCAGGGTTGCAGGGTTTGAGCTACAGGGAGAAGCTGAATAGCCTGGGGCATTGGAGGCTGAGAGATGATCTTAGAGAAGATCATAAAGTCATGACAAAAAGGCATGGTTGGGGCAAATTGCCAACATCTTTTCCCAGGAGTGGGGGAGTCCAGAACTAGAGGGCATAGGTTTAAGGTGAGAGGGGAAAGATTTAAAAGGGACCTAAGGGGCAACTTTTTCATGTAGAGGGTGATGTGTGTCATGGAATGAGCTGCTAGAGGAAGTGGTGGAGGCTGGTACAATTACAACATTTAAAAAGCATCTGGATGGGTATATGAATAGGAAGAGTTTAGAGGGATATGGACCAAATGCTGCCAAATGAGACTAGATTTATTTAGGATATCTGGTCGGCCTAGGTGAGTTGGACCGAAGGGTCTGTTTCTATGCTGTACAGCTCTGTAACTCTAAAACTTTGATGATTGACTGGACTTGGTATGCCTCTGATGTTTCTGAACCTGATGCCAGGTACCCCAGTCAGTGTTATGTTTGCTTTCCTTTTTGGGGGCTTCAACAGGAGACCGAGATGGATCATTGACTCGGCCTTCCTAGCTGAAGGTGGGTGCATTTTGATTTAAATTGTATCTCCAAAGCATTAGACCAGACTTCTTAGTTATTAGTCCATCTTTGAACCAAAACATAATTTGGTGATGGAAGCAAAGGAGCTTCAACACCTTCTGAATAGAAAATAATCTATTTAAAAAATTTAATGTGTGTTTGCTTGGTATGGACTGTGCTGACTGTCGCGATGTATTCACTTGTTCTGTGTTCCAGGCCACACATTAAAGAAAAATTACAACAAGGGGTCACTCTCATTGTGGATAGATATGCATTTTCTGGAGTTGCATTCACTAGTGCGAAACCAGTAAGTAGCAAAAGTGAGGATGTGAACTGTATCAACAAGTCCAGGACAATCAGACAATTCTTCCCATTTTTCCCGGTACATCCAAAATCAAAAACCTTGTAACAAAAACAAATTGCAGGAATCCACACTGGACTTGAAACATTAACTCTGCTTTCTCTCCACAGATTCTGCCAAATCTCCAACATTTTCTGTTTTTATTTCAGATTTTCAGTTTTTTGTTTTGTTTTATCAGAAAACCTCTATTGGAATTAATCATTTATGTTTAAGATAGATTTAGTGACCTTACACTGTGTAAATACCAAATATCTCAGAATCCTTAGTGTGGAAGCAGGCCATTGAGCCCAGAGACCACACTGACCCTAGCCTGTCCCTACAACTCTGCATTTCCAAATAGACTCTTTGATAAAGTTTGGAAAAATAGAGAAATTGAGAGTTACTGATTGAAGGAAAAGACTTGCATTTGTCTAGCCTCCTTCCTCCAAAAAAATGGTGCCTCATGGCTAATGAAGTGCATGTCATTATAATGTGGGAAATATGGTAACCAAGTTTCATGTGGCAAGCTTTCAAAAACAATGATGTGATAATTATTGATGTTGTTTAAGGATTAGTATTGATCAGGACATAGGAATTTAGTTGACTGGCCTGCAGTTTGCTGACTGAAAACTGCAGGGGAGTGGAATGCAAAAACTAAAGAATGTAAAACTAGTTGAAAGAAAAAAAACTTGCATTTCAATAGCTTCTTTGCAAGATTTCATGAAGGGTAATCTGATAGAGGTCTTTAATATGACACGTGAGTTTGATGGGTATGTAGAAAGATATTTCTATTTATGGGAGAGTCCAAAACTAGCTGCCATAAAAATAAGGATAAGGTCATCACTTATTTTGTGTGCTAAAGGTGTTTTTTTTTTAATGCTGATCATCTCTTCCCTCATGTCTAACGCTACCTGATTTGTTTCCTCAAAATAGGATTTCAGATTGGAATGGTGCAAACAACCAGACATAGGTATTCCAAAGCCTGATGTAATCCTGTTTCTTCATCTTCACCCTTTGACGGCTGTGAAGCGAGGGGGCTATGGCAATGAGCGGTATGAAAACATTACCTTCCAGGAGTCAGTACTTAAGCAGTTTGAAGAGTTGATGAAAGATGAGACCTTAAACTGGAAGGTATGCGCAGGATGCCTCGAACACTTCACTGCCTTATATCCACTCATTCCTGTACAGTACAGAAATCTATCAATCTCTACTTTAAACGTACACAAAGACTGAGTCTCCACAGCCCTCTGTGGTAGAGAATTTCATAGGTTCACAACTCTGAGTAAAAGAAATTCTTTGCATTTTGGACCAAAGTGGCATCCCCTCTATTTTTAAATCGTACCCTCTGGTTCTAGTCTCACTTATAGAGAAAGCATTTTACCAGCACCTACCCTGTCTATCCCTTTACGTATTTTGCAAGTTTCAATGAGGTCATCTCTCATTCTTCAAAATTCTAGAGAAGTCTAGGATCATAGTTCTGTGAAGGGAGGAGTGGGTCATCAATGACTGTCTCTTCCTGGGTCCTTGTCATTGTCAACAAAAAATGAAATAATTGGCTAGGAGGTGGGTGGACAATGTTATCCACAGGGAATAACATTGAAAGCATTTTCTGTGACACTGACCAGTTAGATTAGAGATGATTTAACTTCCTTAACTTTCTTTTATCGAAACAGAAGTTAGATGCTTCTCAAAGTGTTGAAGATTTACACCAGGAAATACTGTCTCAGGTGAAGAAAACCATCAGTAAAGTTGGTGAGGAGCCTATCGGAGAACTCTGGAAATAAAATGCTTCTTCCTGCACAGAGGGTGAGATTTGGGAGAGTGGAAATGAAAGAGATCATTGCACCCACTTTGTATTCAATTCTGTGTTCATCCATTTGCATGTATTCTTAAATCAGCTGCTGTGGAAATTCAAGTTTCTGCATTCAAGCGGAATGTTCAAAGAGGTCAGTTCAGCCCCTTTTTCTGAAAAGTAGTCATTAGTAATATATTAGCAAAATAAAACTGTTTATAATTTGGTCACCAGTCTCCTTCATTTACTTGAGTCATCCTGATTGTTCGGATGAAAGCTACTTCACATCTGGATCTGATGACCTTCAATCATTCAGATTCCCAGCATTGGATCCCACAGAGCAAGGAGGAGCAGGTGCCCTGCCAAATTGGGGAAATAAGCCTTTTCCTCTTTCCAGCGTCAGTGACCTCGAGCCCCTTCCTTCTCCCTCTTCCTATGGTCTTCCCCCGAGCCAGTGTTGCTTGTGAAACATAAACCATCTTTCGCACAGAAAAAAAATGGCAGTGACTATTGCTGTTCCTGAGATGGGTAGAGATTAGTTGTCTGGTTCTAGTCATCAGCCTGGGGGAAAACAAATCTGTATCCACCCTGTCATAGTTTGTAAGAATGTTGTAAGTTTCAGTGAGATCCCCTCATTCTTAAAACTCCAGAGAATACAGTCACCAAGGCTTATAGTACTTGCTCCATCAAAATTTGAATTTCTCTTCTGCAAATTCAGCAGTGCTAAATTTCAAATCTGAGATTAGATTTTTTGCTAATCAAAAGCAAGGAGGTTATGGGCAAAAGCAAGAATATGGCGTTTGATCCCTGATCAGATAACAGTTGATTGAGTGGCAGAACAGGTTTAACAGGCTAAATGACTTGCATCTGTTCAACTGTTTCTTGAGTGGTGGACTCAGTGTTTTGCTCTGCATTTAGCCTTACTGACTCACAGCAGCATCTACTATGAACAACTCCTCACAGCCGTGTTTATTTCCCCCTCCTCCCCATCCAAAGACAGAGTCGTTCAGCCCATTGATTCTACCATACCATTCTAGATCTCCATGCCATTTGCCTGCTCTTGATTGTTTAATTTTATTTGCCTCCAGAAATCTATTAATTCCATCTCAAACTTGCTGAATGACTGGCTGAGTTTCCACAGCTCTGAGGTAGAGAATTCACCATCTTTTTAGTGAATTAATTTCTACTCATCTCAGTTTTAAAAGGTCCGCCATTATGCTGTGATTATGTCCCTTCATTCTAAAGTCACCAGCCAGTTGTAACATGATGCTGTGTTCTGGTATAATAATTGTTCATATTGTAAAGTGTGGTTACATTTTGTGCAGATGGTGGTAGCTCACGTTGTGTCACTTCAATACTTTGCACTAAATTGGTAATCAGTGGCACACAAGATTGCAAGTTACATTCATGGGATGTACAGGTCTTTGACAAATAACTGACTACACCTTGAAACTAATTATTGTGATAAAGTGTTCGATTTATATAAAAAATATATTTCAGTATCACTTATTTTAAGAGTTTGGATTAGCAGCATGATCTTGGTCTATGTGGATGAGGGGATTTAGTGATTAACGAGTATTTGGAATTTTTTTTCAAAAAACAAATGTATAGATTCCCTTGAGTGATAATTGGAATTTGTTTGTATTGCAAGAGTTTCATGAGTAAACATTGAAAAGCATTAACTCAGAAGGATCAGGATTTGATTTTTTTCTGCTTCGGGAAAAACAAAACTTGAAGCGTTTGTTTCAGTTCAGAAATACTGGTTGAAAAGGAAGGAAAGGAATTAGTTCAAGAAAGTTTGAAACTTTCAAATGCAATCCTTTACACTGATGTAACCGGTTTCCTGAGCAGACATATTTGGTTAGAATACTGAAGGGGTTATTCGAAGCTGAGAATGGCTGAGGAACTCATAGAATCATAGAATCCCTACAGTGCGGAAACAGGCCCTTCGGCCCAACAAGTCAACGCCGAACCTTGTCGCATCCCACCCAGACCTATCCTCCTATAACCCAATTAAGCTACACATCCCTGAACACTACGGGCAATTTAGCATGGCCAATCCACCTAACCTGCACATCTTTGGACTGTGGGAGGAAACTGGAGCACCTGGAGGAAACCCACACACAGTCGGCTGAGGGTGGAATTGAACCTGGGTCCCTGGCGCTGTGAGGCAGCAGTGCTAACTACTGAGCCACCGTGCCGCCCCTCAACTCAGTTGTATGAAAGGTCAAGGAAATTGAAAAGAACAGTTAGGTGAAGCCTAGAGATGTGATTGTGAAAGGAATTCTCTAGTATTTTAGCACTGCAAATGCATACTGATGGGATAAATAGAATATTGTACTTCTAACTGTTTCAAAAATCTTTCAAATGATCAAACAAATAGCTTGGCTTACTCTATTTTAGATCTTTTCTTCTGTGAAATAGAGAGTTATTGTTAAAACTAAAACTCCAGCAATGTCAGTGTTTCAGTGAAAGAGCTTATTAAATAAAAATAAATAATCTATCAAGCCAAATCTGTCTGGGATCATAACTTTTTTCTCTTTCACCTTGACTAAAAGTGGAGAACAGTCTCTCCAAATTGGTCAAATGCGAAATATAATCTGTTCCAACATGTGTGTTATTTAAAACAATTTATTCAGATACATTATATTTTCAGCAGTCCATTTATCAGCCTCTTCAAAATAGGTGCTATTTAAACATGGTTCATGGTTAACTATTCAGCAGGCTGGCAGAACTGTTCCTTTGCTGCAGTAATTGTATCTTTTCAATTAAACTGAGAATGTGGCCAAATTCCCATGGACTTATGTATTACCTGTATTAATGAACTGTTGCAGTCAATCTTGACAAAACCATGGCAATCCTATTCAAATGCAGATAACCAGCACCAACCTCTTTTCTATGACAGTTAGTAACTAGGGGAGGACTGACTAAAAAGAATTTAGTGCCAAAGTTGTGGTAATATTCTTTACTGCTCTCTTTATCCCACCTGATAATGCACATGCTTATTTGCTTGAATGTTTTTATACATTGAGTTATTGAAACAATAAGCTGATATAATCAATGTTAACAACAGCAAATATACTTCATACAATTGGAAATAGTTCACAATCTTAAGTGTTAATTAAAGTGGCTAATTGAAATATTTTATGGGTTTTAATGGCAATCTATTGTTCTTTGGTTCTACAAAGTGTTTACTATTGTGCTTTACTACACCTACTGTTTAACTGAGCAGCAAATAACCTCCCTTCTAACGAACAAATGAATATGGAGTCCATCATATCTGTCACAGCGTACACCCCTCCTCACACCTCAGCATAGCACTCGTAGAATTTTCTTCAACTATAATATGAATGAATATATTCAGACAGACATCAACTATTGCCTGTGTTCAACAGCATCGTTAACTTCAGTTAGCTAAATGCAGGCATGGTGAAACTGGCATCCAGTAGCCTGAACTAATATAGTGTTATGCTCCTACATTGATTATTATTCAGTAATCTGCTTCACAGGACTGATGTGTGACATTTGGTCCTCAAATGAATTTTGATCAAGTCCAATACGTTAAGATCTAAACCTGATCTAGGATCGGTAATAATCACATCATTGAGCTGTTCCCTCTGCCTCTTAGCACCACAATACAGCACGACCTTTTCTTCTTGCTAAACACTATGGAAACACACTGTGGCCCTTCCTTCTCGCCACAGGCTGGTCAAGTTAGTGCATTTCAAAGCCTTTAATAGAACTGAAAAGGCAGTGAGTCATACCCTTTAGAAAGAAAGTAAAATTTCCCCAAATTATACAGGAAGCCATTAATTGCATCCTTTAAGGGAAATCCTCCCATACTTCTACCTGTTAACAAAGCCAGGTTTACCTACAATTCTCTGTTCAACATGGGTTTAATTAACCCAACTCACTGAAGAGAGGTGGATTAGCACAAGTTCCTTTTGACATCACAGGAAAGAATCCAATACGTCTGCAATCTTGTCCACTTCCTATTTTCTGCTGCTCCAACAGGACTCCATGCTGTTGCTGCAGGACTGCTGACAAACAAGCTGCTGGATAAAACCCCAGGAGCTTTCAAATTATGTCCTTCAATATGCTCCTAAAGTACAACAAAAACTTGCTGAAGAACATGATAAATATGATGTGTTGGTAAAGCAGAGTCAGGTTTGCATTTAGTCATCGAATAGTCTGAAGGTTGATGAACTCAGATGAGGGATATATTTTCTCAGAGGGGACCACAACAGCACACACCATCTGAGGATCCTAGTGCACTGATGGTAATAACATGAGTTAATGAAACCTGTGCCAATTTGCCAATCCTTCGGAGTATTGGCAGCATGAGAATCACCAAACACTTTGCTCTCAAAACTGAATTCAGGAAATGTCTTGTTTTATAATGAAAGGATCTCAAAATCTTCATCTTCAGAATCAAAGAATCGTTCCAGTCTTTCAGAATCTGTAAAGTCTGGAAAAAATAAAAAATCAGATTCTAGTTATTTTATAATTCTCAAGTCGGCACAGTGCAGTTCACACAATAGCATTGGACTGAAATTCAACAGGAACATTTTCTTGTTACCAGGAGTAAGACAGTGGACATCTGGGAAGCGAGCAGTCTGATAATCCATCAACTCAAACATCAGTAATGCATCCTTCTCCTGTGAAATCTGCAGAAACACACAAGTGACCATGCTTTGTTCCAACTGCTGCAAAATGCATAATACATGGGAACATTTATTTATTTAAATGTTAAACCACACAAAGTAACACATGGAGTGTTAGAAAATAAACCCCCATGAGATGAATGTTCATTACACAACAGAAACAGGCAGTGACAATCGGGCCAGTTTTTTAAGGTTTCCAGGAAAACGAAGGACAGGCATAGAATTTGATCTTCAAAATAAACGATAAATGATAAATTCAAAGGAAAAAACAGAATTTGACTTCTAAAAACCAAAGCAATTCTTAGAAGGACAAATTATTGCAGCAATCTTGGCAGAAAGTGTGTGTTGGCATGTTATAATGATCCTGATAGACAGCATGTTCTGATTCACGGTACAATCACATTGGGAGTTAAATAATAATTATTAAATATTGTCTGCTGCATTGGCAAATGAAGTGTCTTTTTTGACAAAACCCAGACAACTTCTTGGTTTGGTTAACATGGTTAGTATGTTGCCAGGTTCAAGTCCTATCTGCACCAGAGGTGAGGCTTAATATGTCTGAATGTGTTTATTAAAAATAATTACTTTAGGAGACATGCTCATGCTCTCATCACTATCATAGCATGTGACCTGAGGAGATAAAGGTCTCATACTCCATCTTGCCCCAGAACACTTGAAGCATGCTGTTGAATGCTTTCTGTTGTAATCTAACATTTGTGTATAATTGTTAGCTGTAATAAATGTCTGTTGAATTCAATACCAGGATATCCACTTCTGGTTAAAGAGATAACATAAGCATTGCCCTATCAGATAAGATAACTTGCTGAAGCTAAACTCTCATTACTTCTTCAGCTGCAGTACAAAATCAACTGATTTTAAGGGGAGATGACAGTGTATTGGTATTATCACTGGACAGTTAATCCATAGGTAATGTTCTGGGGACCTGGGTTTGAATCCTGCCACAGCCGATGGTGGAATTTGAATTCAATAAAAATCTGAAGTTAAGAGCCTAATGATAACCATGAATCCATTGCCAATTGTCAGGAAAAAGCTATCTGGTTCATAATGTCCTTTAGGGAAAGAAACTGCCATCTTTACCTGGTCTGGCCTACATGCGAGTCCAGAGCCACAGCAATGTGGTGGACTCTTAACTGCTCTCAGGGCAATTAGAAATGGACAATAAATGATGGCCTAGCCAGTGATGCCCTCATCCCATGAATGAATAAAAAAATTCTGCAAAATTCCCATAAACATTAATTAAACTCAGTGACCAAAGTCTTGGCTTAGTTGATTAGACTTTGTCTTCTTAAAGAAGCACAGCTTTCCTTCATTAGAACATTTTTTTATTCCTCCTTGGAACGTTGGTGTTGCTGGCAATGCCAATATTTGATACCCATCCCTAATAGCATTTAGGAAGACGTTTATGAGCTGTGTTTTTGAATCACCACAGCCTTTGGATGTAGGTACACCCATGGATTTCTTTCTGTATTGATTTGGCGCAACGGAGTGACTTGGGAGATCGTTTTGAGGGTAATTAAGAGTCAATCACATTATATTGTGTTGCATTGCAGGATACAACATGCCTGCCTTTAAAACAAGCTTTGCTCAATGACATTCCTAACTGTACGTCAGCTCTCTACCATGAAAAATAGTGTATTACGATATCTCCCATCTTCAGCGTATTAAAACTTCCTTCACAGAAAATTGGATACTTCTTATTTTAGAGTGTAGTTATTGATTTTACAAGTCCTCTGGGACTATGGTGACTTTACCTTTATAGGCTGACTCAGTCTGACCTTTTGACAGGTGACAGTGCTCCAATTGCACCATACCTGACAATTCCAGTTCAGGTAAGCAACTTCTAAATGTTTCAAATTGCTATTCTTAAATGGCATGTACAGATACTAGAATCTCTGCAAGTTGTTTTTTTGTAAACTGATATAAACAGGCATGAGGAAGCTAACTCTCTTCAAATGTTTGCTGTGCTTTCTAGTCTCAGTGACCAAATGACCCGCTTCAAATAGTACAGGTGAACAGATAAGCAGAACCACCTGCTCTTTCATTATGAGGATCCAATTTATCTTAATAGAGCTAGTCTCACCATTTTCATTCGTTTACACCAGTCGTTAAAATCCTCCTCTGTGCTGCAGAAAAAGCCCTGCAGGAGAACAAGATAATCAAAGGTCAATATCAGCACAAGTGTTGACATGTAGTCACCTACCATTGATATCCACCAACTTAAACAGGAAGCAGCTTGTAGACATTAGTAGTACTCAAGGGGAACCCAGTGAGGGGATTCCAACGTCCAACCTTGGCTGTACTAAAGCTTGATGGCAGGATAGCATCTGCAGAACCTCAGTTGGAGGGTGGTATGTGAGGTATCTCCGGAAGGCAGTGCATGTGGAATATTGAGGTGAAAGGGTGGTGTGTAGGGATGATTGTGGGTCGGGTAACTGTTTTGGGTTGTAGCCCATCAGGATAAATCAATCAGTGCAAACCACATCCAAAAATGTGCACCAGATGCTGTGGACTGACCAAGTGTTGGGAGCTCCTGACATAACAATGCAACCTAGATCCATCCCCTGCACCTTTCCACAATTTACATCTTCCATTGCTGTTAACCAGATTCATTGGAACCAGTAACTCTTCCTGTTTTTGCTATTCAGAGATTAAACATCGAAAGACCCAAACAGCTTAAGCTGCATTTACAAATTTCTTTAGATATTACCATGTCCATACGACATAGAGAGAACATTGAATGTTACAGAAAAGCTATACTTGTTTTTACTCATTTCTCTTAATACTTTGTACCAACGTTTTTTTGTGCTTAGCTACCTTGGTACCCAAGGTGGCGCCATGTGTGGCAACATTATACACTCTTCACTGTACTCCTGTACATCTGTACTTGAGTATGCATGACAATAAAATCTAAATCTAACATGCTAGGAAGAATCAGGTTTGCCGCTAGCATCCAGTCTGCTTGCAAGACCCTCAGCAGAAACCAGATTTCAGGCTGAGCCAAACCTGCCTCGTCCAATACCTTCTTGAAGCCCAGTTCTCTAGAAGATCCCTATTTTCTGGCCAAAAAGTGGCCAAGGACTGTACACCAACACTTTTGTCACCGTCAGAAGGAATTGTGGAACTTAAGCCAACCGAGCCCAAGCTCCTATGAAAAAGAACCTTCACTGGACACTGATGTTTTGGACTCAAGAAAAATCACATGAATTAATGTACATATCTTTGATTTTTCATCATCCTTAATTGTAACCTCTTTCCTTAGTTCAAGTCTCACTCCAGGACTTGATGGCCGCAGAAGGTGCCTTCACGATGTGAAAACAACAATGTAATTATCAACTTGCAAATCCTTCTAATAGGCTTGTGACAGGCAGTAAGACAGCGAGTTTCTTGGTCATCCAGAAGCCTGTAGTAACTGCACCATAACAGCTTTCATGCACATGCTCTTGCCAAATTGCCATTAGCCAGGCAGTCAATTACCACCTAAAGCACAGCACCAAGATCTTTACAGATCTCATAATTTGGTTATATTGCATTGGCAAAAGTGTTCTTATGAACAGACAGGCTGGATTGCTGCACATACCACAGCGATGGATGGGTCCAAGTCACAGATGCTCATCCTACAAGGAGGATGCTGACAGTGGAAACTCTCATCTGGTATAGAGAAATCATCAAATGGCTCCACCGCAGGCTGTGTCGTGTGTGGATCAAGGTAGATTAGCTCATCATCTGCAAAATTAAATGACAGAATTTTTTATGGAAGCAATCAGCTCTGATGAAAGGATCTAATTACAAACCCAAGCAAGTCAGAAAAATTTCACATGACTTCTCGGGTCTCACAGCTTGGTGTTTGCACACCATTTGCAGTGCCAGGTCAAAATGATACCGTTTAGAGTATCATTAGCTATCAACTACAGAACTGTTATAAACTATTACTTAAGAGTAATCATCAGCTCATCTATATAGAACAGTAGTATTTGAGGAAGTTGTTCCGTGCATAGCTGATGGATAATAAAACACTAAGGGATTTACATGTCAGCTGTACGTATACACAAAAATAAGTCAATTGTGGCATTCAACTGAATATTTTGCAAAGATACGTTTGCTGTGTAATATCATTCTTTAACTGGATGCAGACTAAGTATAAAAGGTAATACTATTTCTTAGCAGATTTCAGTTGCATTGCTTATGACGAATCAGAAGAATCTATCGTACAAATGGGAAAATGTTACAGAAACTTAGGAAAGATACACATGGCATCCCACTCCATCTGATAGTTGCTCGCCACCCTCTCATGGTTCACTATTTAGCTCCCACCTCACCACTGCCCAGTTTAAAATGTATCTGGTTTACAGTTGGTTGAGGCTTTGCAATGCCCATTTGGAAGTGACAGGAGTAATGGTGCATTTCAGCAGTGACTGACCTACATATCCGATGAAATAATGGGCACTGTTGGGTTTGCCACCGATGACTCCAAGAGATTGTGGCATCATGAAGCATTTCTGAAAAGATAAAATTGAAATGGTGAATGAAACTGACATGGTAAGGGAGGCACAGAAGTAGAGGAAGAAGGGGAGTAGGTAGTAGTGTAAGGAGAATGAGGGGTGGACATGTGATGGGTTGATGGATAGAGGTAACAAAGCCACATAAGCAGATGTTAGGACAGTTGATGAACAGTTATATATTGAGCAAGGTTTCGAGCTACATAAACAGGTCTGGGGCGTGGACTTCCAGTGCTTAGGGCCCAGGCAGCTGACAGCACAGCTGCCAGTAGTGGAGCGACGGAAATCAGAAATGCACAAGGCAGCAGAATGAGAGAAGCAAAGACATCTTGGAGAACTGCAGTGAGGGGATTGAAAATAAGTACGAGAATATTAAGATGTAAGTGCTGGTGGACAAGTTAATGTAGGTCAAAGAGGACAGGGGTGCCTGAAGATAGATTACAGCAACAGAATTTGAATGAGCTCCAATTTCATGAGGGTACAGGTGGCAGAGAGCAGTGAAACAGTACTCAGAGACATGGATGACAGTTTGAGCATCAAACAAGCCAAGGCAGTGACAGAGGCTGGTAATGCTATGGAAATAGAGTTGGTGGTTCCAGTGCTGGAGTGAACATTGAGTCTCTCAATTCAAGATCAAATAAGAGGCTCAGTTTGCAACAGTCTGGTTCAACTTTGAACCAGAGAGAGGGATGGAATCAATCGTAAAAACAAAATGCTGGAAAAGTCTGGCAGCATCTGTGGAGAAAGAAGCATTTAATGATTCAGGGCAATGGATTATCAGAAATGGAAAAGTTAGCAATCTAACAGGTTTTCACAAATACAGACAGGGAGTATGGAAGAACAAAAGTGAACATTTGTGATAGGCAGGACAGGCCGAAGACAACAGAATCTTCATTCATAAATTGGTTTCTTAATATTTAATTGGAAGAAGTTTCTGCTCATCCAGTGGATGTTAAAGAAGTAGCATCTCGAACTTGAGGAAGTGGAGGGGTAGAGCTGGGTGTCATCAGTATATGTGAAATCTGATGTTACATTTTCAGATGATGTCACTAAGGTGTAGCATGTAGATGAGGAATAGGAAGGGCTCGAAGGCAAATTGTTTGCAGATTCCAGAGATAACAGTGCAATAGCAGGAAGAGAAGCCATTGCAAATGATACTCTAGTTACAGTTAGATAGACAGGAATAGAACCAGGTAGATGCAGTTTCATCCAGCTAAGCGATGGAGGAGAGATACTGGTGCTGGATCTTATGGTTAATTGGATCAAAAGTCCTGCAGACAGTTTGAGGAAGATGAGGAGGGTTGGTTTACTATGGTCACAGTGGGATTCATGCAGACTTAATGGTCAGAACAGTCTGTCTGTATGCTGGAAAGTTAGATGTAGTTTTCCAGTATTCACAATTCTTTTGCTTTTCATTCTCATCATAAGCCTTTCGCCAGGGGAGAAAACTGTACCTTCAACGTTTTGATGTATGCTTCATTGATCTCGCTGAGTCCCAGCCTTAGAGGTATTAGCAACACTAATGGTTTCCACGCTAATGTGTCTTCTGAGCAATTTGCACCTGAAGGATACCCATTGAACGGCCTTTGACCAACAGTTTGAGGGAATGCTGCTGCTGCCCCCGCACACGGACTCTCAGATTTGCACAACATCTCTGTTACAAAACAAGAGACAAAATTGGTGATAGCCTGCTCTACCCAGTCTCATTGCTCCCTATACACAACATCAACACCAGAAGGTATTTGATAAAAGTCCCCCAAAAGAGACTGTTGGCTCAAGATAAGGAAATCAAAGGCATATTATTGATCTGCGTTGGAAATTGACTCAGTGGTAGGGGTAGAGAGTAAGGGTGATGGGCAGGCACTAAATCAGCAGTATGAGACTCATCTGTTATGCAAGGATGTGTGTTGGGACCGCACCTGTTCATCATATTGACTTACACTTAGAGGATGGAATGGGAAGTCCCAAATCTAAATTTGTTGATGACACAAAGATCTTTGTAAGCAGTGTGGGTGGCAAAGTTAGAGAGACATTGATAGGTTAAGTAAATGGGCAAAATTGTGCCAAATGGATTTCAATATGGGCAAATGTGACTTTGGACAGAACAAGGACAGACCAGGTGCTTTCTAAATTGAGAAAGGTTAGAAACAGTGGAGTCTGAAGACTCCAGGTATACGGATGATTAATATATCATGAAAAGTAAAGAAGACAATCAAAAATGCTAATGAGATGACTAGTGGTGAGTTTAAGCTGATGGTCACCATACTTCAGGCAAGGGGTCAGGTACAGAACTTGAGACCTTCACGGTTACCTCAACCAGTATGGGAATTGGGTCCGTGCTGTTGGCATCACTCTGCATCATAAGCCCACCATCCAGCCAACTAAGCTAACCTAGCCCCAATCTACAGGAGTACAAGGGTAAAGAAATCATGTTTCAGCTATACAATACCTGATATGACCACCTTGGAGTACTGAGAGTAATTCTGGTCACATCTCTTTAGGAAGGATCTTTTGACCCGGGAGGGAGTGCAGGAGAGATATGCCAAAATGAAACCTGGATTCCAAGGTGACACATTGATATTCCATGATGTTTAGAAGGTTAAAGAGTGATCTGTCGGTGATACTAAGGGAAAGGGGATAATTGTTGGGGAGTCCAGGACTGCAACTATAGTCTAAAAATGCGAGCCTGTCCTTTCAGGTGTGAAATTGAGAAATATACACACACATACAAAAAGGGGGCAAATCTTTGGAACTCTCTTCTGAAAACAGCAGCTGATGCCAACTAATTGTTAAGTTTAAATCCGAGATTGATATATTTTTGTTAAAAGTTTTTCATGGATTTGGGAAAAAATAGGCATACACAGAGTTAGATGGCAGATCAGGCATGATCCCACTGAATGACAGAATGGGCTCAGACAACTAAACGTTCCTAACTTCTTAACTCCACAGTACATTGTCACAGTTTGGTTATGGCTTCCTTTTCCCTATTCACCACAAAATCCTGATACCTAGGGGTTCACGTGCATCGATTTTTAAAGCCAGTAGGACGTACCGAGAATTGTTAATGAAGCTTATGGGATCTTGGGCTTCATTTATAGAGGTATTGAGTACAACAGCAGGGAGACCACCCTGAACCAGAGTTGGTATTGTGTCCAGCTCCAGTCAACCAATTTTAGAAAGGGTGCAAACGTTCTTGAGAGAGTGCAGAGGGGAGTTACCACAATGGTTTCAGAGATGTGGGATTCTAACTAAAAAAAAAAATCACAGGAACTGGTATAAACACAGAAAATGCTGGAGAAACTCAGCAGGTTCTGAAGAAGTGTCAGATCAGACTCAAAATATTAACTCTTTCCCAACAGATGCTGCAAACCTAAGTTTCTCCAGCATTCTCTGCGTTTGTTTCAGATATTCCAGCATCTGCAGTATTTCGTTTCTATTGGAGAAACTGGTGTTCTTGAACAAAGGAGGTTGGAGGGGGATTTGACATGTACAAAAATATGGCAAGTTTAAAAAGTAGACAAAGAAAAGCTGTTCACAGTAACTGATGGTATGAGCACTAGCACAGACAGACTTAAGGTTTTGGGCAAGAGTTGTAGAAGCGATGTAAGGAAGAAAATTTTTTCCCCCACACTGCGTGGTAGTAACTTGGGACTCCTGGCTGCCTCCAATCTCTCCACAGTGTTTACCTAACAGGTAAAATCAAGATAGCCCAATGGCAGAAAAAGCCCACCATTACTGTCGTCAAAAGTCACATGAGATAATGGCCCACTGGTCAAAATCAGGCTGTAAATGATGACAATGAAGCATATCATTTAGGAATCAAAACCTTCTAGATGATAAGTCTGCTGAAGAAACTAACAAGGAAAATCATAAACTAAGCGTGGAATTTGACAGAACAGGTAGCAGATACATTTATGAAGGTATAGTAATAGGATCTTGGCCCAAGAACAACCCACGGGCTATAAAAACCTCAAACTTAATGTCACAAAGAGACTAAGTTTTCCTGTTTCATTGAAGCTCCTTACGAGAGTTAGCACTGCACTTTCCCCAAAGTTTGTCAATATTACAAGTTGTTTAATAGGGAAGCTTGTCCAACTATTGAGAGGAGATGAGAAAACAATCGATCAGAGATTATATGAAAGCTGATAGCCTTGGCTCAGTAGTAGTGTTTTTTACCTTGAAGTGAGAATGTTGAGAGATCATGTTCATTCTAAAGCCTACAGTGTGGAACCTTTACGGACTCCCCAGTGGACTGCAATGTTGAGGGAGGGTGAAAGCATCTTTCAGGTGAGATGTTAAACCAAGGCCCTGTCTTCTCAGGTGGATGGAAAATATTCTATTACAGTATTTGAAGATGAACCAGAGAATTATTCTGGTGGCCATAATTTATTCAGAATTTAACATCAATGAAGCAGTTATCCACTCATTTATGTCAATGTTGCTTGAGAAATTTGGCATGAGACTGATTATGGAAATTGGCCACTCTCAACAACGATTACACTTCAGAAATACTCAACCGATTGTAGAGCATTTTGAGACAAAATGCAATTGCTTCCTTTCTTTTAGGTTAATTTGTAATTGAGATAAATTAGCCTCAGGCACTCTAAGCTCAGGAGAAAGTCATCTAAAAAAAAAATCAGTGCTCCCTCCCCTTTGTTAACAAGTGAACCTTGCTACAAAAAGCAGGAATGTCAGGCACACCCATGACAGAACTGTAATGATTATTTGGATGACACTCAATGTGCAGGTTTCTGCATTATGAATGGAAAGAGAAGATCCATAGAAGTGTTTATTGGTCTTTTGAAAAAATGGGGAGAAAAGGAAGAAAAATATGTATCATGGTCATCACTGAACATTAGGATGTATTCCTGTTCCTGGTTCACAATGATAGCATCTAGGCTTGTACATCCTGACTAGAGTGGCTACTTCTTTTATACATTCACATTGAAACAGCAATAAACTACAGTTGTCAATGGGCTTGTGGTAATTGCATTCAATTATGATCACAAGTGGTTGGAAATGGATTTTTATTGTTTATTAATTACACTTATAAACCAATAATTAATCTCCTGTAGCACTGCAGAGACACATGAAAGAATCGGTGTGATGTGCAAGTGAATTCATGTTAGAGAGCTGGGAATAATTGGATCAGCACATGCAGGTGTAATTTAAAGTACTTAGTCTGTTCATTTTATTTGACAATTTAGGTAACCGAGAAGTAGGGCTAGTTACAGCACAGAAGTCACCTACAGGACAAGGAAGATAAAGTGCTACTATGCCACCTTGACAGAAGGACAGAATTTCAGCATGACAATGCATAGGAGGTTTCTATCAGAATATGAACATAAAACTTGATGAGAAAGTTAGTGATAAAAAGTAAAATTTTGAGGACAATACATACATACAGACACATAGTTGTCAATATAGTATACAGATCAAATCAAAGATTGGGCTTGGTTGACCATTCTTCTTTCTTAGAACACTATTCAAAAATTTACAACATTTCAGATTTCTTATAAATGCTTCTTTAGCAATAACTACTGTGGAGACTTCTGTTAGCTGAGGTAGCAGATGGGTACAGACAGCAGGATTCCACCAGGAACACAGGATGAACTAATTAATCGACTTGTGTTAATGTCAGTTTCAGAAAGCTGAATTGGAGAATGCACTGATTTTCCTCAAATAAAGTCACAGCATTATTAATGTTCAATTCAATCGCAGTTACAGACAAATCCCTGGATTAACACTCAAATCGAAAGATTTCTGCTCCGGAACAGGGATCTACATTCACCCAACTGAAGGTAAAGGCTGTTAACTGCAGGAATAACATTTACAGCTTGGTTCAACCTCAGGGAGCTATCAAGAGCACAGAACTTTATAGATTCACTACTTGCTGATACTTACTGATGTCATCAATTATTACGGTGTTATCCATCGCCACATGAACAGCTAACGAGCTCCAGTTGTCAAAGAATGTGAGCTTCCTAAAAGAAAAGATGATATTGTTATACACCATGAGCTATGATAAAGAAAGCATACATGTAGCCTGCTACATACAAAGGAATGCAGCACAGGGGATCCATCTTCAACTCCTGAACTATGATGAATTAGCTGGTCCTAATCTAACAATCAGGGTGGGAAATGTACAAATAATGAGCCAAATATTCAAGAAATGATTCACCAGGCATTGTGAATATAAACACACATTTGTAAATAACGTACAGTCGTGCAGACAGTCAAACTCATTTTAACAGAATTCCATCTCCCTTCATGTTTAACCGTCTTTTTGAGATTCATGTAGTTCTATTTACTTTTATGTATGTCTAATCAGATAACCATCGGCATTTTGTTCAAGCTGCTAATTACCACAGTATTTGCAACATTCTGGCAGTTTACTGCAATACTAATTATTCTGTAGAAATCTAAATATACTAAATTCTCAAGTTGTTAATATTATTCTCAACCACTGCCATTATTTGAATTAAATAACCTGCAGAAACTACATAATATCTTAAATGAGCCTACTCTGTACATCCCAATGCAAACACTTTTAAAACTTTATACACAAAAGCCACAAACTCAATCTGTAGTGGTTCGAGAAGGCAGCTCACCACCACCTCCAGGGTAACTAGTGATGGGCCTAGCCCAGCCAGCACCACCCACATTTCGTGAATGAATACGACAAAATGTTTGGGCTGTAGAAACCCATATCACAAGACCACACGCTAGACTTAATCACAGGCTCCCAAACTCAATGGACACTGCCTGGCCATCACAGAAATACAGAAAGATGTTTATCAATACTCCTTGGACTAACTACAAATGGGAAAATAAACTACAAATACAAGAAACATCTCAATTGTTCAGCTGTTTCATCCTCTGGCAGTACTCAACAATACTATTCAATCTTTACACCCTCACTTCCTGACCCACCAGTAGTGAGAAAGCAATTGCACCTTCTCTTCCTTTCCTAATCAACCACAGGCAGTAACACCTTTTTCCATGTATTGGCACTTCACCCTCCGTCTTCCAGCAAGGTATAACTTCCAGCCATCCCCAAGCTAATTCTTGTCTTCATACTTCATCTGATTCCTACTGTTAAAAGCAAACACTGGACATGATGAGCAATGGCAGAAGATGAAATACCTGAATAGGAGGAATTTGACTTGAGCCTGGGATTCAGTCTACGATGTCATGATATGCATTGCTACAATCCATACCAATATATATTGCTGTCTTTGAATCTTGGTGTAGATGACTTTTTGGATATTTTTCTGTAATGTTTATTGAGGAAGTAATGTTGACCAGTTGACACTTAGTAACAGCACACAACAACCACAAACCTGCTGGTAAACAGTTTCACCTTGTAGGTGGTTCACTACGTTATGGATGCTGTCTCTCAGAGGAGACACTGACTGCTCCAACAGTCAGTAAGGAGCATTGCAGAAGCCCTATTAAGCAGATGTAAAACCTCACAGGGCACTACATATTTTGAAGTGCGAAGGATTTTGCCCTACTCTGAGACAATATTTCTTTCCAAGCAAGATCAAAATAAAAAAATCAGATTATCTGGGTATTAGCACACTACTGTTTGTGGGAGCTTGCTGTGAATAGATTGGCTTCTATAAATTGCTATATTTCAACAGGACCATACTTTGAAACTTCACGGTTGAGATATTATGGTCATGAAAAACACTTTCTCTCATTTGCACCCAACCAGTACATTTTTGTGATAATTCAGCATATGTTGTTTGAAAAACATGATAGCATACAATACTCAAAAAAAAAATTCATGGTACTTTGAGGCTGCAAAGTGTACAGGTGGAGTGGACAGAGTTCCCATTGTGTTAACCTACAGCTGAGCAATAGCCAGGATGTGATTTGCAATATGCCACAGCATGAAACAATCCCGCAGCATGTGTCAGTGCTACTGACAACATCTCCTTCCCCTAGCTACAACAGCTTGTTCTCTAAACTGTTCAAAACAAGTTACAGAAAAAATGCCCTAGACATTGAGAGAGAAGTGACAGAAAGAAACTGCAGCAATTGTGCTTTATATTGTTACCACTGTAACTGAATTTTGAGCATAAAAACTTATCCAACTGCAATGGATAAGGATATTAGTATTTATATTCCAGAAATCAGCAATACACACGCTGCATTGTTCCTGAGAAAGTGTCATAGAAATTTATTCCAAATCCAAGCACCATCCATCTTCTTGGAACAACACAACCTTGATTTGCTATGAGTAATTAGAGAAAAGATCTACTTTATATTAGAAAGCAAAGTCTACCACACACTTGTATTCTTCACATGTCAGATATCACATTATGTAACTACTGCAGTTTTAAATGCCACACTTGCACTTAATTATGAGAACTCTGAGCCATAAATGGATGGCAAAGTGATTCGGTGCAGTATATAACTGAACAGATTATAAATGAAGAGGGAAATTATTAGCAAGGAATTTTAAAAACAAACCAAGATTCATAAGTCAGTAAACATTTGAGGTACGAGGAACAGGTAAGTCATTCCAAACACTTCTTGTGAAGCCTTTCAGCTGCTATTTTGATGCCTCAATCAATTGACTACACATACTGCAAATACAACTCAAAACATACAACCTGTAGAAACACTAATTGGTAAAACAAGTATCACTGTATCCGTAAATGGTCCAACATCACCCATTAGGCCTTGCCTCAACACTCAGCAGGTGACAGTGCCCGAAGTGTAAATCTGGTTTCAAGGCAGCTGCCTGTTCCTCTCCATGGTATCAGCCAGTTCTTCACTGTGGTACAGTCCCCAGCAACTAGTCTGTTCAGACCCAGCCCTGTCCACTTCAACCTGCTGAGAGACATAACCCGCACCATCAAGCCAGCGGCATTGCTGTGCCCTGCTGTCACAATACTTGATACAAATAATAAGTCAACAGTCAGTAAGGAGCACTGGGGGACAGACTCAGGAAATAGTGAGATCCAATTTAAACAGTTTGAAGAGAAGAGCACATAAGTCAGATAATTGGAAATTGTCCTGAAAGTGCAGCAGAAATGGAATAATGTTCACAGCAAGTTTCCCTGTAGTGGCAAAGGAAACATGACAGGGGAGCAACAGACTGCATGCTTTAAATCAAAAAAGTTTAAGCAATTTAGAACTCAAATTATGGAAATTACCTATGTAATCAGTAAGGGTGAAAAAAGGAGGTTGAGCATGAGATGTTTTTGTGATTCAGACATCAAGATAAGATTAATAAACCACAAAATCAGAAATTAAAGCACAACAGCTTGCCATTTCAGTTGAGTGATCCTATGCTATTTCTATCTAAACCCTCTATATTCTTATATCACTTACCCACTCATTTCCTACACTGTTCAATACAGTTCAATCTAGGGGACTCAAACATCATTGAACTATAGATACAGAAAGTTAACATGCAGATATAACAAGCAATGAGGAAAGCATATGGTATGTTTGCCTTAATTTCAAAAGGGTTCAACTATAAATGGTATCAAAGTCTTACTGCAAATGTACATGATTTTGCTGCACCTGGAGTGCTGTATATGATTCTGGTCTAAGAAAGGATATAATTATAAGAGGTCTACAAATGTTCAGACCTATTCCTGGGATGAGAGGATTGTCCTGTGCGCAGCCATTGAGTAGACTGGCCTATATTCCCTAAAGTTCAGCAGAATTAGAAGTGCTCACACAAAATTCTTGAAGAGCTTGAAAGCTGATTTTGGAAAGATGCTTATCCAGGGAAGGGAATTCTAGAAGAAGAGGTTGGCCATTTAGGATTGAGATGAGAGCAAATTTTATTTTAGTCCAAGATTTCAGAACCTTTGGAATTCTCTATAGCAAAAGTTATAGATGCTTGGTCGCTGAACATATTCAAGTTAGAGATCAACTGTGAATAGCTGAGGCCTCAGCACCTGTGGGACACCAGTTTAGCTTGAGCGTTAGAGTAAAGGCTCATTATCCTTCTCTTCTCTTCTGTTGTACAGTGTATTTCTTACCCAATTCAGTTCCATGAACTTCAAATTTAACTAACAATTTCTTATGGGGGTTTCTATTAAATACCTTCTAGAAGTCAACAAAGTAACATTCATAGAGTCATGACCAAACTGCAAAGAGTGCGCCCCACTGTTCCGCAAGCTGTCATATTAAACCCCAATCAGACCACGGTGATCAATAAGCTCCATTGACTGCTATTCAAGACAAAAGCATTTCACACCAAGTTTTGTCATTAATAGATAATAATACCATATATTGTAACACACAACTTTAACAAATGCCTGAGAAGAGAAAGGATTCCTAATCTTGTACAATATAACAACATGCCCTTTCAAAAACCTCACACACACACACACACACACACACACACACACAGTCTAGCAAAGCTGGAGCTGATGGAAATCAAGGGGAGAACTCTCCACTACTTGGAGTCATTCCAGGCTCACAGGAAAATGGTTGTCGTTTTTGAGAGGTTGGTCATCTCAGCTCCGGGACATCTTTGCAAGAGTTCCTCAGGGTAGTGTCCTAGGCCCAACTATCTTCTGCTTCATCACTGAACTTCCCTCCATCATAAGGTCAGAAGTGGAGATGTTCACTGATGATTGCCAATGTTCAGCACCATTTGCAACTCCTCATATACTGAAGCAGTCCATGTTCAAATGCAACTAGATCTGGACAATATCCAGGCTTGGGACAACAAGCAGCAAAAAAACATTCATGTCAGACAAAAAGCAGGCAATGACTATTTCCAACTTGACATTCAATGGAATTACCATAACTGAATGTACCACTATCAACATCCTGGGGCTACCACTGACCAGAAACTGAACTGGATTGGCCAACCAACAAACACCAAACTACACTAATCCCATTTATCTGCACTTTGTCCATAGCCGAAAATGACGGGGCATACTAAGTGCTCATTCAGATGCTCACGTTTGTGTACTGTCTACAAGGGAAAGAACTTTCATTTTTCAAAACTTTAATTTTATTGTGGCAGTATACTAAAAGATAGGCTTCGCCTCTTGCTCCCCACCGAAGATATTTGTCTCCCAAACACTTCAGGCTCTTCACATACCAACCTCTTCATTCTATGAACTAAAAAGTAGCCTGCTTCATTACAATCACATCTAGAAAGTGGATATTTTATGGCATAAATCTCTCAAACAGTAGCGAAACTGAAGTGGATGGTGTGATACATGATCAAACACAGTCTGAAAGTAGGCACTAATTCTTTAGCAACAAAAACAGAAGTTGCTGTAAAAGTTCAGCAGGTCTGGCAGCATCTTTGAAGAAAAAAATCAGAGTTAACTTTTTGGGTCTGCTGACTCTTCTTCAGAATTCTTTAGCAATGTGGTTGAGGACAAGGTTCAGCTTGACCAGGTTAGGAATTCCCGCCCGACTCTATTCCCTATTTCCATACCCATTCTCCTTTCTCCAAACATATTGGGCTGTTTAACTGTAGCAACAAATCCCAAATCCAATAGCTTTCAACATAGAACATGCTCATTTAATCCTACTGAACATTCAAATTTTGATAAAACATATCCTCATATTCACCGTGGACAACGTCATAACAGTTTGGCTGGGTACTAAATCCCGCAAGCAGTTACCACGGCAATTCTGCTTTCAAATACAATGTTAATCTGCAACAATGAAATTGAGTAAGAGTGTTACATTAAATGCACAGTGTTTTATTTTGGTCATTCAAAGGACCATAGCATCCCCACAGTGTGGAAGCAGACCAATCAGCCCATCAAGTCCACACCGACCCTCCAAAGAGCATTCCACCCAGACCCACCTGCTACCCCATCCCTGCACTTCCCAACCTAGACACTATGGGCAATTTAGCACAGCCAATACACGTGACCTGCACATCTTTGGCCTCTGGGAGGAAACCGGAGCATCTGGACGAAAACCACACAGACACAGGGAGAATGTGCAAACTCCACACAGACAGTCGCCCGTGGCTGGAATCAAACCCGGGTCCCTGGCACTGTGAGGCTGCAGTGCTAACCACTGAGCCACTGCACCACCCAACTTTGGCTGATCAGTAGATGCTGTCAGAATGACATTTCTGTGTACTGCTACATCAGCAGATCAGTTTTGCACCATTACTGATGTAGCAAAACTTGCAAATGAACCATCACGTGCTAAGTCAATTCCTGGCCTAACTCCTATTGGAGTTGCCCCTTCATTCTTTGGGTAAGAATTCTTGATTCTTTAAGACTACTGTAGAATCAAGAATTCTAGGCTGCAGTAGATGGCAGCAGGTACTTTCAGCCAAAGCGCTATTTTCAGGAAGGAACCAGGAGAAGTTACCTCACAGGATGGGAGAGAAGGGAGCCAGGTGGAGAAAGGAAAATGTTTCAGCTACTGCACAACAGATTAAAACTGGGTTACTGGAGAACTGAGTTGTTTGACAAAGTTTCAAGCAGAATTCAGATATTAGACATTTTCTGTAGCACAGCAGAAACTTAGTTAAATTTCTTTATGAAGTATTTTCATTTTGCAAATAGACATACCATCCCTGACCTCAAGTTGTCAAGCTGCTATTTATCTCTCTTCAGGGCTACAATAGTGAAGTACGCAGTCAGTCATTCCTAAGAAATGGAATTGATGCCTGATCTGTCAGGTTTTGAGCTTGAAATTCATGGAGCATCTGGGGTATATTAGCAGATCTATGGTCAGGAGTTTGAAAGCTTGTCCGGCGTCCTTTCAGACCAGAACACACACAGTCCTGTGTGCATTTGAGCTGCTTCTGAGAGTGCAGCGCAAGCTGCAGAGCAAAGGAATATCAGGATCGTGAAGTTTTGACCTGATTGAATCCCAGTAACTATGTAATAGATAGTGATCAATCAGAAAAGTACATGCAACCAAAGCCTCAGGAAACAGATCTGCAGGAGGTGCAAAAATGTATATGCAAAAGATAAACAATATTTGCACATAATATGAAGAGATTATTTCCACTGAGCTGCTTCTATTGTCACTCAGGAGCGTGACCATTCTCTCTCATGCTGCTGCTGTCATAACTCATACTTACTTTAATACTTGTGCTGCAGTGTTTGGACCATACCACTGACCAATCGACTTTCCTTCTCCAACTCCCATTTGAGCTGCTCCAAGGCAAAGGAGACACAATTACTGTTGTCATTGTTAATGGCTTCAAGAAGTAAATTCCCAATCTACACCTTATTACCAATAACCAACCTGTTACCCCACTAATACAGACATCAGTGGATTGCACCAAATAGGAGGCCTGGGTTCAAGTCCCACCTGCTCCAGAGGTGTGTAGCATCTCTGAACAGGATGAGTACAAAAAATAAGTTAAATTAAAAAAGAAATTAAGCTCTGTGTCACAATGGGCCCCTACTCTGCTGATGCCATCTAGAGCAAGACTGGTTTGGTTGATAGAGTTGGATTCACCAGTGCTGATATTTTAAAAATGTTTACAGAAGAGTTGTTTATAAGATATTAAATTATTCAAACTTCTAAATATTCGTCAAACTAAATGACAAGTGCCATAGTTAAGTGACCTGATAAAAACTCAGAACTCTTCTATTGATGAAGCCCTTTTGCCTGCTTCCATGTTGCTAGATTGAGACTGTGGATCAGACAGACTTCTGTTTGGGGGAGTATTGTGATGTAGGACAAAACCTTTCTGTAACCAACGTCCATTTGTGATCAAGGTTCATGACATGTAATTGTTATCAGGGAAATTGAGGTCTAAAGTGGAACAAGAGTGGATTTTAGTTTTCAGTTTTAAGGTTTGACTTTTTAAAAAAAAATTAGATCAGAAAATCCTTTTGAACAGTGATTAAAAATGTTTCCAAGACACCATGTGACTTCTCATGGGCAACTAGGTACGGGCAAGAAATGCTGGCCAGCCGGTGACACCCACATCCGACAAATGAATTAAAAAGAAATTCAGACACCACCAATATGGTGTGGAGAGAAGAGGACCTTAACTGCAGAGGATTTTTTTTTAAAAAAAATCAGCAGTTGAAGCAATCAGAGCTAATAAGAAAGCCAGGAGCAGGAGGCTATGGAAGCAGAGAGAAAATGTTCCCGAGGTTGTTGAAGTTAAGAAATCTATATTAGCTAGTAGGTGACCTGAGTTGGCAGGTTGTTTAAAGGCCTCAGGATAAAACGTTAACTGAAGAAAGTACTGAGAGAATTCAAAAATTATTGAAAAAGAAACAGATTTCAGCCATGCCAGATAAACAAGGAGCTTTAGTGTAGAGCTAGTGTAGACCCTGCATTGAGGTTTAGATATCTGTAACGTTGCTGTTGGGGTAAAAGGGTTGAATTTTTCTTTCTGACATTTGTCATAAAACGGTTTCAAATAATTCTTGTGTAGTATATAATAACTCGTGTTTTCTGTGTGTAATAAGCTTATGTCCTTTTGTTAAAGTACATTGGCAGTCTCTTGTGACTATGTTCAGAGACTGAGCTCCGCAGCAAACTAAAAGAGGAAGAAAACCTATTGTCTGTCAAGCTAGAACTCATTCTGGAATCTAACTTACCTGGTGTTACTATCAGCTGGGATCACAACGCATGCATCACACAAGCTATTTTAGTGAAACGTAAGAGATCAAACTCTTCTCTTACAAGTGCAGTACTAAACCCATCAGTGCCATACACTAGATTTGGTACATATCCCTTTCAAAAGTTGTAATTAACTCTGTACAAATAAAGCCAACTTTTTAATCTATCCAGCTAACCTTCATTGGCTTCTAGAATTCTAGACATCTATCCAATGCATGTTAAGCTCCAATATTTCTGTAGGATGACACTTAGTAAGCATTTTTCTCACACGGTTTAAATTAGAGTGCCCAGTGTTATATTTTCACAGACACAATACATCCTCATACCAAATTTATCACATTAATTCTCAGGTTTGGCAGGATTCTATTTCATAGATTGATTATCTCTAACACCAAACTTGTCTGTGACCATTCTTAAGCAGGCCCGGTCACAGGCAACGCTAACTTTTGCTTACAGCTCATGGGCAGAATAAGCAGAACACAGTCATGCTGGTCAAATAAAGACATTGTTACTGGGAAGGTATGCGCTAAAATGGGATCAAGTGTGCACATGATGTGTGCAATAAGGGCAGTAAGCACAACTTTACGTAGACTTATATTGCATAGTCATTCGGCTAAATTGACCCATGCTAACATTTACACATCACGGGCCCTCTGACAATAAAAAGTTCTTCCCACCCTACCCTGTATCTTTTTATTCCATTCTCAATCAGTTCTACATCAAGCCTCCCCCTAAATATAGCACTGATATCTGCTTTAACCTCTTATTGCGGCAGGTAGCTCCACAAACGACCACTCTCCATGCAAAAGAATTCCTCCTAAGTTCTTTATTCTGCATTAATGCACTTTGTATCAGACTCCACCATAAGTCAGCCCGCTCCACTCCCACTGCCATTCTGTCCCAGTTTGATAAGTTTAGCAGGGCAGCTTGCTTCCCTCCCCGACCTGACAGTGGAGACTGCCCTCTATGTCAGTGAGGGCAGTAGCACTGAGGAAACGTGGTCAGAGGGGACAGCAAGGATTGGTGCATCCATCCTACCTTGATAACGCAAACAGAATTGGGATCTAAAATATATCAAAAAATGTAGATATATATTTTAAAAAAACCCTTCTCAAATCATGCAAATGGAATTGGAACTAGAATATTGTCTGATATGATGAAACACACATTCAGTCCCCACTTTTAGACGCACTCACCTTTAGTGCAGTGACATTCAGATTAGCAAAAAAAAAATTGATTACAAAAACTATATGCAGTAATGTCAATTTCAATATTGCTGGTTATAACAACAAGAGCTCCTTGTACTTCAGGTAGAAATAACTGTCTTTACTCATCTGACAGGCTATGACGTCTTTATGTGCTGGACAGAATTCAATACCGTTTCTATTGGCTATCAACATTTCCAAACACATTTACTTAGGGCTGCAAACGTAGTTGGCTCATCACGTTTGTATGTGCCTGATATAAATAATGGGCCGTGTACAAAGAAAGATATTTTAAAGTGCTTAATTTAGGTTGAATAACAAAAATTAGACATGATAGAAGGTTTAAAATTACGAAAGGGTGAGGTGAGATATATAGTAGATTTTTCAAATAGTTGGTACATCAACCAGAATGGCTTCAGATCCAAAATTAGATGCAAGAGACAGGAAAAAAATAGAACAAAGTAATGGGATTGTGGAATTCACTATGAGGGTTAATCATTAAGGAAAAAAAATTGTTAACATTCCAGATTAGTTTGGATGAGCAAAAGGCATGAATGGATAGGAGATGAGGGTAAGTAATGACAAGTTGGGCCAACAACCCGTTTTGTTATGTTCATGTATAGCTCAGCCTTGGCAGATAGCTTACCTATCTGATGAATGGAGTAGTAGCTGTCCTTTTTGTCAAGAAAAGCATTCAATATATTGTAATATTCATCCCTTTGCTGTTTCCCGTTTACCCATCTCCAGTCTGCAAAGAAGAAAGAGGAAACTGAGTGAAAATAAGAAAACACAAGTGATACTGAGAGTTACATGAAAGGGCTTCTGAACAAGCAGGCAGACTGTGGCCTGTTGAAAATCAGTTTTGTTTCGTTGGGGGTGGAGGGGCTGACAGGGTTGGAGAATGAGGGGGAGAAGAGAAATCCAGAAAGCAGTCCCTCACATGCTCAAAACATCAAACCAACACAACATGGGATTTTTGGGCCCCAGGTGAAACATTCCATCCCATTCACCCAGTCAGTGGCTTGACAGAGACATAGACCTAATGGAACAATTTGTGTCACACCATACATAACCCCTAGCCTCCACACCCACAACTACACATCCTGAACACAGCCAGAGACCAACTCACTAGGGATCAGTTCTTAGAGCTCACCTCGACCCAAATGTCTGCATATGAGAGCCTGGGCAAAGATCATTTGTCCACATCGTAACATGCAGCCCCAGCCATTATCAGAGGTGGGTCCTGTGCCTCCTATCCAAAACAAAAGAATTCAGCATATTTATGTGTATTTAATATACAATGAACATGCCATATTACACGTTTCTTCTGCAAAATACTTTGTAAACAATGTTAGCATGTAGAATCACCTGAGAATTAATCACACCACAAAATTAGATTGGCAGGCGGATGGGATCCTGAACAGCAAGGAGGCAAGTGCGAGGCTGGAAAGAGATACAGTAATCATAAATAGCAAGTTGAAGAGACAGGTCAGGTTGGAACACAACAGAGAACGAGGAATGCCTATTGGATTAAATTGCATCTATTTCAATGCAAGAGGGTTGACAGGTAAGGCCGATGAACTCAGGGCATGGGTACGTGGGACTGGGATATTATGCCATTACAAAAACATGTCTAAGTGGGGTACAGGACTGGCAGCTTAATGTGTCAGGGTACAGGTGCTTTAGGGGGGACAGAGGTGGAGGAAAGAGGGGAGGGGGAGTTGCATTTTTGATTAAAGAAAGTATCACAGCAGTAGTCAGAGATGAAATAACTGAGGGATCATCCAGTGAAGCTTTGTGGGTGGAGCGAAGAAATAAGAAGGGGATGGTGACATTATTGGGGTTGTACTATAGGCCCCCAAATAGTCAATGGGAATTAAAGGAATTTGCAGGGAGACTGGGAAGACTTGCAGGAGCAATAGGGTTGTCATAGTGGGGGATTCTAAATTTCCTTAACATAGATTGGGACTGCCATAGTGTTAAGGGCTTAAATGGGGTGGAATTTGTTGGATGTGTTCAGAAAAGTTTCCTCAAGCAGTATGGAGAGGGTCCTACTGGGGAAAGGGCAAAACTCGACCTGCTCTTGGGAAATAGAGCAGGAGAGGTAACTGAGGTGACAGAGGGGGAGCACTTTGGGACCAGTGACCATAGTTGTGTTAATTTTAAAATAGTTATGGAGAGGGACTAAACTGGTCCACAGGTTCAAGTTCTAAACTGGGGCAAGGTGAATTTTGTTGGAAGTAGACAGGAGCTTGCAGGGGCTGACTGGAGTAGTTTGTTTGTAGGCAAAGGGACCTCTGGCAAATCGGAGGCCTTTAAAAGTGTGAAAGCTAGAGTTCAAGGTCTATATGTACCTGTGAGGGTGAAGGGCAAGGTTGGCAGGAGTATGAAACCCTGGATGATGAGGTATTGAGGCTCTGACCAGAAAAAAAGGAGGAATGGCTCAGGTACAGGCAGCTGGGACCAAGGGAATCCCTAGAGGTAGATAGGGGATGCTGGAGTTTACTGAAGAAGGAAATCAAGATGGCAAAAAGGGGGCATGAGATAGCTTTGGCTGAGAAGATTAGGGTGAATCAAGAGAGATTCTTTAAGTATAGTTATTCTTCTTCTATTAATAGAGAGAGAAGAGGACCCTTCAAGGACCAAAGTGGACATGTATGCGTGGAACTGCAGGAGATGGGCAAGGTCCTCAATGATATTTCTCCTCTGTGCTTACCGTGGAGAAAGACAAGACGACTTGGGAACTTGGGGAAGTTAGTGGCGATATCTTGGGGATAGTCCCAAAGAGGAGAGGAAGTTGGAAATATTAGAATGTATGAAGGTGGATAAATCTCCTGCTCCTGATCAGATATATCCAAGAACCTGCAAGAGGCTAGAGAAGAAATTGCAGGGGCCATGGCTCATATATTTGCATCATCGTTAGCCACGAGTGAGGTTGTGGAAGACTGGAGGGTAGTGAATGTTGTGCCGTTATTCAAGGAGGGCTGCAAAGAAAAACCTGGGAACTATAAGCCAGTGAGCCTAACATCTGTGGTAGTTAAGTTACTTGAGAAGATTCTGAGGGATAAGATATACATGCATTTAGAAAGACAGGGTTCCATTAGGAGTAGTCAGCATGGCTTCGTGCGTGGGAGATCATGCCTCACAATTTTGTTAGAGTTCTTTGATGAAGTGATCAGGAAGGTTGATGAGGGCAGGGCAGTAGGCGTAGTCTATTTGGAGTTCAGTATGGCCTTTGATAAGGTTCCAAATGGTAGGCTGCTCTGGAAGGTTAGATCACATAGGATCCAGGGAGAGTTGGCAAATGAGATAACAATTGGCTTGATGGTAGGAAGCAGAGTAATAGTGGAAGGAAGTTTGTCGGACTGGATGCCTACGACTAGTGGTGTGCCTCAGGGGTCGGTACTGGGCCCATTGCTGTTTGTTATCTATATCAATGATTTGGATGAGAATGTACAAGGCATGATTAGTAAGCTTGCGGGTGACACTGAAGTAAGTGGTATCGTGGGCAGTGAGGAAAGTTATCAGAAATTGCAGCAGGATCTTGATCAGCTGGAGAAGTGGATAAAGAAATGGCAAATGGAGTTTAATATAGATAAATGGGTGGTGTTGCATTTTGGAAAGTCAAATCAAGGTAGGAGTTTCATGGTAAATGGTAAAGCCTTAAGGAGTGTAGTGAAACAGAGGGACCTTGGAATTCAGCTGCATGGTTCTCTGAAGGTGGAGTCCCAGGTAGACAGGGCAGTGAAGAAGGCTTTTGACACACCAGCCTTCAGCAGTCAGGGCATAGACTATAGAAGTTGGGAAATTATGTGCAGTTGTGCAGGACGTTGGGGTGAGGCCGCACTTGGAGTATTGTGTTCAGTTTTGGTCACCTTGATATAGGAAGGATGTATTAAAATGGAAAGAGTGCAGAAGAAATTTACACAGACGTTGCCAGGACTCAAAGACTGAGGCTGGATAAGCTAGGACTTTTTTTTCTTTAGAGTGTAGGAGACTGAGGGGGGATCTGATAGAAGTGCATAAGATCATCAGGGGCATGGATAGGGTGAATGCACCCAGTCTTTTTTCCAGGGTTGGGGAATCAAGAACCAGAGGGATCAGTTTAAGCTAAGAGAGGAAAGAATAAATAGGAACCTGAGGGGCAACTTTTTTTTTTTTTTTTTACACAGAGGGAGGCATATAGAATGAGCTGCCAGTGGAAGTGGTTGAGGCTGGTACATTAACAACATTTAAAAGGCATTTGGACAAATACATAGGTAGGAAAGATTTAGAAGGATATTGGCCAAGTGCAGGGAAATGGGATTCACATGGATAGACATTTTGGTCACCACGGACCAGTTTGGGACAAAGGGTCTGTCTCCGTGCTGTAGGACTCTATGATCACTGTGTCCCATGTCAGTGTTTCTGACTTGTCGCCTAATGCTATCTGGACACACTCAAAGATTTTGTCTTATTTTAAGAAACATTAAGCTACTTCATGTCATTCCTCCAAAATGAAACCAAGCATTCGGAAAACATCTATAACCCTCACTCTGATGAAGTGTCACTCAAGTCAAAATGTTAATTCTGTTTTCCCTTCCACAGTTGCTGCAAGACCTGCTGAGTTTCTCCAATACTTTTTTGTTTTTAACTCTCACTCATTCTTTTGAAAGTATGTTTTTCAGCTCCTTATTTAGCATGCCCACGTTACACACCCTTTGGTTCTGAGATACAGAAGTGTCAAAACTGATTTTATGATGGTTCACCAATAAAAGGCAACAAAACTAGAACCTTACCCACTTCAAAATGATGTCTCTTAGCTCTTTCGACCAGTCATGGTTTCATCACCTGCTAAGAACACTTCTGACAAGGTTCGGAGAGCCTCTCAGCATTAACATAATATGGGAGGATAGTTTCCACCTCTTATGATAAATATGTCTCTTTAATGAGTTCTGAAAGGGTCTGTAACCTCATTCTAAATCGATCAACTTAGAGACAAAAACCAGTCGACTAATTTGGCATGTTCCCTAATTGCACATAATAGGAACGATGCCCCTTTATCCCAACCCTGAGAACAGAAACACATACTTCAGGATCTGATCTCTCTCCAAAGCACCTTAGGGCTGCAGGTGAAAAACAAATAACTTCTCTGCTTCACCTTCTAAATTAGACATGACTTCCTGAAACGCATTTAACAAAATGGTCAGACTGAATTTCTTTCGGCATCCAAGCCTAATGAGAAACTGGACCAATCCTCAATTCAAATTTTCTTCATCAGTGGTGCTGCCCTTGGAAATTGCGAGAGTAAATCCATAATGGCCGAGAGATACACATGACCTGACTTAGATTTAGGTAAGAGTCCACAGGATCCTTACTAAACGCTTCTTCAAACGCTTGTATTGGTATTAATGAAGCTGGCATGATTGAAGCTTGTAGCTTTCCAACTATGTGACATGAGAGAGTTGTGGTGCAAAGGTCAACCACATCCTTCTGCAGTTTTGGGCGATATCTAGCCTGAGCTTCCGAATAGCCAGATGATACAAGACTGGAATTTCATAAACAATTCTCAAAAGCCGATAGTCATATCATAGAGCATAACAACTCGATGGACTACTACTAGCTTTGGAGATGATCAACACTTGCTCAAAAAGTTCATCCTTATCTTTTCAGAACCTTTCAGCCTCTTTCAGGTCAAGCCATCTGACTCTAGCTCCTCAAAATCAGGACGTATGTTGCCCTCAAAAGGGAAGATTTGTTAAGCAATTTATCATGTTTAGACTTGGAGCTTTCAACAAGAACATCACCATTCCCATCTGAATCCTTGAAGGATCAAGCACCCTAACAATGCACAACAACCACCAAATCCACTCGTCCGATTTAGCCCAATTTTTTTTTGGGTGATACAGCACAGAAACAGGGCCTTCAGCCCACCATGTATATGCCAACCAACAAACACAAACTGCACTAATCCTATTTACTTGCAGTCAGTATGTAGCCTACTATGCCTGGCTTTGAGTGCTTGTCCAGGTGCTTCTTAACAAGTTCTTAACAACGAGTACCTGCCTCCACCACCCTTTCAGGCAGCGTGTTGCCAATTTTTTTACCACCCTGAGTGAAAAACATTTTCCTCAGATCTCCTCTAACCCACCTACTACTCACCTTAAACTTATGCCCTCTAGTCTTAGACACTTCTGCCATGGGAAAAAGATTCTCATGATCTACCCTATCTATGCCTTCCACAAATTTTGTATACCTCAATCGGACTCCCCCATCGGCCTCCTCTGCTCCAAGGAAAACAAACCCAGCCTATCCAATCTCTCCTCAGACTTTTCACTCCAGGCAACATCCTGGTGAATCTCCTCTGCACCTCTCTATTGCAATCAAGTCCTTCCAATAGTGGGGCAACCAGAACTGCACATGTTATTCCATCTGTGGCCGAACCAAAGTTGTAACAAGACTTCCTTGCTCCTATATGCTACGCCCCAGCTAACAAAAAAGCAAGCAGTCCATATGCCTCCATCACAAGCCTGACAACCTGTGCTTACACCTTCAGGGATCTACGAACTTGTACACAGAGGTCCCTTTTTCCCTCAGTACTGCCGAGGGAGCCACCATTTCTTGCGTATGTCCTTCCCTTACTAGACAGTACAAAATGCACCTTGCACTTATCAGAATTACATTCCATTGGTCATTGCTCTGCCCAATTTACCAGCTGATCAGTATCAGACTGTTGCCCGAGACCATCCTCCTCATCACCAATTTGTATCATCTGCCAACTTACTAAATAAACCTCCTACATTCACATCCAAAGTTGTTGTATGGGCCGGTTAGCTCAGATGGTTAGAGCGTGGTGCTAATAATGCCAAGGTCATGTGTTCAATCCCCAAACTGACCAAGTCTGCAGGTTTTTTAGCCACAAATTTAATGATTCAAGTTTTAGGGTGGCACGATGGCCCAGTGATTAGCACTGCTGCCTCACAGCACTAGGGACCCAGGTCAACAGTCTGTGCAGAGTTTGCACATTCTCCCCGTGTCTGCATGAGTTTCCTCCAGGTGCTCTGGTTTCCTCCCACACTCCGAAAGGTGTGCAAGGTCAGTGGATTGGCCGTGCTAAATTGCCCATAGTATCCAGGGATCTTTAGGTTAGGTGGGTTAGATATGGGAAAGGCAGGGTTAGAGGAATGGGTCTGGGTGGGATGCTCTTCGGAGGGGCGATGTGGACTTGTTGGGCCGAATGGTCCATTTCTACACTGTAGGGACTTTAAGTGTAACAAACAGCAAGGGTCCCTCTACCAATCCCGATAGTACACTACTGGTCACAAGTTTCCAATCACAAAACCAACCCACTATCATCACCCTTTGTAAGCCATTTTAGAAACAGTTTGCCAAACTTGCTTTGGATCTCATGGAAAGCTTGTCCAAAGGTAAAAGCCCATGTGGGACCTTGTCAAAGGCTGTACTGAAATCCACGTAAATCACATCAACTGCAATCTTCATCAATATACCTAGTCACATTTTCAAAAAAACTAAACTAAATTAATCAGACAGGATTTAGCTCCAACAAATGCGTGTTGACCATCTCTGATCACTCCTTGCCTTTCCAAGTGTTGATTAATCCTGTCCCCTCAGAACGTTTTCCAATAAATTCCCTACCACTGACATCAAACTAACTGGTCACTGGTAACTAACCTATCCCTACTTCCTTTTTAGAACAAAGAAACTACATTATCTATCTTCGGTCACCTGGCACTTCACCTGTGGCCGTGAAATAATCTGTGACCTCGCAACAATACAAGCCAGGAATATTCCAAGAAATTATTCTTGCAAAGCCTCAGTAGCTGGTTCTCTTAAAACCACTTGAAACATGAGTACTTTAGCCCCGACCGATGAAACAAGCCCTAACTTAGTCAGGGTCTCAGTGAAGATCAACAAACCAAAAGAAGCAAACTTATTGCATGATGCAATAAGAAAAGCCAGTGAACAAGATTTCATCCTTTTACAGCTGTTACTTCTGGGCAACATCTTCAACAGGCAAAGCAGATATTGTACCAACAATATTAGGACCAGTGACTAAGTAATGTTTTAAATCAACCACATACAAGGGAATGGAAGAATAACTGCCAACAATACCCTGAATTAATAGCACTGGAAACAGCAAGCTGCTGCAAGAAAAGTTCATGTCATCTACCAATATCTGTTATTGTGTCGCCCCTGTATCTCTGAAGAATTGATCTGTCTGTCTCACTCCCAAACAGAGAATTCTTATAGCTGTCTGTAAATTGATTCACTCTATACTGAACGTTCTTGTACTTGCTTGTCATGAACTTTATTTGCTAGGACATTATTTACTGGGTGAGGATGGTCATTGGCCATACAAATATAGGCTTGCTTTTACTCTTACACTCAATCTTCCATTTGCCTTTTTCCATGACCAAAACAGCCTGTCAGTCCTCTCAAACCAAACTTGTCCTCCAGACTAGCACTACATTAACCTGAGGAGTACTCCATCTTCACCTTTGCCAGCTTGCTATTCAGTATCAAGCTTTATATTTTGGGGAAACGAAGTGTAGACTTGGTGACCGCTTCGCAGAACATCTACGTTCTGCTCACAAAAAAGACGCTGAACTACCTGCTGCCTGCCACTTCAATGCACCACCCTGCTCTCTGGCCAACATCTGTGTCTCTGGCTTGCTACAGTGTTCCAGTGAAGCCCAACGCAAGATGGAGCAACAACACCTCACTTTCCGCTTGGGGAACCCTACAGCCCTCCGGACTCAATATTGAGTTCAATAATTTTAGGGCCTAAACTGTCCCATGTCCCAGCCCCCGACCCCACACACCAGGCCTTGTTACCACATAGCCTGCCATTACACACCCCCTGTTGTTAGTCACTAACAGTGCCCATTAACAACTATTCACCCTCCCAGCCTGATTGTTAGCAACTCCTCTGTCTGTCCAACTGTCTTTCTCTCTCTTTGGGCTCTATCCTATCGTTTACTCCCTACCCCACCCACCTCCCTATTTTCTGCACATAAACTGACATTTTCCCAGCCACCATCAGTTCTGAGGAAGGGTCACTGGACCCGAAACGTTGTTTTCTCCTCCACAGATGCTGCCAGACCTGCTGAGCTTTTCCAGATACTTTGTTTTTGTTCATTGTTTATATTTTGCCAACTTTTTATGCAAGTATTCACATTGGGAAAGAGTTACCAATATGTTTGCAAATCAATTCATAATTATCTGCAACTAGTGTGATTTCTTTCATTTTCTAACTTTACGTTCCTTCAACTATATGATCTCATTCTCAAAGAGGCACTGTTTTTGTATTCAATCTACACCACCTATCAACACCATTTCCTTCTTACGAACACATTTTACATGGGGATGGTGGTACTACTTTTTCAAATATCTGAAATAGTCTCTTTAGGCTCCTAGTGCCAACTCTCAGGCATTGAAAATATACTTTGTCATAGTCACATGCATCCTCTTTTGAAATAGACCAGCACGCCTTCATCAAAGTTTTCCCCACTCTGTAGGAGCATCCTCTCAGCATTTACACCATTGCTTAGGTAAATAAAGATGTGACAATATTCTCAAATAATACAAAGTACATTCTATTTCCTTCTCACTAAATTTTGGTAACAAGTGAATATTTTACCTTAAAGCAAAGAAGTTTGCTCTAAATCAACTTTACCTTTCATCATCAATGCCTGTTTATATAAAACCATAGGAAATAGGAGCTGGAGTAGGCCGTTCAGCCCCTCAAGCCTTATCTGCCATTCAGTAGGAACATGGCTATTCATCATTCCTCACATACACTTTCTTGCTCTTTCCCCGTAGCCCTAGATTACCCTACTAATCAAGAATCAATCATCTATCTCAGCCTTAAATGTACACAAGGACTCTGCTCCCACAGCTTTCTGAGGCAAGGAGAACCCACTGAAAAGAAATTCCACCTCATCTCAGTCTTAAACTGGCACCTCTTTATTCTAAGGCTATACTCCCTGGGCCTCGTCTCTCCCATGAGGGGAAAAGTTCCTCTCATTAAGGTCTTTAAGAATCCAATATGTCTCAATGAGATCACCTCCTATTCTTCTAAACTCCAGTGAGTAGATAAATATTTTGATAAATGATAAGTTCCAAAGAATCATAATCAGACTCAAAAATTTAACTGTTTCTCTCTTTACAGTTACTGCCAGACTTGCTGAGTTTCTCCAGCATTTTCTACTTTACATATTTTGAGTCACTTTCCAAATCCCTTTTCTTTTTCTAACTTCTCCCTTTCCAAATTACCTCTTTACTTCAAGCCTTCTCATTCCCTTTTTAGATTCAAGTCTTCTGCATTTTTCTTTTTTTAAAAATCCTCTTTCTATATTCATTCTGTCATAAACTGTCATTTTCCCTTTTTCTGATGTAATTCTGGAGAATTTTACATGAGCAGTTGCAGAAACATCCTTCGCATTCTCATTTTTCATGTAACAAACCCTAATTTAGATAGGGTATCAGTGAAGATCAACAAACCAAAAGAACTGAACTATTGCATGACGTAGTGAGAAAAGCCAGTGGACAAGATTTCACCTTTTTATAGCTGTTACTTTAATAGCCAAATTAGTATCAACATAAAACACAAGTTAACAGGAAAATCATGGTCAATACAAATTACACATTAAATAGCAGATGTAACAAAGACAGAACACATAGTATTGTCACGTAGCCCACACAACATATGTAGTTTGGCATGATTTGAGCCACACCATAAAGTCCTTCAAGACACGATGGGCTGAAAGGGCTATAACAGTTCTGTGACTGTGAAGTATACAGCCAGACCAATGCCATGGTCAGTTTTAAAGATTCTAAAAAACTTACTTCAGAAGTATGGCCTGGGTTTTGCAGTTGCAAATGACAGCAAAACCGTCACCAGTTGCTGTCATTACTCCTGAAACAGCAACCTCGGGAGCCATTATGTGCACAATTAGAAGTGATTTCGTTCTCTAAAATCAAGTTAACAGTGAAGGAATAATCAGTGCCTTTTACTTCCTGGTTTGCTTTCTGTGAGAATACTTCATTGAGATCGGTTATTTACACTTTTTGATAACATTGCTGTTGTTAAAGCTCTGGAAAGCCCTGACTTACTATTATATTCAAATTAACAATGGCAAAGGGGAAATTCACACTCGTGATAGTAGGCAGCTTTAGAACATAGAACATAGAACAATACAGCACAGTACAGGCCCTTCGGCCCACGATATTGTGCCAAACTTTTACCCTAAACCTAAGGTCTATCTAACCTCCACCCCTACCTTATACCATCATCCATATGCCTACCTAATAGCCGCTTAAATGCCCCTAATGAGGCCGACTCCACTACCCTCTCTGGCAATGCATTCCACGTCCCTACCACTCTCTGAGTAAAGAACTTACCTCTGATGTCTCCCCTATATCTACCTCCACTCACTTTAAAACTATGCCCCCTTGTAATAGCTACCTCCACCCTAGGAGGTGGGGTCAGCTTTCCTGTTCCTCCGATGCTGCCCTTTCTTAGAAGTAAGCAAATAAATATAATTTCTTCACCACTGACTGTGAGAACTCTCAATGTTTACATCTTAGAACAATGTTAGGCATTTGGATAAAACAAAGAACTACAGATGCTGGAAATCTGAAACAAAAACAGAAATTGTTGGGAGAAATTCAGGAGGTCTGGCAGCATTTGTAGGAAGAAAGCAGAGTTAACACTGAGTCCAGTGACCCTTCTTCAGAACTGGCGTGTGGAACTTACCTTAAGTAGTCCTTGTAGTAGCAAGTCGTATTGAAGATGGAGCTAGGTAAGTGCAAGAAAGTGACAAAAATAGAAAGATATGCTGATAGGGTAAGATGATGTAGATTGAGAAAAGGCTTGCGTAGGGCATAAACATAGGTTTTTGGGCCCAATGACTTATTTGTGAAATGCAGGAACACGAGTCAGCCATTCAACTCCTCAAGCCCGTTCTGTTATTCATCTAGATTACAGCTGAGAGGTACCTTAAATCCAGCTTCCCACTTTGAGTTCAGCAACCATTAAATCTCTTTCTAAATGTGACTCTAGTCTCAGGTTTGGCATTTCCAAACAACCTGCAGCCTCACTTTTAGCTTTGCAGGTTTAAAGTCCCAGATTTCCACAATGCTGTGTGGCAACTAAGTTTCTGAAATCACCCTGACTGGCCTGAATCCAATTTTTTAAGTCACGCTCCTTTCTTCAGAACTCTTCCAAATTTATCCTTCAGTGTTCTTTGCAACTTTGTTTCCATCTATACCATTCACTGTGTGCTAAGTAAGTTGGTGTTGGCAGCAAACCTAGATATTCAGTTCCCTATTCCTTCATAATGTTGAACTCTGTCTGCAACGAGGATTAACCAAGCACAAAGATAATCAGGTAATAAACACCTACCAATGGGAGAGAAATTCTTCCTGTATGTAAACCAGAGCCGTGAGGTGACATCTGCAAAGATCTCATCTTTATCTAGGAGGGGAGAAAAAAGATGAAAACACCATCACTCATTGGCCTATTTCAGGTTGCTAGAAGACTTGATTTAAAGAACAAAGAACTGATTTTTAAATAATCTAGACACAAACATACTTTCAAGATGAGTCAAATAAATTTAGAGCCAAATAACTGTTTCATTTATACCATTATCAATGCTTGGTCAGCAATAAGACAGCCAATTTACACAGTGGAAAGTCTCACAAACAGTAACAAGATAAACTGATGTGTTATATACTTGTAATGGCTTTGGAGAAATATCAGTCAGGCCACTGAAGAGGAGGAGCAATTTCTCCCGATCAGTAACTTGGGGTGGTTTAGCTTCAACATGTAGATAAGGCCTCAAATTAACATCTCAACACAAAGACAGTGCCTGAGACAATGCAAGCACCTCCTCAGCACTACATTTGTGTCAACATAGTTGATATGCTTAATTCTGCAATGATGTTCAGACAGATTTACATCATGACGAATCTAATTACTACCTAAAAGAGATACATAATCTTTTGATGTACAGTGATAACACAAACTTTAATTTTCTATTCTGCCCTTCAGAAGTTCTAAATGTACATTTCAAGTCAAATATGACTCTTCAGAACAATTTGGGACAGTAGTAAACTGGCATTGTGGAGATATATGTACTATTATTTATAGAATATGAGTTAAACTCCATAACATCATTACAGATAATCACCAAGTGACATTTCTAAACGAGAAACCTCATTTGGTAAATCAAATAAAGGTGGAATTGCAGTGATTTATTAAAAGCATAGCATATAGGAGGTGTTGAATGCCCATGTCATCCATTACAAGCATATCTATATTAAGTGTCAGCAGCTCAGAGAACTTTGGCTCTGGATTAATGAGCTGGCATTTGAGCTTTAGAAACTGATGCGCCAGGGAAGGGGAAAGCTGCCTGGACACTTTGTTCGGGGAAGCAGTCACATGTGTTAAGAGTTCGTTTTTGGTCAGGGATAGCAGAATGTCACTGAAAGACACATTTGGACCAGAGATAGCAATGGAAGAACCAATCTGTGCTTTCTTACGTGGGCGACAGCAGTGAGGATGAGCAACTTGATCTCAGCATTGGGATACAGGGGCATTCAAGGCAGGGAGTACAAATGAATGTAGTTTTAGCAGAAGACTGCATAATTAGCAAATTGCTACAGCTGTCTGCAGACAAGAGAGAGGCTGTGTTGCCTGCCAGGTGCCAGACCTATGGACATCTTCTCAAGTTCAGAGAAACTTTGAATGGAGGGGAAGGTCCTATTGCCATTGTTACGCCTCACTGGGGTAGTGTGTTAGAAATCAAGCCCTGCTATCCCAAGAGTTATCACAAAAGTTAAAGATTTTAAAATATACGTGGAATTCCGACCCAGGTTGACAGAAAACAGTGAACAAGTTTCCATACTTAACAAGAATGACTACTTATTACAATTAAAACGAATTCTAGCTACAGATGAACAATTACGAATTGTTGACATATATCTCTACTAGTTAAAACATGTACTCACTTATAGAACTCCCCCTAAATACAACAGACCAACAAATGTGTGCCATGGGTGGAGGGAAAGACTGGGATGGCATATAAATGATCCCTGTCCACAGGACTCCCTGAAATCATCCTTTTGGCTCCTTGATCTTCCTTCTCTGGGTACTTTCACTTGCTTGTAGGAGGCACAGGAAAGCTGGTTTATACTTGTAAAGTCTTTTACTTACTGGTCAAAACAAAAAGCACCACTTAATGTAATTGCTAAGGAGAAATAAACTGGCTTTCTTCAGGCTTGAAATGCTTTTTTTTTTACTGCAGAGACAAGGGACAGTTCCTGCCCATTAAAAGATACAATGGCTTCTCTCTCAAAACATTCACGCCCACAAGTTGTTCAGCTACCTGGAAGCCAGTCACATAACTATTGTCAGACAGGAAGGTTTTGTCATTGGATAACTGTTCAGACTTTCACAGACTAATCAGCTACTTATTGCCACTGAAACTCCATTTGAACACAACCCACTGGGTCCAGCTTGTTTGTAACTAGATTTCCTGCACTGCTTGAACAACAGGTGTGTAAACAGTACTTATAATGAGTGTTAGTTGCTTTTAAAAATGTGCACCAATCTCTGGCTTTTAAAACCGACCTTTCCGCATTTCAGTCCACAATCAAAAATGCAGAAAAAGAGAAAACACAGTCTTTACACTGTGGTCTACATTGTTACCCGCAAGAGGGGCAGAGCTGAGAAGAAGGTTATGTTAAGCGAGTGTGAGGAGCTAGGGGCAAATTAAGAAGCAGAATCCCAAAGGTTATAATATCTGGATACTCCAAGCCACAAGCAAATTGGCATAGGGTAAATAAGATCAGATAGTTGAATGTGTGGCTGAAGAATTGGTATAGGAGAAATGGGTTTCAATTGACAGACACTGTTATCAGTAGTGGAGAAAGATGGTGCTGTAGTTTTGGGACAGCATTTACCTGAGCTGCACAAGGACCAGTATCTTGAAAATCATAACATATAATGGAGGTTGTAGTAAAGAGTTTAAACTCATCAGTAGTGGGGAAAGGGGGTGTAGAAGGCAAGACTGCAGCATAGTGAAGCAGGTAATAAACACTCACAGCGTGACAGAGAGTATAGTTTAATAAGAACAGATTTCACATCCACTCTCAAAACTAGCAGTTCTCCAAACTGAGGTGGACATTGCATCATGTCAGTCTAATCTGAATTCTATATTAAGAACTTCAACTGGATGCACAAGATAGGCTTTGTTTAGTTAACAGTTCCAAGACTGAAAAGAACGGAGTGATAGAATATTGCTCCAAGAAGGCAGCACTTCCAAGATGTTTGCAAAGTGAAGCATTTGTAGTTGGATGAAAACAACTTGAGTGAAAATTACAAGGCAAGATATGCATTTGAAATGCTAGACTATACCTTAATCATCACACCAGCAGATAGGGGGAAATATTGGTAAAAATGATAGAATTAAAGGCTCTGCACACCATTCATAACAAGATGGACAAAAAGCACAAGTAATAAATGAAAATATGACAGTCCTTACAGTGATGTTGTTGCAAAGTGACTGTGCCTGAGACCTAAACATTCAAGGGTATCTGAATTTCAAAAAGGAGGTGGGTAGGTCTGTTATGAACAATGACATCAGAACAGTAGACAGTAATGATCTTGGTTTGGAAAATCCAAATCAGTTTGGGTGGAATAAGACACATGAAAGGAAGGAAGTCACCAGCGCGAGTAGTTTAAAGTAGGGCAGCGTGTATATCATGAAATCATGGGGCTTTATAATAATCTTGGGTAATTTTAATATAAATATAGATTGGCATGAATTGAAGTGTCAAAGGTAGCCTAAAGAATAGTTCATAGTGTTTTCAACAGAGTTTGTCAGAACAATATGTTCTAAAATCAACCAGGGAACAGGCCATTTAGATCTTGAAATGTGGAATGAAACAATTAATTAGTTACTTCCTCGTAAAGGATTCTGTATGGAGGAATGATCATGACATGATAGAATTTCAAATCCAGTTGGCCTACTTCTGCTCTTATTTGTTATAATCTTATAAAAATTGTCAATGATTAGGTGCATGTGTCACTTAAATTTCCTGGATACGTGCCAATCAATATTTGTAAAGAAGGTCATAATGTTTTAGTTGAAAACTGTTCAAAGTTGGATGAGATATCAATAACCAAAAAATTAATAATTTGCCTTACTTTTTACATTTTATCCTAATGTATATTTGGAACATTCCTGTTTCTTTGCTGGCTTTGTAACACACTTATCAAACCATTCTTGGAACATGGCATGCAATTCTAGTAACCTAACTTCAAAAAGCATGTGTGCATTGACAATAGGACACAGAACAGATGAGCAGTGAAAACATGATAAAATCTTCACTTTTGCAATGTAGAAACATGGTGCTCGTGGAAAATCTTGCCTAAATGCACAAATAAGTAGTGGTGTAAAGAATGAGGAGTGTCAGAACAGTTTTCTGAATGGGCAGACACATGATGAACACAGAAGCATGAAGTGATACTTTTTGGTGAGAACAACAGAGCGAGGTGTTTGAACAAATGGTTGAACTTTAAAGGTTTGCAGGAGGAGATGGAGCTGGGGGTATTTACACACATATCTTTGAAGGAGACAGGATAAGTTGAGAAAAACATTTCGGAACCTTAGCTGTATTAATAGCGTTGTGGAGTACAAAAGCAAGAAAATGATGATAAAGACCGAAAGAACTGCGGATGCTGTAAATCATGAACAAAAACAAAAGTTGCTGGAGAAGTTCAGCAGGTCTGGCAGCATCTGTGAAGGAAAAAACAGCGTTAACATTTTGGATCCAGTGACCCTTTCTCAGAACCGTTGTTGTTGTTGAAAATGATGGTAAACCTGTCTGAAAGATTGTCCAGCCTGTAGCTGGAGTATTATATTCAATTCTGAGCACCACATGTTAAGAAGGATGTGGAGAAGGTACTGGAGGGATTTATTAGAATGGTACCCAGAATGAGGAGCGTCAGTTATGTAGGGTGACCAGAGACGTCGTGGTTGTTCCTTTTGGGGCTGAGAAGGTTAAAGAGGAGATTTGATAAATGTTCAAAATCATTACGTAATTTCATAGAACAGACAGAAACTGTTACCAGTCACAGAAAGGTCAGTAACCAGAGAACACAGATTCAACATGAGTGGCAAAATAATAAAAGATGAAATTAAGAAATATATTGTTTTTACATGGCATGTTTATACGATACAGAACGTACTGCTGGAAAAGAGTAATGAAAGCACATTCGATGGAACTGGATAAATATTTAAATGGGAGGTTAAAAAAGCAGGGCTATAGAGAAAAAACAGGAGAGTGGATCTAGTTGGATGGCTCAACCAAAAAGCGAGGACAGTCATAATGGACTTAATAGCTTCCCTCAGGGTAGAGCCAAACACTTTCTTCAAAATAAGCTCACATGGATCAGAGGATATAAATGGAAGTAAGCGAAAAGTACATATCAAAAACAAAAGAGCTGTCAGAACAAGATCTTTCATTCAAAAGGTTGAAAATATTTGAATAACATTGACCAGGTCAGACTAGAAGATAGTCTTTCTAAATGAACTTGCTCTGAATTAAGAAACTTGAAGGATATCTCAAATGACCAAATGGCCTTTTCGGATTCAACTTGGTTTATAAAAAAATGAAACCACAACACAGTTACTATTAAGTACTGATCATACTAATTTATATGACTTTCAAGAGAGAAATTGAGTTTCATTCTCACTGGATGTTGTGATGTTATCCCACCACAATTATGTAAAGATACTGTAACTTCTTGTTATTCTGGTTCAGTTTCTTTTCCAACTGCCCAACAATAGGTATGTGCTGCAAAGTTAGCCCAGCAACAGCCAGCCTCTGCTCTAGTCTAATACCAGAAACAGTCTACCTCCCAGCAACTACCATCATCACAACCCCCTGCCAAACCAGTCTCCCTGTGAACACTGTGTCCCAGTACCTGTGAGTGCACTGTATTTTGTTCCTAAAATCCAAACTGGCTCTGTTGTTTCTGGAAAATCTTCAAAATCGCCAAACCTCAAGGTGTCGTACGTTAGAGTAGCTGGGAAGAAATAAGAAAACGAGTTACAAACTATGAGAGAATTCTGAAGATGAACAGTTTCAGAACTTCCAATCCTCTTTATTCCATCTCAGCTGTCACCCATTCTTTTGTAAACACATTAACACAGATGAGGTGGCATTGCCAATGAGGACAGTTTGCTAGCTTCTGATGTTGTACCTCATTTTATATATGTAACAAACTAACTGATGGTTTCATGATTTTTTTTTCAGTCACACCTTTAGATGTCAAAATATCTAAATTAGGTGACCTTCACAACAGCACTTCAATAATTGCACATCTGATGTATTGAGGTTTGCAGCCCTAGTACTGCATTTAGATTCATCCTAAATTTCCTATTGGCTCATACTGCAGAAGTCCCTTCATCCACTACTCTTATCCAGCCTTTGGTCCCAACTTGCTCAAGCAAGTTTTTGAGCATTTGGGGGGGAAGAGGAGGTAGGGAACATGAGGTGTCAAAGACAGAAGTGGGGGAGAGGGTTAGGCAAGATGAGAGAAATACAATAAAGTGGAATGCATAGGGATGGCAGAAAGGAGAAGGCAGGAAGATGGGCTGAAAGGGGTGATGAGGGTACATAGATGACAGAGATAAGGTTTTAATAGACAGCTATAAGAAGAGGAAATGGGGAGCAATGGGTTAATGGATAAGAGATAAACGAGGGAAAAGATGAAAATGGAAGGTACTAAGTTGCAAGAAGAATGAGCAGGAAGACAATTTGGAAGGGAAGCTGAGGATGTAGTCCTACTGGTCAAAAGGCTTCAAAACCAACATGAAGAATGAGGGGTTGCCATTTGGATGAACACATCAGAGAAAAGGTAAAATAAAAACAGCGTTAGAAAAACCCAGGTCTCTTTGAAGAGACATATCAAACTCTAAAGGTTAACTCTATTTGTCTCCACAGATGCTGTCAGACCGCCTGAGTTTCTCCAGCAATATCTGTTTTTATTTAAGATCTTCAGTATCCAGAGAACTCGGTTTTGATTACATCACATAAGGTGACGGGAGTGTCCCTTTTATATTGTTTCCTTCTCTGGTCAGATCCCTTCCACAACCCACAAGTTATCATCCACAAGTTAAAACATAGAAGCAAGTATTTATAGATCACTTTCCCTTTTGTTTTGAAATGTAGCTGTCAAGATTGCTTTAAAACCACATTGCATCAGGTTTCTTTTTTTGTTTTACTAAAAGTATCTTTTATTGGGGAACAGGTTCTCTGCATGTTCCAAATGACGGCCATTCAGCTTTCAAGAATTAACTTTGAAAGAAATATTCATAAATAGCTGTTTGGTAGCACAGAACTTGAAAAGAAAGAGGCATTCTGTCAACACTTGTCATATTATGTTCATCAGGGCAATTCACAAGAATACCAATAAAGGATAAAAACAATATTTATATTGTATGAGAGAACAATGCTGAAAAGCTTGACATATTGTGCCTTTTTTAAAGGCAATACTCAAACCAGTTGCACAGATTTGTCTAAATGTGACTGATAGATCAGACAGTGCATGGAGATGATCAATAAATATACATAAATGTACTGTTTTATCAGTAAAGAATAGAATACTACAGGATCTCATGTTGAAAAGAATTACAAATGGCTGCAATTGCAGTAGGTATTGTGGTGTGGCAATGAGAGGGGTCTGGTTGTGAAGCATATAGGGAACTAGTAGTGGGCTTGGCATTTCAAATGGCAAATTGACAGGCTGCTAGGAACACATTAATTATCAGGTTACGCCCATCTGAATTGTTGATATCTCCATTGGGGTTTATCATGAGTGGCTGGAGCTATGCTTAAAGAACATTCACGAATCACAGATTTATTATCACTCTTGCCTCTGAATTCCAGAAAGTCACGAAAATGTAATCCAAGCCAACACACTGGTGCAGCACACCCTCTGTACTGCCCTGCTGGAACAGCCTCCTTCAGATGATTTAAAGTAAGGAGCTGACAGTTGTCTTGGGGGAAGCAAAGAATCCATGAGACTAAGCCAAGGAATTGTAACAGATCACTCCCCACTGTTCTGGCTAACAGTTATTTCTAGGCTAATATAATGTGAATTACCTGATCATTATTATCTCGATCTATGGGATCCTGCTGTTCACAATTTGGCTTCTGCATTTCCCACCTTATGGCAGTGACTACACTGTAGTCCCGAGGTGGTGGAAGGCACTATATAAATGTAGAGTTTGTGTTATTCGTTTGTTAATTGTGTTGGACTGACTGGAAGACTTGAGAGCAAAGAGGATGGAACAGTAGTTAGGAGTTCATAAGGTTGGGAATTGGGACAGGATCGGGAAAGTAAGCCGTGAGCAGGATGCAGAGAGGCTAAGAATTTAGGCAGTTTAAATGTGGTAGATGTAGACATATGAGAACTCACCTGTTTTGATACGTTGTTGAGAGAGATTAGGAAACGTTATTGTTTAGAGGCATCCAGGTGACTATATACATGAATCAGTTAATAAGCAAATGCAGTAAGCAGCATGTTAGTCCATTGGGCAAAGAGATTGGAACAGAATACATGTTACTGTGATTGCGCAGTGCTTTGACGAGACTGAACCAGAGTCTTAATGAAGCATGGAGCTTCACCAGAGTGCTATCAAGCAACGTTTTGTATCAAGCCACACAATGGGACACATGATAAAAACTGAGTCAAAGAGGCAGATTTTAAGGTGCAATTTAAAGGAAAAAAAGCAAAATAAAAAAGAGGCAGAAAATTCAACAGACTGAATTCCAGAGCTTAGACACTAGGCAGCTGATGCTGCAGACTTGCAACATTCTGTTGAAAAATAAAATAGGGCAAAGGACAGATGCTTGTGAGTTAACCAGAGCTAATGTTAAGAAAGCATGAAAGGAAGACCCTGTCAGTGATCCTCTGATTCAGACTGGACAGTTAAGGCGACAAACCAAGGGAATGCAGTTGTAGCCACCTGGAAGATAGTGGAGAGATACTGGAGGAAGATGGGGTGGCCAATTTTATGACTGTGAAAGGTAAACCACACTAATGTCATTTGTGATTTTGATCACAGCCCTTTCAGTATTGTGGTACAAAGTTGATTGGAGAGATTTATGAAGAATGCTTGCAAAGATGGGCAAGATTTGGAAGCTAACAGCATCTTCAAGGTTTTTGGGAAGGTTGAAGCTGGGGAGTTAGTTTTCAAGGAAATGGGATAAAGGTTATTTTTGATGATGGGTGATGACATCAAGTATGCAGGTGTGGGATACAATACCTGATGAGAAGGGACTGTTAACAGTATCAGCTAACACAGGAGTCAGGAAGGGAAATTAAGTAGTCAACCAGTTAATGGAATTAAGAATAAAGGAGTTGAAGGAAAATTACATGTACAAGATGACCTAAGGGAAGGAGAAAAAGCAAAGCAAAATGTGAATTCAGCACTACGTCAATGAAACCTTGACCTAGTGGGCTAGGAAATTTAAAAGAAAAGGAAATTACACAGACAATGGATTGGATGCTCTTAGTGACAAAGAAATCCATGGGCTCCACAGGCAGAGCAGATGGTGGAAAGAGGCTTAAGAAGATTGTTTGGAGTACAGAAAAGAAGCCAGGAAGTTATCCTTCCGTTCCAGGATGAACCTGGAATAATGAGCAGCTTTGGCAAATGAGATCAGGACCAGATGGTGGTACTGCGGTCCAGAAGTTCTAGCAGTGAGTGGTTGAAACTATTGCCCCAATATCCATACAAGCTTGCTTCCCACAAAGACTATCGGGAGAATGATCAAAATGACTGAGGTAATAACTTTAAATGAAGACTAGGGCAAAGGTAGAACCGAGAACATGGTTGAGAATAACAGCGGAGAATATGAAAATGACTGAGGGTTGAGACAGGCAAGTATTTTGGAAGGGGCAAGGCAGTGTAGATAAATGCAAGAAAGCGATTAGAACTGGACTAATTTACGAGGTGTCATAACATGTCTGAACAGGTTGATTAAAATAACTTGAAACTAAATTCTTCTCCAGTTTAGTGCTGGCTTCTAGACAGGGAAAAAGGTGAAAACTGATGTTTGCACTAAATGATACATTTACAATAAAACCCTGCAACTCTCCAAGTCTTTTGCCGCAAACTTCACATATGGATATAAGTGTGAAATAGTGGGGAAGAAACAGAGAGATTGCAGAGAATTAGTTGGGTGAGTGGGCAAGGGCACGGTCGATGGAATACTACAATGCGGTGAAGCGTAAAATTATTCCCATGTAGAAAAAAATTAAAATGCTCTTTGAATGGTGAGTGCAAATATTTGCATTGGTCTGCCTCTATGACATAACAGCACTGAAGCCAGTATCCCATCACCAAGTCACCCTTTATTTACATGTGCACAGTACACTGGTTGTGGCCAGCCAGTTCAGCGTTAGTCCCCTGCACCGAGGGGATTCTAAATCTCCTGGTTATATTGATCAGCGAAGGCTTTCCTCTTGGCCCAGGTTAACAACCCCGATCAAGGATCTTGTAGTCACAAGATCCACCTGGTTCCCAATGACTACATTCTACATAAATTATAGAAATTTAATATGCAGGTACTAACTATTTAGAAGGCAAATTGTATTTTAGCTTTTATTTCACAGAGGTTTTTGTATTAAAGTAACCTTGCTGTACTTTTACAGGATACTCGTGAAGGCAATGATGTACAGTTTTCGTCCTGATACCCAAGAAAGGAAATATTTGCCCAAGAGGGAGTGTAATGAACATTTGTAGGACTGGTTCATTGCAAGGAAAGGATTTTCCTAACAGAAGAGATTGCATTGACTAGGGCAATATTTCCTGGAGTTTGGAGGAATAAGAGGCCATCTATTTGAAATATATCATTCACAAGGGTTTTGACAAAATGCTGTTTTCCTTGGCTGGAAAATCGAGATCATGGGGTCACAGTTTCAGAATAAGGGGTGCTTATGTAGACTGAAGTCAGTAGACATTTCTTTACTCAGTGTTATATATTTTCGGTATCTGAGAGGTTAATAGATTTTTGAATGTTAAGGAAATGCAGGGGAGATAGTGATGTAGTAGTAATGCCACTGGACAAGTAATCCAGAGGCACAGGTTAAACTCTAGGGAAATGGTTTCAAAGCCATCACAGTAGCTGGTAAAATTTAAAAATTCAACCAATAATAAATACAGAATTGAAAACTAGTCTCAGTAATGGTGACTACGAATTTTCTTTTAGTTTAGAAAGTCATCTCAGTCATTATCATCCTTTAAGGAACAAAGTTTGCGATCCTTACCTGGTCTAGTCTACATATGACTCCAATCCTTAACTGCCCTCTGGAATAGCATTGTAAGCCACTTACTTCAAGAGTTATTAGGAATGGGCAACAAATACTGGTATTGCTAGCAAAGCCCAAAATTCCATGAAAGAACACAGGAATAAACAGGGAGATTCTGCAGGAAGGTGGGGTACATCAGTGAATGGATGGCAGAGCAGGCTCAAAAACAGGCAAATGGCCGACTCCAACTCCTATTTCTTTTCTGACATATTTTCGGGATGCTTCCAATAATAATTTAAAACTTGAAGGATGAAACTTCACACAACTAATTTTTTGTGTCGAGAGATCACTGCGAACTACCCCATATCACGTGTTAAAGCATTAAGACTGGAATCAACAAATTTTAACCTTGTGATATCTATCACACAAATACACCAATTTCATGCTGTTCAATATTGCACAGAGGCAAACAGTAAATGGTATTTTACAATACTGATTGCAATGTTCCTTGTTGCTGTAGCAGTGCAGCATAAATGATAAATGGATTAGTCTTACCACTGGCTTGGCAATTAATTATGGGCCTGTAAAATTAAGCCTTATTTAGATTCTTTTATGACAGGCTGAAATGAAAGCATGGTAGAGGAACAAATTTCCAGGATCATTTATTTAATTATTTTAATGATTCATGAAAGAATCTCTTTTCTTTTAATCCACAAATTTGAATCACAGCATTGAATTCCAGGAGTGAGGCGAGAGCAATGGCCCTTGACATCAAGGTCACATTTGACTGTGTTTGGCATCAAGGAACTCGAGCAAAACTGAAACTGGGAATCAGTAACAAACTCTCTGCTGCTTGAAGTCATACCCACACATAGGAAGATGGTTGTGGCTATTGGAGAGGAAAAAAAAACAAAAGAACTGAGGATGCTGTAAATCAGGAACAAAAACAAAGTTGCTGGAAAAGCTCAGCAGGTCTGGCGGCATCTGTGAAGGAGAAAACAAGAGTTAACGTTTCGGGTCTGGTGACCCTTCCTCAGAACTGGTTATTGGAGGTCAGTCGTTTCAATTCCAAGACACCCTTGCAGGAGGAGCTCTTTGGGGTGGTGTCCTAGGACCATCCATCTTCAGCTGCTTCATCAATGACCTCACTACAGCCAGTAACTAACCTCCTGACTCCACAGCGCCTGGCCATCATCGACAAGGCACAAGTCTGGAGTGTCTGGGACTCCCCTCTTGCCTGGATGGGTGCAGCTCCAATACCATTCAAAATGCTTGACACCATCCAGGACAAAGCAGCCCACTTCATTCCACCACATCTACAAGGATACACTCCTTCCACCACCGATGCTCAGTAGCAGCAGTACTTGGGAGATGCACTGCAAAAATTCAAAGATCATTTGACAGCACCTTACAAACCCACGTCCACTTCCATCGAGAAAGACAGGGCAGCAGATACATGGGAACACCTGTAAGTCCCCCCTTCGAACCACTCACTATCTTGTCTTAGAAATATATCGCCGTTCCTTCAGTACCACTGGATAAAAATCCTGGAATTCCCTCCCTCAGGACATTGTGGATCTACCTATAGTGCATGGACTGTAGCGATTCGTGAAGGCAGCTCACCTCCACCATCTCAAGGGCAACTGGGGACAGGCAATATTTGGTGGCCAACCAGTGATGCCCATGAGTGAATTAAAAATTTCCTACCAGATTACTCTATTTGTCAAACTGTTGCAAAACATGAATTAAAATCTGATACATTTACAAAATTTAAAATAAATAAATACAAAAGGAAATATGTCGTAGATTCAATGTGGGTTGTTGACAAAGATCAGTAATTAGTCTCTCAATTGGAGTTATTTTTCTGTCCGATTGCTGATTTTTGTGTTTAAAGGTTTGCGGACACAGTTTACCATGCAAGTATGTTTCTCCAAGCATGACTGTGAGCTGCTCAGTAATTGAAATTTTTGTTTGTAACTGTATCAGGACCAAGTAATTTCATGAAAAGCATACCAAGATACTTCAAACTATTGTCACGAAGGCACTACCATTAAAAATTTGAGGAGTCATGTTTCAAGGATTGTGAACATTTGTTCATTTAAAAAGATTAAGGAGATAAAGAGTAGGGTTTGTTTTTTTTAAAACTTAGAAAAGGTCACTATAAGGATATTTTAGATATTTTCATACCGGTGTGAACCAACCACAGAAAATGTTGAGGGGGAGGGAAAAAAAAATTCTGACTGGGTTTTGGCAGGTGTATAATTTTTGGAAGCTCCAGAGACATCTACTGTGTTTTGATCTCTCTCTCTCTCTCTCTAGTTTCCTATCAAAATATTGAATTGTTGAATGTTCTGAGAAAGTAATCCCAGTCTGTAGAAAATAAGTGAATGTTTCTGGAGATCTGCTGAAACTGTTTGAATTCCAAAATCACTGGTCAATGCAAACAAGATAAACGTTTCTACTTGCCTGTGACCAATCCATTGTCCGAGGATTTCACGAAGGTCTAATATCCATTTTTGGAAATTGTTAACTGAAGTGGCAAATTACACTTTTTTTCTTTTTAATTTATCCCTTAACTGTGTCTGTCAGAGTATGGGTTATGATAAAAAAAAAATGGGCTTTAGATCACAGATATTAGATTACCTCTATGTTTCTGTGTTGTACTTAAGTTACATGATAATAAATAAATTGCTAATTTTTGTCTAAGTTATAAACTTGATCGTCCAAAATCTGTCATTCATTGAAGTCTGATAAGAAATAACTGAGCAATTTTGAGGGTCATTGAATGTTTTGGTTTCATCTGTTGTGAATCCAGTGATAGGGAGAATTATGACCCGAAACGTCAGCCTTCCTGCTCCTCTGATGCTGCTTGGCCTGCTGTGTTCATCCAGCTCTACACCTTGTTATCTCAGATTCTCCAGCATCTGCAGTTCCTACTATCTCTGATAGCAAGCCAAACAAAACTAATTCTCCCTATCTCTGTGTCATAACAATATCTCAAAACTATTCAATGGAGCAGGCTTCTTACTCAAAATATGTTGCACAACTGTGGACACTATGGGGCAATTTAGCATGACCAATCCACCTAACCTGCACATTTTTGAACTGTAGGAGGAAACCAGAGCACTAAATTTGTGTGTTCATTCATAAACACAGGACTTGCTGGGCCACAAGGAAACCTAAGGTTCATCTAATTTGAAACATTATGGAGTCATTGTAAATGCTCAGATTGGTCAATCAAAAAGTCTACCACAGGTCCAGATATGAGACAACCACAGTGTTAGAAAGCTCTGGGAACCACAAATTGAGAATCACCATTTCTGCCAAGCTGATTATTCTTGTCACAGTTTATGTCTCAGTTTGCACATACAGGTATTTCTGCTATAAAACACGTTTTGTTAATGTGAATTGGCTATAATGTGATTGATGAATAGTGGATGCTGTTTGGATAACGTGAACTTTCTACTATACAAGCATAGTGATTTCCCTATAATGCGATTTTCTCTGGCAATTTTTCACAACACGATTTTCTATAGTGCTAGGTCACACAAGAATGCAACTATCACATTATATGAGAACTACCTGTAACTCTATCCCAAAATACAAAATGCTGAAAAATGTTACAAATTTGAATGAATCACAATCGTCTGCTTCCACTGTCTGCCAAAGGTATCTGTTCCTCAGATTGACCATTGCTTCACTAAAACAATCCTTGAGCTGATTAATTTTGAATTTAGCAGCTTTAAGCACTGGCTGCAGCCTCTGGTTCTGCTCAAGTGAAATAGCCATTCGTGGTCCACATCCGTGGTGTCAAAATTTCATCTGCTCAATGCATTCTGCTCAAGATTTCTTGCATCTTTGAAACGCAAATCTCCAAGGCACTAATTTGAATAATCTTTTAAACCTCTCAATGCTGCATACCTCACCTTTCTGAAGAACCAATGTACAACTGGAAAAACTAAATTCGACCTCACACGGCGCATACTGTACTGAGTGTTCGTACATTTGCAGAGGATTTTGTAACAGGCACAGGTTTTTTTAAAATTGTACTGACCAATGGTGCATTCAGGCACAAGTCCACCTGCAGAGTAGCAAGCACTATGCTGGCAGCCATGCCACTGGCACAGATTAGGAGGCAAGCTTTGTGTCCAGACTTTGGACTACATTGTATGAATTTTTATGTACATTAAACTGGCATGGTTTCATTCCAGCCTCAGGTGACTGTTTGCATGGAGTTTGCACATTCTCCCAGTTTCTATGTATGTTTCCTTCAGGTGCTCTGGTTTCCTCCCAAAGTCCAAAGATGTGCAGGTTAGGGGGCTTGGCCATGCTAAATTATCCTATAGGGTCCATAGTTGAGCAGGCTAGGTGGATTAGCTATTGTAGATGAGGGTTAGGGGGATAGGGTGCAGAGGGGGAATGCTCATTGGAGGACTGGTGCATACTTGATGGGCTAAATGTCCTCTATCTGCTCTGCAGGGATTCTAAGTCATGGAATATCAAATCAGACCATGACAGAAAATGTCTGACACACCCAATCTCAACTATCTAGAATTTGAAATCAACATTCATATCACCCCTCAATCTTCGCTTTTCTGGAGAGAACTTGGGCAATTTACACAAACATTCCTCATAATCGAGTCCCTTTAGTTCTTCTAAATGCTCTTCCATATCCTTCCAATAGCCATAGTTTCTCTCTTGAAATTTGCACATGAAGACTCTATGCAGTCCATCAAGTGGGGGCATACATATAAATTATGTATAAACTAGTAATATTATGTCCCTATCTCAACTTGATCATTTATTGTATCCCAAGATCTGATTTCCTTGGCATTAAGTTTTGCAGAGTTAAGTCATTATCTGGTTTCAGTGTTCATAGAATCATAGAATCCCCACAGTGTGGAAACAGGCCCTTTGGCCCAAGAAGTCCACACCAAACCTCAGAGCATCCCACCCAGGCCCATCCCCCTATAACCCACCTAATCTACACCTCCCTGAACACCACGGGCAATTTAGCATGGCCAATCCACCTAACCTGCACATCTTTGGACTGTGGGAGGAAACCGGAGCACCCGGAGGAAACTCCACACAGTCACCCGAGGCTGGAATCAAACCCGGGTCCCTGGCACTGTGAGGCAGCAGTGCTAACCACTGTGCCACCGTGCCGACATCATTTCCTCAAACAGAAAACCGTGCTGCAGTTCATATGTCTCGAATCCTATTCCTCCTTTTCCAATTTCTACCACTAAATCATTCCTCTGACAAGCAAGTAAATAAACCAGCAAGCCGAGAAAGAGAAATTGCAATTACAGATTACATCCTAGAATATTCCAAAACATTTCATAAATAATGAATGATTTGTTGGAAGTGCAGTCATCACTGCAATGCAGGATTAATGGAAATTTATCATGAGCCTAATCAGAGAGCAACTCTCCTAATACCTCAAAATGACATTTCACAAAGGCAACTTTAAAAACCGCTGACAGTTGCCCAATTTATATATGTTGGATCTTGCTGCATAATTGGAATGTTAACAACATCAAAGAGCGTAGGCAGTCAGGGAATGTCTGGTATAGGGACTAGAAACAGAGGCACAGTAAGAGAATAGAATTATAGAATGGTCATAGTGCAAAACCGTTCAGCACATCACGCTCCCTGAATAAGAACTGAAGTAGTTCCACTCCCCAGATTTTTCCTTGTAATTCTGCACTTTGCCTCACTTGTAACGCTTGCCCAATTTCCTATTGAAAGCCCAATTAAATCTGCTTCCACCACAATCTCAGTCACTATATTTCAGAATGTAAACATTTGCTGTGTAACCAATTTTTTCATGTTGCCTTTGGTTCTTTTGCCAATTGCATTAATCTATGTCCTTTAGTTTTCAGCCCTCCTCCCTATCTTTCTCCCCTTTTCTCTAGCACCTCAGCCCACAAAACCGATGATGTCTCTTATCTCTGGAACAGTTCTTATTATTGTCATCTGCACCCTCTCCAAAGGCTCTTATAAATCCGATCGCAATTTTAACAGAGCTACACAATAAAAGCAAAAGATGTGCAAATAAATACTTCAATGCTGTGCAATACATTTATAGATCTCCCAGCACTTCAAAGCAATATCACAAGTCAGATCGTAAACTTGCAAAAAAATTTCCACTGCCATCATTCCATCTGGTTGAAATCCAAGCAACACTGTGTTAAGTGCATTCACCCCGAGCTGTTTTCAAAAGCATTCTTCATAAACAGGAGTGTAGAGTACCAAAGCACAAAGGTAATGCAAAACATTGACAAATCATTGGTTAGACAGGAGTTGGAATACTGTGCCAAGTTTTGGGCAACACACTGTAGAAAGGACTAATAGCCATAGAAAAAATGCAGAAAGGATTGAATGATAGGCTGCAGGTTAAGAAACTTAAATGAGCGGAAAATGGAAGCAAAAGTCTTTTCCCAGTCGAACAGAGAAGGTTAAGTAAAGAACCATATTTATGAAAGTAAATTAAATCAAACTGACAAGGAAAGTAATAATAATTTCCACTGCATGGTGAATTATATAAATGTAGACATATATTTAAGACCACATGGTGGATGTACGGACATAGATACAGAATCTCTAACAGTTTTTAAAAAGGTGGATGAATTATTGAAACATTGTAGAGGAACTAGGACTTAATGAACAGCTTCCTGAAAGCTGACACAGCCACAGTGGCTGTAAAGGATGTAAAGACTGAAAGTTATTATCAAGCATAGCTACACAAGTAATAAAAGAAAAAAATCTGCTAATGCTGGAAATTTGAAATAAAAATTGCTGAGTGTACACAGCCACTGCGTAAACCAGATAAAGAGTCTTGAATATAATCCTTCCACTGAATTTTAATATACCTGTTCGTTCCTGGCTTATTTAACTGCCCTATGATCTGTACATCCTTGTTTGCTATGATCTGCACATAAAACAAAGCTTTTCACCGTATTTAGGTATATATGACCACAATAAATCAACTCAAATAATCACAGTAAGATGGAGGGCCCCTCCGATTTCTTAGATGGGCATAAAAGATGGCATAGAGGAGGAGAAAAGACCCTGACCAGTATTTTTTCCTCAAATATCAGGGAGACATATTATCAAGTTATCATTGTGGGATCTTGCTGTGTGCAGAATGACTGCACTGTTTCTCACATTACAGAGATAAAGTGACAGCCCCTAACATCAAGGCCGCATTTGACTGTATGTGGTATCAAGGAGCCCTAGCAAAACTGGAGTCAATGGGAATTGGGGAAAACTCTCCACTGGTTGGGGTCGTATCTGACATGTAGGAAGATGGTTGTGGCTCTTGGAGGTCAGTCATGTCATTTCCAAGACATCCCTGCTGGAGTTCCTAAGGGGAGTGTCCTAGGCCCTAACATCTTCAGCTGCTTCATTAATAACCTTCCCTCCATCATAAGGTCAGAAGTGGGGATGTTTGGCAATAATTTCACAATGTTCAGCACCAGCACAACTCCTCACATACTGAAGCAGTCCACGTTCAAACTTAAGACAAGGGCAATATCCAGACTTGAACTGAAAAGTGGCAAGTAACATTTATGTCACACAATACCAGGCAATGATCATTTCTAAGAAAAGACAGACAATCTAACAATTACCCCTTGATTTAATGGTATTACCATCACAGAATCCCCCATTATTAACATCCTGAAGGTTACCATTGACGAGAAGCTCAACTGGACTTGCCATACAAATACAGTGGCATCAAGAGCAGGTCAGAGGCTAGGAATACTGCAGTAAACAACTCACCTCCTGAGTGCCCAAACTCTGTCCATCATCTACAAGGCACAAGTCAGGCGTGTGATGGAATACTCCCCATTTGCCTGGATGAGTGCGGCTCCAACAATATAAGAATCCTGACACCATCCAGGACAATGCAGCCCGT
>NC_063344.1:68324014-68349014 GCF_021869965.1 Rhincodon typus | reverse complement strand
TCACTCTGGCATTTAGTTTCTGATAGGCATTGATGCAGAAGGGGAAAGTGGCTTTAATTCACAAATTAGTAATCTCACACAAAGAGGCTGCGGTGAAGGTGACTGCGTTGAAAGTTAAATGTCACACCAGTGAAGGATGAGTTCTGTTTAGAGGGCTAATGTTAGAGTAATACTCTTGGAGACAGATCTGAAATAGATTGATCTAATTTCATGTCATGCACAAAATAATTACTTAATTGCTGTAATTAATGCCATCACATTGTTTTACACTTCACTCATCTGTCATTATTTCCAAGGCCTCTGTGGTTAAAATAAGCTATGGGAGACATAAATTGTTATTGTTTGATTAATTACAATCTGAAGGTAGGTTTGGCTTGATGCATTTTTAATGGCTTCCTGAGTTCATGAGACACTTCTTTGTCTGTACATGAGTTACAATTCATCTAATTGTTATAAGTTGCCGTACCGTTGATCTGAAGAAATTTAACACAAAAGCTGTGTGGTGTTAAGCCAGTGTTTCCCCAGGATTCTGTAGAATTAAATCTATAGCACTATACTGTGAGTAATATACCAACAATACCTTACATTCTTTCTCTCTCTGCCATGAACTGATGGGCCTCAAGGTCTCCTGTCAATCTTGAAGATGCAGCAACAAGGTTGTGTAGGGCATTGTGACACAGTCATGGGGAAAGTAATTTAGGGACTTTACTGTGGGTAAATAACAAAAGATCATGTCCCAGTTGTGGAAAATACAAACAGACGGTGGTGCAGTAGTAGTTTCACTGGTCCAGTAAACCAGAGACTCAAACTAATGTTCTGGGGACATAGATTCAAATCTTTTCAAAGCCCAAAGACAGCATGATAGGGTCTATTATGTTATACTGGTTGAGGTACTTGACCACACCTCATGTAATGAGATGATGTATTGGATTACTAACATGTACAGCAGAGCTTACCAAACATTTTCCCATGACCCATTTTGAGACTTGAAAATTGTTGTGACCTTGTGGTGGGAAGTGGAGGTGTGAAGAGACTCCTTTGAGAACAGGAGGTGTGAGCTGATTTTATTTTGCTTTGGAAGGGTGGGGAAAGAGTTGGCAAATGCAGCCTTGAAATTTTCAAGACAAAATTTAATCTTTTGACCATACATGGGGGATCCTGACCTTCACACAGTGGAAAACCTTGATTTCAAGATGAGACATCAGGGCATTATAACTATTGCTATGCATTGAAGATTGAGAGTTACTGTATTTCTGTTACAGTTGTCTGGATCTTCAGGAACTGAGATCAACATCCAGGACACAGCTGTGTGCAATCTTGAAGGAAAAAAACTCAAATTGTTTTTATTGCCATTTACTTTGAACATTTATCTTTGCTGGACATAGACTGTCAACAATTTTGAATAGTTCTATTTGGCTGACAGCCAAGCATTATCCAAGTGGGTAATGGGTCTTTTGGTTTCCACTTGTCATAGGAAGGCAATGTATCATAAGGATGGATGCGTTGGCTCACCAATAGCTGAAGTGTGAAGGACAAGTTGTGTGATGAAACCTCCAAGAATACAAACCATCACAGATTGCAACCCAAGTTAACAAGGGAAGTCAAAGGGATGCAGCCTCAATATCAGTGCAATTTCAGTAGGTTACCATTTGATATTGAAGGAATGAAGGTTCCTCCCACCTCTGGTTCCTGCTGCATATATTACTCCTCAACTTTCCAATTCTTCATCTCCCCAATCTTATTTAGCATTATTCACAATGGCATTCTAGTTCTGAGAACCTGTTGTATAATGGTTGCAGCTGCGAGGCCAAATGAAAAATGCTCAAACACAAATTTATAAAAAAAAACCCAAAGAACTGCAGATGCTGGAAATCAGAAACAAAAACAGAAATTGCTGGTAAAACTTCAGGTCCGAAGAAGGGTCAAGGGAGCCATAAACTTTAACTCTGCTTCCTCTTCACAGATGCTGCCAGACCTGATGAGTTTCCCCAGCAATTTCTGCTTTTGTTACAAGACTTACAAAGCTATATACAATTATATTTGTATATCAAACCTCCAGATACAGTAAGCCTCTAACCAGAGTTAGCATCACCCAGGCCTCCAAGCCTTGCCACTATCATCGATCCTGCGATTCTTTGAGCACTCACTGTTGAAGATGTACATTCACAAGAAGAAGGTGGCAACTACACATTGTGCATACAAAAATTTTTGCGGGGATTTCTCAGCATTCAGCTTGATTTAAAGAATCACAAATGAAATACTTCCAAGCTGGTTGAACTCTTAAAAAGTGGAGTAAGTTTTGAAATAATATTTGAAACTTAATAACAAAACAACCATTTAACATGGGGAGCATCTCTTGAAGTGGAATAGGATGGGACATACAAAAGACAGAGGCACCCACCTGTGGAATGATATAGATTTGGCTACTTTACCCTGCCTGTTGGTGCAGGAATGAGCTGAACAAGATATCACCATTTTCCAGATAAGTAACCAGACATCACACCCTTGTCCTAATTAAGAGACAGTGGTAGGACTCCAAGTGCCCGTACAAAAAAATGGCACCACCCTCACTCTCTGAATTATTCAACGCTACCGTTAGAATTTGACGTACAACAACACGGCTCCCACAACCACTGGTTCAGTGAGCACAGGACTTATGCAAATTCGAAGGTGCATACTCCAAGCTTGACCCTGCGGATAAATATAAGCGTTTTCTCGGCGTATCTCCCGCTGATCGTTTCAACGGAGCTGGAAGAAGATCGCTATTTTCCGTATGGCAAGATGGCGCTGCCTGTTGGGGACAGCCGGCCGGGATCTAAAGTATTGCGTAACCGCCGCTGCGCATGGCCCCGCCCACCAATGGGTGGGGCACCGCCCGGATTACTGTGTTCCGATTGGTCACATGCAACAGTCAATCAGCGATGCGGGGTGGATGTCAGGCTCCGTGACAGTGGATGGTGCACAATGGATGCAGGTAGGCCCGGGTGTTTCACAATAGAGACCCCTCAGCAGGTCAGCCTGTAGGAGGAGGGGGTGTTGAGGTTTCCTCTCAGACCGCTGCCGTAGCTCGCCAGATGTGTCCCCGGCAGCTGCGCCTGGCTCCCACTTTCTCCTCGCCAACTGGGTGCTCCGTGCCCTACCCCCATGTTGGGTGGTCTCCTTTCCCACCCTCACTCCATCTGGATCATCTTCTGTACGTTCTGCCTTCCTCCCCTTGGCCGTGCGGCTGGCCCTAATCCCCCGATCCATTACTGTCACCTTATTCCGTCCCCCCTACCCCTTCCCACACCCAGCCTGTCTCCCTCTTCTCCCCCCGCCCCACCCCGTCTCCCTTCACCCTGTCTGTCTTTCCCCACCCCAGCCCCCTCACCCTGTCTGCCTTCCCTCCCACCCTCGCGTGTCGTGCCTGTTTCCTCAATTGAAGTGTTTTGTGGCACATTATTGTTTCTGTCAAAGCTGCTGACCTGGCTTAGGTTGTAGAATGCTTTATGTTTATCCTGCACATTATGTTATTGTTTTCTTAAACACTGTCCTTTTTTAAAATGATCCATTGTACTGACTTTTTGATCTCGGTCACTGGAAGGTATATGTTTAAGTACAGGTGTTGCTACTTGAGGGTGAGGAAGATGAGGCCACTTGAGGATGGAACATTTGGAGGCCCTGGTGGTGCAGTACTCGTGACCTGATTCTGGGCGTGTTCCACCTGCAGCAGAGATGTCTTGACATGTCCAAATGGATTGATTAAATTTTTATTTCTGAGGACTGGTTGTTTTGATCTGGTCTCTTGGCAGTAGTGTTTGTACTGAAACAGTTGACCTGTCTATGTTCTGAGCCATAACAGTGAAGTACATGTGGGAAATAATGAATGTTAAAACAAAGTCATTTAAAAAATGGAAAAAATTGCCATGGTTAATGTTCTGCTATAGATATGGATTTTTGTGATGACAGCCAGAGCTCATCATTCATCAGGGGAATGAATAGAATAGAATATCCTTTATTGTCAGTAATCTGGCAATGTGAAGATATCTTCACATATTTTTGTAGACCTTTCCAAGGCAGCAATTACTGTCTGTCCCTGGTTGCCTTGAGGATATTAAGTCAAGTGGCATGTGTGGGACCGAGAACCCACTTCTTTTATTCTTTGTGTCCATCTCTCAAAGCGTTTGGAAATGTTGTCCTACATTTATAGAGTACTGGATAAATATGGTGGTGCAGCTTACTTCTGCATCCATCCTGGCAAAGATCTGTCTCCAAGTTATTTTATAACAATGTTTTTAAACTGTCAATGGTCTAATTTGGCTTTCATTTTGTTGCAGTACATCTACAGTTCATGATCTGCTCAATCATTCCCCCACCTCTGCCATTTGATATCCTCTTGCCAGTAAAATCATTGCACCCTCCCACCTGATCCATCTCTTGTCAAAAGGGCACTCTGAATGTTTAAAGTGCACAACTAGTCTAATCGTTCGTCACTAAGAACATTAGAGATAGTCCAGGGAAGATTGACCAGGTTGATTCCAGGTATGGAGGGACTCTCTTATGAGGAAAGGCAGGCAGGTTGGGCTTGTGCTCATTGGTGTTTAGAAGAATGAGAGAGAACCTTTTGAAACATACAGGATTCTTTGGGAGCTTGACCAGGTAGATGTCGTGAGGTGATTGCTCATCTGAGTCTCCCAGAAGGGGTAATGTCTGAAATCCTAGGTTGGTGCTGACCTAGTTATCATGCCTATTAAGAGCCAGTCACGATTTTCCTTTCACAGTGCAGTCTTCAAGCTGGGCTGTAAACTCTAAGGAGTCATCCATTTACTGTCTTATTCATATTTTAGTGGCATAAAAGTGTAGCCTGCCTTTAGGCTTAGAGGCAAACTGTGATGGGAGACTTTCTGAATTTGGTGGCTAGCTCTCTCTCTTCCTATTTCTTAGTATGTTACCAAGATGGATGATGGATCACCAGCTCTGAATGGTTCTCTCAAAACTCCATTTAAGTGCCTAATTACATATGAATGAATGATCGACAATGTCTGAAATCCCAGGTTGGTGCTGCACAGTGTGCTAAGCTGACCTATTTACCTTGTCTATTAAGAACCAGTCACGTTTTTGTCTTTCACTAAGTGCTATCTTCAAGTTGGGCTTCTCCATTAATTATTGCTGCAATTCAGCTTTAAGTTATGGGAATTTGATTCAGCACCTGCCTCTTCTTGAATCTGAACAAGGTGAAGAGATTCTAATACACACTTTGTGCAGTCACCTTATCCATTTTACTGTATCTACATGCCGTTGTCAGACTCTGTTCAACAGTGTACAATTAGCAACTGCTGTAAACAAACTCACAATCAACCTCGTTATGATGGAGCATCTTAAACTATTCACTTTTATGCACCTGGATTCTTCCAGATTACCACAGGGACGTTTGCAATATAGATGTATGAAAATTGGCCTGAGTACATTGTTCAAGAGGAAGAACTAATTTCAGTGTGACAGTGCTACTCAAATTTATTGCCTTGCTGGATATCCTGAAGTCTTGGTGATCATATGTGGCCATCTTGTCCATTCCTTACAACACCATGACTTGTCTGAACAGAAGAAGATTCAGTGCTGTCAAGATTCAACAGATTAATGATTATGTCAAGGTTTCTGTGTTCCCTTATTTGGAAGCAAATGGAAACTTTAAGGATGATTCCTCAGACTTTATGCTAACCATTTCAATAATACATCCACGTGGCAAAAAATGAAATCTGTGCATCTTAACAATGCTTTTAGTCTGCTAGGAATGGACAGTAAATATGGCCTTACCAATATTCATGGAAATGTCTTACTTTCACTTCTGATTGATCTGGCTCTAATTTTTAGTTTGTGCCCTAGTCCTAAATCTCTTCCAGCAGTGGAAGTTCAGTTTCATTGAATCTGTTGAACTCACCAGTAGGAGTCTAATTGAGTGACTTTTTGATTCATTATAGTCATATATGTGAAAAGCTTTGTTTTGTGAGCAATACAGGCATGTCATAGCAAACAAGAGCATACAGATCATAGGGCGCTTAGACGGAGCGAGCCATATGAGGTTCACAGGAAGTGTATAAAGCAAGATGAAAATTATTTGGCGTTAGGTCCTTTCAGCAGCCTAATAACAGCAGCGAAGAAGCTGTTTTTGAACCTGTTGGTGCGTGTTCAAGCTTCTGTATCTTTTGCCTGGTGGAAGAGAACATTACTGGAGTGAAAGGGGTCTTTGACGTTGGCAGCTGTTCCACAGCAACAAAAAGTGTCAGTAGAGTTTATGGATGGGAAATTGGCTTCCACGATGGTCCAAGCTGTGCATACAACTTTCTATAGTTTCTTATGGTCCTGGGTAGAATAGTTGCCATACAAAGCCGTTATGCACCTGATTTAGAATGCTTTCCATGGTGCACCTGTAAAAATTGGTGAGGGTCCTTATGGACATGCTGAATTTCCTGAGCTTGCTAAGGAAGAAGAGGTGTTGTTGTGCCTTCATGACTTTGGGGACAGCATGGTGGCTCAGTAGTTAGCACTGTTGCCTCTCAGCACCAGGGACCCAGGTTCCATTCCACCCCCAGGCGACTGTCTGTGTGGAGTTTGCACATTCTCCCCATGTCTGCGTGGGTCTCCTCCGGTTTCCTCCCACAGTCCAAAGATGTGCAGGCTAGGTGGATTGGCCATGCTAAATTGCCCATAGTGTCCAGGGATGAGTAGATTGTGGGGGATATAGGGGGATGGGTTCTGGGTGGGATGCTCTTGATGGTCAGTGTGGACTTGGGCCGAAGGACCTGTTTCCACACTGTGTAGGGATTCTATGAACTTCTGTTCTCTTTCCCACACCCCCCAACCCCCCAAAATAGATTTGGTTGCAGATCCTCTTGGAATTGACACATACTTCATTGTAGAATAGGAGATGAGAAACAACACTTCTATATGGACTTTACGTACAATTCAGCCACACCTTGAAGAATGCTTTTAACACTAGAATAGCTCCAGTTAAAAGTTTTGCTCGGACAGCAATCTTGCTCAGAGCAGTTTGTGAGATGATCAAATCCATAGGGTCTGTAAACATGACTTGTTGTTCCTCAAATGTTATGAGTCACCTTGTGCTATCTCCTTTAAAGTTAATAAACCTCTCCTGGTTGAAGTAATTAGTTTGTTTCTTGTAACACTTTGTGTGAATGATGCAGGATACTTTTGAGATGCTCCTTAAGGACAAATGTGGTGCAATGGTATTGTCCCTACTCCTGTCCCGGAGGCCTGGGTTCCAGTCCCACCAGCCCCAGAGAAGTGTAATAGCATCTCTGAATGGGTTGGTTAGAAAAATAGGTTAAATTTAAAAAATGAAAGATTTGAGGGTATTTTGTGGTGCAGTGGTAGTGCCCCTACCCCTGGACCTGGGGGCCCCAATTCAAATCCCACTTGCTCTGGAGGTATGTAATAACACATATGAAATGCTCCTTATTTAGAGAGAAGTGGCCACCATGAGTGCTGGAGCTTATTTTCCCCCTCCAACTCTGTTTTGATTTAGTCCCCTCCTCCCCTCCTCCTTTCCTACCTTCCTCTTTATGTTGAACAGTGCTTGTAATTCATTCATTGTTTATAGAAAGAATATGAAATGCTCCTTGCTTCAGCAGCTGTGTCAGCCTGGGTACATCACAAAATTAGAAGTAGCACATGACTGACAGGCACATGGCCTTGAAGCAACAGCCACGTACTGTCTGTGTTTGCTGGAGAGAGGACAAATTAATCAGGAGCCAAGACCGAACAAAAACAGTATGGTGGGCCTCAGTTCAAGGGAAGCTTCCAACTTTAGATTTAGCCCAAGCTCTTTGTGGCAGTTGTTTTCTTGAAACTTTGCTGAAGACTGCTGCTGTTTGCACTTCTTTTTTTTGTGAACCACTGGGCTTGGTATAGTGAATTTTCTACTTTTGTTCTCTAACTTTGAATTGTAACTCTTCCACCTGTTTATTCCCCCTGCTGAGGTGAATGTTTGCACTGTTAATCATAACACAACCTCCTTCAACTTTAAATGTGCTTTTACTTTGTGCATACTTGCAGGTGAAAACACCCAATGTGCTTGCTCTTGCACTCGGCCCTTGCATTGACTCTTTTCTGACTGCTTGTCTGTCATCCAAGATTGGATGATGTATGAAAGATGGGTTTAGATATCCTCTCTAATATGTGCCCAGAAATCAGACAAATCCTTTATTACCCTTTGTTTTACTCCTTCACCAAAGAACCACCTGAGTTTTTAACACCCAGTTTGTGTAGTGTAGTGGAGGCTTGCGATAACAAGACAGATCAAATTTAAGTTTTCTTGCTGACCTACAATGCAAGTTATCTACAGGCTACTTAGCAGCTGAACGTTTATGTAGATATATCTGGAGGAAAGACAGTTTCCCTATCCAGAAGCAGCTCCAGGATGTTGAAATAGCAAATGTCACTGACAGGAAACATTTGCTTTTGCTCCTCCTGAAACTGGGTGGAAGGGGATGTCTGAGGAGGTTGCAGAGATGCTCCCATGTGATCTGGGCAAGCTGAGTGAATAGGCAAATGCATGGCAGTTGTAGTATAGTGTGGATAAATGAGATTATTCACTTTGGTAGCAAAAAACAGGAGGCATTATTGTTTGGCTATAAGTTGGGGGGAGGGGGAGGGAACGTGCAATGTGATCTGGGTGTACTCCTGCACCAGTCACTGAAAGTAAGCACGCAGGTGTAGTAAGGAAGGCAAGTGGTGTGTTGCGAGAGGGTTAGAGTACAGGAGCAGGGATGCCTTGCTACAGTTATACAAAGTCTTGATGAGACCACACAAGGAATATTGTGTACCATTTTGGTCTACTTATCTGGGGAAGGATATTCTTGCAACAGAAGCTCAACAAATAGATTCCTGGTTTGGGGGGGTGTTGGGGTGTGTGGGTGTGTGGGCGTGTGGGCGGGACTGCCACGAGAGGAGAAGTTGAGTCGATCAGTACTATCTTCACTGGAGTTCAGAGTAATAGAGGCTGATCTAATAGAAACTTCTAAATCCTGACAACGTAGATGTAGGAAGGATGTTCCTGACTGCAGGGGGTCCAGAACCAGGGTTACAGTTTAAGGGTATGGGGTAAACAGTTTAGGAACTGATGAGGTGAAACTTCTACACCCAGAGAGTGGTGAGCCTATGGAATTCACTACCACAGAAAGCAGTCAAGGCCAAACATTGTATGATTTCAAGAAGGAGTAGGGGTTAAAGGGATCAGAGGATCTGGGGGAAGAGCATCCTGCTGCGTTGGATGATTAGCCATGATCATAATGAATGGCAGAGCAAGCTCAAAGGGCTTGCTTCTGCTCCTATTTTCTATATTTCAGTGTTAACATCAAGTGAAATTTCCACAGAAGTTTCAATTCCTTTAGATCTCAATATTCTGATGGTCTCTGTGTCAAAACGTCCCATTTAAAGAATGTATCAGCTTCTATTTTTAGATGTAAATGTTGGCTGTTGTAGTTTGTTAGTTACAAAGTCCAATAATGCTGTGTTGTGCTTTTTTCATTACATATTCGATTTTGCCATGTACTATATTCTGTAAACCTATTCACCTTGATCCCTTTCCAGCAGTCTGCTTGGGATTTGAGTGCAATGAGCTTCTCAAACTGCCTGCTCTCTTATTAGCTAGCGCATTCATAGGAATGAGAGTAGGTCATTTAAGCTCCTTGTGCCTATTGCATTTTACTGTTTCATGAGATGTGGGCACTGACGAAAATTTGATGCCCATCCTTAACTGCCCTTGGGAAGGTGCTGATCAGCTGCTGCCTTAAATCACTGCAGCCTGTTTGGTACAACTTGCTCAGCCATTTCAAAGGGCAGTTAAGAATCAACAACATTTCTGTAGGTTTGGAGTCACACAGGCCAAACTAGGAGACGATGACGGATTTCCTCTGCAGGACATTTGAGCCAGGTTTTTTATTTTTGCAACGTTTGCTGGTTTCCTGGCAGTATTACTAGCTTTGAATTCCAGATTTGATTTGATTTAATTTGAACTACACTAGCTTTAGTATTTGAATCTGAGTCTCCAGGGTATTCGCCTGGGCTTCTGGATTGAATCATAGAATCCCAACAGTGTGGAGTTGGGCCATTTGGCCCATCAAGTCTGCATCTGACCCCAGACCCAGCCCATTCTGTAACCCTGCATTTCTTGTGGCTAATCCATCTAGCCTGCGCATCACTGAACTCTTTGGGCAATTTACTATGGCTAATCCACCCAACCTGCATGCCTTTTGGACTGTGGGAGGAAACTGAAGTCCCAAGAGGAAACACACGCAGATACGGGGAGAATGTGCAAACTCTACACACGGTTGCCCGAGGGTGGAATTGAACCCAGGTCCCTGGTGCTTTGAGGTATCCGTGTTAACCACAGTCACTGTGCTGCCTGTCTTCTCTGTATTCTCTGAACCAGTTCTATGTACTGCCTTTGCCCTGTACATCTTTCTTTTGCAAACAAAACTCTATCAATCTGAGCTTTAAAACTGAATAATCTTGCAGTAGCTGCAATTTACTAGTTCCAGAATTCTACCAATCTGCGTGTGCAAATATGTTTCATAATTCCCTGAAGTTTGGACTATGCTTCCTAGATTCCCCAACCAGTGTAAAGAGTTCTGCTGTAAATGTCCTATTCATGCTACTTAATTTATTGAAAGCTTCAATTGAGTCACTGCTTAATGTCATAAATTCTAGGGAATTCATATAAACTCTAATTTAACCCTTGAAGTCCACAGGTCATTCTGGTAAATTTTCTCGCTCTCTTCAAGGTCAATACGTCTTGGCAGAGCTGCTTTCAGGATATTACCTGTGGTCTAACTAGGGCTTTTAATAACTGGTGCTTAATAATGGTCACTGTATTCTGTTCCGCTCGAAAAAAGGCCAGCATTCCATTTGGCCTTTTTGATTAATGTCTGAACCTATTTATGATATTTTGGAATTACGTCTGTGAGCATCTGAGATTTTTGACCCTCAAGTGTTCCCAATATTTCACCACTTAGAAAGTACTCCATTCGGTTCATTTTTTAAAATGTGAAATGAATGATTTTATATTTATTTAAATTTGGTAATGTTTTGTCCAATGTATTTCATTAATGTAATCTATTCCCATCTCATTGTGATTGTATGCTTTCATCTATGTTGCTCATTATACCACCTATCTTGGTGTAATTGGCAAATGTAAATAGGTGGCTTTCAGTTCTATCATCTAAAGTGCTAACAAGTTTGTTGAATAGTTTAGGACCAACTCATTTCTGTGTGGCACCACTAATCAAATCCTACAAATTGGAGTACCTGCCACGCAATTTCCTATGTAGGTCAATAATTTGCCATCAGCTTTCAACTTCAGCTAATAATCTGTTACGAGGGACTTGATTTAAATGCTCTCTAGTTGGTCTTGGGATGGGAACCTTGGGTCACTCAAATTGGAAGCGAGTTAAGCCTCAACAGGAAGTAGAGACGAGAAGATAGGAGAAACAAAGCCAAACATCGTGTGCCTGGAGTGAAGACTAATGTTTTAAAACTAAGTAAAGGGTGTTGTTCCTGAATGGATGTAGCATCTATGACAAGATAGATGGCCGAAAAGTGTAAAGAGAGAAATTGTTCTGATATACTTGCCATTTCATGACTAGTGAACAGAATTGGAAACTAAATATTCAAGGATATTCAGTGTTTCTGAAGAATAGACCAATGGGAAAAGGAGGTGATGCACTGATCGTAAGGAATTGGTTCAGTACATTAGTAAAGGAGGATCTTAGATTGGAAGAACAAAGTGTAGGAATCTGTTTGGGTGGAATTAAGAAACAGCAAAAGGCAGCAGACATTGGAGTTGTTTATAGGCCACCAAATAGTGGTATTGTGGGGCACAATATAAATCAGGAGATGAAGGAAGCTTGCAGCATGTGCAACTAAGTAATTATGGGTGATGCCAATCTGTATGCAGACAGGGTCAATCAATTGAGCACTAAAGCTGTAGAGGTAGAGTTTCTATATTGACTTGAGATGGTTTACTGGAGCACATCTTGTCGAGCATACTGGAGGACAGGCTATTTTGGATCTACTATTATGTAATGGAAACGGGCTAATTAGTAGTGTAAAGGAAACTTTATCATTTTGTCGTTACTATCTCTAGAATTTTACATTATGTTTGAAAGTGAGGCAGTTTGATTTTAAAGCAATAGCCTTGAATAAGGAAATTTATGAAAACATGAGGCACAAATTTGGCTGAGGTGGGAAAATGCATCAAAAGGCATGATGTAAAGTAGCAATGGACAGTCTTTTAAAGACTTATTACATGGCTCACATCAAGTATATGTTCCTTCAAAGTGCAGAAATTCAAGGTCAGTCAATCACAGATGACAAAAGAAGGTAAGGATTATGTAAGGTTAAAAGAAAAGGCGTACAAATCGGCCAGAAATGATAAATCCAAAGATTTGGGAAGCTTTTGGAATACAGCAAAGAAGAATCAAGAAACTAATAAGGAACGGTGGAATGCAATCTAGAAAAGAACATAAAAATGGGCTAAAATCTTTGTAAAAAGGAAACGTTTGGCTGAGACAAATGTGGGTCTATTAAAAGCAGAGTCAAGAGAATTTATAATGTTGGAGAAATAGAAGAAATGGCAGACAGGCTAAATGATTAGTTTGTGTCTAGTTTCCACGAAAGAGGATACAAGAAACCACCCAGAGATCCAAGTGACTAGGGAAAGTGAGATATCCAAGAAAATGAGTGAAAATATTGTACCGGAGAATTTGTTGTGGCTGATAGTTGAAATGTCCTGGGAACCTGATCGTCTACATCTCAGAGTGTTGAAGTAGATGGCTACAGAGATAGTTGATGCATCGGTAATGATCTTCGAAAATTCCACTGTTCTCCAAGTTTCCTGCAGATTGGAAGCTTGCAAACGTCACCCTACTTCTTTTTAAAAAAAAAAGCAAGGTGGAGAAAAAAACAAGGAATTACAGACCTATTAGTATTCCATCAGTACAGTAAATGCTAGAATCTTGTATAAAGGATGTGATAATGAATACTTGGATAAAAAATAATCTGAGCATAGTCAGCATGGATTTGCAAATGGAAAATTGTGGTAAACTCTTTGAACATGTTATGGACAAAATTGATAAAGGGAAATTGGATGTATATATGAATTTTCAGAAGGCTTTTGATAAGGTCTCTCACAGGAGGTTGGTTAGCAAAATTCAAGTACGTGGCACATCAAGTAATGTATTGGCATAGTTTAAGAATTGACTACCAGAAACGCAACAGAAGGAATAAATGGGTCATTCTCACAGTGGCAGACTGGCCTGTGGGATATCACAACGATCATTGATTTGGATGTGTGTTCTAATGTTGCAGATGATACCGAGCTAAGCTGGAATGTGTTGTGAGCGATGTTCCCTCTAATTTTTCCTGCTGCTGAATGCACCTATGAGGAAGATTGTACTGGAGGCAGATGAAGTTTGCATGCATTTCTGAAGAAGGGTCTGGGCCGAAACGTCAGCTTTCCTGCTCCTCTGATGCTGCTTGGCCTGCTGTGTTCATCCAGCTCTACACCTTGTTATCTCTGAAGTTTGCATGCAGTGGCTTCTGGAACTAGTTATGCATTTGCACTCGAGTCTGTGTATAAAGCTTAGAGGGAAATTTGCTTGTAAGGAAGATGTACTACAATTTCAGGAGAATCTAGACAGACTTGGTAATAGAGCAAGAACCTGGCAGATGAAAGTGTTGAGACCATCACTATTTTCCTTATTTTTGGTTTGGAACTGAGTTGCAGTTGAGAATTGAACTTGGAACAGCAGCTAAGCATTTTATTAAAAAAAATAACTAAATACTAATGTTTGCTTCTGGGCACTGGCCTGGAAAGATAATGCAGGTTAATTACTGCTCTAAAAGCACGACAATTTAGCACTGATTGTTGACTTGGTCAGTAAAGGTAGGATAAGTGCGTGCTGGCCAGCCAACCACAGAATGTTGAAAAAGGAAAAAAAAAAAAATTAAAAATATATAAATAATTGCAATTTTTGTTTTAAGCTGTAAATGTGGTGTCCAAGGTCTGTTATTTGTGAAGTCTGGTTAGGAACAATTGAACATGTTTGAATCTTTTAAGATCACTGTGTTGCAAATGCAGTGATAGAGATTGATTCAGTTTGGCTTTGCAGAAAATAATGTGGACAAATGTGAGGTTATCTACTTTTACAGGGAGATTTGAGAGGTTGGAAAGTGGAGATGTACAAAGGGATTTGGGTGTCCTGGTCAATAAGTCACTGAAGGCTAACATGCAGGCAGCAAGCTGTTAGGAGTTCTAATGGTACATCGGTTGTTATCACAAGAGGAATTGATTGCAGGCTCCAATTGTATCGGAGCTTGGGTAGACCCCCACCTGGAGTACCCTTTTCAGTTTTTTGGTCTCCTTTTTCTTAGGAGAGACATTGCTATAGAAGGGATGCGACAAGACTTGTTTCCAGGATGATGGACTGTTCTGTGAAGAGACATTATGTCAGCTGAGCCTCTATTCTCTAGAACAGAGAAGAATTAGAGAATTTGAAGAATCTGGTGATTTCATGGAAACATACAAGATGTATGACTGCATTTACGCTGCCGAATCCTTTTTAAGGTGTTTCCCCTGGTTGTGGAGTCTAAAACAAGAAGGCACAGTTAGGCTGATAAGTTTACAATTCTCTTAATTCTCTCTTTCACCTTTCTTGAATAGTAATGTGTGCTGTTTTCCAATCTGAATAAATGGGTTTTAAATTGAGAACATTGTGGATGCCTTAACTGTAATCTCCCAATGTTCTCCTCTACTTACATTAAAACCTTGGGATGTGAATCTTCTGGTTCTGGGATTTGACTTCTCAGTGCCATCATTACCTTTTTTACTGATATTTTACTGCTTTTCATTTAAGTCTTTTTTTCCCATTATTCAGTATTAACATGCTGGTTGTGACCCTTCACCAGAAAGTGAACTGAACTGGAGTAGCCACATAAATACTGTGGTTACAGGAACCGAGCAGAGGCTAGGAATCAGCAGCGTACAAGTCACCACCTGACTCCCCAAAGATGATACACCATTCACAAGACTTGAGTTAGGAGTTTGATTGAATGCTCCCCATTTGCCTGGACAAATACTGCCTCTAACAGTGTTGAAGAAGCTTGACAGCATACAGGACAAAGCAATTGGGTTGATTAGCACAATGCTCATACCCTCCACCAGTTCACACTGGCAGCAGAGTATACCGTCCACAGAAGCACTGTAGTAACACACCAAGTATCTTTAAACAGCACCTTCCCAAACCCAAGATCGCTATGCTGTACAGTGGCAAAGGCAGCAGATATGTGGCGATACCACCTCCTGCAAGTTTTTCTCCAAGTGATATACCACCCTGATTTGAAAATGTATCACTCTGCCTTAAAAATCGCTCTGGCAAAATCCTGGAATTTTCTTGTGAACAGCATTGCATGTGTGCTTACGCTAAACAGACTGCAGCAGCGCAAAAGAGAGCCCACCACCAGCTTCTCGAGCGCAGCAATGGATGAACAATAAATGTTGGCTAGGCCACTGAGGCCCATATCCCCTGAATGAATTTTAAAAAAGAAATGTAGTTTGATTGGAATCTCTTAACATGCTATAAAATCACAAACTCAAATGCTTTGATACCCATGCACAGTTGATTAAGTAAAGATGTGAAAAGTAGCACTTAAGGGAATATATCAAGAGCAAAAAATAATCAAGGAAGCTAATAGAATGCTGGCTTTTTTAAAATCCAGTCCTCTAGATATAAGGGTGCTGCAGTTATATAAAACCCTGGTTAGACCCCACTTGGAGTACAGAGTAGATTGGGACACCACACCTTAGGAAGGATGTACTCCCTTGGAGGGAGTACAATGTGGTTTTATAAGAATGATATCTGAACTTCAGGAGTTATGAGGATGAATCCATAAATTAGGGTTATTTCTTTTTAGAATTTTAGGTTAAAGGCTGATCTGATCAAAGTCTTCGAGATAATTAACAGGAAAAGACTGGGTGGCTGAAGATAAACTATTTCCACAGGTTGGGGATTCAAGGACCGGGGCCATACTTTGAGAATTAGAACGTAGAACATAAAACTGTACAGCACAGGAATGGGCTGTTCAGCCCACGATGTTGTGCCAAATGTGATGCTAAATTAAACTAATCCCTTCTCCCTGCCCTTGGTCCATATCCCTCCATTCCTTGCATATTCTTGTGCTTATCTAAAAGTCCCTTAAATGCCCTTGAGACTCCTGACATTCTGTTTTTTTTTTTGAAAAGCTTGCTCTCAGGTCTCCTTTGAACTCTTTTCCCCCCCCCTCACCTTAAATGTATGCCTCCTCATATTAGACATTTCAGCTCTGGGAAAAGGATGTCAAGCCTATCTATGCATCTCATAATTTTATGAACTTCTATCAAGTCTCCCTTCAGCCTCCACTGATCAAGAGAAAATAACCAGAGTTTTTCTAGCCTCTCCTTTGTAGCTCATATTCTCTAATCCAGGCAGTATCATGGTAAACCTCTTCTGTACCCTCTCCAAAGCCTCTGGCGACCAGAATTGAACACAATACTCCTAAGTGTGGCCTAATCAAAGTCTTAAAGCTGCAACGTGACATGCTGACTCTTGTACTCAGTTCCCTGATGAATAAAGGCAAGCATACCATATGCCTTTACCATCCTATCTACATGTGTGGTGCTTTCAGGGAGCTATGGACTCGAACCGCAAAATCATTCTGTACATGAATCCTGTTCAGAGTCCTGCCGTTAACTGTATAGCTTTGCTTAACATTTGATCTTCCCAAAGTGCAGCACTTCACATTCACCTGGATTAAACTCCATTTGTCATTTTTCCACCCATATTTGCAACTGATCTATATCCTGCAACAACCTTCTATACTATCCACAACCCTACTGATCCTTGTATTGTCTGCAAACTTACTAACCCATCCATCTATATTTTCAGCCAAGAAATTTATATATATATATCACAAACAGCAGAGGTCCCAGTATGGATCCCTGCAGAACACCACTAGTCACAGACCTCCAGCCTAAAAAACACCCTTCCACCACTAGTCTGTCTTCTATGGGCAAGCCAATTCTGAACAAGGGTCTAGGCCCAAAACGTCAGCCTGCCTGCTGTGTTCATCCAGCTCTACACCTTGTTATCTCAGATTCTCCAGCATCTGCAGTTTTTACTATCTCTGAAACAATTCTGAATCCATGTGGCCAAGTCACTGTGGATCCCATGCATCTTAATCTTTTGGACGAGCTGCCAAGAGGGGCCTTGTTGAAAACCTTACTAAAATTCATGTAAACGATGTCCACTGCTCTGCCCTTAACGACCACCTTTGTCACCTCCTTGAAAAATTCAGTCAAGTTAATAAGAAATGACCTGCCCTGCATGAAGCCAAGCTGACTGTCCCTAATTAGGCCATGATTTTCTAAATGTGCATAAATCCTATCTTAAGAATTCTCTCCAATAGCTTCCCAATCACTGATGTGAGACTTGCCTGTCTATAATTTCCTGTATTATCCCTATTTCCCTTGAAACAACATTAGCTACTTGCCAATCCTCTGGGACCTCTTCAATGGCTAGCAGGGATACAAAGATCTTGGTCAAGACCCCAACAATCTCCTTTCTTGCCTCTCTCAATAACTTGGGGTAGATACCATCGGGCCCTGGGGACTTAGCCACCTTAGTGCTCTTCAAGAGATCCAACACTACTATCTTCTTGATCCCAAAATGCCTTAGCATATTAGCATGCTCCACACAAATCTCATGAGCCTCCATATCCTTTCCTGGTGAATACTGATGCAAAGTACTCGTTTAGGATCTCACTGACCATCCTTTTACTTCAAACACACATTCCCTCTTTTATCCTAGAGTGGTTCTACCTTCTCCCTAGTCATCCTTTTATTATTAATGTATCTCTAGAATGCCTTGGGATTCCCTTTAACACTACTTGCCAAGATCATCTCTTGGTCCCTTCTTGAGTACTTTCCTTAATCCTCATGGGCTCTGTCTGATTTTAGATTCCTAAAACTTACTTATGCTTCTTTTTTCCTTTTTGACTAAATTCACAACCTTTCTCGTTATCCAAATGTCCCTTAAGTTGCCATCCTTGTCCTTACTCCTTACTGGAACATGCTGGTCTTGAACTAGGGCCAGACCATTTAAGAGATGTTAGGAAGCACTTCTACGCACAAAGTTTGAGAGATATTTGGAACTCATCCACAAATGGTATCAGGTTCTGGCTCAGTTGTTCATCTTAAATCTGAGATAAATATCTTTTTGTTAAGCCAAGGTATTGAGGGATGTGAGTCAAAGGCAAGTGTATGGTGTTAGGTAACAGATCAACCATGATCTCATGGAAAGGTGGAATATGCTTAATGGGTTGAATGGCCTATTCCTGTTCCTGTGTTGCTACGATAACGTGGAAAGGCAATGAAGATTGGAGCAGAAGTAAGAGGACTTAGCTGGATAAGCAAATCCAAGTTGCCAGTGATGGAGAGGGGATGTTGATTGTTTTGTGCAGTATAGCCAGCACAGAAGTAGTGGCAAGAGTTCAAAAAACATTGGGAGGAAAGTAAAAGTAACGTTGGGCAAAAAGGAAGCCACTAAGTTAACTTAGAGTTTGTAATGTCAGCCAAATAATAAAATTGTTTACAGGCCTATTAATACTAAAAAGCAAGTCTGGGAATAGGGCCCTATAGGGACAGATGAGTAACCTGACAGGTAACAACAGAGCATAGCATAAATGTGAAATAATATTATTCAAGTATTTGTCAGGCAGATTGGTAGACATGAGGCTGAATGGTTACATAAGCAATGAAATATGTACGTTCAATTTTTTTTAAGAAAACAGAAGCTTTGAATAAAGTAGTGAACTGTTCAAACTCAGGACAGAAACTCCTCTGGAAGGATTACATCCAAACATTTTAAAAGAAGCTAAGAAAGAGATATCAGAGGCTTTACTACACATTTGCTAACTCAATTTTAAAAAAAAAAGGTGCAGTACAAGAGAATTGCTAGGTTCATGTATTTAAGGAGGAGGACAGATAATATCCAGGGAATTGTAGCCCATTCACCTTAATGATCGTGGTAGGGAAGGACAAGGGCAGTAGCTCCCTGGGAATATCACTACCTACAAGCTCCTCCCTCAACCATACACCATCCTGACTTGGAAATATTATTTAACTATTGCTGTGTCAAAATCCTGTGACATCACTTTAGGTGAACCTATTTTCCATGGATTGTAACAATTCAGAAAGGCAGTTTGCTGCTACCATCTTGAATGCAAATCAGAATGGGCAATAACTGCTGACTGAGCCAGTGCCATGCCCATTCCAATAATAATGTATCAAAAATGTGATTTTAATTCAAAATATATATATATAATGAATTCCAAAATATTTCAGCCAATGGCCAGAGTTGAGGATGTCTTTGAGTGGCCACAGAATATTCTGAAAGGGGAGTTCACTCTGAACAGCCAGAGGTCACAAAGAGAAATAAGGTTCTTCAAAAGAAATTTAGGGAGCTAGGTAGAAAGTTGAAGAGCAGTACCTTAACCTTTTCTTACTTTAAAGGCAAGTGTAAAGCACTGTTCCAGATGCAATGTGACTGGTCAAACTAATAAATGTTAAGCAAAACACAATTTATCCAAACACACAACAAAAGAAAGAACAACTTAGAATAATTTAACTCTATTGGAAAACTCACCAGAATAATAGATACAGTAACTATTACTAATTAACTGTTCCAATACAGTAATATCCCATAAACACACCCTTTGGCAAACAGGGAAATGCAGAAAACAGATTTACATGTAATCGGCATATAGTCCAGCAGCCTGGGAAGAGAACCCCCAACTTTTGGCTGTAATCAAGAGAAGGAAAAACAGCTGCCATTTCTTCCAGCCCACAACAGCAACTGCTGAAAGCTAACTAACAAACCTGAGAGAGCTTGACCACACCCACTCGGGCTGCTTCTGTAGTTCCAACCTTTTTTTAAAAAAAAATTCCAAGGCCTTACAAGCTGTTTTTACCACAGACTGCTCATTGCCTCTTGTTCAATCTCTCTCTTTTAAGAGACCAGGTCAAAATACACCTCTTAATGCCATATCATTATCACAGAGGTTTTTGAGGAAGTGACAAAGATGATTGAGGGTATGGCAGTGGATGTTTTTCTATGGACTTTACTAAAGCATTTGACAAGGTTCGTCGTGGTAGGCTGATCCAGAAGCTCAAGTCACGTGGGATCCAAACCCAGTTGGTAAATTGGATACAAAATTTGCTTGGTCATTGAAGATGCATGTTTTTCTGATGAGGTCTGTAACCATTGGTGTTCTACAAGGATCAGTGCTGGGATCTCTTCATATAGGTGGTCCGATTAGTAAGTTTGAAGATGACGACATGAAAATTGGAGTGAATAGTGAAGAAGGTTATCAGAGGAAACAGCAGGATATATATCGGTGAGAAAGTTGGGTGGAGAAATGGCAGATGGAGTTTTAATCTGACAAGTGTGAGGTGATGCATTTTGGGAGGTCAAATGCAAGAGGAAATTATGCAGCTAAAGGTCCTACCATTAGGAGCATTGATATATAGAGGGATCTTGGGGTGCAAGTCCGCAGCCCCTGAAAGTGGCTGCATAAGTAGTTAACATGGTAAAGAAGGCATTCAGCATGCTTGCCTTCATCGGTTGGGACATTGAGTTTTAAATTTAGCAAATCATGGGGCAGCTGTATAAGACCTCAGGCCACTTTTGGAGTAATGCGTGTACTCCTAGTTGCCACACTATAGGGAGGATGTGGAGGCTTTGGAGATGGTGCAAAAGAGGTCGGGCAGGAAATTGGCTGGATGGAGTGCATTAGCTACAAGGAGAGGTTGAGCAAACTTGGATTGTTTTTGCTTGAGAGGCAACCTGATAGAAATATATTACATTATGAGAGGCATGGATGGGGTGGAAATGTCAAATACCAAGGGCGATAGGCTTAAGATGAAAGTTGAAAGGAGGTATGGCGAGGCAAGCTTTTTTGACAAATGGTGTTAAGTGCCTGCAGTGTACTACCAGGGGAGGTGTTAGAAGCAGGTAGGATAGCAATATTTAAGAGGCATTTAGGCAGATACGTAGGCAGACAGGGAATAGAGGGATATGGACCAGCTGCAGGCAGATGGGTTTAGTTTAGAATGGCATCATGGTTGTCACAGACATCGTGGGCTGAAGGCCCTGTTCCTGTGCTGTGCTGTTCTATAGACCATAATTTATAGAATTCACAATAAAATTTAACTTGCCTCTATATAGCATGATCCACTCAATACAGCTGTAATAGTCTTACAAAATATCTGCCTGTCAAATACACAGCCAGAGGGCAAAAATACTTCCAATTGGAAATTAGTTAAAGGAAGTAAGTTAAATTTTACTCTTTACACCAAATTCCATGCGGAGTTAACATGTTTTGAATACTCTTGATTCACAATGTACAATCTTTGGAAGACACACAGCTTGAGGAGTTCTGTGTTCCTAACTTGGTGTAAGAAGTTGGTAATATCTGATATATCACTACGTTAAAAATTTAACAGTCTAGTTTGTGATTTCTGCCCACTCCATCTTTATAAATGTACTTCTTTGTAAATACATTGTATTCAAAATTGTACAATGCAATTAGCTTATAGTCACACTAAGGATAGTATAAAATGCTTTATTACATTAAAAGTATTATATAAATTTGTACTAATTTCACTAATTGCAATGCAGTTGTTCTCCAATGTAATTTGATTTCTGCAAATTTGCACAGAAATGTTCAAAATGCTTTTCCAAAAAAATCTGTATATTTACCTTTCCCTTAGCTTGGCAAAATGAGGATTTCAACATCTTAGAAGTTTGAAATACAATACAGTTGCATGATTAAAATTACCTAATGAAATATTCTTGTGTATGAGTAACTTTACCATTTTTACACAAAGACCCTAGCCCCTCAAACGAGGTATTGAAGTTGATATGGTCATAGAGTCATAGAGATGTACAGCACAGAAACAGACTCTTCGGTCCAACTCGTCCATCCGATCAGATATCCTTATAAATCTAGTCCTGTTTACCAGCATTTGGCCCACGTCCTTCTAAACCCTTCCTATTCATATACCCATCCAGATGCCTTTTAAATGTTGTAATCATACCAGCCTCCACCACTTCCTCTGGCAGCTCATTCCATATACACACCACCCTCTGCATGAAAAAGTTGCCCCTTAAGTCCGTTTTATATCTTTCCTCTCTTACCTTTAACCTATGCCCTCTAGTTTTGGACCCCCTCACCCCAGGGAAAAGACCTTGCCTATTTACCCTATCTGTGCCCCTCATGATTTTATAAATCTCTATAAGGTCACCCCTCAGCCTCTGAAGCTTCAGGGAAAATAGCCTAGCCTATTCAACTTCTCCCTATGTCACACACAGTCCAACACTGGCAACATCCTCGTAAATCTTTTATGAACCCTTTCTAATTTCTCAACATCCTTCCTATAGCAGGGAGACCAGAATTGCATTCAATACTCCAAAAATGGCCAAACCAATGACCTGTACAGCTGCAACGTGACCTCCCAACTCTTACACTCAATGCACTGACCAATAAAGGCAAGCATACCAAACGCTGCCTTCACTATCCTATCTGCCTGCGATTCCACTTTCAAGGAACTATGCACCTGCACTCCAAGGTCTGTTGTTCAGCAACACTCCCCAGGACCTTACTGTTAAGTGTTGATATTTGAACCCATAACTATATGGCTTCAGGGAGATGGCATAGTATTGGCATATGTAGGATTTTCCGTCATGAGTTAGTCATGATCATATCTGAACAGCTACAGGAATAACTTTTCAGGGGACGTTTGATCATTTGATTACATTTTACCAAAGAGGGACAGCACATATTGGAGACCTTTTCACTTACACCAGCCAGAGAGAACTTCAAAACATTACTTGACTGTTTCTAAAGATGAGTACAAGCTGCATCAAGGATCTTTGAAATATTTGAAAATAAAACTTTGTTTGGATGACAGTAACGTGTCACACTGGAGTAGGCTTTTAAATGTAAGGGTGGGATTTAGGGAACCTGACACTAACAGTGCTGTACCTGACTTGGAAGCACTTAAGGTGGACACTAGGGTGCTAGAAGTTGAAATGGTTCTCTTACGCCAGGGCAGATATCCGTCATTTAATGAGCACACTGAACTGAAAGTGAATTATAAATATGTGCAGTGAGATCTTCACTTGTTGCAGATGATACTGATGGAAAAGATTGGTTGCAATTTGTTTAGTAGGTTCTGCACTAAAATGGGGTTTAGATTTTTTTGACTTTGCTTAAGATTCTAGTTTATGTATTATCCTTGCAGCCTATTAATTGCACAAGGAATGAAAGTTATGAATTAATTCTTTTGCAACACTCAATGTGATAATTTAGGCATCAAATCATTTGAAACTCTAAACGTCACAAAAGTTGAACCATCTGTTTGGAGGTTTAAGAGGAAGGTTAAAGTATGAGATTGCAGTTTAGGAGGCTTTGCAGTGTATCGTTTCCTCATTGAGGAAGCTTACTTAGTACTTTCTCACCTTTGGCCACTTTAAAGTGAGATTATTATAAGATGTTTGTAGCTTTTGTTAGGGATAAAAGTGACTTCTGTTGAAGTCTGGAATTTGCTCACTTGGTTTTAAACCTTTTGAACAAAACAGGAAAGTAAATTTGTGGTGGGCCTGTTGCAATAGCGTATACCACCAATAACCAGACTCGTCATGAATTGCAGGTAGTTGTTGAGGATTGTGGTTTTTGATCTAGGCTGTAACTGCCGTGATTCAGATTATGGATATCTGTTTCCCATCTGGTGTGCAAGTCTCTAGTTAGTGGGTGCTGAATGTTAGGAGTTGTATTTGCTATCACTTGGGCATCACATGGTGAGCTGTCAGCACAGAAGTGAATTCTCAAGGCTTCAATTATAGGCCACTGAACAAGGAATTTGATGTCATTCAGAATGTCGCCCAAGTGATTCTGCTGTTTGTGAGGTGCGACTGGATTAGACACCAGTCCCCTACTACTGTTGGAAAAGCAACAAATATCTTAAAGATATTCAAATGGGCAGGCCAGGAGATAAAATCTGTTTTTGATCTAACTTTATTGCTATAATTTTCTTGGTGGAATTGTGTATTTTTGCTTTTGTAAATTGCCAGTTAGAAAAGGAGAAGCAGCAAAAAAAAACCAATTGGTAGTAATCGGTAGTCACAACATTTACTGCGGGTGGAAAACTCCATGGTGTAGTTTTTGTCTTCTAATTTATGAAGTTATTAATAGTGAATGATAATTACTGTTTTTGCAGCTGTATATCCCTGATGCTGTTTCAAGAAAGTAATCATGATATGGGAAGCCTAGTTTGAACACTGAATCAGAGGGAAGTAAGCAATGCAGGTAATGTAGCAGTTGATATAAAATTACTTGAGAAGCAAGAAAGGATTTACATGGCTCATTTCACAACATTAGATTGACTCAAAGCGCTTGTCACCAATGATGTACCTTTGTAAAGTGAAGTGCAAAGTTATATAATCACTATTGTAAATTTTTTTATGTTCGCTCATTGGACATGAGCATCACTGGCTGGCCAGCATTTATTGCCTGTCCCTAGTTGCCCTTGAGAAGGTGGTGGTGAGCTGCCACCTTGATTGTATATGTTGTAGGTAGACCAAAAATGCCGTTTGGGAGGGAATTCCAAGATTTTGACCTAGCAACACTAAAGAAACATTTCCAAGACAGAATGGTGAGTGGCTCGGAGGGGAACTTGCAGGTGGTGGTGTTCCCATGTCCTTCTGGATGGAAGTGGTCATGGGTTTGGAAGGTACTGTTAAAGGACCTTTGGTGAATTTCTGCAGTGCATCTTGTAGATAGTACACACTGCTGTGACTAAGCGGTGATGATGGGGTGCATGAATATTTGTAGATGTGGTCCCAATCAG
>NC_063344.1:68323340-68323514 GCF_021869965.1 Rhincodon typus | reverse complement strand
CGGGGGTGGGGTCATGATCAAGGGGGCGGTAGGAGATGGTGTCGGAGAGTTGGCGCCTGGCGTCGGCGATGTAGAGGGCAGTCCGCCATACTACAACCGCACCTCCCTTGTCCGCGGGTTTGATAGGGAGGTTGGGATTGGAGCGGAGGGCTGCACGTTCTGCGGGGGAGAGGT
>NC_063344.1:68317245-68323240 GCF_021869965.1 Rhincodon typus | reverse complement strand
AGGAGGAGGGGGTGTGTTGGAGGCGGGAGAAGGGGTCAGTAGAGGGAGGGTTAGGCTCACGGTTGAAAAAGTAAGCGTGGAGGCGGAGGCGGCGGAAAAACTGCTCAACGCCCAAACGTTGATGTGTGGGTGGAGGGGGACAAAGGTGAACCCTTTACCGAGGACTGACCGTTCGTCCTCAGTAAGGGGGAGGTCTGGGGGGGATGGTGAAGACTCGGCAGGGCTGGGTGTTGCTGTCTCCTCTGGAGCTGCTGGCTGTGGAGGCAATGGGTGGAGCAACGTCGACGTCGGTGGTGGGCCTTGCGGCGTCGGCTGTGGGCAGAGTTGCATCGGCGGAGTTGCGTCAGTGGTGGGCGGAGTGGCGTAGGCGGTGGCAGCAGCGGTGACGGTAGGTGCGTCCTCAGTGTTTAAGGTGTTGGCCTCGGAAATGGAGGCGGTGGTATCAGCAGCGGTGTCGATGGCGCTCACTGTCCCGGAAGTGGTGTACCCGGCGGCGGAGGATGTGATGTCATCTGTGGGTGCTCCAACAGTGGCCGCATGGCCAATGGCAGCAGGCACATTGTGGGGAAGGTCCTGGGTAGGGTTGGGGATTTGGGAGGTGGAGCAGGCCCGTTTTGGGTGGTAGGCACCAGTAAGTTTACTGTACTTATGGTTTTTAGTGTCCAATAAAGCTGAGTAGAATTGTGAGTTCAGGTTGTGGTTCCTACGAAGAATAAAAAACAAGAGAAGTCCTTTGCAGGTCTGGGAGAGGGAGGCTCTGAGCTGGGGTAGGCTTGATTGTAGTGCCTGGAGATGCCGGCGCATTGCTGCGAGTGTTTGTTTCAGGGGTCGCAGGGTGAAACGCTTCTTAATGATCTCAATGTTCTGAATGTAGACATGGTCACGGCTGGGGCCAAATTGGGAAGGCCTGAATGTGGACTGTAGTCCATTGGGGATGATCTGGTTCCGTAGGCAGTTACTAAGAAAGGTGATGTGGCTGTAGTACCTGGTTTGCTTCAGGACGTGGTCGAGCAGTTTCAAGGCCGAAGAGGTTACGAGAGTGTTGCAGTGGGAGAGAGATCCACTGAGGTTTTTCAGGAGGGAGGAGGGTAACTTCTTCAGGGTAGGCATCCTTAGAAGAGGCTTCGCAGTGGGGTTAAAATTGTTTCAGAGATAGTAGGAACTGCAGATGCTGGAGAATCTAAGATAACAAGGTGTAGAGCTGGATGAACACAGCAGGACAAGCAGCATCAGAGGAGCAGGAAGGCTGATGCTTTGGGCAAGAAGGGTCTAGGCCTGAAACGTCAGCCTTCCTGCTCGGCCTGCTGTGTTCATCCAGCTCTACACCTTGTTATCTCAGATTCTCCAGCATCTGCAGTTCCTACTATCTCTCCCTCATATCCTTATCTAGTTTCCCCAAACGCATCTATGTTGAATGGGCTGAAACATTCCTTTAGGTACACAGTTCCACATTTTAACCACTCCCTACACAAGTAGTCCCTTGAGGGTTACTGAACCTTGCTACTTCAAAATAATAAGAGGCAGTTTTACTTCAGTTTTAGACTGATTGGGCACACCAGATACGTGGGGAGAATCAAATGGAACCATGCAGCTGAATACAGAGTGAGACAGGCTCCTTCATGTCAAATATTCCCCACTCAGCCATCCTGAAATCACTGTGCCTGTGGATCAAATAACACCAGGCAGAGAACAGGTCAAATTGCCACACACTCGGAGAAATAATTCTGCCAATTGCTGACCTATGGCCACTTGCCCACATCTTCCACACATACCTGCACGGCATCAACAACACTGCCTATTTACTTCAGCTATCCAATTTTAGCAATAAAGAAAATTCTAACTCCGTCTGCAATTTTCCTTCATCAATCTGGGCAAACCATCTCTCATGTTACTGGACACAGTTGAAAAAGTACTGCTATTTTGCAAAAAAAAAAAAAATCAGACTCTAACTGCAAGATAATGACAATCCAACTTACGAGATATTCAGCATGGGTTGACCAACATGCGTGATCTGGACTTCCTCCATGTACTTGAAAGGTTTAATGGTTGGATAGGAGCCTTCTCCTGGCATCTCAGATATCCAGCTTCCCAACATCCAAGACAGAGGTTCAATTGCTGGATTCAGAGGAACAACTATTGTGGGGATGGGTGGGGACCGGGAATATGGTAAAAATAAAGTGAAAGAAAGAATTTTAATTTCTACAGCATCTTCTATCACCTTAGGAAATCCCAAAGTGCTATGGAACCAAATAAGCAGTGCAAGTGCAAACATTATAGTAAAGTAGGAAGTACAGCAATCTTCCCTCCTTCCTTACAGCATTGTTGGTTAAACTATACTGCATGGTGGTGAGTTACCTTGTCGAACTGCTACAGTCCATCTTCTCAAGGACATTAATGGCTGGCTAGATTGTGCCAACTACATTGTGAAAGAATATATAACACTTGTACATAGCAAGATTCCACTAGCAGCTTATGAAATAAGTGACCAGGTAATTTGTTGCATTAGTGATGTTGATTGAGGGATAAATCCTTTGACATCCACCTGAAAGGGCAGCATTTCCACTGACCATCTCATATGAACGACAACTTCAACAATGCAGTGCTATTTTAAACAAAAAAAAAACGAGGGAAGCCACATTAAAGAGTGTGTGGGATGGAACTTAGACAGCGGTGTAGTCCAATTCTCTGATCACAGCACAAGGACCCTCAGCAACAGAGCACCATTGAAAGCATTCTATCCGGGTGCTTAACAGCCGGGTTCAGCAACTGCTCTGCCAGGACCGCAAGAAACTGCAGAAAGTTGCATACAGAGCCCAGACCATCATGGAAGCCAACTTCCCAGCCATGGACTCCATTTACATCTCCATTGCCATGGAAAGGCTGCCAACATCAAACAGCCCTCCCACCCTGGAATTACTTTTTTCCAACCTCTTCCGTCAAGCAGAAAGTACAGAAGTTTGAACACATCCACCAACGGGTTCAAGAACAGCTTCTTCCCTGCTGTTATTAGCTTGATGAATGTACTCTCTAACTTCAATTAATGTTGATCTTGCTAATGTTGTCCTTGCTTTGTGCACCTCCAGTGCATCCAAAATCTTATACGGCTCGCTCTAAGCTCCCTATGATTTATATGTCCTTGTTTGCTATGATCTGCCCGTACTGCTTGCAAAGCAAAGCTTTTCACATGTACTTAGGTACATGTGACTGTAATAAATCAAATCAAACCAAACCGTGAACAATTGCAGTTCCAAGCCATAAGTGTAGAATTCTAACCACCCCCAACCCTCAAAGTCCACAGCTCACTCCTTGACCAGGCTGCGAGGGTTACGCATCACTTTTATCAACCTGGAAGCCCCAGAGGTGAAGAGGATCACAATGATAACACTTGGATACAGCAAACAATTAAAAAGACAAATAGCATTCAGTACAATAGGATTGAGCAAAGGAGTAAGGATGTCTTACTACATGATATACAATCTTGGTGAGACAAGTAGTAAAGGATTCATAGCTTAAAACAAATTCAGACAAGAATATTAGACAGAGACAAACTACTTTTGGAATGCTCTCTTGGTCAAAGTCTTGTTGATTACATAACCACACCTCAAAGTACTGTCTTAAGCATGCAATAAACTGCTAATTGGCTAAGTAACTTATTCAAAGTTGTCTATTGATAACAAGCTGCTGCTTTTTGGGTATCTATCTACTGCCCCCTACTGTGCTTCTCCATACTTGCAGCAGGAATGATAAATTAGACTCTGGGCACCACTGAGCACGGATACAAGACTTTATGTAGGAAAACACAGAACTCAGTGCGGAAACAGATAATTTAGCTCACCTAATCTGTGTCAACATTCACCTGCCTCATTCTCGTTGCTTTCTTTCACCTAATGCAGCACTTCTCTTTTTTTTCTGGTGCAGTCATATGCCTCAGACTTTGTATAGCGCCAGAGTGAATGCTGGCAGAGTTGAAGTTTCAGACACCCTGTGCAATTATTGTTACACAATGCTTGAAGCAGCCAAATACTTCAGTAACCTCAACTAAAATTTGATATATTAAATCTACATTGTAAATTCAACAGAATCATTATTTTTTTCTATAATTCACTTTATAACTCAATACTTAGCAGCATAAATGAAAATCCATTTCTGCTTGTACAGGCATTTGCATTACGTCACTGCCAATTCCGTGCAGAGCCAGATTTTATGATAGTCACCAAAGTGGGTTTTAGTCTCAACAGTAAACACTGCTTTAACCTAAAAGGTTTTTCCTCCCCTACAAAAATATTGTGTCCATAAAACTTTTAGTAGCATGAATACATACAATCTAAAAGGCAGGATTTCTCAGACAAGTAAATTCCTCTTTTCATAAGCAATAGTAATTGGACCTTTCACAGGAATCCATTTGGTCACTCCCAACATTAGAAAAATATAGAAGAGAGGACCTTGCAGATGTTAGCAATTCATCTGGGCCCCAAGATTGCCAGTTTTAAATCAGTAAAGAAAGTCACTGTTGCCTCATTATCCGACAAGGATCACAGACCACAGATTGGGAACTCTCTCCTTACACATTTTTGAACTTTCTCAAGACTGGGTCAGAAGCTCATGCCATAGCTCTCCATCAGCAATTCAGTTCCTTTCCAGTATATAGCATCTTTCCATATGTGCATTTGATGCAGCATTTTTTTTTCCTTTTTCCTTTTCACTGCAATTGTACCCTTAATGTTCTGCCAAAAGACATAGGAACAGACATAGGCCATTCAACCCATTAGTCTGCATTGCCATTCGATGAGATGATGGCTGATTTGATAATTCTTCACTTCACTGCCTTTATCCTGAAACCCTCCATTCTCCCAGTGATTAAAAAGCCATAGTTAATTACCCAACCTTGATATCCTTTAGCAGTAAAGAATTCCAGGGTTCACTGCACGCTGGAAAAAGAAATTCCTCCTTGTCCCAATCTTAAATGTGAGCCACAGCATTGAGATTATTGCATCAGAGATAGTAGGAACTGCAGATGGTGGAGAATCCGAGACAACAAGGTGCAGAGCTGGATGAACACAGCAGGCCAAACAGCATCACAGGAGCAGAAAGGCTGACGTTTCGGGCCTAGACCCTTCATCAGAAATGGGGGAGGGGAAGGGGGTTCTGAAATAAATAGGGAGAGAATAGGTGGAGAGGAAACAGACAGGTCGAAGAGGCGGGGATGGAGCCAGTAAAGGTGAGTGTAGGTGGGGAGTTAGGGAGGGGATAGGTCAGTCCAGGGAGGACGGACAGGTCAAGGGGGCGGGATGAGGTTAGTCGGTAGGAGATGGGGGTGTGGCTTGAGGTGGGAGGAGGGGATAGGTGGGAGGAAGAACAGGTTAGGGAGGCGGGGACGAGCTGGACCGGTTTTGGGATGCGGTAGGGGGAGGGGAGATTTTGAAGCTTGTGAAATCCACATTGATACCATTGAGCTGCAGGGTTCCCAAGCGGAATATGAGTTGCTGTTCCTGCAACCTTCGGGTGGCATCGTTGTGGCACTGCAGGAGACCCAGGATGGACATGTCGTCTGAGGAATAGGAGGGGGAGTTGAAATGGTTCGTGACTGGGAGGTGCAGTTGTTTATTGCGAACTGAGCGTAGGTGTTCTGCAAAGCGGTCCCCAAGCCTCCGCTTGGTTTCCCTGATGTAGAGGAGGCCACAACGGGTACAGCGGATGCAGTATACCACATTGGCAGATGTGCAGGTGAACATCTGCTTGATGTGGAAAGTCTTCTTGGGGCCTGGGATGGGGGTGAGGGAGGAGGTGTGGGGGCAAGTGTAGCATTTCCTGCGGTTGCAGGGAAAAGTGCCGGGTGTGGTGGGGCTGGAGGGGTGTGTGGAGCGGACAAGGGAGTCACGGAGAGAGTGGTCCCTCCGGAAAGCAGATAAGGTTGGGGAGGGAAAGATGTCTTTGGTGGTGGGGTCGGATTGCAGATGGCGGAAGTGTCGGAGGATGATGCGTTGGATCCGGAGCT
>NC_063344.1:68308682-68312245 GCF_021869965.1 Rhincodon typus | reverse complement strand
CGGATGCAGTATACCACATTGGCAGATGTGCAGGTGAACATCTGCTTGATGTGGAAAGTCTTCTTGGGGCCTGGGATGGGGGTGAGGGAGGAGGTGTGGGGGCAAGTGTAGCATTTCCTGCGGTTGCAGGGAAAAGTGCCAGGTGTGGTGGGGCTGGAGGGGTGTGTGGAGCGGACAAGGGAGTCACGGAGAGAGTGGTCCCTCCGGAAAGCAGATAAGGGTGGGGAGGGAAAGATGTCTTTGGTGGTGGGGTCGGATTGCAGATGGCGGAAGTGTCGGAGGATGATGCATTGGATCCGGAGCTTGGTGGGGTGGTACGTGAGGATGAGGGGGATTCTTTTTTGGTTCTTATTGCGTGGACGGGGTGTGAGGGATGAGTTGCGGGAAATGTGGGAGACACGGTTGAGGGTGTTCTCGACCACTGAGGGGGGGAAGTTGCGTTCCTTGAAAAACGAGGACAACTGAGATGTACGGGACTGGAATGCCTCCTCCTGGGAGCAGATACGGCGGAGGCGAAGGAATTGGGAATAGGGGATGGCATTTTTGCAGGAAGGTGGGTGGGATGTGAGATTATTGTGTTTGGTCCTAGACTCTCCCACAAAAGAAAATAAACTTTCTGCATTACCCTGTCAAACTTTCAAATAATTAATTTTAATTGAAATATGTGCGCTAAAAATAAAAGTAGTGTTGCAACCAAACAAAAAGACGTTACAAATGAGCAGAATTATTCCCCTTCACCTGGTCGTGGATTTTAATGTGTGTGCTGCACATTGAAGACAATTTAAGTGAATGAATGGAAAAAAAAAGAGAGGGATCAAAAGGGACAGGGGCCAACTGTTCAAGAAAAAAAAACTCAAAGGCAGAAAAGACCTGTGGGGAGTTAGAGGGATCCATCATTACCAAAGATGGGCAAAGGGTCAGGAAGTTGTTCAACCTTGAGCCTCCGCTAAAAATTCAATACCTCTGAAGTAGCACTGCAGTTATGAGGACAATCCTAGGTAGAGGTGATTTCTGCTAATATGCTAATGCACAGTAAATATCAGCAATGGTTTTTCTATAATTGATCAACAAAATATGCATAAATTAAGGAAGACGGTTTCTCTGACCAGCCAACCTGCAGAATTATTCTGGAATAACCAAGAAAAATTCATGGATTTTTGAAGTTGCATTAAAACAAACGGTATACAGATTGTAAGAGCACAAATGTTGATTGTTGCATCTCACCCAAAATCATAGCTTGTGAACCTAGCGATAAACAGGTCGGACAGCTCCTTGAATTCTACAAAGAATTGCTACCCTGAGCAATCATCCATTTCAAATTGGCTGATCTGACAAAGCAGGAAGATTGTAGAGAACTAAAGGAATACTTTTCCAACTCCTAACCTCATGTACACAAATTTTAAACACCAAGGAAGTCACAAGTCAACCCTCTGTTCATATTTGCAGTCAAGTGTAAATTGCTTTTGATATCCACAACACTTTAAACTGCACCGATTTAGTTCAGAACAAACTCAATGTCATACTGAACATCAACTGCCCTTTCAGGTAGAATACTATTAAACGTGTAACCAACATTTTTTTAAAAATTGAAATGAAAAGAACATTTTTTTTCTATTTATTCATTGGACGAGGGCATAGCTGGCCTTTGTTTTCCATCTCTAACTGCCCTTAAACAGAGTCGCTTGCTGGGCCATTTCAGAGGGTAGACAAGCTTGTTGTGGATTTGAAGTCATGTATTGGCCACATGAGGTAAGAACACTAGATTTTCTTCTCTAAAGGACATTAGTAAACCCAATGGGTTTTTATGACAATCAGCAATGGTTTCAAGGTCACTATTACTGAGGTTAGCTTTTAAAATAAAAATAAAATTGCAGATTATACAAATTGAGTTTGAATTCCACCAGCTGCCATGGGCCCTTGGCTTACAAGCTTAGTGACACTACGCTATGCCACTACATCCCTACTACAAGTCAGACACACACTCTGCTCAGACGATTAGCACTCAGAGCTTTCCAAATAAAAAATTAGAAATACCCAATTATGGATTGAAGATTTATTACCTGACTGTGGCACAAATTGACTGACTATTGTTAACCTGGGTACACTTTGCCCTCTCCTGGGTTCTCCCTTCCCACATACCACCTCAGCCACAAACACCCTCATCCTGCCCCCAAAATATCCTAAACATATGCCCCCGCTCACACACTTCGTTAACCAGATCCCAAGCAGGGTTGAGCCAGGGACTAGATATCAGATGGCACCGCCTGTGGTTACCTGCTGCCGTCCATCTACCTTCCCAGCCTGTGTTTACCCAATGCTCCACTGGACGGGAGGCCTGTGACCAGCAGTGTTCCTCAGAAATTGGGATAAGCTCCACTTTTGTTTGCCATTTATATAAACGATTGGATGAAAATATAGGAGGCATGGTTAGTAATGTTGGTGTCATCCACAAACTTGACGAAAACCAAAGTAATTGCAGATGCTGGAAACCAGAAACCAAAACATAAATAGGTGGGAAAGTTCAGTAGGTACGGCAGCATTGGTGGAAAGAAATCAGAGTTAATGTTTCAGGTCCAATGACCCTTCCGAGGACTCTACAATTCTGAGGAAAGATCACTGGATTCCAGCAATTTCTGTTTTGTACCTGAAACCAAAACATAAATGGGTGGGAAAGTTCAGTAGGTACAGCAGCAGTGAAGAAGGTTATCTAAGATTACAAAGAGATCTTGATCAATTAGGTCAATGGGCTGAGGAGGGGCAGATGGAGCTTAATTTGGATAAATGTGAGGTACTTTTTGTAATACAAAACAAGGACAGGACTTACATAATTAATGGTAGGGCACCAGGTAGTGTTGTAGAACAGAGACACCTAGGGGTTCAGGTCCATATTCTTTGAAATTTGCATCACAGGTAGACAGGGTGGTTAAGCAGGCATTTATTATACATGCCTTCATTGCTCAGACCTTTGAGCATAGGGGTTGGGACGTCATGTTCAGGTTTTACAGGATGTTGGTGAGGCTACTTTTGGAGTACTGTGTGCCGTTCTGGTCACCTGGAGAGGGTTCAGAAAAGATTTACCATGATGTTGCCAGGAACTTCAAATATAAAAATAGACTGGAAAGGCTGGAACTTCACTGAAGTATAGGAGGTTGAGGGGTGACCTTAGTGAGGTTGATAAAATCAGGAGAGGCATAGATAAGATGAATGACAAGGGTCTTTTCCCGAAAGTGGGGAAGTTCAAAACTAGGGGGCATATGTTAAGGTGACAGGAGAAAGATTTAAAAAGAACGAGGGGTAAGTTTTCTTTCGCAAAGAAAGTGAATCTTGTGTGGAATGAACTGTCAGTGGAAGTTGTGGATGCGGGTACACTTACAACATATAAAAGGCTTTTGGATAAGTACATGAATAAGAAAGGTTTGGAGGGATATGGGCCAGGAGCACGCAGGTGGGACCAGTTTAGTTTGGGAACATAATCATCTTATATTGAAGGCTCTGTTTCTGCGCTGTGTAGCCTTCCCGGCCCCGTGTTTACCTCCTGCGGCCCCACTGCCCTCCCGGCCCCG
>NC_063344.1:68303438-68308672 GCF_021869965.1 Rhincodon typus | reverse complement strand
CCGGCCCCGTGTTTACCTCCTGCGGCCCCACTGCCCTCCCGGCCCCGCGTTTACCTCCTGCGGCCCCACTGCCCTCCCGGCCCCGCGGTTACCTCTGGCGGCGTCCGCACCGCCCGCCATCACTCCCAAGTCCCGCCCCCTGACCCCTCCGTGACCCGTCGCCTCTTTGACACGCCCTCACAGGTTGTATCAATGAAGGATTCTTTGTACTTTCTCCCACGCCGCGTTGACCAATCAGCAAACCAGTGCTGCTCAGTTTCATAGAATTTCTAAAGTGCAGAAAGGGGCCATTCGGCCCTTTGAGTCCTCACCAACTCTTTAAAGAGAATCCCACCCGAACCGAACCCCTACCCTACCCCGCAACCCTGCATTTCCCATGGCTAATCCACCTGGCCTGCACATCCTGAGACACTACTGCCAATTTAGCATGGTCAATCCACCTAACCTGCACATTTTTGTACTCTGGGAGGAAACCAGAGCACCTGACGGAAACCCATTCCGACACGGGGAGAAGACGGTCACCATCAGCATGTCCGAGTAATTTGTCAGCCACTCCCTGACCATAATATAGACACAAAGCATAGTCACTGAATATGGATTCTACTGGTTGAAACAACTTGAAATTCCAGAGCAGCATCTCTTTGTAAACCAATGATAGACACTGAACTTGGCAACTACATATGTTACTTCATACCTTTAATACAGTGCAAATCCCCAATAAATTTCACAAGAGGATTTATAAACAAATCCTTACACAACAAAAATTATGACACGTGACTAAAAACCCTATCACTTTGATAAGATTTTAATAAGCAGACAATCAAGTCTACACCAATCCTCTGAAGAGAATCTCACTCAAACCCAGCCCCTACCCTACCCCCGAAACCCTGCTTTACCATGGCCAAACCACCTAACCTGCATATTTTTGTACTGTGGGAGGAAACCGGAGCACCCAGCAGAAATCCACGCAGACAGGGAGAAGACAGTCACCCAAAGCTGGAATCAAATCCGGGTCCCTGGCACTGTGAGGCAGCAATGCTAACCGCTGAGCACCCTACTACCATTCCTGCACTATTGAAAAGTCCACCAGAATGTTGAAACTACGGAAGATGGTAATCAACTTGGCTCTTTCATATCAGTATCTAACAACTCATTTCATGTTTTATTTCTCACTATCTAACTTATCCACAAATACCAACTCCCTCACCCACTTCAAGATTCCCCCTCAACGATCAACATCTTCCTTCTACATCAATCAAAGGCATTACATAAAATGCAAGTTATTGGTTATTACCCACACTGCATATGCAAAGCTGGAGTGTGAATTTACATGACAGACTAAGTGTGGCTTCTGCACTGTTGTCCCCAATGTGACTTGATTCACCCTGGATTCTTTATAATCTGTTATTCAGTATTAACCATGTGTGCATTTCTACACAGCCATTATGTTCTGATCGATCAGGTAGCTGGTACAAATCACTATGCCAAGTTCCCAATATACCTGCAGATTCAATGCTGTGACATGCAGTGTATAGTTTCTCTACATGGGCTAAATAGCCATATTCTGTGCTGCACACTTTCTGGTTTGTTTGTGACTACATTCCAAATGCTCATGGTGCAGACCGAACATCCAAAACAAGGCAATCTATGATGTAGTTATGGACATTGACTAAGGTGCAGCAGCTAAAATTGTACCGCAGACATCAGCTTCCTCAGTCACATGGAGGAAAGTGGGAGGAAACCCATTAACCTGGAATGACCTCACCTTAATTGCTATATTGTATACAAGTAGATTTGGCAGTGAGCATCTATTCCAGTACACAAGCAAATGGAATCAAGATTGAAGATCAGCAATGATATAGTTGTATATTCAAGGTTGAAATTGATAGATTTTTAAATCAGTAAGGGGATCAAAGGTTATGGGGAAAAAGGCAGGAAAGTGGAGTTGAGAATTATCAGATTAGCCATGATCTCACTGAATGGCTAGCAGACATGATAGTTTGAATGGCCACTTCTGCTCCTACATCTTATGATTTAGCAGTGTCCGATGCTTCCGAAGCCAGCAAGGTTTCTGTGCAGGTTCAAATTTGAAACAAGAACAGCTCGAGCCCAGGTGAAGGAGCTCCTCACCTCACCAACATTGCCAGCAGTACACCTCAACACAGCCACGTAATTTGCCAGCCACTCTCTGACTGTAATATGGACACAAAGCATAGTCACTGAATGTGGATTCTACTGGTTGAAACAATTTGAGATTCCAGAGCAGCATCTCTTTATAAACCAACAATGATAGACACTGAACTTAATAATGGCATATATGTTACTTCATACCATTAATATAATGTACTACCCCAAGAAGCTTCACAGAAGCGTTTATAAATAAAACCTTACACTGTAAAAATTATGACAGGTGACTAAAAACCCTACACTTTGACCAAGTTTTAAACAGCAGCCTAAAGGAGGATCAACGCTAACAGACAAAAAGATTTAAGGAGATAATTTCAGAGCATAGGTCCTATACAACTGCCAATGATGGACTGAAAGAAATAAGGGATGTACAAAAGTCCAGAATAATGGTAGCACTTACGTTCAAGAGTTATAAGTTTGGAGATGGCCACAGACACAGAGAAGACTAAAGCCCTGGAGGATTTGCGTACAACCAGAGAAAACTTTAAAATCAAGGTTTTGCCAAACCAGGAGCTAATGGAGGTAAATAATCACAGGAGTTATGGGTAAATGAGATACTGCCAAAACCAGAACACTATGTATGAGTAGAGTTAGATCTTCTGGCAGCTCTTGTTCCAAGACTCAGAGTCTTCTCATCAGTTGAAGAATAACAGTTGGACAGAAGCACAATGGACAGTACCATAGACAGATATTGTAACTTGCTTTCCAAGTCCAAAACCACATGACAGGAATAGCTATACTTATGACTTAATCCAAATCCACACCCAAGGGATCTGGACAATTAGCTATGTCCATTGTAGAGTTGACTGCTCCTCCAGACAGGCCAGCATTGGTCACAGCATTTCTATTTACTTTTCACTGCCATGAATCCATCAGCCAAATGGGATGAAGGAGATTTTACTGTACCAAACTTACCTCTTCCTAAATGAGGAAAGAGAACAGTTTGCACAAATTTACAATCCATCACACAGTTGAAACCAAGACAGAACAAAAAGCCGTCTCAGACCCATCCTATGCTGTACTATATTGACCAGAACAAAACAAAATAAAGGAATTCAGAGAAAGTAAGAACTGCAGATGCTGGAGTCAGAAATAACACAGTGTAGAGCTGGAGGAACACAGCAGGCCAGGCAGTGTCAGAGGAGCAGGAAAGTTGACGTATTGGGTCGAGACCCTTCTTCAGAAATGGGAAGGGGGAAGGGAGCTCAGAAATAAATAGAAAGAGGAGGGGTGGGACTGGGGAAGATAGGTGGGATGGTGATAGGTGAGTGCAGGTAAGGAGTGGTGGGGATTGGTCAGTGAGATGGGATGAGTGGTTAGGTGGGAAAGAAGCAGGACAGGTTGTGTCAGGTCAAGGAGGCGGGGATGAAAGAGGGGTTGGTCATGGGTGGGGAGATTTTGAAACTGGTAAAATCCACATTTAGGCCATTGGGCTGTAGGCTCCCGAGGCAGAATATGAGGTGCTGCTCCTCCAGCTTGCGGGTGGCACCATTGTGATTGCAGGAGGCCCAGGATGAACATGTCACCCAGGGAGAGGGAGGGGGAGTGGCAGTTGAAATGGTTCGCAACTGGGAGGTGTTGTCGTTTGTTGTGAACAGAGCGCAGGTGGTCTACAAAGCGGTCTCCGAGCCTCCACTTGGTCTCACCAACGTAGAGGAGGCCATATCGGGAGCAGTGGATGCAATAGACCACATTGACGGATGTGCAGGTGAACCTGTGTCTGATGTGAAAGGTTTGTTTTGTGCCTTGAATGGAGGCGAGGAGGAAGGTGTAGCGCTTCCTGCGGTTGCAGGGAAAGGTGCCGAGGGTGGTGAGGCTAGTGGGGAGTGTGAAGTGGACGAGGGAGTTGCGGAGAGGTGGTCCCTATGAAAGGCAGTTAGCAGTGGGGATGGAATATATCTTTCGTTGTGGGGTCGGATTGTAGGTGGCAGAAGTGGCGGAGAATGATACGTTGGATGCGGAGGTTAGTGGGGTGATATGTGAGGACAAGGGGGATTCTGTCTTTGTTTTTGTTGGGGGAAGGGGATGTGAGGGCAGAGGTGCAGGAAACGCAAGAGATGCAGTTGAGAGAATTTTCGATTACCGAAAGGGTGAAGTTGCGGTCCTTGAAATAAGAGGACATCTGGGATGTTCGGGAGTGGAACACCCCATGTTGGGAGCAGAGGTGGAGGAATTGGGAGTAGGGGATCGCATTCTTGCAGGAAGGTGGGTGAGAGGAGGTGGAATCTAGGTAGCTGTGGGAGTCGGTGGGCTTGAAATAGATGTCAGTTTCGAGGCGGTTGCGGTCCCTATGAAAGGCAGATAGGGGTGATTATAACTCACTCAGAGATAGTAAGAACTGCAGGTGCTGGACTCAGACATAACACGGTGTGGAGCTGGATTCTCCGTGACTCCCTCGTCCCCTCCACACTCCCCACTAACCCCACCAACCCCACCATCCCCAACACCTTTCCCTGCAACAGCAGGAAGTCCTATACCTGCCCATACACCTCCCCCCTCACCTCCATTCAAGGAACCAAAAAAACCTTTCACATCAAACAGAGGTTCACCTGCACATCCGTCAACATGGTCTATTGCATCCGTTGCTCCCGATGTGGCCTCCTCTACATTGGTGAGACCAAGCTAAGGCTTGGAGACTGCTTTGTAGAGCACCTGCGCTCTGTTCATGACAAATGACAACACGTTCCGGTTGCGAACCATTTTAACTCCCCCTCCCACTCCCTGGGTGACATGTCCATCCTGGGCCTCCTCCAGTATCACAATGACACCACCCGGAAACTGGAGAAGCAACACCTCATATTCCGCCTCGGGGGTCTACAGCCCAATGGCCTAAATGTGGACTTTACCAGTTTCAAAATCTCCCCACCTCCGGCCTCATCCCATGACCAACCCCCCACTCTCATCCCCACCTCCTTGACCTGACACAACCTGTCCATCTTTTCTCCCACCTATCCGCTCCTCCAACTTTACTGACCAAACCCCACCACTCCCTACCTGCACTCACCTATCACCATCCCACCTACCTTCCCCAGCCCCACCCCTCCTCT
>NC_063344.1:68298514-68303338 GCF_021869965.1 Rhincodon typus | reverse complement strand
TATCACCATCCCACCTACCTTCCCCAGCCCCAGCCCCAGCCCCACCCCTCCTCTCACTATTTATTTCCCAGCTCCCTTCCCCCGCCCCATTTCTGAAGAAGGGTCCCGACTCGAAAAGTCAACTTTCCTGCTCCTCTGATGCTGCCCGGCCTGCTGTGTTCCTCCAGCTCCACAATGTGTTATCTAAAACAGAGGAATATCTTATTTTTAAATATAGGCCTCAGTTCATCAGCAGGGCATCCCAAAGCAATTTACAACCAATTACTTTTGAACGGCAGTCACGATTAACCAAGCATTTCAAGCATTCATATGAACAAACACTCCTTTTATTTTCTAATCCATATTTTCATCATTTCCTTGAACCTTGTGATGCTCAAGTGGGTGGCATCCACCAACATATCCCCACTGTTAGACATCATGTTAAATGAATGAACTAAGAGCATGGGCACACAGCTTAAGAGAATCCTTCAGCGGTAAATCCTTGATGAAAAAGAACAGCTAATTTTTTCAGATGTGCCTGAAACAGACACACTAGCCCTGTCCTTCAGAATGCCACACAACGTGTCATGATGAGACTGATAAGGATTGGGCAGTATGCTGGCTCAGTGTTAAGTACTGTTGCCTCACAGCACCAGGAACCCAGGTTCAGTTCCACCCACGGGCGACCGTCTGTGTGGAGTTTGTTCTCCCTGTGTCTGTGTGAGTTTCCTACGGGCGCTCCAGTTTCCTCTCACAGTCCAAAGATATGCAGGTTAGGTGGATTGGCCATGCTAAATTGCCCATAGTGTCAAGGGATGTGCAGGCTAGATGGATTAGCCATGGGAAATGCAGGGTTACAGAGATAGTGTAGGGAAGTAGATCTGGGCGAGATGCTCTTTGGAGGGTCACTGTGGACTTGATGGATTGAATGGCCTGCTTCCACACTGTAGGGATTCTATGATAATCCTTTATCATTCCTTTTCAAGCAGTATGTATTCAGTTACTCTTCCAAACCCCTTCACATGAAACTTCAAGCTGGAGTCGATAGCTAATGAACAAGACATTTGCTCAATCAGACGCTGATGTAAAACACATGGGATAATTTTCATAACCTATGAATCTAGACAGTGTGTGTGGAAACTTGACTGGGGTAACTGGCGATCTGTTGGCTATTTGGGTACATAGGGGCCAGATTCCCTACCATTGGCCAATGTGTACGTGTGAGAGTGAATGTGGGTAAACAGGATACACACAAATTCATAGCTGTGAGCAAGTTCTAATCTACTGGGTTCATCTCATTTCTCTGGGGCCAAATCTAATTGTAATTGAAACTATATCAAGGAATTCTTACCTTGGGAGAAAATAGGTTGCCGCAAGTGAAAATTTAGGTCTCACGTGTATAAACTTGTGGGTTTGCATGGGCACTCATTGCAAACATTGAAAAAGTGAAGTCTTTCACTCACCATGATCCTGAGGCAGAAAGCACCTTACAAGAGTAGAATTAGTTTCCTGAAGTTTATGGATCAACCCCTCCAACCGCTTCACTCGCTTCACAACTCGGCTGCTTTGTTGTCTCAGGAGCTTGAGTTTGGTGTTCTTCTTCGTGACTTGATCTTTGAGGAAGGTGCTGTGTGTCGGAGACAAGCAGTATGAATGGAGGGAATTTATTAGTTTGCATGCGCCAGAGGCAGATGGGGCGGCATCATCGGGAAACGGAACAGTGCCATCAATCAGCAGTCTTTCACTGGCAGGTTGTGGGCTGCTATCAGACTTTGAACAGCATTGCTGTTCAGAAACCATACAGACAACTGGTTCAGCTGTCACTGAGGATGACTGGAGTACGGCACCGTTTTCTTCCAACCCAGAAACGGTCTCCAGTACATGTTCATTGTCTACAATTACAGAATGGGACTCTAAGTGTTCAGCATTTAGTGCTTCAGAGGCCAAGCAGCCACTCAAAGTCCTTTCCTGATTGACAGCAGCCAGCTGTAATTTGGCTGCAACTTGGCAGTGTGTGTGCCCTCTCTCCACTTTCCTCTGGTTTTCTGAGAAGTGGAAGATGGAAGGGACGGCATTGAACTTGAGTCGATGACACTGGTCCTCCTGACGCTCCTGAAAGCTATCCTTGGTGAAGTGAGCACTGCACAGGAAGGAAAACTTGGTTGGTTTCCAGTCAGTCCGACCAACAGCAGCAATCCATTCTGCTAAACGTTTTGCATCTTTCAAAGGGAATCTAGCAGAGAAAACAGAACAGCACAGCAAACAATCTTGAAACAATGCTGGCCAGTGGACATTTCAATTCTAGCTTTCAGTTTTGACAAAAAAAAAGTTATTCTTCCAATATCTAGAGCATTCTCTTTAAAATAAAGTTGACAAAGGTTCGGATCAAAGGTGCAAACCTTAAAATTAGAGATAGGATATGCAGAGTAATAGAGACATCACTTGACATAAAGGATAGAAGAAACCAGAAAAGTCTTACTAAAAAAAGTGTTGAAGCCAGGTGTGTGATTGGAGGATGTGAGTGGGTATCAACTAAGAATTTCAAAACTGGGATTAATTGTTAGGTAAGTGTCTAAGGCATGGAGTAACAATCCAGATTAGCAATGATCTAATAGAGTGATAGAATAGGTTCAAAGGGCTGAATGGTCTCCTATCATTCCTATGTTTGCAAAATTCAAAAATGGACAGTGCAACAAGTTTGAAGTATATCCTGGAGAAGTATCTGGTTTGTCTAACTAGTGGAAGAAATATCTCTGCAACAGTCATACAGTTCCAGTCAAAAATGAATGGAGGAGTTCCATCCCAGAGACAAAAATGACCATGATTCAGCACCAAAACAAAAAAGATATCTTCTGAAGAAGCCATTAGGATGTCTTCTGTTGAAAGTAAATGTCAGGGTCACAGTTGAATTAAAGGACATTACTGAAGCAGCAAAGAAACAGTCATACTTTGCATTGACACCTAATATAACCCCAATGCCTTTGTTGTTTGAAAGGCTTGAATGGAATTTTAAGTTTGACAAGACATAAAGCTAGCAGTAAGCAGATCAAAGGATGATTTTCCTGTACTTTACCAGTACATCCACCAATTAATGTTTTCACTTAGGTTCAACATTTCACCGACTATTTCTTAACTAATTTTATTTCTCAAATACAAAAACAGAAATTGCTGGCAAAACTCAAAGGTCTGGCAGTATCTGTGGGAATGGGGAGGAAGCAAAGTTAATGTTTCAAGTCCCATGACTTTGACAGAAATGATAGCAACTAGGAAAATGTAGTATTTATGCTGAATTTGAGATTGGGGTGGGGGTGAGCCGATAGGTTGTTTTATCTTTTTTCAAGTGTTCCCGGATAGATGGACTTAAGTGGATTTTTATCAGAACCATACGCTTAGACAGGACTGCCTCGAGGCTGAGAAAACATCATAGAAATAGATTGTACCATCAGTTCATGTTCAAGCCCTCCACTATGACAAACAACAATACACTCAGCTACCAATGTAAATGACTGGACCAAGGCCAGTATCCCGTCACCCAGTCACCATTTATTTACATGTGCACAGGTACATGGGCCTTGACCAGCCAGCTCAGAGCCAGTCACTGGAATGAGGAGACTTTCAATCTCCTGTTTGTATCTCAGCCAGGTCTCCCTGATTGGCCCAGGTTGACAGCCCCAAGCAAGGATGTCATAGTCAATAAGACTCACCTGGCCCCCATTTCAAATACTACACAATGAATTGGCTTAAACTCACCCTTACTTTATTCTTTCATGGGATTTGAATGTTGTTGGTTGGGCAACACTTATTGCTAGTGCCTAGTAGGACTCTTGTTGAACTGCTAAAGTCCATTTTGTACAGGCAGACCCAAAATGCTATCAGAGACAGAGTTACAAGATTTTGAATGAGTAAACCCTGAACGAATGATGATGATATATTTCCAAGTCAGGATAGTGAGCAGCTTGGAGGTGAGTTTGAATGATGGTACTACCATGCATCTGCTGCGCTTATCCTTCTGGATGGTAGATGTTTGGAAGATTCTCTCTCAAGAGTTGTGGTGAATTTCTGCACTGCATCTTGTGGGCAGGACACACTAAAGCTATTGAGGGCATGCAGAGTGGAGGGACTCAAATGTGACCACACCCGTAAACCATCAAGTAGCTGGTCTGTCCTGGATTGTGAAGCTTCTTGAATGTTGTTGGAGCTGCACTCATCCAGCCAAGTGTTCCATCACACTCCTGAACTGTGTCTTGTAAATGGTGGACAGATTTTGGGGAATCAGGAGGTGAGTTACTCGCTGTAGGATTCCTAGCCTCTGACCTGCTCTTGCGGGCACTATATTTATATGGCTAGTTTCAGTTCAGTTTCTGGTCAACGTTAACCCTCAGATGTTGATAATGGGTGATTCAGGGATGACAATGCCTTTGATCGCCTGTTTTAATTTTTGACAGTTAGGGGATTTCATTATTCGGGCATGGATCAAAAGTTTCAACAAAATAGTGTTAATACTTGCACTTGTATAGCACCTGCTCACAAAACATCTGAAAACACTTCACATGACAGTATAAACTGTTTGCCTTTTAAGTAGGACTGTGTTGTGATGGGATACAAACTAGTGGAAATTCGAACATCATTCATCCATGAAAAATATAGTTCTGGCTTGTAGAGATGGGAAAATAAAGTTAAATGACAATTCAAATCACAGCCTTTAAAAAATATTCAGAGTTCTACAACTGCACATTAGCAAGCTCTGTTCAAAAACAGTCAGGCTAAACTCCGGGCAGACTGAGCAGGTTAAGGAACCTTTATTATGACTGGGTTCAAATCTAAGTCTGACAAGCAGCTATCACT
>NC_063344.1:68273014-68298014 GCF_021869965.1 Rhincodon typus | reverse complement strand
GGTTGGCCATGCTATGAACAATCTTTTTCCACTGAGTTCTATTCTCTGCTATCTCTCACATAGAAAGGACAGTCCACATTTTGATATTGTGCACCCATGTCATTTTGAGTTTTCCTTGTGTACATTACCAGGTGTTGCACCTTGCATAATTTGTTTCTTAAAGCACTTCCCTCCTGCTTGCATCAGATGCCCAAAACCATCTGCCTTCTCCTGACATCACTATCTGAAGCAAATTTCTTTTAAGACCAGCTTTCTGAGGAACCTGTTCAGTTTTCTGCCCATGACACATGCAAATAGCCCTTTCATCTCAAATGCTGTTATTGAAGCCAGTTCACACATCATGGTCCAGCTTTCTCAACTGCATAGTGTTACCGGCCACGTAAGGATGTTCGGAAGACAAACCTCCATTGCAATGGAGATGCCGTGCCTACTCCATAGTTTTCAATAAGTTCACAATGCCATCATTCTGTGATAGAATAAATTAAGACAAATTGTTTCTTCTGAAGATCAATAACCACAAGGAACAGATTTTAAGAAGATTGGAAAACAAAACAGTTTACATAAGAAAAACTATTTCTGTTCAATGATTTTGGATTAGGATTTGGAATGCATTGCTCTTTAAAGGACACAGATTCCAATATAACTTCAAAAAGGAACCGGATAAATACTTAAAGCGTAAGAACTTGCAGAGATAGGCTGAAAAAGTGTAGTGGATTGGAACAAATTGGACTGCTCTTTGAAAGAGTCAATGCTGACTTACGGAATAGCTCAAAATGGCCTGCTGTGCTATACTATTCTGTGATATTTCTAGAAATGAACACCTGAATGAAAGGAACTTCACCCTTTTAATAATTAATGCTCAGTGCCAGTTGCAGCAATGAGTACATCTTGTTAAAAGGGTACTTCCACTCAAGATAACAAGACTTAGTCTCTGGCAAGTTTAGTTCTACCAACCATGCAAAAACAGAGCTTGGTGCAATTCTGTGCACTTCAATGATGTGAAGATGACAACATTTCAAACAGAAACCATTAGATATTGTCATCTGTCTCCATTGTCTGAAACAACTGTACCATTTATGCTGAAATAATTTTGGTCGCCAGTAGTCTCATGGTCTTAACAACAAAATCTGGACTATTGCATTTTGGGGAAAAAGTACACATGCACATTACTGAATAACTTCAACATGAAACACATTGTGCAGTTGTTCTGGTCAGCAGGCATTTGTACAGATTCTAATACGTCAGAATGGTGCTTTGTTCTTAAACCATTCATTAGTTCATCATTTTCCTTGCAGAATGATCCATATAAGTAGATTTGCTGGTGAAAACTGTCCGTTTCATTGATTGATCTCAGGAAAATCAGAGCAGTGGTGCAACAATCTCCTCAAATCAGCATGTGAAGTCTGGTGTGGCAACGAATTACACTTAACCTGAATAAAGCCTTTGTTTCAGAACTGGACAGCTGACCTTAAGCTAGGACAGTAGTATTTGGAGACACAAGACTCCACAAATAGCCTGGAAATGGGTAGGGCAGAGATTAACCAAATCTCCCCTAATTAACAACCAAACTCTGGTTAAGTGCATTTACGTGAAGACAGGATCAGTCTTGACTAGCATACTCTTCATGTTTATAGAGTTTGTCAACTTTGAGCCATTAGGATCACTAACCTTCTCAATCTGTTAATCTAGCTGCTCTCAATTACAGAGTGGAATGGAAAAAGTGAGATTTGTGCTTATGTTTGCTTTGAAATGATTCCTAGTGCATGATTGACTCTTGATCAATAGGGCAACAAAAGATTACCTGGAAACGGCAGGAAAGTGGACATGAGGAATCAGATCAGCCAAGATCCTCTAGAATGGCACCAAACAGCCTCCTCCTGTTCCCATTTCTTATGGTCTTGATGCATACACAGTCCCTTGTTTATCATGGAACTGTCTGTACAGAACAGCAGCAATGTTCTGCTCCACAAAGAGCTCCTGGGCCCACATGCCTTCTATAACTGGACATTAGCTTGGAGGTTCTCTATTCTCTAGTCAGTCAATCTGCAAGTCGATTTCATCAAATCATTGGATCTTGGACCTTAAATTCAGACAAAATCTGTCTCTGAGCTTCATAAGGAGAGGTTAAAAATTTGATCAAAGTTGTAGTTTTTAAGGAGCACAGTGAACTAAAGGGTCGGAGTGGAAAGAGGTTCAGGGTGGAAAGTAATAGAGCTTAGGGCTTTGGGAACTGAAGGCATGGTCATGAATGGTAAAGCAGTTAAAAATCAAGAGTGTACAAGAAGCTGAAGTGTTGGAGTGCAGCAATCTTGGAGGATTGTAGAGCGCAAAGGCCTTTTATTTCTCTTTATTTTTGATTGCAGAAAATGGGAAAGGAACTGTTTTATAAAAAAAAATCAAAGGTTGCTGAAGGATTGTTGCATTTTTAAAATCAAGTAATCAGGCACTCATTTTTAAGTGCTGTTTAAACAGCTATTTGTTCGAGCAGTAGTGGAAGTCAGGTTACAGATGAACTGGAGCCAGGAGGCTATGTACAAATGGAGATTTGACTGGCAACAAATAGCTCATTGGTTTGTGGACTAGTGACCAGTTAGTCTCCTGTCTGTCAACAACTATTTAATTGGTTGAACAGCTTGGGGTGTCAATGTTTGGGAGATGCAGTCAGATCTCTAGAAAGGAAGGAGCTATATTCTGCTCTGCAGTGGAATAAAAAGCATCTCAATCTAGAAGTTAGTTAATTTACCTTCCCTTATCAGTTGCTGTAAGTTGTGACTCTTAATTAATAAGTCAGTGACCCTTAAGTGTGAAACAGTCACCCTGTGCCTCCTGTAAACAAGTGAAAGTATCTGGAGAAGGAAGATCAAGTAATCACTCTCTGATCAGTAAAAGGATCATCTCAGCAAACCATGTGAAGGGGGACTATACCTGCCTTCCCAGTCTCTCTCTGCCCATAACATTCAATTTTTGTCTGTATATCTGTAGAGGTGCATTTTTATAAGTGGATTAAGTTTTAACCAGTAGTTATATATCGATGGTTCATAATTGTTTATCATTGGTTAGAGTCTATTTACTTGTAACAAATAGTAATTCTTGTTAAGTGTAGAAAGCTGGTCTGTGCTTTATGTCAACCTAGGTTTACAAGGCAGACAAATTGGGAAAATTGCAATTTTTAAAAAATCTTTAACTTTTGTGAAGATTCCAGGAATAGCTAGGCTTGGTTTCCAGTATGTTACCCCAGGGAGGCATAACAATGACTGGAGAAGGTAACACAGATTGGAAGTGGTGTGATGGTAGGTATTGAAAACATGAATTTGAATTTTAAAATTGAGGTATTGTTTAACTGGAATCCACTGTTGGTCAGCAAGCACAAGGATGAGGTGCAAGTTAGGATTTGGGCAGACTTATAAATGACCTTCTGGTTGAGGAATAATCACAAATTATTGAATGACTGCCCTGTGAGTACACAGTATGGTACGCATTTTTTTTTTTTTTTTTTTAAAAAAGACCCTGTGTCCTAAAGAAGTTCCACTACCTTTCTACTTTAATTCTACAGCACTATTTTTCTTTAACCAACAGGCAGAAAAGTAATTTTATTTTGGCCAGTCAGAAAATTTTGTTCAGCAGTAGGTGTCCTGTCAAACTAGAAAGGATGCGCTGTTGAACCTAGCTGTTGGAAATGTGATGGACCAAGTGGATTCAATGTCAGTGGGGAAACATTTACGAAATAAATATTTAGTTTGATGATAGAAAAGGGCACAGGCAATCCAGAGTAATGTTACGATAGGCAATGACTGACCCCCTCTGATAATTAAACTAAAACACAAGCCCCAATTTATTAGGGCAGGAGTAAGAGTTTCCCTCTAATAATTACCTTCGAAACATCCAGAGAAGCCTGTCCTTCCCCTCGTAATCTATTAAAAAGAGTGGTTAAAATAAAGAAAATCCTTGATCTCCACTTTACAAGTAACAAGAAACAATTTATTTATTTAACCCAACAATGAACAAATTATCAAAATTACTAACAAAATCGACAATTCCCCCTTAAACTACTAACTACTCCCTGAATGGTCTAAATTCTACTAGAATGCTATTTAAATAAAGACAAGTCCCACTAACATAACCCCAATTAATGAGAAGCAATAAATTACAACTTAATCTCTCCAAGTTCGCACAGGCTGCCTTCTGGAATATTCTGTTGTCTCCTGTCTCTTCACAAATACCTTTCTTCCGTTAATTCTCTCTAATTTCTCCTGTGAGGACTTTCAGCTGTGGTACCTTTGATTAATTAGATGGGCTGAGAACTGAATGGTGCTAACACTGGCAGGCGGCAGATGGCTTTCCCCGATTTTCTAAATGCCATCATATATACCCGTAATGACATAATCAAATTCTTATACTATTATTAGTTTCAGATAGTCAACACCATCAGATTTAAATTCAATTGGTTTTTCTGTATCTAGGTGCTTCATTTAAATTAACTGGCCAAATTCAAACTTCTTGTCTTGGAAAAAAGTGCTGCTTGGCTGTTCTCTACAGAACATTTCCATTCGGGCACTGTCTGTGCACCTGCATTCATAAACTTCCAAGCACAGACAAAGCACAAGCTCTTAAAGGGACCATGGCACTCTTTTCCTCATGATCAGTTTTACCAACAAATTCTAACTTCCTGCCTCACAAATCGTGAATACTCTAACCAACTTCGTAACAGTAAGAATAATCACCTCAGGGAATGTTAACTTCCATGAGGCAGGAATAGAGCTGGACCACATAGATTGGGAGAAGTCCATGGAAAAAACACCTGTAGCTGAACAATCAGCTATATTCAAAAAGGAGATAGTTTGGGTACAGTCAAAAGGCAAAAGGGTGGGCAAACAAATCCACAGCTCCCTGAATGAAAAAGGAAATAGAAATTAAATTAAAGAAGTGTGTTTATGACAGGTGCAGGTAGAAAACACAATGGAAAGCCAAGAGGACTATAGAAGGTTGAGAGAAGTAAAAATGCAAATTAGAGAAGCAAGTAGGGATTAGAGGGAAAGACTAGCAGTCAAAATAATAGGGAATTTCCAAATTTCAATTCTATAGGTGCATCAAAGTTAATAGAGTGGAAAAAGGAGTCTGTCAGATTAGGGTGCCAAAAAGCAGATTTATACATGGGAACACAAGGCACAGATGAGATGTTAAATGAATACTTTACATCTATGTTTACCAAGGAGGCCAATGCTACACAAGCTATTGTAACAGAGAAAGCTTTGTCATTGGAAAGATTCAAAATTAATAAGGAGGCAGTGTTGGATAGGCCATCAATAATTAAGGTTGACAAGATGCCAGGACCAGATGAAATGCATTTAACTGATATTAAAATGAAATATTGAGAGTGGAAGTTTTTGGGGAATGGCCATAATCTTTCAGTGGTCCCTGAGACTCAGCCAAGTTCCAGAGGACAGAAAAGTTCCAAACCTTACAGTTCTTGTCAGAAAAAGATTTAAGGATCAGCTTAGAGTCATGACTCACTGGCATAGCACACTGGAAATCAAGCCCCACTATTCCCAGAGTCATCACAAAAGTTAAAGACTTTAAATCTTGCACCCTCACCCGATTCTTAAAAATATATAAAATTCCCCAAATTACATGTCTTTCAGATCCGGGTTGATAGAAAGCATGGACCAGGTTTCTGAACTTAACAAGAATTACTACTTACTGCAAATAATTAGACTCTAGCTACAGCTATGAACTGTCAGCATGTAACCCTACCACTGAAAACTCTAATCCCCTTATAAACCACCCATGACAGAGACAGGCAGGAAGAAAACAGGGGTGTTATCGGCAGAGGGAGAGATTGGGTAGGTAGTTCATTATTCCTGTTAACAGGATTGCCAAGATTCTTATACTAGTTAGAACATTGCTTCTCATCCTTCCCTCTTCAGAGGCTTTCACTGGTTTGCAAGAGGAATAGGGTGGGTGGCTCACTTGTGAAAGGTCTCTGACTTATCAATTAAATTTCAGCTTGCAGCAACTGCTTAAGCAAAGATAAACAGGTTTTCTTCAAACTTAAATTGGCTTTTACTGCAGAAAACAGAGACAGCACCTGAGTTGATGGAGATCTGAAAAAGCTTCTCTAGATCTAGTTCATAGCCTCAAGCTCTACAGCTACATAAAAACCACATAGTTGTTGACAAGCAGCATGCTTTGTTATTGATAACTGGTCATTAATCCATAAAGCAATCAGGTACATGTACCAACCAAAACTCCATCTGTACACAAACCCTCTGCTCCAGTTCATCTACAACCACATCTTAACTACCATTCAAACAAGCAGCTATACAAACTGTGCTTACAATGAGTGGCAGGTTACTGGATTTCAAAACACGCAACAATCTTTGGTCTTAAAAGATTTTTGTCCCTCATTTCAGTCCAAATTAAAAATACAGGAAAAGAAAAGAAACAACAAAAGTGTTTACACCAGCAATTAAAGATCACTCAGTTTAACCTGTATGGTGGGGAAGCTTCTAGAAACAATTATTCAGCATTGAATTAATAGTTGCATGGATAAATGTGGCTGTTTGGTGAGAGCTAACATGAATTTCTAAAACAACAGAGTGTTTAACCATCTTGCTGGAGTTTATTTGAATAGATAACACAAACAGTTAAATGATGGCAATATTGCTGATGTGGTGCACATGGATTTCCAGAAGGTATTTGATATAGGTCACACAACAGACTTGAGCAAAATCAAAACTCAAATAATAAAAGGGCCAATAGCAGCATGCATACAAAATTGACTAAGTAATAGGAAACAGAGTAGTAGTGAATGAAGGAGACTTGTAATGGAGATCTGTAAGGTTTGGAAATGGGATCCTTGCTATTCCTGATATACAATAATGATCTAGATCCTGGAATGCAAGGGACAAGTTCAACGTTTGCAGAAGCACTGTAAACCGTGAGGACAGTGCCGAACTTCAGAGGCACAAAACCAAGTTGCTGGAATGGGCAGATAGATGGCAGTTGCATTTCCATGTGGAGAGTGAGATGTGATGCACTTTGGCAGGAAAAACATTGACAAGCAACATACCGGTGGGGGTACAATACTTAAAGGGATGGAGGAGCAGAACACAGATCACTGAAGGTGGCAGGACAGATGAAGAGAGCAGTTAATAGAGTGTACAGTATCTTGGATGTACAACAGCTAGTAGCTTAGGCTGAACCTACATGGTGCTTGGAGTACTCAGCTGGAGTAGTGTGCACAGTTCAGGCTACCACTCTACACGTAGGATGTGAACACAATGGAGAATGCATAGAAGAGATTTACAAAAATGGTTCAAGGGAAGGGAAACCCCACTAATGTGAACAGTCTGGAAAGGTTGGAACTGTTCTTTTTGGAGAGAAGAATGGTAAGAGGAGATCTGAGAGAAACTTTCAAAATCATGAGAATATTGAGTAGACAAGAAGAAACTGTTCCCTCTCAAAAGGATGGAGAACAAGAGGGTACATATTTCGAATGATTTGCTAACATAGAAAAGATATTATTGGCACACAGAATGTGCAGCAAAGGCTCATGAGATGTTCCAAAATGGTGTGACTGTCCTCTGAAGTGAGATTGAGCAAACTGGGCCGATTTCCATGGAGTTTCAAAGAAAAGATCTGATTGAAATCAAAAAAAAACTGAAAAGGGATTAGATAGAGTTGATGCAGCTAAGATATCTCTCCTGGTTGGAGGGTCTAGAACTGGGAGGCACCACTTAAAAATATGTGGATTGCCATTGAGGATTGGAGGTGAGGAGAAATTTCTTTACCCAGAAGATGAAGAATCTTTGGAATTCTCTACAATAGGGAACTGTAAACATTCAGTCTTTGAGAATACTTAAATTAAAGCTTGATAATTTTTTGATTCTGATTATTTTATGATTTTGATTATCAAAGAAGAAATGAAACCAGACGGACAACCTGGCATTGACTGAGGCACCAGGAACAACAATGCCAATGTCAGAAACAGTCCTATTGACCTTAAGTCCTCCTTACTAAGATTGAGGGAACAGTGCCATAACTGGGAAAGCTGTCTCACAGACCAGTCCAGCAACAGCCTGACAGAGTCATACTCATGGAATCATACCTTACAGACAATATCATAGACACCACCATCACCATCCCTGGTGATGTCCTGTCCCCAGCAGAACAGACCCGGCAGCGGTGGCATACAGGGTGTGTGTGCGCGTGTGCGTGCGTGGTTGCCCTGGGAGTCCTCAACATAGACTCCAGACCCATGAAGTCTTGTGGCTCTAGGTGAAACATGGGCAAGGAAACCTCCGCTGATTACCACATACTGCTCCCCCCTCAGCTGATAAATCATTGCTCTTCCATAGTCAGCAACATTTGGAGGAAGCACTGAGGATGGCAAGGACATAAATGTATTCTGGGTGGGGGGATTTCACCAAGAGTGGCTCAGCAGTAGCACTACTGACCAAGCTGGTTGGGTCCTAAAGGGCTTGGCTGCTAGGCATGGTCTGCGGCAGATGGTGAGGGAACCAAGAGGGAAAAGCATATTTGACCTCATCCTGACCAATCGTTGGGCTGCATGTGTCTGTGACAGTATCAGTAAGAGTGACCGCTGCACAGTCCTTGTAAAGGCGACACTTTGCCTTCACGCGGAGAATACCCTTAATTGTGTTGTGTGGCACTATCACTGTTCTAAATGGAACAGACTTCAAACAGATCTAGCAACTTAAGACTGGGCCTCCATAAGGGTCATCAACAGCAGCAGAATTGCTCTCCAGAACAAACTGCAACCACATGGCCTGGCATATCCCCCACTTAACCATTACTATCAAGCCAAGGGATCAAACTTGGTTCAATGGAGACTGCAAGAGGGCATGTCAGGAGCAGCACCTGGCATACCTGAAAATAAGGTGTCAACCTGGTGAAGCTACCAAACAGGGCAATTTGCACAGCAAACAGCATAAGCAGCAAGTGATAGACAGAGCTAAGCAATTCCACAACCAACAGATAAAATCTAAGCTCTCCAATCCTACCACATCCAGTCGTGAATGGTAGTGGACAATTAGACAATTCATTGCAGGAAGCGCCTCCACAAATATCTCCATGCTCAATGATGGAACAGCCCAACACATCAGAAAAGGCTGTAGCTTTCACGGGAATCTTCAGCCAGAAGTGTTGAAATGACGATCCACTCGGCCTCCCCCACTGGTCAGTCTTCAGCCAATTCCATTCACTCCATGTGATGATATCAAGAAATGGTTAGAGACACTGGATACTGCAAAGACTATGGGACCGGACAACATTCTGGCAGAAGTATTGAAAACTTGTGCTCCAGAACTTGCTGTTCCCCTAGCTGAACTGTTTTAGAACAGTTACAACACCGGCTTCAGCCGGCAATGTGGAAAATTGCCCGGCCATGTCCTGTACACAAAAAGCAGAACAACTACAACCCAGCCAATTACCGCCCGATCAGTCTAATCTCGATCACCAGTAAAGTGACAGAAGAGGTTATCAACAGTGCGATCAAGCAGGACGTATTCAGTAACAACCTGCTCAGTGACACCAGTTGGGGTTCAACTGGGGCAACTCAGCTTCTGATCTCATTACAACTTTTGTTCAAACATGATGTGGATGTGCTGAAGTTGGACTGTGGTGGACAAAGTCAGAAGTCACACGACACCAGGATATAGTCCAACAGGTTTATTTGAAATCACACAAGCTTTCGGACCGGACAAAGCGGCTGCACTCCAAAAGCTTGTGAGATTTCAAATAAACCTGTTGGACTATAACCTGGTGTCATGTGACTTCTGACATGGTTCAAACATGGACAAAGGCGCTGAATTCTAGAAGTGAGGTGAAAGTGACAGCCCTTGACATCAAGGCCACATTTGACTGAGTACGCCATCGGGGAGCCCTGGCAAAACTGGATTCTATAGGAATCAGGGAGCAAACTCTGTGCTTGGAGTCATACCTGACACAAAGGAAGCCGGATGTCTCAGCTCCAAGGCATCTTTGCAGGAGGTCCTCAACGTAATGTCCTGGGCCCAACAATCTTCAACTGCTTCATCAATGACCTTCCCTCCATAAGGTCAGAAGGGATATCGCTGATGATTGCGCAATGTTCAGCACCTTTCATGATTCCTCGGATACTGTAACAGTCCATTTTCAAATCTGGACAATATCCAAGCTTAGGCTAACAAGTGGCAAATAACATTCACACCACACAAATGTCAGGCAATGACCATCTCCAATAGGAGACAATCTAACTACCAAGCCTTGAAATTTAATGTTGTTATCATCACTGGAATTCTCGCACTAACAACATTCTGGGGGTTACCGTTGACGAGAAACTCAACTGGACTTGTCACGTAAATACAGTGGCTACAACAGCAGTACAGAGGATAGGAATTCTACAGTGATTAAGTCATCTGCTTGACTACCCAAAGCTTGTCCAGCATCTACAAGGCACAAGTGAAGAGTGTGATAAAAACCTACTTTCCTGGATGAGTGCACCTTCAACAACATTTAAGAAGCTTAACACCATCCAGGACAAAGAAGCCCACTTAATTAGGGCCACATCCACAAATATCCAATACCTCTACCGCCACTGCTCAGTCACAGCTGTGTGTACTATCTACAAGATACACAGCAGAAATTCACCAAAGATCCTTAGACAACACCTTCCAAACCCACAATCACTTCCATCTAAAACACAACAAGGGCAGCAGATAGATGGGAACATCATTACCTACCAGTTCCCCTCTTAGCCACTAACTATCCTGACTTGGAAATATATTGCCGTTCCTTCAGGTGTCGCTGGGTTAAAGTTTGGAATTCCTATCCTTTCCGTGGGTCTACGTACAACACTTGGACTGCAGTGGTTTAAGAAGGCAGCTCACCACCACCTTCTCAAGGACAACTAGAGGCAACCAATAAATGCTGGCCAGTCCCAATGCCAACGTCCCACAAGCATATAAAAAACATGGCAGAGAATTTATAGGTGTGGGTAAAAGGCACTGAAGTGTTCAATCAGTCATGGCCATATGAAATGGCAAAATAGGCTTGAAAAGCTCAATGGCCTATTTCCATTCCTATGTGCCTAAATATGGTACCTGGGCATTGAAGTGTAAAAAACTTCAGCATTTCAACCTTGTCTGGTTTCCAAAGCAAGTTCCATTGAGGAGTGAACAGCTTGCTAAACTTCTTAAAATAAACAAATAAAAATAATGTTCATCATCAGCACTGATACCCAACTGCCAGCCTGAGAGGACAGAGATCAAGAACACCAACTTGGGAGAGGGCGACAGTGAGACACAGCACTGTAATACTACCTTCGATGCAGGAAAGGGAATGGATGGAGCAGCTTGAAGTCCATTCTTACCTGCTGGACATGAGGCTCTTTTGCAAAGGACATTCGAGCTACAGATTGAGAAGCTAGTGTCAGTTCCTGATCTTTTACTTCCCCTTCTTCAATTTCCACAATACCTTGAGAAGAAAAGCATCAGTTTAAAAATAATGCTAACATCAAAACAGTATTTGTGCATCAAAACACTGAAAATTTGATCAGCAGGGTGAAGTGATGGATATTATCAATTATGCACTCTATTGATCTGCACGATTTTGGAGCAAGAAACACTATCTGATTAACATTTCAATGATATTCTTCTGATTTACACAACACTCAACATCTGATTATAGATAAATATAATACAGAAACATCTTCATAAGATACACTAACATGCAGAGCTTGCATCAACTCATTCTAATTATATTACACCAGAGGCAAATATTTGAACTGGACAAAGTAGGAATAATGACTTTGAACTCTAAAAAGAACGATAATTAGAATTCCACCTCAAACAAAAGCAGCTGCAGTGACTGAGATAACCACCAAATTGAAACCTGGCTTTCCTCATTTTGTAAATGCAAATACATCACATCTGAGAAGACTCATCCAGAACAGGGGTGAGGGGAGTGAACAGGGAGAACACTGAAACCAGCCTTCTAAAATGCACGTTATATAAAATCAACGTAGCCAAAGGCAATCGTGTGCTGTATTTACCATTCCCTAAATTTATCAATGTAATTTTGCTTTTGCTGACAAGGCCAACATTGCCTATCCCTAATTCCATTTGAATGGAGATGCTTGCTGTGTCGTTTCAGTGGGCAGTTAAGAGTCAACCACTCCCCTGGGTCTGGAGTCATATTAGCACCAGGCCAGCTAAAAGGATATTAGTGAACCAGGTGGGTTTTTGTAATAAACAATGTTTACTACCACAGTCAGCATCACAGCCTAGCTTTATATTCCAGCTCCTGTGGTAGAATCATTGGATCTTATATCACTGAAGGAGACCATTAACCCATTGCAACTATATCCACTCTTTGAAAGAGCTAAACAATTAGTCCCGATGTTCTTTTGCCATATATCTGTAATACTTTTCCAAATGCCCATTTGAAAGTCAGTATTCTTCCATCCATTCAGGCAGTGCATGGATTTGAACCAGTGTCCCTACAACATCAGCGTGGGCCTGTGGATTACTAGTTCAGTGACATTAACTTTACGCAACTAACCCTGCCCACTCCCCAAGCAAGTGACCCAATCTATCTTGCAACAGCCGTAGAATGCTCCACTGTGTTGTCAGCCTGCTCACTGCATTTGTATTATGTTTTGGCATGAGTACAGAACCGGTTTAGCATAAAATAACTTGGAGTTGCGTCCCGATTAGCCTACGTACAGTTCGAAGGTGTGAAGAACAAAATAAAGTACGAACGATATCTTTGCCTCCTTTCCCCTAGAGGCTGATTTGGAAAATCGTAGAAAAGGAGGGACTTATTTACTGAATCTGCATTCAGCAGGCCTACATGAGATGGAGGGGAAAAAGGGAGGGAGGGAAATTCACTACGATACTTAGGAGTCACATTCACACTTCTCTCCACCGCATTGTTTACTCATTATACAGCATAAGACTGAGTGACTTGACAAAATAAGTTGCATGAACAAAAAGCATGAACCAGGTAGCACGGTTGCTCAGTGGTTAGTACTGCTGCCTCACAGCACCAGGGACCCAGGTTTGATTCCACTCTTGGGTGACTGTCTGTGTGGAGTTTGCACATTCTCTGTCTGCTTGGGTTTCCTTCGGGTGGTCCGGTTTCCTCCCACAGTCCAAAGATGTGCAGGGTAGGTGGATTGGCTATGCTATATTGTCTATAGTGCCCAGGGATGTTTAGGTTAGGTGGATTAGACATGGGAAATGTAGGGGAATGGGTATGGGTGGGATGCTTTTCGGAGGGGCGGAGTGGACTTGTTGGGCCGAATGGCCTGTTTCCACACCGTAGAGATTTGACGATTGATGATTTGATGAGGTTAGGAGGAGGTAGAAGACAGTGAATTCAATATGTAATATAACACCTAAGGCTGCTAAAGCAAAAATCTTTACTTCTTGATAATTTCTTTTGATTTCATAGAATCAGGAATCCCTACAGTGTGGAAACAGGCCATTTGGCCCAACAGGTCTCCACCGAAGACCTACCCTCCGAAGGCCATCCCACCCAGACCCATTCCCCTGCATTTCCCATGTCTAACCCACCTAACCTAAACATCCCTGGGCACTATGGGCAATTTAGCATGGCCAATCCACCCACCCCGCACATCTTTGGACTGTGGGAGAAAATTCACGCAGACATGGGGAGAACGTGCAAACTCCACACAGACAGTTGCCTGAGGCTGGAATCGAACTTGGGTCCCTGGTGCTTGGTAGTGGTTTCATACAACTGAGTGATAATTAAGAATCAACTGCATTGTTATGGGTCTGGAATCATCTGTAGGGTAGACCAAGTGAGGATTAATGAAACAGATAGGCTTCCACAACAATGGACATTGGTTACATGACTGCCATTAAGCTAGCTCTTAATTCCAGGTATTTTAAATCGATTTCAATTTTCACCTTCTATCATGATGCAATTTGAATCTATGTCACTAGAATATTAGCCTAGAGTCCTGGATTATTAGGCCAGTGACATTACCACTACACCACTGTCTCCAGAGTCAAAATCCTGGAACTTGCCTCCTGACAGTACTGTGGGTGTCTCACTACTGACTGGAGTGGTTCAAGAAAGCTCCAGCTGGTGAACTGCTGTCAACATCAGATGATAATGTACCATGTATGGAAATAACCCTTGCAATGCTAAGTGCATCGCCAGATTGCAAAACTAAGCAAGAGCAGATTCTTCAGAAGTGTTGGCAGACAATAACCTGATCGACAATATCTTCAGTTTCACAGAACAAAAGGAAAAAAGGGAGACATTACACACACAGTTGCACAGCGCATCATTATTGACTTCAGTTAGAGCTGTTTTGGTGCAGCGATGCCCTTAAGGATATCCTTAATATTGGTACACTCAGACAATGAAGGCCATCAGTTTAACTGGGACAAGGTAACCAGAGTAGCCCAAGCCAACCATAGACACGCATGGGAATTCCTACAGGTATGGTTCTCCACCCATAATGCAATCAACAAACACAGAATTGGACCCCACATAACAAACCCATTCGGATCAAAACCGGAAATGACACTACTCGCCATAACAGACCAAACAGTATAAATTCCAAGCAGAATAGAATAACATCGCTTCATTGGACTCTCCACTGATGATGTCACCTAGCATGGTGATGAAATGTCTGAATGAGAACAAGACAGCTTGGCGAGCAAGTCAACAACCTCAACCACAACCCAAGCTACAGATCTTTGCCAAAACCTTAAATTCTATATTCTGATACTGGTTTGAAAACAGCTGGCTGAACGGAGGTTGATGCTGTTCTTCCGGCTCCCAAAGGTTCCTGCTTCTTGTGCGGACATCTCCACAGCATCAGCCCCTGTGATTTGAGTGGCTCCTTTAAAACTGTTGTGAGCGCGTGTCGGCTTGGTATCTGACAGGTAGTTACAACAGTTTGATACAGCAATGTAATTACCATAATTCAGTTACTCCATATGAATGAATTTTTTGCCCCAGGGAGGATGTTACAAGAGGCAGTATTAGATGTTGTAATTATTGATTCAGCCAACCCTAGGAGCTGGGCTGTCTCGAAAACAGTTCTATTGTTACTCCGATCTATTGTTCCATCCAAAACCTTGAGGCATTGTCTCATCAACACCTATTCATCATTGTCAATTCAGGTAAATGGTTTACATATCTGTCTGAGAGATAGTAGGAACTGCAGATGCTGGAGAATCCGAGACAACGGTCTAGGCCCGAAACGTCTGCTCGGCCTGCTGTGTTCATCCAGCTCTGTACCTTGTTGTCTCTACATATCTGTCTGCCCTGATCCATGAAGATGCTGCGGCAACAGATGAATGGACACTGTGCAACAATCGCCAGAAAGGAATGTTCCCTCCCAGTCAGGGAACACTTCAGTGGTCAAGGACATCCAGCCTCCGATTTTCATGTAAGCATCCTCCAAGGTGCCCTCCAAGACACGCAACAACGCCGAGAAGAAACTGATAGCCAAGTTCCATACCCACGAAGACGGCCTCAATCCTGATCTTGGGTTCATGTCTCGCTACATGTGACCCCACCGTACTGTTCTGTATCTGTAAAATCTTCCTTACTGTCCTGTTTTGACATCATCATTTTGATAACTTGCTACAAGCTCTCTCCCTTAATTAATTTATACAGGTGGTGAGGCATAGGTCCAGTAGTTTGAGCATGTTGTCTGTGGAGATGGAATAAAATTCACCACAGAGGAGAAGAACAAACAGCTCCCATTCCTGGACGTCATGGTAGATCACAAGACAAATGGGGAACCCCAAACGAAAGTACACAGAAAAGCCACACACACAGACCAGGTACTGAACTTCAACAGTAACCATCCCCACACACACAAACGAAGCTGCGTACGAACACTATTTAAATGGGCAACAACACACTGCAGCAACACAGAACTACGCCAAGAGGAAGAAGAATACCTTTTCCAGGTTTTCAAGGATAATGGATCTCCAAAAAACTGGGTCAGAAGATGCCTACACGAACAACATCAGGAAGATACTACACGCCCCGACACACTCGTCACACTACCCTACATCAGGAACACATCGGAACTAACCACAAGACGCCTACGACCGCTGGGCATCAGAGTGGCACACAAGCCCACATCAACCCTACGACAACTGCTCACCCAAACTAAAGACCCACTCCCTGCCATGGACAGGACCAATGTCATGTACAAGATCCCCTGCAGAGACTGTGAGAAACACTACATCGGACAAACAGGAAGGAAACTAACAAGGGTACACTAACACCAACTGGCTACAAAAAGACACGACCAACACTCTTATCTCAATCCACATGGATAAGGAGAACCACCAATTCTACTGGGACAACACCAAAATCCTGGGACAAGCTAAGCAGCGACAGGCACGGGAATTCCTAAAAGCCTGGCACTCCACGAAGAAAGCCATCAATAAACACATAGAACTCGACCCCATATACACTCCACTACGAAGGAAAACCGGAAGTGAGGCAATCCATCTCAACGGACCCCAGAGTTTAAAAACCAGGCAGGAAAACACACCTACGCTTCATTGGAGGCTGCACCGAGGATGTTACCCAGCATGGTAACGAAACGTCTGCGGAACAACAAACCAGCTCGGCGAGCCAACCAACCTCAACACCCACAACCCGAGCTACAAATCTACTCCAAAACCTTAAAGTTTGGGATTTGGTTAGACCCTCAGCATGCGACTCCTTTACTTATCATGTTATTCCAGCCATTTGGTTTGTCTCCAGCACCTTATTTTTAATTTTTTGTAATCATCTCTCTGCCTCAATTAATTGGATTATAGGTCAGCCCTTCACTTGCTATTCAGCTGTTGACACTTTACTCAATGTCTGACACTTTTGACCACCTGCAAAGACTTATTATTCAGCCCGTCAACACTCCACTTACACCATTTGTACGATCTTTTGATCTCTCTGCCTATAAATTATGTGCCTCTGCGCTTCTCTTCACTTCACCTGACAAAGGAGCAGTGCTCAGAAAGCTTGTGATTTCAAATAAGCCTGTTGGACTATAACCTGGTGTCGTGTGACTTCTGACCTGATCCAATTTGACAGTGAATTCTGCATGCTTCCTAGCTTACTATCTCGATTCCCTCCCTAGCACGATCTTCAGTAGGCCCATTTTGCTTTTGGTGTCCCAAAAGAGCTGCTATTTATTTAAACGGGACAATCCACTACCTACAATGCAATTATTCAAGTTTCCAGATTGCAATGCAAGTTTCTCTAATCTATCCTCAAAGCTCAATTCCTTACATATGGATCATTCATTCTACATTTTCTATATGGTGTCAAGCACATTTCTCAATATAAGCAAGATCAATTCTGGAAGGAAAGGCTGAATAGACTAGGACTTTTTTCACTGGAATGTAGGAAGTTGAGAGATGACCTGATAGAAGTTTATAAAATCATTAAAGGTATAGGTAGAGTTGATGGTAGTTCTATTTTCCCTCAAATGAGGAATTTCGAGTCTGGGGGTAAATTTTTTTAAGGTGAGAGACATTTTAAAAAGACATAAAAGGCAAAATTTTTTTACATAGAGGGTGACTCGCATGTGGAATGAACTTCCTGATGAAGTGGTGGATGCAGATGCAATTACAACATTTAAAAGACATTTGGATGGATACATGAATACGAAAGGTTTGAAGGGATATGGGTCAAGAGCAGGCAGATGGGTCTTGTTTAGTTTGGAATTATGTTTGGCGTGGACTAGTTAGACTGAAAGATCTGTTTCCATGCTGTTTGACTCTACAACAAAGCCACACATTCCATGAAGCTTGCAGGTTAGCTTCCCCTAGCATAAGATAACTGATCTCAACTGTGATAGTATCTTTGCCCCTAGTACAAACGCGGAACTCACGACCAGGGAAATAGATGGTTACAATGGCAAATGGGAGAGATTTAACTGGAACATGAAACTAGCATCAACTGGTTGGGCCAAATGGTTTGTTTCTATGCCACATTTCTATGTAATCATACCATGAATAGCCATAGTATCATCGGTTGTCAGAAGTATTCTAGGCTTTGGACATGGGAAATGTAAAGGATCCCTGGGAAAATATATTCAAGTATACAGGCTTGATGAGGGGAAACTTATGCTTGGGTGTAAAATGCTCCAAGGTTAATTAACCTGTTGAAACTTGGACTAAGGTAAGCATGAGGAATGGGCGCTTGAGGGAGGTACCAGCAGGTTGATGGCACCTGTGGATTGAACCATCAGCAAGAATTAAGAGATAACAAGGTGTAGAGCTGGATGAACACAGCAGGCCAAGCAGCATCATAGGAGCAGGAAGGCTGACGTTTCGGGCCTAGACCCTTCATCAGAAATGGGGGGAGGGGAAAGGGGTTCTGAAATAAATAGAGAGAGAGGGGGAGGCGGATAGAAGATGGATAGAGGAGAAGATAGGTGGAGAGGAAACAGACAGGTTGAAGAGGCGGGGCCGGAGCCAGTAAAGGTGAGTGTAGGTGGGGAGGTAGGGAGGAGATAGGTCAGTCCAGGGAGGACGGACAGGTCAAGGGGGCAGGATGAGGTTAGTAGGTAGGAGATGGGGGTGTGGCTTGAGGTGGGAGGAGGGGATAAGTGGGAGGAAGAACAGGTTAGGGAGGCGGGGACGAGCTGGGCTGGTTTTGGGATGCGGTAGGGGGAGGGGAGATTTTGAAGCTTGTGAAATCCACATTGATACCATTGGGCTGCAGGGTTCCCAAGTGGAATGTGAGTTGCTGTTCCTGCAACCTTCGGGTGGCATCGTTGTGGCACTGCAGGAGACCCAGGATGGACATGTCGTCTGAGGAATAGGAGGGGGAGTTGAAATGGTTCGTGACTGGGAGGTGCAGTTGTTTATTGCGAACTGAGCGTAGGTGTTCTGCAAAGCGGTCCCCAAGCCTCCGCTTGGTTTCCCTGATGTAGAGGAGGCCACAACGGGTACAGCGGATGCAGTATACCACATTGGCAGATGTGCAGGTGAACATCTGCTTGATGTGGAAAGTCTTCTTGGGGCCTGGGATGGGGGTGAGGGAGGAGGTATGGGGGCAGGTGTAGCACTTCCTGCGGTTGCAGGGAAAAGTGCCGGGTGTGGTGGGGCTGGAGGGGTGTGTGGAGCGGACAAGAGAGTCATGGAGAGAGTGGTCCCTCCGGAAAGCAGATAAGGGTGGGGAGGGGAAAACGTCTTTGGTGGTGGGGTCGGATTGCAGATGGCGGAAGTGTTGGAGGATGATGCGTTGGATCCGAAGGTTGGTGGGGTGGTACGTGAGGATGAGGGGGATTCTTTTTTGGTTCTTATTGCGTGGACGGGGTGTGAGGGATGAGTTGCGGGAAATCTTTAGGGTAACACACAAACTGAATGTTGGCTGATCTTCTGAAGAGTGACTTTCAGAACCCAACTTTTGGTTTGGTACAGGCAGCAAGAAAAGTGCATTGGTTCTTTTTGCTTTGAAAATAGCCAATGGGGAGAATGGCTTATATTTTTATGAAACACATGGTGCAGTAAAAGGTTAATTATACCTTTAAGAATTGCTACTAAGCATGTGTGAAAGGTGCTTGCATCTTTAAGGTTCTGGAATGATGGCCCCTTTTACCATGCTTGGGGATATAGTTCACTTAAATAAAACCTGTTAATGTACATTCAGCCAAGTGTGGGCCTCATCTTACAACACACACACACAACTCACCCTCTGTCAGCAGAGGTTAGATGCAGAGTAAACCCCCATCCTGCACTGGAGCACCAGTGAGCAGTTAAACACTCACCTAATTACTTCACTGATACTCCTGAAACTCAGCTTTAGAAGTGCTCCTCAGACTTTATGTGTTACATTACAGTCACCACTGATAGCCCCTGTAAACAAATCTGCTAGTCTGTGCTGAACAAGCACTAAAATTGCTTTGAACCTATTTAAATTAAGACTTTTTCATGGCAGAGACTTTTTATGCATCATGTCTGGGCTTGACATGAACCCACAACAGCAATAGAGAATTGTGCTGATACTAGCAGAAAAGAGGCATTCTGAATATAATTCTTCTTTTGAATTATATAGTGCAGCATTCCACAATGTTAGCAAGGAAAATAAGTCAAAATAACTAGGATAGAAGTTCACAACTCTATTGATCCTTATAAGGTTAAGATCTCACCATTGAGGTTCTGACAGCTGTCGGCAAGACAAGGAAATTATTGAGAGAATGGCAATAATGTGCCCTTGCCGTCACATGTGACAGCAGGGCGTGAGCACAGTTAACATAAATCCTTCCCTAAAAGGACGAAGATCAACTTCAAATAATACTGATCTTGCTCACACACGTTCTGTGCAGTGTAACCCGTACAGGAACCATTCACCACCTCTAGTCCACACTGACTCTCTCGAATAATGCAATCAGTTCTATTTCCCTATTCTACCCTCACAGCTCTGCAAATGTATTTTCGAGTATCTGCAAAACTGTTTTAGAAATCACCGATTGTCTCTGCTTCCACCACCCCGCAGGCATGGAGCTAGGGAGGCAGTGTTGTACTGTTAATATCACTGGACTAGTAATTCAGAGACCCAGGCCAATGCACTGGGACATGGGTTAAATCCCACCATGGCAGATTGTGACATTTGAATAAAAATCTGGAATTAAAAACTGGTCAAATGACCATACAATCACTGTCAATTATCGTAAAAACTCATCTGGTTCTCTAATGTCCTTTAGGGGAAAAAAACTCTGCCATCCTTATATGGTCTGGCCTACATTTAAATCCAAAATCACAGCAATGTGGTTAACTCGGAAATGCCCTCTGGGCAATAAATGCTGGCCTAGTTAGTGATGCCCACATTCCATGAACAAATGAAAAAAAAAGCACTCCACGTCATTGCCACTAAATGCAAACAAAATAAAATTCCTCCTCTCATTGCCCTCTACTTCTTACCCAGAGTGTGAAATCTGCATACCCAGACAGGAACATAGAAAACAGGAGTAGGAATAGGCCATTCAGCCATTCGAGCCTGCTCCACCATTCAATGTGATCATTGGTAATCATGACGCAAAACCGTGTTCCTGCTTTCTCACCATATCCTTTGACCTCTTTAGTCCTCTGAACTATACTTTTATTTTTCTTGATAGCCTTCAATGTTTTGGTCTCAACAATTTCCCATGGCAGTGAATTCCACAGGCTCACTGCTTTCTGGGTGAAGAAATTTCTCATCTCTGTCTCAAACGGCCTACCACTTATCCATAAATTGTGACCCCCGTTCAGACTCCCCACTCATTGATAACATCCTTCCTGCAATTTCCCTGTCTAATCTTGTTAGAATTTTAAAGGTTTCTCTGACATTTCTGCTCATTCCTCTGAACTCTAGCGAATATAGTTCTAACCTAGCCAGTTTCTCCCTCGACATCAGTACCCCCATGCTAGGCATTAGTGGCAAACTTTCTTTGCAATCCCGCTACAGCAAGAACATCAATCCTCAGATATGGAGATCAAAACTGCACACAATACTCCAGGATTTCACTATCTGCCATAGTGGGATTTGAACCCATAATCCTAGAATGTCAGCCTGGGGTTCTAGATTAACACTCCACATTACCACTAAACCACCTCCCTCAACCTCCCCTCTGAACCTTGTGTTTTTCTCTTGGTTCTCAATTAGTTTTTGCTACCAGACACCTATCATAAAGCACATATTTCATCTTCTTCATAACTTCTGTTTTCTTATTCATCTAATACTTTTCACTAAGCAACTCTGGACTGTGCCCTTGTGGGTACAGAATAAGCTTTGAACTGTTACAATTCTCAGTGGCCTTGTTCAGTTTAGAGATACTTGGAGGTTATGCAATATATTTCCACATCTAGCTCTCCAAGCTATGGAGAAGCAATTATTCGATAACAAAAAAAGGTACGGAACTCTCCTGCACTTGCCAACTGAATTACACGTTCCAGCTAAAATACTTGAGTCCCCTATGCCAACCACACATGAACAGCTTTTGCAGATGGTACTGTACCTGTATTTTGGGCACTGATGAATGCCACCTTGTTGGTGCCAGGTTTGATCCTGATAAAGCCACACTCTCTATGCATTGGTCTCTTGGTTTCAGAATTGAAACTATTAAATCTGTAAAATACACAACATAAGTTAGTCCAAGTACTAAATGAACGATTGCCAATTGTTAATGGTAAGTGGAGGTTACCAGGTAGCAGATAGCAGGTTGAATTTCTTGGCCTTATCCAAACAAAACCATTTACATATATAAAAAAAACATCCTAGCCATCACATCTTCATGATGTAACATTGGAGCATGCAATAATCATTAGCCAAACGTGAACGAGCAGAACCTAAATTATTATCTTCAATACTTTTTAAAAAGGAGAACAGCATGCTCAAATCTTTCCAGCAGCATCACAGCTGCTGTGTCCAACACTGATCAGACAGATACAACGTTTTTGGTTAACCTTCCAATGCAGAATGATGAGGACGATGCTGCTGACATGCTAAATACGGACTTCCAAAAGGCATGTGGAGACTTATGAGCAAGATTGGAGTTCATGTCACAAAATGGACAGTTGCAACATAGGCTGAATGACTAGACGGTATTGGTTAATGGAAAGGTTTTGGGCTGTATGAAGGTTTTGTGGAGTTCTTAAGGGTTGATATCGAAGCCTTTGTTTTTCCTGATATGTAATAATCTGGATCATAGGTGTACAGGGAACATTTTAGGCCTCAACTGGACTACTGTGTACAGTTTAGTTTCAGGAAAGATGTGGAGACATGGCATAAGAGATTTACAAAAATGGGTGAGAAAGTTCAGTTATGAAGATAGATCAGAGAAGGTGAGATTGTTTTCCTTGGAAAGAAGGCTAAAAGGAGATTTGATAGAACTTCCAAAATCATGGAGGTATGGACAGAGTAGGCAGCGAGAAACTGTTTCTGCTCATAAAAGGATTGAGAATGAGACAGCACAGGTTTGTAGTGATTTGCAAAAGAAACAAACGTAACAAGAGAAAAAAACATTTCACACAGTGTGCAGTTAGAGTCTGAACTGCACTGCCTGGAACTGTGGTGGTTGCAGGTTCAAGAGACATTCAAGTAGACATTACATGACTCTCTGAACAGAACCAATGTTCAGGGTTACTGGGAAAAGGCAACACAATGAAGCAGTTAAAATGCAGGAGGGTGCAGGCACAATGGGCTGAATAGCCTCCTTCTGCACTGTAACAATTCACGGAGAACCCTGACAAACTCTCTCAGTGCATAAATCCACAGAGCGAACAGCGAAGAGAATCAGCATAGGAGCCAATATCCCTATTTATTGCAATGTCTGCTGTTTTCTGTCAAGTATTTAAAGGTGCAACATGTGGATGCATAATTGGGCAAGCTAAGTGGTGAAGGAGCAGATAACAGTTGGACAACATAGTCAGTTAGATTTGGAGAGAGCGGAGGCCATCGAGAGTGATCGAGTTTGGATATGTAGTTATCTTGCATTCAAGTGAGGATTTTTCCTCAGTAAGAACCATGGGAAACCTTAATAGCTCAGAGCCAGAGACTTTCCTGGAGGATTCCAGGAAGCAGGAGAACTGTCCACTGGATGGTCAAACTTCACACACAATTTGTATGCAGTCAGCATACCTGATCTTCTGCAAGATCCCGACACATTCCTCAATGAAACATCTGTTCTCGAATGATCCGCAGAGTGGAAGGTCTGAGACGATATGTCTAGACCTTTCGAGACCTTCTTTTCACACAGTTTGCTTAGCTAGTGCATGCTGCCCAGCTAAGAGGATGAGTAGACAGTACAACCACACATATGACTTCCCTCAACTATTCACACAAGAGGAGATTTCATCTGGTAGGCACTACCTCCCCATAATTAATCACTCAGTTTGGTTGTACTGTGAAACATAGGAACAAACACATTCACTTGCCTTCAGTGATGTAATAAGCTGGCCCAATCATTGTCATAACATCCCTAAACCTCAATGACACAAGATAGTTGTACGATCCTTTAATATTAGATGGAATTTACTCACAGATGTAGACTGTCTTAATTCAACCCAGTCTACTATCAAATTCTCCTACTCCTCTCTCCCTCATATCCTTGATAACAAGGTGTAGAGCTGGATGAACACAGCAGGCCAAGCAGCATCAGAGGAGCAGGAAGGCTGACGTTTCAGGCCTAGACCCTTCTTCAGAAATGGGCTAAAATGGATATCGGTTTCTAGGTGGTAGCCAGAGATGGAGACGGAGGTGTCCAGGAAGGAGAGAGAGGTATTGGAGATGGTCCAGTTGAACTTAAGGTTGGGGTGGAAGGTGTTGGTGAAGTGGATGAACTGTTCAAGCTCCTCGTGGGAGCACAAGGCAGCACCGATACAGTCATCAATGTAATGGAGGAAGAGGTGGGGTTTAGGGCCAGTGTAAGTACGGAAGAGGGATTGTTCCACGTAACCTACAAAGAGGCAGGCATAGCTTGGGCCCATGCGGGTACCCATGGCCACCCCCTTTGTCTGTAGGAAGTGGGAGGAATTGAAAGAGAAGTTGTTGAGGGTGAGGACAAGTTCAGCTAAGCGGATGAGGGTGTCAGTGGAGGGGGACTGGTCGGGCCTGCGGGACAGGAAGAAGCGGAGGGCTTTTAGGCCATCTGTATGGGGAATGCAGGTGTATAGGGACTGGACATCCATGGTAAAGATGAGGTGTTGGGGACCGGGGAATTGGAAGTTCTGGAGGAGATGGAGGGCGTGGGAGGTGTCACGGACGTAGGTAGGGAGTTCCTGGACCAAGGGTGAGAGAATGGATTTGAGATAGGTGGAGATAAGTTTGGTGGGGCAGGAGCAGGTGGAGACAATGGGTCGACCAGGGCAGTCAGGTTTGTGGATTTTGGGAAGCAGATAGAAGCGGGCGGTACGGGGTTGGGGGACAATGAGGTTGGAGGCTGTGGGTGGAAGGTCACCTGAGGTGATGAGGTTGTGGATGGTTTCGGAGATGATGGTTTTGTGCT
>NC_063344.1:68264703-68272514 GCF_021869965.1 Rhincodon typus | reverse complement strand
CTTGGAACAAAAATGGATGAAAGCTGAGGCTGTATCTAAGCTCATCTGTAATTTGCAGGGATGTGTTTAGAACTGAAACTCGAGCAGGGTCGGTGGCCTATTCTCAGTGCTGCCAAATATAGTTGGGTCGCAGCTATTGCAGGCGAAGGTAACACCTCAAGGACCTCCGTGAAAGATGGAAATGACATAACAGAATAAAAATGATGTGTAATTACAGGAAGTTGACAATTGCAAGAATTACAGATCATCCATTATTTGAAGAACTGAAGAGACACTCTCAATATTTATTGTTTCACTCATTGAAAAATGTACTGGAGATTGATTACGAAAACAAGTATGTGGCTGTCCACACACACTTTAAGCCCAACCTGTCTTTTCTATAGTGACCTCCGATAGGCCCAGAGGATAGCAGCTGTAGAACAATGACTGTGGGAAATCAACGTTACACAATTCAGTTTGCTATTGCTCTCTCAAACCTTGATTTTATCTGAAGATACCTTTAAAAAGAATAATCCTGTAAGCTCTACATGAAAGTGAAGAAAAAATGGGTTTGGAGTAAAAGTTCCAGTTGAAGTCAAATTATCCGTCTTAATTCTGAGTCTTCTACATAACCATTAGCCAAACAAAAGTCGTATTCACACGTCAGTACTCAGATTTTTAAAATATTATGGTTTAAATGTTTGCTTTTTCTCCCTTTCCATCTCTTTTTCTCTCAATCTATTTTTTCTTTCTCTGTTTCTCCTTTTGTACCTGATTTGGTTTTGTGTTCTCTTACTGTAATTTATGTTTTCTGTGCTTGTGCTGTTAATTTTCCGGTCTAACTTTCTGTTTTGGTTAAGGAGATGTATAGTTACTTGCACAAATCATTGGGTTCCCAGATACCATTCTCCCTTGTGACATTATCAGCTCGACCTTTCAGCAGCCTGGTACACAAAAAAAGTGAAAGCCAACAGATGGCATTAGGTACCCGTTAACATTTATTATTGCCTAACATTTAAAAAGCACAATTGGGTGTGGACTCTTTCTGATGCGAGGTCTGTTTAACTGCACTTTTACTCTGTCTAACCATCTGTCTCGACCTAGACTCTTGCAGCTGCTCATACTCGAACAGTTGTATCTTGAGTTGTTATTGTTAAGCCATCCCTCTTAGCTTAGCCACTTAGCCACTTCCTTCTGCTGACAGTACTGTTCGAGATGCTGATAAAAATCACTTTTTTTGTACAAGCTCTTTCCTTTTGCCTGTGCTGCAGTTGAAATGCAGAACTTTCATGCAATTCAAAAGGATATCCAAACCAAGGAGTAGATGCACAGAAAGCTTATTAGATTTATACGGCATAGAAGCAAGCGATTCAACCCAACAGGCCTAGGCCAGTATTTATGTTCCACATGAGGGATGTAAGTGAGTGGACAGAAACTTTGCAGATGGAATATAATGTGGAGAAATGTGTGATTATACACTTTGGCAGAAAGAACAGAGAGCTGATTATCGTTTAAATGGAGAAAGACTGCAGAAAGCGACGTAAGAGAGGAATTTGGGATTCCTTGTGCATGTGTCACAAAAAGCTAGCATTCAAGTTCAGTGGGTAATAACCAAGGCAAATGAAACATTGGCCTTTATTTCAAAGGGAATGGAGTATAAAAGTAGGGAGGTTTTGCTCAAACTATATAAGACACTAGTCAGAACACAACTGGAATACTGTGAACAGTTTGGGCCTCTTATCTAAGGAAAGATATACTGGCATTGGAGGCAGTCTAGTGAAGGTTTACTAGCTTGATACCCAGGTATGGCTGTCTTTTGAGGGGAGGTTGAGTACATTGAGCCTACATGCATTGGAACTGAGAAAATGAAATGTGACCATATTGAAACAGACAAGGTTCTTTGGGTGGCTTGACAGTGTAGATGCAGAGAGGTCATTTTCTCTTGTAGGAGAGTTTAGGACCAGAGGGCATAATACCAGAGAAAGTATTTAAGACCAATAAGGAGGAATGTCTTCATTGAGGTCTGTGAATTTGTGAAACAATTTACTGTAGACGACTGTTGAGTCTGGGTCATTAAGTATATTCAAGGCTGAGATAGATAGTAAGGGAATGGAGGGTTATAGGGAAAAGGCAGAAAAGTGGAGTTGAAGATTATTAAATCATGATGTCATTGAATGGCTGGGCTGAATGGCCTACTGTTCCTACACATTATGGTTTTGTGGACTTCCTTCCAGCTTGCTTCATCTCACATTAGCGCCTATCCTTATGTTCCTTTCACCACGACTTATCTCGCTCACATTTAAATCTGTGTCTGTTTTCACTGCAGAAGACACAAGCAATCTTCCAGTGACTAGGGGGAATGAGGAGTTTAAGGAAATTAGCACTGACAAGAAGATTGTAATGGAGAGAATAATGGGGCTGGAAAGCATAAATGCTCAGGATTCAATTGTCTTCACCCCAGAAAATTGAATGAGGTGATCATAGAGAAAGTCAATGCATTGATTGTCTTCCAAAATTCTATAGATTCTGGAATGATTCCTGTAGATTGGAAAGGGGTAAATGTCACTGCACCATTTAAGAATGGATTGAGGAAGAAAGCAGGGAACGATAAACTGTATTACATTGGTAAGAGGGAAAATGATCAAATCTATTATAAAAGAGGGAATAAATAGACACCTGGTTGATAATGATATGACTGGGCATAGTCAGCCATGGATGTGTGAATGGGAAATCATCTTTGATGAACTGTTGGAGATTTTGCATATGTTACTAACAATTTTGTTAAAGGAGAGCCACAGGATGTGGTATATTTAGATTTTCAGAAAGCTTTTGATAAAGCCCGCAATAGGAGGCTGGTTAGAAAAATTAAAGCGTGTGGCATAGGAGGCAATATACTGGCATGGATTAATGATTGGTTAATAGAAAACAGAGAAGGAATAAATGGGTCCTTCTGGCATTAGCAGGCTGTGACAAGTGGGATACCACAAGGACGAGCACTTGGGACCTGCTGTTCACTATAAGGTGGGGACCAAATGTGACATTTCCAAGTTTGCAAATCGTACGAAGCTAAAGGGGGATGGATGTTGTGAAGATGATGTAATGTGGCTTTAGCAAAATTGAAACAAGTCTATTAAATGGGTAAAAATATGGTGGATGGAATGTAATGTGGAAAAGTGAGAGGCTATCCACTTTGGTAGGAAAAACAGATGTACAGAGTATTTCTTAAATGGCTAGAAGCTGGAAAGTGTAAATGTGCAAAGGGACTTGTCAATAAGTCCCTGAAGGCTATAGAATGCTAGCCTTGGTTGGACAAGGATTTAAGTACAGTGGTAGTGAAGTCTTGCTTCAGTTGTATAAAAGCTTGGTTAGTCTACGCCTGGAGTAGTACATGCAATTCACCAGACTTTTTTCTGAGATGGCAGGACGCACCTATGAAGAGAGATTGGAGGATATAGGCCTGGTTTGCCCAGAGCTTCAAAAAAAATAAGAGGTGATCTCATTAAAACCTACAAAGTACGTAAAGGGATAAATGCAGTTATGATGTTTCCCCTGTTTGGGGGCATTATTTGGAAATCAGGGAGCTATACATAGATATAATATGAGGAGAAATGATTTTACCTGTGTTGTAAACCTTTGAAATTCTGTACCACAGAGGGCTGTGGAGGCTCAGTCTTGGAGTATGTTAAAAATAGAGATCGATAGATTTCTGATTACCAGTGGTGTACAGGGTTATGGGGATGGGATGGACAAAAGGCATTGAAATGTTCAGCAGTGATCATATTAAATGGTAGGGCAGGCTTGACGGACTGAATGGCCTCATCCTGTTTTTATGTGCTCTTTGCCTCCATTGCTAAATGTAACAGCAACTTCCACATACTGACCACTGAGTAAAAAGACTTTTCCTGAATTCCTTATTGGATTTTGGGTTTGTTTTATATTCACAGTGGTGTTTACCTTTAAAAATGCATTTGTACGTTATCCAATATTCCTAGAATATTGTTGAATTTAGCAAATTGTTCATTTTACTATAAGCATTACGTACGCAAACATTTGCCTTAGTAACACAGCACTAAATGCTACACACACTATTGAATTGAGACAGCTGAACTACTTTTAGACCCTGGTATAATATTGGCTTCTAGAAGTTGAGCACTTAGAACAATATTTTGCTTTGATCTCTTTCCTCATATTTTGTGAACATTGTAATTTATTCCTTTTTTTATTGGCAGTTTATCACAAATGATACCTAACTTGCCAAAAGGATGCTCCTGCAGTTTGAGGAGTACGTGCTGCCTAAATTGGTCCTTCCAGCCTAAGCATCTGGCACCATCAACAGCAATATTCTTGTCAGATACAAAATCAAAGCCACTTCAGCCCTGGCTCTCCAGCCCAACCTTTCTCATTCATCGTTACTTCTCGTCAAAATGATATCAGTGAAGTAAGAGACAAAGAAACTCATGTTCAAGAGTGCCACGACCCCAGGGCATTCCAAATATATCACAAGATCATAGCCAATGAGATAACAAGGTGTAGAGCTGGATGAACACAGCAGGTCAAGCAGCATCAGAGGAGCAGGAAGGCTGACGTTTCGGGCCTAGACCCTTCTTCAGAAATGGGGGGAGGGGAAAGGGGTTCTGAAATAAATAGGGAGAGAGGGGGAGGCGGATAGAAGATGAATAGAGGAGAAGATAGGTGGAGAGGAGACAGACAGGTCAAAGAGGCGGGGTTGGAGCCAGTAAAGGTGAGTGTAGGTGGGGAGTTAGGGAGGACGGACAGGTCGAGGGGGCGGGATGAGGTTGGTAGGTAGGAGGTGGAGGTAGGGTTTGAGGTGGGAGGAGGGAATGGATGGAAGGAAGGACAGGTTGGGAGGCGGGGACAAGGTGGGCTGGTTTTGGGATGTGGTAGGGGGAGGGGAAGATTTTGAATTCGTAGCCAATGAATTGTTTTCAAATTGCGGACTTTGGTTACATTTGTGTGAACCAAACACACCAGTTATGCACAAAAGAATAATTTTTCAACTGCATTGTGATGAATGATGTATTAATCTGTTAGCTGGGGGAGGAGTGTCGGTCAACATAACTTTCTACTGTTCTTCAAACATTGCAGTGGGATTGCTTATGTTGTTCTGACCCAGCAGTCAACACTTCTTTTAAATCTGATCATGTAGCATTCCCTCAAAGCTGCACTGCATGAATTTAATCCATGGGCTAGAGACTTAGAGTGGGGCTTGACTGGACTTGAAATATTTGACAACAAGTGCAGACACCTAATGCACTTAATGTGAATTGTCATCCTCAGTGCATGATTTACTTTACAAAATACTTAGCCCTAGCAAGGTCTGTTAACAGTGAGTGCTGTTCATTAGTGCCTATAGGATTATCTGTTCAGTAAAGGGATTGAGGAAATAATTGGTAATATTCCAAAGTGATGTTAATACATTCCAGCATCACTCCTGATTCAGCAGCTTTAACCATGTTCATCAAAGCCCCTTTTCTGTCCGTTGGTAAAATCCACAGAAGACCTTTTATGGACTGCCGCACTAATGCTGTAAAGCAACTATTCTAAAACACTGAGATGACCCTGCATATATCAGTGTCTCACAGGTCAACGTAAAGTCCATGTCTTTTTATTTTCAGTGCTTTTTAAAATCATGGACTGAAATGAGAGAGAACTGTTTAGAAAACCAGGCATTTACAAAGATAGGTGCATGTTTTAAAAGCAAATAGATTGTGAACCCCATTGTTATGGATGTGGGTTCTAGCAATGTGCATTTAAGGGGTTGTTTACAAGTGAAGCTGATTGGTTTGTGAACAAGGGACTGATCATCGATCACAACAGCTTTCTAACAGCTATGAGATTGCTTGTCAGAGAGCTGATTAGCTCGCGCTGTGAGTAAGACAGAGAAGCTGGTCAGACCAGACGAGAAACCAGCAGGTCTCCAGCAGTCAAAAATGCACACTTCTAGTTCTCTGCAGTAAGCCACTTCCATCCTGAAGAAAGCCAGCTTATGTTTCCTTTAGCAAATGCTGTAAGTTGTGACTTTGAATTAGATAAGTCAGAGAAATATAAGAAGTGAAAAGGCCACTTTGTGCCTCCTGCAAACCAGCAAGAGGCATCCAAAAAAAGTAGGTCAAGGAGAACTCTGCAGATCAGCCAGAACCAACCCAATAGATCTTGAATAAAGACCACAGAACTGTTGTTTTTCCCGCTACTGTGCGTGTAAGGGAGATTTTAAAAGGGGTTGAGTTTTGATTTGTAGAGTTTACTTAATTTAGTTTAATGATTTACCTGTGGATACAATCTAGTTATCTATGATTAGTATTTAAGTATAGAAACTTGGCCCTTGCTTTTAATTAATCTGGGTCTGAAAATCGGGCAGCTTGAGCATCTTGCATATTTCTTTTTTTGGAACTTTTGTGTCAACTCTGGGAAGAGCGGGGCTTGATTTCCAACACGCTACCCCATTGATTCGTGACATAAGCCATTATTGTTCTTCGACTGCTCCAGTTTATAATGTGTAGATAAATGTAGTGCTGTTGAGTGCAGATATCCAAGGATTTTGACCTAACAAACAAATGGCGATATAATGCTGAGTCAGGATGACATGGGAGTTGGAGGGGAACTCCTAGTTACCTGTTCTATCAGACAGTAACAAATTTGGTAAGTGTATTTATGGAGAGTGTTTGTGTGCCTTCTGCAATTAGGTTTCCATTCTCTCTCTCTTCTGTCTCTCTCCCAACACCGACCCTAGCTCTAACATAATGGTGGATTCAGTGGTGGTAATGATATTGAATATAAAGGGAAGGTGGTTGTCTGTCATCGGAGATAACATTGTCTGGGGCTTACTTAGTATGAGTATCACTTGCCCAAACCCCACTTGTCCACGTCGCTCTCCCTGTGAGCGTGGGCTGCATCATCTGTGGAGTTTCAAAAGTTGCTCCTTCTGACTTATGATGAAAGGAAGGTCATTGAAGCAATGGTGTACAGCCTTGGGTACTGCCTTCCAGTCTTTCACCCCTTCCAGCTTTTGCTACTGTGCTGTTTCTGTCCTGGACCAGACCTTACCCTGAGGGAGCATTGGTGTTATATAAAATTGCATTATTCTCACCATGTACAAGCCTCCTCAAAGTTTTGTCCCCTCATCTGTGACTTCAGAAGCATTCATAATCCTGGTACAATAAATAAGGAAATCCTTTCACCATTGGGGAAGGGTCATAACCAGAGGCAGATTTAAGGTAATTGGAAAGAAACACAGAAGAGAGATGAGGAATCATTTTATGCAGTAAAGGATCTGATAAAGATTGCCTGTAAGGTTGGTGGAAAGAGATTCAGCAGTGAAAAGATTCCAGAGATATGGGAGAAAACAGTGATGAGAGTGGGACTAATTGGAAACATTTTGTAGGACACATTCATTAGATTAAATGGCCTACTTGTGTGATTTATGACTTTAACTGTTTCTCCATAATTTGACCCTGCTCATGTCTCTCTCTCCAGGCCTGGCACTGCTGCTGGAAGTTTGCATTTCTTTGAATAACTCCCTAAAATTCTGAACTTTTTGGGTTGCAGTTTGGACCCAAGGTGCAGACATTTATGACAACAAGGTGCAGGGCTGGATGAACACAGCAGGCCAAGCAGCATCATAGGAGCAGAGAGGCTGATGTTTCGGGCCTAGACCCTTCATCAGAAAAGGGGGAGGGGAAGGGGTTTCTGAAATAAATAGGGAGAGAGTGGGAGACGGATAGAAGATGGATAGAGGAGAGGATAGGTGGAGAGGAAACAAACAGGTCGAAGAGGCGGGGATGGGGCCAGTAAAGGTGAGTGTAGGTGGGGAG
>NC_063344.1:68232933-68259703 GCF_021869965.1 Rhincodon typus | reverse complement strand
TGGAGGCGGAGGCGGCGGAAAAACTGCTCTATGTCCAAGCGTGAGCGGTATTCGTTGATCTGTGGGTGGAGGGGGACAAAGGTGAGCCCTTTACTGAGGACTGACCGTTCGTCCTCAGTAAGGGGTAGGTCTGGGGGGATGGTGAAGACTCGGCAGGGCTGGGTGCTGCTGTCTCCTCTGGAGCTGCTGGCTGTGGAGGCTGTAGGCGGAGTTGCGTCGGCGTCGTCGGTGGGCAGAGTTGTGCCGGCGGTGGGCGGAGTTGCATTTATATTTATTTATGTGGACCATGGGGAAGTGGAATATGAAACTGTTTGCACATTCTGGATTAAGACAGTGTACCGAGATTTTGAAAGGATATTCCATTTTTTGGAAATCAAGCCAACATCTTAATGCGTGCTGTAAGCCACATGTTTACAAGAAACTTTGGAAAGGAGACAAAAAACTTGAGAGAGATAGGAGATGAGGTTTTTGGCTTTAATTACTTGACAAACTGGATGCGTCCTGTGTGCTGACTGTTGCCTAGCAACAGTCTTCTGGAGTTTTCCTGTTTTTCCAGGATACCTTGGAGTGGGGAGTCCTCAGAAAACTCCGCAAACTCCTGGAAAGCAAAAAAACCTTAAAGCAGGTCCAGCTGAAAAGATATCTCCGATAAAATAGTGAGAACCTGAACGTTGAATATCAAGATTTCTAAGTGACTTATCTGAATTCAAGTCTGACTTGAAAATTTTATTGATTCTATGGCTGTCAGCATTTCAATCTCATCAATAGGAAATTGACTAGACTGAAATGTCTTTCTACTTTAACCTTTGGCTTTGAACCCATGGCCTATGGGAGTGTTGGATTTCCCTCTTGCCCATTTTTTAAAAATCCTGTATTTAAAAATAAAAAAAAAAAATTCTGCAGAGCTGTATCATCTTATTTATTGCGTGAATGCATTTGCGTGGGTTTAAGGAGACAGTTAAATCCAGAATATGTTTTATCTGTTGACCAGTCTTGACATTTGCTTCAAGAATAAGTCTACTTATAATAAGACTCAAAAATAATTTGTTCAACAAACCTGGTGAAATTCTCTTAGTACTATTAAAAAGCAACAGATTGACTGACTATTTTGGAGATTAACATTTACACTTGCATTATGACTTGTGGGATAGTGATACTTGATTTCCAGTGCACGCTTCCCATCAGATTCGTAACACATGCTATCTCATTTACTTCCTCAACCTCTCCACATATCTACTATCTTCTCTTGAGCTTGTGCCATCACTTCTGACATACTGCAAGATTCCAAATATGGCTCCAAACCACAATTTTCCTTACATGCATCTTTCAGTGATAATTAAGTCTGATTTTATTTCTAGTATCTATATTGTACATCTTCAACTGTTCCTCTTGCACCAATTGTGAATGCGTTATGAATGAGCATCCTTCAAATTACCACAGGTGGGACTGAAGCCAGTCTGTTCAACCTTTACCAGAAACTCTGCCCCTAAGCCACTGACTCTATCCTCCTTGCTGGCTGAGGTTAGCTGTGCAGTGTCAGTATTTTGATTGATCCTGTGCTGAGCATCTAACTTTCACTTCTGAATTTAACCAACTTCGTTCCCTTGACTACTGAAACTGATAGACACCTTTGGCATTTTCAGACTCAATTTCTGCAATATTATCCTTGTGATGTCTGCATCACCAACCATACAAACTAAATTGATTCAAACCAGCCCTCACATTCTAACCTCACCAGCAACCATCTCCGAGACCTTGATACCCAAATACTTATCCTTATTCACAAATTGCTCAAGGCTGTGCCTGTTTCTTTTGCAAACCGATTTAACTGTGTTGTGTCACGACTTAGTTGTGCAAAGTGCACTAATTGAGCTGCATTATTCACATGCAATGACAAATGTCTGTGAATCTAATTAAATCATAAATATTAATTTACCTGACTAACTGGCTCCAATTTTAAACACCAAAGTAGTACACACCAGGCTTCATTATGAATAGGAAAAGTAACTTTATTAGAACAGGTACTTTAACAAAGTGATAAAGGTGGTTATTAATTACTAAACTGCTATTCAACTTCCTTTTTTAAAACCCTAAATGCGCACACATTCACGAATATCACAGATACACAGTTGTTGCAAATACTATGGGGGTGTGGAGGAAAAAAAAAGGCAAGACACATCAGTATCACCAGTCCAGACCACACAAATACAGTTGTTCTGACTGTGTACTCTTGATTTCTATCAATTATCTCACAATGTTGTCTGCACAGCAATGAACAGTCTTTATTTCACTGGCAGGTTGATTGGACTCAGTCTTTCCTTTGTTTTAGAATCCTTTCCTTCAGTGTCTCTGAATGTATTTTTTGTTCTGGTTTTGACAGAGTGGGTGAGAGAAAGAGGATAGAGACATTGCAGCTGGCTTTTGGAAATTTCTATTCATATTTTGCTCACAGGGTCTGTGTTAAGCTGCAGCTGGACCAATCCAAAGCTGTTACTGTGCTGAGCTTCCCTGAACCCATAACCTAATTTTTCAGTACTCTGTTCTAGTAATGTTGTCTCCTATTCATCACTTAGTTTCACCTGTTTTATTTTCCTTTTTATTACTGCCGTAGATTTTTTTCACATTTTCAGTACATTGTTCAAAAATTTAACAACATAGTGCCTTCAGTTGTAAGAACCATGTAAACACAAGGCTTTGTATTACTCACTGGTTGGTAATATTGCTGCAGTCTACCATGGCCCAGAACTGTTTTACGAGGGTAGTGTGGGATGTTTGTTGGTCTGTTTTTAGTCAATTCCACAAATAGTTCCATGTCGTGAAACAAAAATGATGCAGTTGTTTAGGAAAAACATATCAGTGATTCTAGTGGAAAATGTCAATTTTAAGTTTCATTTTGTGTTATGTGGGTAGATAGCTATCAGCAGCAACATCCTAGCTTAAGTTGATTAGTCGCATGGCAGGCCCTTCCTCAGTGTATGAGGTGAGCAGGTGCTGATTGCAATGACAGATAAGATACTTAGCACTGCACATTATTCCAGTGCACAATTATAGCTTTGGGCTTGCTCTCTTCTCATTGTGGTTTTAGCCACTCCTCAGCACTGTTGACTCAAGGATACTCTTCTGTTGCACCGTTAAGTGTACTGACGTTCAAAGTATATTGCAAAATGAAACTAAAGATAGATATTTAATGAATTTGCCCTTATTTGTCATCCTGGGTTGAGGGTGCTTGTACCTCTGCCCCAGGAGGATGAGAGTTCAAATCCAACTCTAGAGATTTAAACACCTACTGTGGGCTCAGTTTTCAGAATTTGGTTTTTTGATTGAGCTGTTGAATCAAGGACCTATCTGACTTCTCAGATGGTGTAAAAAGTCCCTTAAGGGCACTGGTCAAAGCTAATGGGTTTTCTGATTTGACATTTTCCTATCCCTTAACATCAAATGTCATGTGATTTTTTTTTTCCCTATCTGTGCTATATGTGGGCTTACTGTGCACCAATTGTTGCATTCTGTTAAGTTGCAGCAGTGACTACGTTATTTTTAGGATGTAATATGAAAAGGCACAGGCGCATAACGACAAGTAAACACTTTATGGTCCACCCAGCCTATCAGACACAATTGTAATATCTTGTCTCAAATAATATGTACATTTGACATCTCACCTGAAACCAGATAATCAAACTTAGTGTGAGGAATCATTCTTGCCATGAATGGCTTTGGGTTCCATGACTATTTACCTTTTTATAAAAGGATAATGTCTGCCCCAATCATAAACCAGTTCTACTCTCACCTAAAGGAATTCAGTGAATAGTTGTGTGCCATTTCTTTTAGACCTCCATCAGATGTCTGTCTGTGCTTCTCCAAAGTGTGGATTCCCAGTGTTCTTAGTTCACCTTAATAACTAAAATGCATTATTCTGGACCATTTTATGAGTTTTTTATTCCCCTCAGTATCCCTGTCTCACTGGACTGACGGCTCATAGGATTGTAACTTCACTTTTTTTTTTGTCCTTTCTCCTACTGATGATTGTTGCTGGTTATTGAGGGTCACTGTAGCCTTCCACCATATCACCCACATTCCAACTCTTCATCTGAAAGTCTAGACAGCAAGTATTTTGTTGGTTTTTCATTCATGGGGTGGGAGAAGATGGGTAGAGATGGATATTGAGTGAAATGGACATTTGCATGGCAATGGCCTGGTGGCATTATCACTGGCCTGTAAATCTAGAGACCCAGATAATGTTCTGGGAACCTAGGTTCAAATCCCAACGTGACAGATGGTGGAATTTGAATTCCAAAAAAAAAAAAATTGGAATTAAGAGTCTTATGATGACCACGAATCCATTGTCGAGTGTCGGAAAAACCCATGTGGTTCACCAATGCCCTTTAAGGAGGGAAACTGCCACCCTTACCTGTTCTGGCCTACATGTGACTCCAGACCGACAACAATGTGGTTGGCTTTTAACTGCCATCTGGCCAATAAATGCTGGCTAGCCAGTGATACCTTCACCCTGTGAATGAATAAACATTAGAAAGTATCTACTTTCTCCACCGATTTTATTTCTGCTCCGCTTTCTAGGCTGCAGATATTGAGGCTAATTGAATTTTAGTTCACCTTTGAAAACATGTATAATGAGTAACAGCTTGTGTATTAAAATGCGCAAACAGGAAATGCTTTTTTTTCAAAGAAAAACTGGTCTCCAGTACTCATCCTTGCCTGCTTTAGACATTTTAACTTCAAAAGTGATCACTTATCCTCTGTGTGATCAGAAAGCGAGTTAGCAAAGCTTTGAAAAATTGGTTACATCTTTCAACTAGTTGCCCACAGGGCAAATTTAACAGCTGTAAGGTAAGAGGGGAGGAATGGGGCATTGAGGTGGAGAGCTTTTGTTAACAGTAGGACGAGTCTGAGATCTCTCACTTTAACTGTGAATACTGAAACTTCTGCAACAATCTGCTGTTACTCATTGCTGGCAAAATGACTCCTTAACTACTCTGAAGCTTAGATTGGATTTTGTTCATTATAATGCATGCAGTTGATAGTGCAACCTATAACCAAATATGCCATTCAAATAGTGATAAATCCCATTGAAATGAGATGGGTCAAGTGGATTAAGTATCAATAGGTGAACATTTAGGGAGCAGTGATTATTAGAATTAGAATCCCTACAGTGTGGAAACAGGCCCTTTGGCCCAACAAGTCCACACCGCCCCTCAGAGCATCCCACCCAGATCCATCCCCCTATGACCCACCTAATATACACCCTCTACCTCCCTGAACACTACGGGCAATTTAGCATGGCCAATCCGCCTAACCTGCACATCTTTGGACTGTGGGAGGAAACCGGAGCACCCGGAGGAAACCCACGCAGACACGGGGAGAATGTGCAAACTCCACACAGACAGTCGCCCGAGGCTGGAATCGAACCCAGGTTCCTGGCGCTGTGAGGCAGCAGTGCTAACCACTGTGCCACCGTGTCGCCTTGTATCATTTGTATCATTTAAAGGTGCAGATCAGAGTAAGAAGAATTCAGGGCTAGGCCAATTTCAGTAGGAACAAAACTCACTCGGGGAAATTGGAATCCAAGGATAGCAGAAAAAAGAGAACAGTGGGCTGCCTTTAAAAAGGAGATGATATGGATACAGTTGTCCATTCCAATTAAGTGCAAAAGTAGGACAAGCAAAATCTCTCGACAAAGAAAACAGTAAGTAACAAAGCAGAAAAATGTAATGTTAAGTTGATCATTCAAGTAAGAAGCAGACTGAATATAGAATGTTCTTCAGAGAAAAGAAATAAGAAATATGTTGAGCGATATTTTGTCTACTAGCATAAAAGGAAATTCAAGCATCTATAAACATGCAAGTTGTTAAAAACTAGTAAGAGGAGGAGTGGGACTTACTAGGGACAGAAATTTATGCTTGGGGGGTCAGGATCATAAGTGAGGTAATAAATGAATACTTTGCATGTGACTTTATCAACTGAGATCATAGAATCCCTAGTGTGGGAGCAGGCCATTCAGCCCATTGAATCCACACCAACCATCCGAAGAGCATCGCACCCAGACCCACCCTGTACTGTATCTCTGTAACCCTGCATTTCCCATGGTTAATCCACCTAGCCAGCACATCCCTGGACACTATGGACAATTTAGCTTGGCGATCTGCACATCTTTGGACTGTAGGAGGAAACCCACACAGACACAGGGAGAATGCGCAAACTCCACACAGACGGTCACCTGAGGGTAGATTCGAACCTGAGGATGGAATAGAACCCGGGTCTGTGACAGTGTGAGGTTGTAGTGCTAGCCACTATACCACGCCAAGTCTGAGAAAAGTCATTGTGAAATGAGATAGTTAAGATATTGAATGTGCTAAAAATTGAAGAGGAAGTATTTGAAAGCTTGGCTGTACTTAAAAGTTGTATTAGGATTTCCAAAAGTCATTCAGTAAATTGCCACATATCGGATTACACAAGATGACAGCTTGTGTTGTGATTTGATAGATTAATGTGGATAGAGCATTTTCTGTTTGGCAAACAGTAACTGGTGAATAGCAGGGATCAGTGCTGGAATCTTGAGTGTTTACAATAGCCCACTTGGGGTAGCATGTTGGAAATTGAGCCCTGTTATTTCCAGAGCCATAACGAAAGTTAGATTTTTAAAAGTACACAGAATTTCCCCAATTTACCTGACTTTTGGACACGTTGACAGAAAACACGGAGCCAGGTTTCTGTAGTTAACAGGAATTACTATTTATTGCAAATGAATTGATTCTAGCTGCAAGTAAACAATTATGAACTATCAGCATAAAACTCCTACCAGTTAGACTTCTAACCCCTTATAAACTCCCTTTATAAATGCCTCCTGACACGTACACGCGTGCATGACAGGAAAAATAATGGGTGTTATGGGTGGAGAGAAAGACTAGGAAAGCAGCTCAGTGTTTCCTGTTCACAAGATTTGCTGAGAATTCATGTACTGATCAGAGCGCTGCTTCTCAATCTCCCTTCTCCAGATGCTTTCACATTTTTTAGGAGGCACAGGGTGACTAGTTCACACTTATAATGGGTCTCTGACTTGTAGAAGTTGCAGCTTACAGCAACTGCTGAAGAAAAACTAAACTGGCTTTCTTTGGGTTTAAGGTGATTTCTGCTGCGGAGAACAAAGACAACTCCTGAGCCAATGGACACCTCCTCCCTTTCTTCACAACACCAAGCTGTTCAGCTTCCTGGGAACCAGTCACGAGGTTGTTGGCAGGCAGAAGCTTTTTTATCATCAATAATGTCACTGGTCCCCAGACTAAACAGCTACTTATTGCTGGTTGAATCTCCACTTTTACACAGTCCTTGATTCCAGCTCCTCTGCAAACTGTCGACTACTGCTTGAACCAGTCTCTTATGTAACCAGCACTTACAATGTGTGTAAGGTTACTTGCTTTCAAAAGTTGTAGTAATCCTTCAGAAATCTTTTTGTTTTAAACCAGATCTCTTCCTGTTTCAGTTCACAAAAATATGAATGAAAGTGAGACTTGGATGAGAAAGCAAGTTTTAAGGATGATGCAAAGAGTGTAAAGGAATATGGACAAGCAAAGTGAATGAGCAAAAAATTCACAGATGGTGTACAATTTTGGAAAATGTGAAGTCCACTTGGTATGAAGAATAGAAGCAGAATATTATTTAAATGAAGGGAGTTTGTAGAATACTGCAGTATAGAGGAATCTAGTTGTCCGTTTACATGTATCAGAAAAGGTTAGCATGCAGGTACAACATGTAATTTGGAAGGCAAACTGAGTGGCCTTCATTCCCAGGGGATGAAGTATGAAAATAAGGAGGTCTTGCTTGACCTGTACAGGTGAGGCCACACCTGGAATACTGTGAACATACTTTGGTCTCCTTGGAAATATACTGGCATTGGAAATATTTCAGAGAATGTTTAATAGGCTGATTCCTGGGATGACTGGACTGACCTATAAATAGAGACTGGATCTGGACTGGACAATATTCACTGCAATTTAGAAGAAGCGGGGTATGGGGAGTTCAGAGTTGGCCATTTAGGATAATGAGAAATCTTCTCATCCAGAGAGTGGTTACGGGGGACAGATAGGAGATTCTGTGGGAACGAGAGAGACTCGCGGTTGGTGTGTTGCCTCCCAGGTGCCAGGGTCCGTGATGTCTCAGATCGTGTTTTCGGGATCCTTAAGGGGGAGGGGGAGCAACCCCAAGTCGTGGTCCACATAGGCACCAACGACATAGGTAGGAAAAGGGATGGGGACGTAAGGCAGAAATTCAAGGAGCTAGGGTGGAAGCTTAGAGCTAGAACAAACAGAGTTGTTATCTCTGGTTTGTTACCCGTGCCACGTGCTAGCGAGGTGAGGAATAGGGAGAGAGAGCAGTTGAACACGTGGCTACAGGGATGGTGCAGGAGGGAGGGATTCAGATACCTGGATAATTGGGGCTCATTCTGGGGTAGGTGGGACCTCTACAAACGGGATGGTCTACACCTGAACCAGAGGGGTACCAATATCCTGGGGGGGAAATTTGCTAATGCTCTTCGGGAGGGTTTAAACTAATTCAACAGCGGGGTGGGAACCTGAATTGTAGCTCCAGTGTACAGGAGGTTGAGAGTAGTGAGGTCATAAAAAAGGTTTCAAGGTTGCAGGAGTGTACCGGCAGGCAGGAAGGTGGTTTGAAGTGTGTCTACTTCAATGCCAGGAGCATCCGGAATAAGGTGGGTGAACTTGCAGCATGGGTTGGTACCTGGGACTTCGATGTTGTGGCCATTTCGGAGACATGGATAGAGCAGGGACAGGAATGGTTGTTGCAGGTTCCGGGGTTTAGATGTTTCAGTAAGATCAGGGAAGGTGGTAAAAGAGGGGGAGGTGTGGCATTGTTAGTCAAGGACAGTATTACGGTGGCAGAAAGGACGTTTGATGACAACTCGTCTACTGAGGTAGTATGGGCTGAGGTTAGAACCAGGAAAGGAGAGGTCACCCTGTTGGGAGTTTTCTATAGGCCTCCGAAAAGTTCCAGAGGTGTAGAGGAAAAGATTGCAAAGATGATTCTGGATAGGAGCGAAAGTACCAGGGTAGTTGTTATGGGGGACTTTAACTTTCCAAATATTGACTGGAAACGCTATAGTTCGAGTACTTCAGATGGGTCAGTTTTTGTCCAATGTGTGCAGGAGGGTTTCCTGACACAGTATGTAGATAGGCCAACAAGAGGCGAGGCCACATTGGATTTGGTACTGGGTAATGAACCAGGCCAGGTGTTAGATTTGGAGGTAGGTGAGCACTTTGGTGATAGTGACCACAATTCGGTTACATTTACTTTAGCGATGGAAAGGGATCGGTATATAAAGCAGGGCAAGAGTTATAGCTGGGGGAAAGGCGGCGATGAGGCAAGATTTAGGATGCATAGGATGGAGAAGGAAACTGCAGGGGCTGGGCACAATTGAAATGTGGAGCTTGTTCAAGGAACAGCTACTGCGTGTCCTTGAGAAGTATGTACCTGTCAGGCAGGGAGGAAGTGGTCGAGCGAGGGAACCGTGGTTTACTAAAGAAGTTGAATTTCTTGTCAAGAGGAAGAAGGAGGCTTATGTAGAGATGAGGCGTGAAGGCTCAGTGAGGGCGCTTGAGAGTTACAAGTTAGCCAGGAAGGACCTAAAGAGAGAGCTAAGAAGAGCCAGGAGGGGACATGAGAAGTCTTTAGCAGGTAGGATCAAGGAAAACCCTAAAGCTTTCTATAGGTATGTCAGGAATAAAAGAATGACTAGAGTAAGATTGGGGCCGGTCAAGGACAGTAGTGGGAAGTTGTGCGTGGAGTCCGAAGAGATAGGAGAGGTGCTAAATGAATATTTTTCGTCAGTATTCACGCAGGAAAAAGACAATGTAGTCGAGGAGAATACTGAGATACAGTCTATTAGACTAGACGGGATTGAGGTTCATAAGGAGGAGGTGTTAGCAATTCTGGAAGGTGTGAAAATAGATAAGTCCCCTGGGCCGGATGGGATTTATCCTAGGATTCTCTGGGAAGCTAGAGAGGAGATTGCAGAGCGTTTGGCTTTGATCTTTATGTCGTCATTGTCTTCAGGAATAGTGCCAGAAGACTGGAGACTAGCAAATGTTGTCCCCTTGTTCAAGAAGGGGAGTAGAGACAACCCTGGTAATTATAGACCAGTGAGCCTTACTTCGGTTGTGGGTAAAGTGTTGGAAAGGATTATAAGAGATAGGATTTATAATCATCTAGAAAGGAATAATTTGATTAGGGATAGTCAACACAGTTTTGTAAAGGGTAGGTCGTGCCTCACAAACCTTATTGAGTTCTTTGAGAAGGTGACCAAACAGGTGGATGAGGGTAAAGCGGTTGATGTGGTGTATTTGGATTTCAGTAAAGCGTTTGATAAGGTTCCCCATGGTAGGCTATTGCAGAAAATACGGAGGCATGGGATTGAGGGTGATTTAGCGGTTTGGATCAGAAATTGGCTAGCTGTAAGAAGACAGAGGGTGGTGGTTGATGGGAAATGTTCGTCCTGGAGTTCAGTTACTAGTGGTGTACCTCAAGGATCTGTTTTGGGGCCACTGCTGTTTGTCATTTTTATAAATGACCTGGATGAGGGCGTAGAAGGATGGGTTAGTAAATTTGCGGATGACACCAAAGTCGGTGGAGTTGTGGATAGTGCAGAAGGATGTTGTAGGTTACAGAGGGACATAGATAAGCTGCAGAGCTGGGCTGAGAGGTGGCAAATGGAGTTTAATGCGGAAAAGTGTGAGGTGATTCACTTTGGAAGGAGTAACAGGAATACAGAGTACTGGGCTAATGGTAAGATTCTTGGTAGTGTGGATGAGCAGAAAGATCTCGGTGTCCATGTGCATAGATCACTGAAAGTTGCCACCCAGGTTGATAGCGTTGTTAAGAAGGCGTACAGTATGTTAGGTTTTATTGGTAGAGGGATTGAGTTTCAGAGCCATGAGGTCATGTTGCAGCTGTACAAAACTCTGGTGCGGCCGCACTTGGAGTATTGCGTACAGTTCTGGTCACCGCATTATAGGAAGGATGTGGAAGCATTGGAAAGGGTGCAGAGGAGATTTACCAGGATGTTGCCTGGTATGGAGGGAAGGTCTTGTGAGGAAAGGCTGAGGGTTTTGAGGCTGTTTTTGTTAGAGAAGAAGGTTAAGAGGTGACTTGATAGAGACATACAAGATCATCAGAGGATTAGATAGGGTGGACAGTGGGAGCCTTTTTCCTCGGATGGTGATGGCTAGCATGAGGGGACATAGCTTTAAATTGAGGGGTGATAGATATAGGACAGATGTCAGAGGTAGGTTCTTTACTCAGAGAGTAGTAAGGGCGTGGAATGCCCTGCCTGCAAAAATAGTAGACTCGCCCACTTTAAGGGCATTTAAATGGTCATTGGATAAACATATGGATGATAATGGAATAGTTTAGGTTAGATGGGCTTTCAGATTGGTTTCACAGGTCGGCGCAACATCGAGGGCCGAAGAGCCTGTACTGCGCTGTAATGTTCTATGTTCTATGTTCTATGGTAAACCTGTGGAATTCTGTGCCATAGGAAGTGATTGAGGCCAAAACATTGAATGTTTTCAAGAAGGAATTAGATATAGTTGTTGTGGCCAGAGGTATCAAAGGGTATAGGGCGAAAGTGGAACCAACACAATGAGTTAGATGATCAGCCATGATCATATTGAATGGCAGAGCAGACTCAAAGAGCCAAATAGCCCACTGCCTCTTAATTTAGGGGGTGCGTTTGACCAATGGTATTACCGCAAGATTATTTGTTAAGAGACCCAGGCAATGTTCCGGGGACCCAGGTTCGAATACTGCCACAGCCAATGGTGGAATTTGAATTCAATGAAAATCTGGAATTAAGAGTCTAACGATGATTGTTGATTGCTGAGCAAAACTCATCTGGTTCTCTAAAGTCCTTTAGGAAAGTAGACTGTCATCCTTTCCTGGTCTGGCCTACATAGGACTCCAGAACCACAGCAGTGTGGTTGACTCTTGACTGCCCTCTGGGATGGGCACTAAGTGTTGGTGTAGCCAGTGATACCCACGCGTGAGTGAATGATGATAAATTCTGTTTTTATAATCGCCTTTATGGAAAAGATTGAACAGGTTGGGATTAAGTTTATTAGAGTTTAGAAGAACCAGAAGTGACCTTACTGCAACATATAATTTTATGAGATAGGTAGATATTAAGACCATGATTCCTCTTGTGGAAGAATCTAGAACTCAAAACCTCACTTTCAAAATTAAGGATCTATTAAGAAAAGATGAAAAGAAATTTCTTCTGAAGGTTGTTACTCTTTGGAAAGCTTTTCCCCCACCCAGGATGGAGGCTGGGTCATTGAATATAAATAAGGCTGAATTATAGTTTTGATTTACTACAGTAATCAGGAAAGTGATGTTCGGCCAATAAGGTCAGCGGTGATCATCTTGAATGGTGGAATGGTGTTGATAGATTGAATAGCCTACTCTTCCTATTCTTTTGGTATTGTGTATTGCTAAGCAAAATTACCAGTTTGAATGAGAAGCTTTTTTCTTATGCTGCTTGTTCAGCTGAACTCCATTGAGTACATTGACTGAAAATTATTCGAGCACAAGGCTATGCAGTATGTAATATTAACCCTTTGTATGTTGAATAACTTTGCAACAGTTCTGGGCTGAACAGATAAAAGGCCTAAAATATTTTACCACCATTGGATGAATAGTCATTTAATCTTTTTAGTGATTGTGTTGGCTGAGGATGAATTGTTGTTTAGGACACTGGGAGAACTCTTGCCTCCTGTTGCAGTATTGTTGTGAAATATTTAGTGCCCACCTGAATCACAGAAGTAGCCGTTTGGGGTCTTTGTTTAATAAAAACATAGAAAGTAGGAGTAGGCCATTTGGCCCTTCTGCTTCACCATTCAGTATGATCATGGCTGATCAGGTCAGTATCCTGTTCCCACTTTCACCTCAGCCCCTTTTTGATCCTTTTAGTCCTAAGAACTATATCTACGTCTTTCTTCAAAGTCTTCGTTACTTTTTTCTGGGCACTGAATTCCACTGGCCCACCAGCCTCTGCATGAAGAAATTTCTCCTTGTCTCAGTCTTAAAAAGCTTGGCCTTTTCCCTTTGTATGATGATCCCTGGTCCTGGTTATTAGGAATATCCTTCCTGTACATATCCTGTCTAATTCTGTTTAAAATTTTACAGGTTTACATGAGATCATCTTCTAAATTCTAATGAATGTAGTCCTAACCGATCCAGTCTCTCGCACCACCCACCGCCCCCCTCCCTCCCCCGCACCACCACCTCCATCCCAGTAATCAGCCTGGTAACCCTTCTTTGCACTCCCTCCATGTCCAGAACAGCCTTTGTTAGATAAGGAGACCAGAACTGCACACAGTACTCCAGGTGTGGTCTCACCAATGTCTTGTACAATCTGCTCCTGTATTCGAATCCTTTCACTGTGAAGGCCAACAAACCATTTACCTTTCTCACATGCTTCATCTGCATACTTACTTTCAGTGACTGGTGTAAAATGGCACAGGTCTTGTTGCGCTTCCCCCTTCTCCAATCTGTCGCTGTTCAGATAATAATCTGCCTTCCTGTTTTTGCTTCCAAAGCAGATAACCTCGCGTTTATCCACATTATGCTGCACATGCCATGCATTTGCCCTCTTAACTTGTCTGACAGGGCAGCACAGTGGTTAGCTCTGCTGTCTCACAGCCCCAGGGACCCAGGTTCAATTCCACCCTCGGGCAACTTTGTGGAGTCTGCATGGGTTTCCTCTGGGTGCTGTGGATTCCTCCCACAATCCAAAAAGACGTGCAGGTTAGGTGGATCGGCCATGCTAAATTGCCCATAGTGCCCAGGCATGTGCAGGCTAGGTGGATTAGCCATGGGGAATGCAGGGTTACAGGGGTAGGGTAAGGGAGTGGGTCTGGGTGGTGTTCTCTTCAGAGGGTCAGTGTAGACTTGATGGGTTGAATGGCCTACTTCCATACTGCAGGGATTCAGTGACCTCACACAGACCCTCCTCCCAGTCAGCTCTACATCAAAACTAAAAATATTTAACTTTTCTGTTTAGCCAAACTGGACTATGTATTCAAGTACTGGAACAAGACTTGATGACCTTGGACTGTCATCAAAGTCCTTACTAGCTGAACCAAGTCTCACATTAGCTAAATAGTTCCTGTGGACAGTATTACAGCAAGTGTGGAATGTTCTTTACTCTTTGTTTTCATGAAGTATCATTCTCAAAGACACCATTTCCTTGATTTGTTTCTTTACTTTCAGATTACACGGACATTCAGACTTACAGAAGAAGGGAACTTGGAGCAAACTGTTTTTATGGCAACTTCTGAACAGCCTCTATTGCAGCATCTTCACATAACCTACACACGGAGTTCATAGCAGTCCATTCACGTACAGATTTTCGCTCCAGTCTCTAAATGCACTGACTGTTCTAAGTGCTCACCATTTACACTGCGACGTCCTTGTGATAAACCTGAAGATTTTAGAAGCTGGAGCTTTTAATTTTAGTTTTTGATAGTTTATTGTATAAAAAACACACTATTTTAATTGTGAATCACTGTTACTGGGTGCTTTGGAGGTTTATTGACGCTTCCATGCAGTTGATTTTGTAGGATGTTAGGATAATCAGGAAAACTTTCTGAAATGTGATTTTTGCTTTGCCCCCTAGTTGAACAAGATTCCTGTTTCTTTTGTTCAGTCATTTAAAAAAAAAATTGTAAATAATAAATTCAGGAATGCCTACCAGATGTCGTCTTCCATTAAATTACTTGAGGCCTGATCTCCTGATTTTTTTTTAAATTGGAACTTGGATCTTGTCTTGGGCAGCATCTCCAACTGAAGGAGCAGTGAGTAACCGTGTCCTGGAACTCACCGTACTCCAGTCAACTCCTCAGAGGTGTGTGACCGGAATTGATTAGCCTTGACAGGAACTAACTGATTTCTTCCAGAAAAGCATATGCTGTAACTACCCCAGAGTTTTCACTATGCCCTGTATTACCTAATTTTTAAATATTCTTTCATGGAAATGTACTGAGAAGGATCTTTGAGGAACCCACCCAGATGATACATCAGCTGTTGTGAAAGTTGAAAATTGATAATGAAGACTAATGACTTATTTGACTTGTATAGTAAATTTGTTTTTATTTGTTAATGGAATGGATATGACGCTGTCAAGCTCTATTTAATGCTTAGTTTGTGTGGCAGACCTTTCTCTGGAACAGATGCAGCCCTTATGGTAGGAGGGAGTTCCAGGATATTGATTTAGTAATGCTGGCTAGATCGTGATTTTATATATATTTATAACGTCCATGAATAGTGTGATTTGTAAGCTTTTGATCCCATAGTTAAAGCAGATAAGCATTAAACGGTGAACCTTAAGCAAAATAGAAAATTTCTCCCCCTAATGTGTAAATAAATGTCCATTGGAGATTTACTTTTTGTCTCCTGAATGCAGTAACCTTTAATGGGACAATCCACCAGTGGCCCACCTGATTTGTAGTAATGTGTAGACCACTGAATAGCGTAATAGTCCAGTGCTGACCTCTTGGAAAACCCTGTAGTGGATGATGAAGAAGCTGTAGAAATCAGAGCATAGACAGTGAAAGTAGTAAGGTGCTTTAGAAACCTAGGTTTCTCACTATACAAATCATCAGAAGCTGTGTATAAGAAATAATAAGAACAGCTCATGCAATGTTGGCCTCCTGAAGGAAATAGAATTCAAATGAGCACTTCACTGGGGCAGAGCCTTGCGTGGATCCATTTGGAGTTCCGAATGTGTTCAGTACCTTTTTGGAGGCACTGCACCTCATGTCTTCTCTCTGAGCTCTGAGTATTTGGAATGAAAGACCGAGATTGATAGAATTTTTGATTCTGAGGAATTTAGGGATATGAGCATAATGAGAAGACGCAGTGGGGGAGGTCAGTTCTTCCTGAGTGGAGAGCAGGCTCAAGGGACCAAATGCTCACCTCCAGCTCCCATTTCTTATGCTTATGCATTTTTTGATTTATTTGTTGGTAAACTGAAATAGCAATATCATGATAGAAGCGACAGTAGCAGCCATCATAACCAGCTCATGATGGATTAATGCTTTACAGAGACAAATATGGAAACTTGGAATGTAACAAAAACTAGCCAAACACTGTATGACCTTGGTTGTTCAAAAGACTGTTTGAACGGTATGATTAAAGGGAAGCCAATTTTTTTTTGTCATGAGACCAGATAAAAGTGGACTGTTGAAAGATAACTCTGTAGCATTTTTACTGTTGGATTGTGTTTCTTCAAGGTATACTGTACCAGTAGGTGAAGCTAATGATCAACTAGTGGGTTCAATTATATTTGCTGGAAAATTATAGAATTGAGATAAAAAATTTTTTAACCCATTCCATTATGTAAAGTTAACTTAACTTGATCACTGATTTGGTTGTTGTTAGGGTCATGTCAAAGTTACCTAATAAAGTTGTTGATTTGCTATTAGGAAATGACCTGGTTATAAATAAGGTACGCCAATGCCAGTGGCTTTTGAAGAGTCTGGTGAAGATGTTAAAATTGAAAAGGTGCAAGAAAAATTTAGTGACATACAAAAATCTCTGATTTTAAATAATCCGACGACAAAAATTATTGTTTCATATAAAGACATGGATATGTGAGCCGATGGCCTAGTGGTCTTATTGCTGAACTGTTAATCCAGAGACCCAGGTAATGGTCTGGGGACCCAGGTTTGAATCCTGCCATTAGTGATGGTGAAATTTGAGTTCAATAAAAATCTGGAATATAAGAGTTTAATGATGACCATGAATCCACTGTCAATTGTCAGGAAAATCCCATCTGGCTCACTAAACCTCCTTTAGGGAAAGAAAACTGCCATCCTCACCTGGTCTGGCCTACATATGACTTCAGACCCACAGCAATGTGGTTGACACTTGATTGCCCACTGGTTAATTAAGGATGGGCAATAAATGCTGGCCTAGCCGGGGATGCCCACATGCTGTGAATGAATAAATAGAAAGAGTCCAAAGTTCAAACTGTGAACGTTTAAATGTTATTTGCTGAAAACAAGCAGTTAGTGACAGTTGAAGAATTAAAACTCCAGAACTAAGTGTCATCATTCAAAAATCAGGGGTTAAAATGAGATGAGGCAAAAAAAATTCCCTGAACGTCGTGAGTCTTTGGAGCCCTGTGTAAAGAGGAGATACAGAGCGTTTGAATTTTTTTTTAAGGCAGAGGTGGATATATTCTTGTTAAGGGTATTAGAAGCTATCAGAACTAGCTGGAATGTTGATTTGACATAATCAGATCAGCCACAATTTTGTGCTACATTTAGTAACGCAGTAGATAAATGTTTACAAAGTTATATTTTGATACTGTTATAGAAAAATCATTACTATGGAAAATATTTGTCATTTTTGTTTATCTGAAGGTTGGACTTTTTAAGACAGTTATGCTTTAAACTGCCTCTGTTAATTCAAAGCAAAATGGAGCATCTTTGTTAAAGAGATGTAACCTCTTACAGAATCTTCAACATTAATGGGACTCGGGTTCAATATGGAAGAGCTTTCCCACCAGGTGAAGACAAGTTGCCAGCTGTTGGGAGGTAATAAGAGACCGTCCATATTAAGTAGGGTCAGGTTGAAAAATTATGGCCTTCCTTGCTCAGGATTTTTGACCTCAAGATCTCCCAAAACTTCTTCCTGTACTTTAATAGCCTGACAAAGTCTTCTTTGGTGATGGCCAATCTTGAGACAATCCTTAACTTTTTACTTTTGAGTGCAAGCTCCTGGGCTCAAAAGAGAGAATCATTTAAAACTCTTTATTAATAAAGTCAGCACAAAACCAAATAATACAGTACTTTATTGCATTGGTGCTAGCATATATTCACACGTAAATAAATCATCAAGGGTTTAGAAACTGATTCCTTGGCCAATTTGTGATACCCTATGCAAACTACTTATAATTTCTAAGATTATTGGTGCATTCCACCATTATACAACATGGTGTATGTGGTTTAAAGGAGAGTTAGGAAACCAGTTTAAGATGGAAGAATGTTGGCTGTCTGTCTAACGAGTATACAAGTACACCTGGGGTCTCTCTCAAAGTGCAACATTATCTGTTTATTGGCACTTCAAATGCTTGAACCATCGAACTGGCTCTGAAAGTCTGTACTCTCATCTTTCGAAACATTGATGTTCAAATCTCCCTCTTTATCATCCTTTCTGAGACTATGAGGTATCTGGCCATGAAGTAACATTCCTTTTGTGCTTTTTTCATGCAGTTTCACAGGTTTATCTGAGTTGGATTTGCACCAGTTAATCCAAAAATTAACACTATCAATATTCTACCTCACTAATCCCTCACCATGGTTACTAAGCACTTTAGCGCTGGCCTAACTTCAAGCAGATGCACTTGGAACTAGTTGGGAGTAGAAAGAAACCTGAATCAAAGGACTATGAATCAAAAGCCTTGTTGATTAGCCGACTGTGTGTGGAAAATGTTATTAAAACAACTTAAACTCTTGTGAATTAATTCTATCTTTATTAACTTCAATTTTTTTTAATTTGTTGATGGAGAGTTGCTGGCAAGGTCAACATTTATTGCCTATTTGTACCATCAACTTGCTATGATTATTCAGGTGTAAAATTCCTACTTCTAAATAAACTTGACTATTACTTTAAAGGTGAACACAATTGTGTGACAACAGTAAGGGCCTATTGACTTCTAGAATTAACAGAATAACAAAATACAAGTTCTGAAGAAGGGTCACTGGACCTGAAATGTTAACTCTGCTTTTTCTCCACAGATAATGCCAGACCTACTGAGTTTTCCAGCAATTTGTTTTTGTTGTTGTCACAGAATACACATTTTGTCTTTCAGGTGTAATGACCATTTTAAGACCTAACTGATGTGACACTCCATAGTGGCGAAAATTTTCACTGGCAAAGCCACCTAAAGTGAGAGCAGGTTGTAGGTCAGGTTCCAGCACAGGCATAGTTCACTAATTATTATCTTAGGGAAGCAGCATCAAATCCTGCTGCTGACCTGACCTGACTGAGGTCACTACATCATCGCTATGTTTTAAGATGTAGTTAACTGAACGGTGCCATGCATCTGGTCTGGTGCCTCCGATTAACCTGCTCTTTTCCTCACATAGTTCCCAATGCAAATTCACTAACATCTTTTGAATAAGTTAGACTACTAAAATGGAAGCATCTCAGGGAAAGATACAGAATTACTCAATTAAATAATAGTGGCAAAAAGGTAGTAATGGTTTGGAATGTCTTAAAATTCTTTCATTTATTTTTACTTTTTCTTCTGTGTCTAGTGATGTTATTTCGTCAACTCATTACTGTCTTATTGAAGAATGCCCTCTGTAACTGGACACCCAATTCAGGCTTCTAGCTTCACCTCCGAAAGAAAATAACAACATCATAACAGTGGGAAGTGATCCCACATTATCAGACCTCTTTCCATGAGGCAGGAAAATTCAGACTTTGAACAGGCACTGTGAATACAAAGTTGAAAGAGTTGAAATACATCCCAATCTATAACAGTTATATTGTTATTCAGAAGTGTTATTTCTGTATTCATATATGTTCTAGACCATCTTTATTTTTGGCATAGGTCAAACTTGTTCACCTTGTGCTCACCTGATGACCTTCTCTCAGTTAGTAAAGTCAGCCATGCATTCCTGAGGACAAGGGGCTCCCTGGTAATTCAGAGTGACAGGAGTTAAAGTTTGAGAAAGTCTTAGCAATTATTTATTTGAAAAGCACCTGATACTGTGGCTTCAGATAAATGAGACTGGTGAGCAACAGACACCAGCCAGGCAACCTCAGGCAATTTGTTCAAAGCACAATTGGAATTGCAGACGTCTATGTTGCTGGCAGTGACCCTAGCAAGACCTTAAATGGGAAGGCATAGTGTTTGGAAGGGGTGGGGGGTTTATAAATGGGGTTGCAGAGACTGGGTACTGTCCATAGATTTGCAGTTGGAGGAGTACTCTTGTCTCACCCACCTTCAAATACAAGAAAGTATTTTAAGAGCCTAACTTTCTGGGGGTGGGGAGGGGGGGGTGCAGACATTCTTTTTAAAGGACCGATGGTTAAGCTGCATGTAGACCTGTTTTTTTTTTCTGATTGCATTAGCTGTTTCAGAGCAATCCACGTTGCAGTGTCCACCTCCATCAAGCATTAGGCCTGCTGCTTGCATCCAAAAAAGGACTAATACCCGCTCTGGATGCCGTTCTCTATTCTCCATCAACATGGCACATAGTCCGAAATGAATGCAAACTTCCTGTTGCCATCTTGGAGATTTAGAAACCTGGTTAGTGCCTGAAAATGGGCACAGTGATATTATAATTTCTGAGCTATGGCTTACATGGAACAATGAGCCCATTGGGCCAGGTCACATTTGTATTTATCCTTGAAGGGAAGTGAAGGAAATAAAAGCATAATTTTTGAATTGCATTAACCCATTCAATGAAATTACTGAGACAGACAAAACACTAAAGGTTGGTGCTGGAAAAATTACCCCCATCATTGTCATTAGCCTGGACAGGTCTCTATATATAAATGGATTAAACAGTCATTGTAACAAACCTAGAGTAATTCCTCCTTTCGCAAAGCTATGCAAAAGTATTAAACGAGATCCAAAACAGAGCAGCTGAATCTGGGATAACTAGATATTAGCACCTCCCAAATAAAACCAACTGTTTGTAAATACCCAGGTTCCTCATCCTTAAAATTTAATTGAGTATTTTCTTGGATTTCATCTTACCAAATTGAATTTCTGTTTGGTGCAGCTAGTCTGTACAATCAAAGATGGAGGTTTTAGAACAACGGCTTAAAAAGAAATAATACCATACATTCACAGCTGTTCATTCTTGGATTCTTCAAAGTAGCCGCCCCTGTAGAACAAAATGTTTCACTTGCAGACCAGCTGGCACTGCTGCTTTAAACTATTACCATCTCTGAGATCAAACTTTACGCAGTTAGAAATCAAAACCTTTGATAAAAATTCAGTAGAATTCTGATGTAATAGTTTCCACTATCATTTACATGTTCCCTGTTCAGCCAATGACTGAAAGGATTCATGTTCCATTCTGCCAAGTGTAGAATTTTTTTCCAATTGCTACTGCTAATTCAGGTGTGTTATTAATTAGGTGTTACATTTGAAAAGGACAGCAAATGGTGGCCATATTGTCCCAGCTAGAATCATCGCTCCCGCAGAAAGAAAAAGAAGATTGCTTTGAGGAAGTGTCCACAGGTGCAGAGGAAGGAGACAAGCCAATGATCCCGGATGCTGGAATCATTGTTAACCACGGATTTTGTTATGTCAGCCTAGAATCAGAACAAATGAGAATTATTAAACACCATCTGACTGCTGAATACTATTTGGAATTATTTTATTCGGTGTCATGTTACACAGGTTAGAAATAAAAATAAACCATTGTGCTTAAGCATCAGTTGACACCAGCTGTTAAATGACATAAAATAAACATAAGATGAGTACAAGGAATTGCACAGGTTTACACGTACTGGACTCTATACCATAGCTTTCTGTTAATGCTGAACAACAACTCACAATCCTTAAATATAGTGAAATGCTCCAAAGTTTTTTGGGAAGTACCACCATCCATATTTTTATCACAAAGGTAACCAAAGACTTTGGTTGGTTTTAAACAATGTTTTAAAGCAGGATGGAGAGGTGAGCGATTTAAGAATAGAACTCCAGAGATCACGTCCCTGTCGTTTGAGGGTGGGGCTACTATGGTGCAATGTTTAAAATTGGGGAAGCTCGAGAGATCAGAATTGGAGGCGATCAGAATTGGAGGCGAGCAGAAATCTCAGACTGTTGTGGGGCTGCAGGATGTTACAGCAATAGGAAGCAGCAAAATCGTGTGACAGTTGAAAACAAGCACTTTTTGAATTGAGGCATTGCCAGATTAGAAGCTAGTGTAGGTCAGTGAGCATGCTAACTGAACGGGAGGAGGTGTGCGAGCCATGTCAGTTAGCTTAGTCACGTGGACAGTTAGTTTGCAATTTAGCGGGAGGCCAAAAGCATGATGTCAATTCCTGCACCAGCTGAGGTTACCAAGAAGGATTCTCTTTCTCAACCTTTCCCTCACCTGAGGCATGGTGAAACTATCGTGATTTTATCTTTACCTTTTACTCACCTCAGTCTAAATTGGAGATCCCTTATTTTTGTGACAAGCCCCCAAATTTTAGATTCTCTCATTAAAGGAAATCTCTCAGGGTACTGTCAGCAACTACACTATGAAGGCCCCTCAGAATTTTGTATGTTTCAAGAAGACCATCGCTCATTCTTCTAAACTCCAGTGAGTATAGGTTGAATCTGCTCAACCAATCCCTTTAAGACAATCCCTTCATTCCAGGAGTCAGCCAAGTGAACCTTCTTGGAACTGCTTCAATTAAAGTAAGAAGAACAAAAAATGTACATAGTATTCTAGATGGGGCTAACTAAACTTCACTCTTTATGCTCCATTCCCCTTGTATTTAAGGCCAACATTCCTGTCGTCTTCCTAATTACTTACTGTGTCTGCGTATTAGCTTTATGTGATTCATGTACAAAGACATCCAGATCCCTCTGTATCGCAGAAGTTTAGTTTCTCTCCATTTAAATCATTCTTTTTTTTTCTTCCTATCAAAGTGCAGATCTCACACTTTCCCAAATTATATTCCATCTGCCAAAGCTTTCCCCAAGTTGCTTAGCTTATCTATATTTCTTTGCAAGCTCTTTGTAGCCTCCTTTAAACTTACTTTCTTATCCATCTTTGTGTCATCAGCACATTTAGCTGCAGTACAGTAGGTCCCTTTATCCAAGTCAACACAGATCGTAAATAGTTGAGGTGTTAGCACTAATCACTTTGGCACTCAACCAGATGCAGATTGCCAACTGAAAAGTTATCCATTTATCTCAACATTGTTTCCTGTTGGTCAGCCAATCCTGTATTTATACAAATACATCACCCCTAACACCATGAGATCTAAATCTTGAATAGAAGTGGCACTTTAATGCTGGCCTTTTGGAAATCCAAATACACTGCATCTACTGGTTCCCCTTTATCTACCATGCGTGCTACATTCTCAATTTAAACACCAAAACACATTGATTCTGCCTGATTATATTATTTACTAAATGTCCTGCTAAAACCTCCTTAACAATAGATTCTAGCATATTCTCAATGACAGATGCTAATCTAGTTGGTCCATAGTTTCCTGGCTCCCTTCTTCCTTAAAGAGAGGTATTATTTTTAGGGCTTTGCAATCTGCAGGGACTGTTCCAGCATCTAGGAAATTTTGGAAGATTTCAACCAATGCATCTACTAAACCTGCAGCTATTTCTTTTAGGTGCAGCCCAGGACATCCAGGGCCTTGTTAGACTTTAGTTCCATTAATTTTCCCAGTTTTTTTCCACATGATTGTGATTGTTTAATCTCTCCCTTTCCTCTGTTGCTTTCCTACTGTTCTTGGGATTTGCTTCTGTTTTTTTTTGCTATAAAGACAGATACAAAATACTTGTTCAAAGTTTCACCCATGTCTTTGTTTTTTTGTTATTCCTTAATCTCAACCTCTCAGGAACCAAGTTTCACTGTCACTACTCCATCTTTAGAAGCTAAGATTTTGTTTCCATACTCCTTGCTAATTTTCTCTCAAAATCTAATGTTTATTTCTTTATCAATCCTCTAGTCATCCTCTGCTTATTTCAAAAATTTTCCCATCTTCAGGCCTAATCAGAATTGTACATCATTTAAGACCACAGGACATAGGAGCAGAAATTAGGCCATTCAGCCCATCAGGTCTGCTCCACCATTCGATCATGGCTGATAAGTTCCTCAACCCCATGCTCCCACTTTCTCCCCATAACCCTTGATCCCTTGATAATCAAGAACCTACCTATTTCAGTCTTAAATGTACTCAATGACCTGGCCTCCACAGCCTTCTGTGGCAGTGAATTCCATAGATTCACCACTCTCTGGCTGAAGTTTCTCCTTATCTCCATTCTAAAAGGTCTTCCCTTTACTCTAAGGCTGTGCTCTCGGGTCCTAGTCTCTACTACCATTGGAAGCACCTTCCCAACATCCACTCTGTTCAGGTCATCCAGTATTCTGTAAGTTTCAATTAGATCCCCCCTCATCCTTCTAAACTCCAATGAGTATAGTCCCAGAGTCCTCAAACTTTCCTCATATGTTAAGCTTTCCATTCCTGTGACCATTCTCCTGGAGCCTCCTCTGAACCTGCTCCAGGGCCAGTACATCCTTCCCGAGATATGGGGCCCAAACCTGCACACAATACTCCAAATGTGGCCTGACCAAAGCCTTATAAAGCCTCAGTAGTACATCCCTGCTTTTACATTCAAGTCCTCTCAAAATAAATGCCAACATTGCATTTGCCTTCCTGACTACTGACTCAACCTGCAAGTTTACCTTGAGAGAATCCTGGACTAGAACTCCCAAGTCTCTTTGCACTTCAGATTTCTGAATTTTCTTCCCATTTAGAAAATAGTCCATGCTTTTATTCTTCTTACCAAAGTGCATGACCTCACACTTTCCCATGTTGTACTCCATCTGCCACTTCTTTGCCTGCTCTCCTAACCTGTCCAAATCCTTCTGAAGCATCCCCGCCTCCTCAATACTACCTGTGCCCCGACCTATCTTTGTATCGTCTGCAAACTTAGCCAGAATGCCCAGTTCCTTCATCTAGATCATTAATGTATCAAATTGATACCATTGTTAACTTCCTTAGCCAACGCTTTTGATTTTAAAGAAGGGTTTAAAAGGAGGAGAGAGCGGCTGAGAGAGACACAGATATTTAAGGACGGAATTCCAGTGTTTTGGAGTAAGACAAATGAAGGCTTGACTGCCAATGGTGAGGCGAAGGGAAGCAGGCCCTTAGAAAAGGTTCTTGTTGGCATGGAGGAGGTAATGAAAATGGGATGGGTGAGGCAAGGAATGGATTAGAATATAAGGATTAGAATTTTTGAATTCCATAGCAATAAATTACTTTTGTTACATACGGCAAGGCATTGTTACAAAACCTGAATCCTTAACCAGTATTGGTACATTGAGATTTCAGACAGCTATTTGGAGTGAAAACACTGCTTGGTTTTTCTTCTTTAAATCCAGGGGCATTGAAGCAACCTTTAATTCCTAACACTGCTCTAACAGCACCCAATTGGTGATCAAATTGGGATCTTTCTCATCATATGAAAAGTAATTAGAAATGCATTTTCTAGGGTGAAAATCCTGATTCATTATGCTGATGAGCTAAGATTATAAATATTGAAAGCAATTGAAAAGAGCATCTCTTACCCATCCGCCTCGTCTCCTGAGCCACGTCACCAATGTTTTCCGGACAAACTCTCCTAAGCAATCGACTATTGTGTGTACCATGGCAGGCTGTCCCTGTTTCACACAGTCAATGGCCAGTCCTCCAGCTACAGCATACAGAGCTACAACTTTCCCCCAGGTTATACCTAGACAACAGAAGAATAGGATTGCTCAACATATGGAATCATAAAGATACGAGAGGACTCAATATATAGGACTATAAACATACAGGGCAATTCAACATATAGAACTAACATATGATTTGCTGGTGGATATCTGCACATGATTTTCCTTCAGTGAGAATTAGAATTCTAGAATCTTACAGCAGATCAATCTTCCTAATGTGCCTGGGGGGTAACTCACTGAAAGAGCTTTCACTATTTCCCTGCTTTCTTCCCATATCCTTTTAAATTTGTTCTGTGCCACACATAAATCAGTGGGGTTCTGATGAAAGGTCTTTGGCACTAAAAACACTAACTCTGTCTCTCCAAAGATGTAGTCAAATCTGCTGAGTTTTTTCAGCAGTTTTTGTCCTATAGATTTCCAGCATCCACTTTATTCTCTATCTATGGAAATCAAAAGCTTTGAAACCATTCGGTCCGTTGACAAACTTCTAAGAATCTTTGAAGATGCTGACAATTCCTGGAATTCCGCGCAGCTACTGACTCATTCCTCGAACTTCCTGTAAATACTGAAGCACTCCCTGGCATGCCCTAAAATTCTGGACACCGTATATTAAGGAGGAATGCGAAGGTCCTCAACAGGATGAAGATGACATTAACCAGAATGGTTTCAGGTAACTTACCCACAAGGTTAGATTGGAAAAGCAGGGTTTGTTTTCCTTGAAGCAAAGGATACAGAGTGGTGAATTTTTAAAGGTATGCAAGATTAAGACAAATTTAGATGAAGAAGAAAAGCTGTTCTCATTAGTTGATGGCATAAAGACTAGGGAACACAAAATTAAGATTTTGGCTAAGACATCTTGGGTCATGAGGAAGAATTTTTTGATGTAAGTAGTAATTAACAGGAAATCTCTGCTTATAAAGATGCAGGAAGAGGAGACACTCAATAATTTAAAAGAAAATTGGAAATGGATGGAAATAAAATATAGAAGCACAGAAAATAGAAGCAGAAGTTAGGCCAGAGATAGTAGGAACTGCAGATGCTGGAGAATCCGAGACAACAAGGTGCAGGGCTGGATGAACACAGCAGGCCAAGCAGCATCATAGGAGCAGAGAGGCTGACGTTTCGGGCCTAGACCCTTCATCAGAAAAGGGGGAGGGGAAGGGGGTTTTGAAATAAATAGGGAGAGAGTGGGAGGCGGATAGAAGAGGGATAGAGGAGAGGATAGGTGGAGAGGAAACAAACAGGTCGAAGAGGCGGGGATGGGGCCA
>NC_063344.1:68232360-68232833 GCF_021869965.1 Rhincodon typus | reverse complement strand
ATGGAAGACGGTGAAAGGGCGTATAACCAGGGTGGGAGGGGTCTTTGATCAGTGTTGCTAATGAGAACAATATTACCCAATGTATAGGGAGTACTGAGACAACAAGGTGCAAGGCTGGATGAACACAGCAGGCCAAGCAGCATCATAGGAGCAGAGAGGCTGACGTTTCGGGCCTAGACCCTTCATCAGAAAAGGGGGAGGGGAAGGGGGTTTTGAAATAAATAGGGAGAGAGTGGGAGGCGGATAGAAGAGGGATAGAGGAGAGGATAGGTGGAGAGGAAACAAACAGGTCGAAGAGGCGGGGATGGGGCCAGGAAAGGTGAGTGTAGGTAGGGAGTTAGGAAGGGGATAGGTCAGTCCAGGGAGGACGGACAGGTCAAGGGGGCGGGATGAGGTTGGTCGGTAGGAGATGGAGGTGCGGCTTGGGGTGGGAGGAGGGGATAGGTGGGAGGAAGAACAGGTTAGGGAGGCAG
>NC_063344.1:68217520-68231960 GCF_021869965.1 Rhincodon typus | reverse complement strand
GATCCCGGCTTATCACCCAACTCAGTACTCTGTTCCTGCTTTCTCCCCATACCCTTTAATTCCTTTAGCCCTAAGAACTATATCTGGCCCTTTCCTGAAAACATTCAATGTTTTGGTCTCAACCACTTTCGACAGCAGAGAATTCCACAGGCTCACCAGTCTCTGGGTGAAAAAAATTCTCATCTCAGTTCTTGCAGGGCTATGGAAATAGAACGGGAAAATAGGACAGATTAGATTGTTCTACAGTAAAGACTTGATGGGCTGAATTGTCTCCTTCTGTGGAATGATTCCATGATATAGCCATTGCAGGTGCCAGCCTTTCTGTTTTAACTTACCATTCAGTGTGTTGCAGGGCTGATTTTAAGTTGGAAGGAGCTATTTTAACATGACCATTGAGGTGATGGTACAGCATTTGGACTCGTGTGAACATGTGTGTGTGTTTTCATACCTCTGTTGTTTCAAAAAGCAAAGGAGAGTTTCACTGGCGTTAGATTGAAATGCAGTTTTAAATCCAGCAAGACAAAGAGTGGGAGGGTGACAGTGTTCCTCTGTGGGATGTCTCTGTTTGAGCGAGAATGTTCCAACTCACTGGGGGCGTAGATGGGAACCATGCCCAAGATTCCTGGCTAGGTCTGTGTATAAGCCTCCACTCTACCTACGACTGTGATGGGAAGTGAGAAAGCCAATAACTTTATTTAGTCAGGAAGTCAGTTAGTTACAATTTGCTGTACACTGTGTGTTTGTATAAAGAACACTTATTGTGGCCTTCTGATCTAATATTTTACTCTGTTACTTCTCATTTCTCTGACCTGATTTAGTCTCTTTACGTATTTTATTCCCTTCTTACCTGCCGAATGCACCATTTCTGACTGTTTCTCTAGTCCTTGATCTTTTTTGTTTTCTTTTAAGCTATTATTTATACTACCTTTCCCATCAGAGCTACCCTTCCCCTGGCACCAACTCACCAGCTCAAAGTTTTCGTGACCATCCTCTTTACCCGTTCTGCTAGGACACTGATCCTTACCCATTGTCTGTCTCAATGTTCCTTCCTGTCCCACTATCCCATGAAATGGAACTCCCTCTTCCTGACATCACTCTTCAACCAAGTGTTCACCTCCATCAACACCTCATCTCCATAGCAAATATTAATGAACTGGATTATAAACTAGACATTATGACCTCCCCTTATGATCCTTCGGTTCGGCCCCTTGCTCCTCAGGCTCTCCACCATGGGCCACATGGATCTGATGACTGTATTCTCCCCTTCTCATAATATCATTTCAATCCGTTGTTCAGTGTTGTGAGAAGGTTGACAATGTTATCATAGGGAGCGGTTTAAAGAAAGAAAGACTAGCATTTACATAGCACTTCTGAAGACCACCAGACATCTCAAAGTGCTTTACAGACAGTAAAGTTTTCTTTGAAGAGATGTCACAATTGTGAAGGAAGAAAAATAGCAGCTAATTTGTTCGTAGGAGAATACCACAAACAGTAATGTGAGTATCAGCAGATAATCGTCTTTTTGTGATGCTGACCCCTTAAGGATAAACATTGACCAGGACACCAGGGATAATTCTCTTGATCTTCCTCCAAACAGTAGCATGGGATCGTTTACATCACCACTCAAACAGAAGCGCAGTTTAACATCTCAGCTAAAAGACGGAATCTCCAAAAGGACTCCCTCAGTGTTGCACTTATATTAGCCTGGATTTTCATGCTCGCCCAAGATGGACTTGAACCTGCATTCACATGTGAATGTGTTGCCAACAGAGCCAAGGCTGACACTAACAAGGAGGTTAATTGTATTGATGCATTTAAGGGAAAGCACACCCCATAAACACACCAGGGTGTATGGAAATACTGAGAAGGTAACATTAAGTAGAGTGGAAGGAGGCTTGTGTGTAGCAGAAGTCCCGTTTTAGACTAGATAGGTTAAATGGCCTGTTTCTGTGTTGTAAATATATAAAGTTCTCTGAACACAGATTCTGCAATGCAACTGCACTGATCTCAACACAGGGGTATGGAGCACAAAGGGACTTAAGAGATGTGGAGACAGTGTGAGAAGGTGCAGTTAAGGAGGCAGATCATCCAGGATTTTGCCAAGCAGAGCAGTTTTGAAGGGTCAAATAACCTACTCCAGCTCCTAATTATCATGTTCTTCTGTCCTTCTGGCTTGCACTTGCTGCAATCAAACCACAAACGGACAGGCAAAGCTTGATGTCAGCCTCAACAAAAATGCATGAATTGCAAAGTAGAGAACTGCAGCAGTATAACTCTTGTGCTTGGAAATCTCAAACAGCTTCCCCCAAATTCTCTTTTTGCTCCAAGGAGAACACCAGATTAGTGTGTCACAGTGTGTTTGGCCTGTCCCTCTACCACAAAGGAAATGTTCCCTTCCTTATCGGCAGCAAATTTATAAACACAAAGGGCGCTTTGACATTGCCAACTCTGGATGGGTGTATTCCTGCAGGTTTCATCACATGATTTCACTTTGCAATGCTGCTGCTATTGGTCAACCAACATGTCTGACCTACTGGTGCCCCACCTACCTATACCAGTTAGGATACAAGCAACCTCTTGGTTATCAGATTGATTGATTCTTGACTATTAATCAAACAGCCTTTCCCATTTCTTTAGACATTTTATAGCTAACAAATGAAAGCACTGAAGATTAAAAAAAAATTGGCACCAATATGTTGAAAACGTCTTACTGACAGCATTTCAAATAATGGTAATAGCCCATGTGTTCTCATTTTTTATGTCCCAGCTGCTTCCTATTGTACGTTACCAACACATCCTTTCACTGTTTCTCTGTGACTTCTGATTTCAGCTGGTGACTTAGATATTATCTTCAAGTCCTTAGTTAACATGTTTGTTTGTTTGTTGGTGTCATCTTTTTCCCAGTAGGTTGATTGCCGTGGATCTCCACTTCAGTCTGACCTATGCTACCCCTACCCACTCCACAGAGACCAACTGAATCCAGTTCATTATATTCATCTTCTATTTTCTTCTCTCCTTCCACCGCTTACAATATTTGTCCATTGTCACTTCAATATGAGACCTACTTTCTTTCTAATGTTTGACTAAACCTTAATTTCTGTCCAAAATTTGATTCCTTCACATTCGAGCAAGAATATATTCAGAGCATATATTCCATTCTCAACAATGGAGGAGCCCAGACCAGCAGGCCAAAAGAGAATACAGAAGCATTAGCATCCACCTTCAGCTAGAAATGTTGAGCAAATGATCAATCTCAGCCTCCTCCCAAGGTCCTAGCATCACTGATACCAGTTTTCAACCAATTCGATTCACTCTACATCGTATCAAGAAATGGTTTATGGCACTAGCTACTGCAAAGGTTATGGACTCTGACAACATCCCTGCAGTAAGTACTGATGACTTGTGCTTTAGAACTAGTCTTGCCCCCAGCTGAGCTGTTCTTCCAGTACACCTACAACACTCAGCGTAAAACACTCAACTGGTTAAAGTCATACCTAGCACAAAGATTGTGATAATTGGAGTTCAATCATCTCAGTCCCAGAACATCAATGCAGAAGTTCTTCAGGCTAGTGTTCTAAACCCAACCATCTTCAGTTACTTCACCCATGGCACTTGATGAAATAATCTCCACTTGCCTGGATGAGTACAGCTCTAATAACATGCAAGGAGCTTGGCATCATCCAGACCAAAACAGTCTGCTTGATTCATCCACCAAGGTGTACAATCATTCCCTTCACCTTTAACACACAGTGGCAGCAGGGTGACTGCAACGACTCATCAAAATGCTCTTTCAATAGCAGCTTCCAAACCCACAATCTCTATCAATATTTAAATGTTCCAACTAGAGAAGGAGCAAAACTTGACCTTCTCTTGGGAAATAAGGCAGGGCAAGTGATTGAAGTGATAGTAAAGGAACACTTTGGGTCTAGTGATCATAATTCTATTAGTTTTAAAATAGTTACAGAAAAGGATAAGCTTTCCATAAAAGATAAAATTTTTAATTGGAGTAAGGCAAATTTTAATGGTATGAAACAGGAACTTCCAAAAATTGATTGGAGTAGACTATAGGTAAAGGGAAGTCAGATAAGTGGGAGACTTTTAAAAGTCTGATAACGAGAGTTCAGAATCATTATGTTCCTGTTAGAGTGAAAGGTAAGGCTGGCAGAATTAGGGAACAATGGATGAATAAAGATATTGAGGTTCTAGTCAAGAATAAAAAAATAGAATCATATATTAGATATAGACAACGGACTTCCAATGAATCTTTTGAACAGGATAAAGAGTGTAGGGGCATTCGTAAGATGGAGATCAGGAGGGGATACAAGATAGCCTTGGCAGGTAAGGGTAAGATAATACAAGTATATTATGAGCAAGAAAGCAACTAGAGAGAGAGTAGAATCAAAGAGGTCATCTTTGTGTTGAACCTCAGGAGATGGGAGAGATATTAAATGAATATTTTGCATCAGTTTTTACTGTGGATAAAGAAATGGAGGCTAGAGAACTTGGAAATAAATGCTGATGTTTTGAAAACAGCACATTACAGAAAAGGAAGTGCTGGAGGTCTTAGAAAAGATAGAGGTAGATAAATCTCCAGGACCTGATCTAGTGTATCCCAGAGGGTTGTGGGAAGTTAGGGAGGAAATTGTGGGGCCCATTGCAGAAGTATTTGCGTCATATATAATTATGGGTGAGGTGCGGGATGACTGGAGAGTGGATAACGTTGTGCTTTGTTTAAAACGGGATGTAAGGAGTAGCCTGGGAACGATAGATCTGTGAGTCTGACTTCAGTGGTAGGTAAGTTGTTAGAGGTGATTCTGAAAGATAGGATTCATATGCAGTTGGAGAGGCAAGGATTAATTGGGGATAGTCAGCATGGTTTTGTGCGAGGGAAATCATGTCTCACAAACTTGATTGAGTTTTTTTGAGGAAGTAACCAAGAAGATCGATGAGACGAGAGTGGTAGATATTGTTCACTCGGACCTTAGTAAAGCCTTTGACAAGGTACCACATGGTCGACTAATTAATAAAGTTAAATTTCATGGGATTCAGGATGACCTTGCCAATTGGTTACAAAGTTGGCTTAACGGCAGGAGACAGTGGTGACGGAGGATTGATTTTTGGACTGGAGGCCTGTGACCATCGGTGTTCTGCAGGGATCGGTGCTGTGGACACTTTTGTTTGTCATTTATATCAATGATTTAGATGAGACTATAGAAGGCACAATTAGTAAGTTTGTAGATGACATCAAAATTAGTGGTATAGTGAATAGTGAAGAAGGATATCTAAGATTACAAAGAGATCTTGATTAATTTGGTCAATGGGCTGAGGAGTGGCAGATGAGTTTAATTTGGATAAATGAGAGGTACTGTATTTGAGTAAAATAAATTAGGGCAGGACTTATTCAGTTAAAAGTAGGGCCTTCGGTAGTGTTATGGAACAGAGGGACATGAGGTTCATGTACACAATTCATTTAAGTTTGCATCACATGTAGACAGGGTGGTTAAGAAGGCATTTAGAACACTTGCCTTCATTGCTCAGACCTTTGAGCGTGGGATTTGGGACGTCATGTTGAGGTTATACAGGACGTTGGTGAGGCCTCTCCTGGAGTACTGTCTCCAGTTCTGGTCACCCTGTAATGGGAAGGATATTATAAAGCTAGAGAGGGTTCAGAAAAGATTTACCAGGATGTGCGGGAATGGAGGGTTTGAGTTATAAGGAGAGATTTGAATAGGCTGGAACTTTTTTCACTGGAGTGTAGGAGGTTGAGGGGTAACCTTGTAGAGGTTTATAAAATCATGAGGAGTATAGATACGGTGAATGGCACGTGTCTTTTCCCTATAGTTGGGAATTTCAAGACTAGGGGGCATATTTTTAAGATGAAGGAGAAAGATTTTAAAAAGACATGAGGGGCAACTTATTTTCCGCACAGCGTGGTTCATATATGGAATGAACTTCCAGAGGAAGTGGTGGATGCAGATACGGTCACAACATTTAAAAGACATTTGGATAAGTACATGAATAAGAAAAGTTTGGAGGGATATGGACAGATTGGTGGGCCTAGTTTAGTTTGGGATTATGGTCAGCATGGACTGGTTGGACTGAAGGGTTTGTTTCTGTGCTGTATGGCTCAATGACTCACTTAGAAGGACTAGGCTAGCAAATAAATGGGAACAACAGCACCTACAAGTTACCTTCCAAATCACTCACCATCTTGATTTGGAACTACATTGTCATTCCTTCACCGTCACTGGATCAAAATCCCGGAAGCTCTCCCTAACAGAACAGGGTGGTGTACCTGCAGCATTGCAGTTGAAGAAAGCAGCTCACCTTCTTAAGAGCAATTAGAGATATGTAACAAATGTTGCTGTTTGCCAGTGATGCCCACATTCCAACAAAAATCTACAGGCTGCATTGCTTTTGCAAATCGATGACCTTTCAATGTCCTACACATTGTTGTTTAAAGAACTAACCAAGGTACAAACTTCAGTGAAGTATAATCTCAATAATGAAAAGCTGCTATTGAGTAATATTTGCCATTGTAACACATTCCACTGGCTCAAATCCAGCTCAGTGACTAATAGCAAAGTGTTAAATTTTATTAATTGAGAGCAAGTACATGAGGGGAACACAAGAAAGTAAAAGAACATGAATAATCTCTATTTTTCTGTCTAGTCTATTGAAAATAAACTTCTAAATGATACACTCAAAGCCAATTACTATTCAGTTTGATGAGGACTTCAAATTCATTTGGATATTCATTACATAACCAGAGAACACTGTCGAATGAGGGACAGATGGCCAAAGAATATAAGCAGAAACTGCTTTAATGAGTATGTAGATGTTGGAAATGATTATGTAAATATAGGCTGAGGAGGAAGCCAATCAACACCCTGTGCATGTTCTGCCAGTTAGTTGCATCATTACTGATCAGTATTTTAATCCCATCTACCCAATCTTGATTCCATCCTTCTCAAAACCTAATCAAAGATCTATCAACACCCACTTTGAAATTTTCAATTGACTGCCAGCAGCAACTAGCTTTAGGCCTAGGAAGTCTCAGATTTCCCCTCCCCTTTGTGTGGAAGAAGAGAGAAACAGGCAAGTCTCTACAATGCTGGACTGGGAGCTCCCTCATTATTATACAGCGAGTAACTGGGCAAGCCTGGATCTGAATTATGGGGAGCAGTGTCACACAATGATACAGCAATTAAAGAAACCGGAGGTAGAAATTTAAAAGACTAATCAACTGGATAAAATCAAAATACCGCTGATGCTGGAAATCTGAAGTAAAAAACAGAAAATGCTGGAGGAAATCAGCAGCGTCTGTGGACAGATGAATTAAATGATCAGGAAGGCAGTGATAAATGATTCGAAAAATCAGAGAAATGTAAATGCTACTTGCAAGCTGGCATTTTTGCTTGTGGCATAGCTGAAGCTGAAGTTCTTCATCTCAAATACCATTGTGGTTGGAGATGAGCCAAGTAGAGATGATACCATCACAGGAAAGGGTAAATGAAGGAGTCATATGTTTTTTTGAAACACAGTTGTTAGTTGAGATCAAGAAGCAGATTTTTTGTTCATGCTGCTCTGCAAGGAAGGAACCACAGGAATGAAAACAGTGTATGAGTACAGAAACCTACGCAAGAAACCAGAAGGACATCCTGTACAGGGACAGCTGAAGCTGGGTGGATAGTTAGGATTAGAGATGTATGTTTTACACATGGCGCAGATATTGCTCAGCAGTACAAGAGCAGCAGGAAGCAGCATCCCATTTTCACAGTCAAACACACAAAGTAATATTTCAGAAATTTACCTGCAGAGAAAAGCTCAGTGGCAACAGCCAGGAATGCATCAGACACGATGCTTTCAGAACTGACTGAGATATTCAACTGTTTGGCAATGTTCCTGTAGACATTTGGTCTGATGTACTCCAACTCGTCACCTTGAGAGAGAGAGAGACAAAAAAAAAGAAATTCTGCTATTCGGTACTTTGCTTTCTGAGTGAGAGAAATGATAATGACAGTTCTATCTCTTCACTACTGATACAGTCTCTATCAGCTGATGATAGAGACACTGTTTGTGACACAATGCATGGGAGCTCTATTCAATCCAGAAAAGGAGGAAGTGATGTAACTTCTTTTCTTGTGAGCTTTATTTATTCTTTCACAGGATGTGGGCTTTGCTGGCCGGGCCAGCATTTATTGTCTGTCCCTAGTTGTCCACGAGGAGGTGGCGGTGGCTGTTTTCTTGACTGGTGAGTATTAATTTACCATTCAGGATAAAAACATGGAGGTGTTAAACCTCCTCTCCACTGGCTCAGTTGGATGGCAATTGCCTCGTCAACATGAAACTATGAATTTAGATCTCACTCTTGACTATCATTTTGAACCTATGAAATCATGCAACCTATTATGCTCAACCTTTGAAGTTTTCTATCTCAGAGAGCAGTGGAAGCTGAATTTAACAGATCTGTAATCTACAGGGGAGGGTCAGGGTTGTGACAGGGTGGGCAAGGAAAGAGTTAAGGCCACAATCTTATAAATGGCAAAGAGGGCTCGAGGGCTAGCTGGCCTATTTCTGCTTTGATTTCTTATGTTTTTATTTTTAATTGCTTTTGTATAAATTCTGCGGCCAAATAGATGTTTAGTAAATTCATTAGGTAAATTCTAAGGAAAAAAAATCACTAGGAAACGGCAAACCTTCTTTATTTGTATTTGTATCAGATACAGGAGTGAGAAGATCATTGAAGCCATCACATTTGATGCAGAAAACATAATAGCATTAGCTACACAGGATGCCATAAGCTGTAATCATGAACACATTGTCAGGGTTCTTCATATTGACTGTACATCCTTCACAAAAAGAAATAGTTTGTACTGTATTAATATTCAAGCATTACCTAATTGCAGAATCCTGAACATAAACATCAGGTCATGCTATCCAAGAAACAGCCATGATACCTTCATTGTACAGTGGCTTATGCTGGTCATAGACAGAACTCTGCTGTAAAATTTGGACTGTTCACTGAGAACGCACATGGTGGCTTCAAGACCTGTTTGCACTTCGGTAAATGTGTAGATGAGGCATAATGATCAAGCGCTCACAAAAGGACAACATAAAAATCAAAACAAGTCATCTTGCTGATGCTGAGTACACATCTTAAAACAAGGTCATGGAGAGAGCAAGTTCATATAAGGATTGAGCTGGAGATTCACTTCAGCTGGTCCACTCATTTCCAACTAACTGTCCTACACTGGAAACAGGAGAGCACTTTAAACAAATCAGGGTCCAAAATGATAGTTAACTTCCCAATGCCATTTTCTTCTAATAACGCCATTCAGGCCATTTCAGTTAACACTCTATTGCAAATGCTTATGTTCCCCACAAGCCTCCTCCCATTTTTTTTTGATCTCTCCTTACATATCCAGTTTCAGCTTGAATTAATCTGCACTATTCACCTCTAGTACTCTCTTCAATCACGAGTTTCACATTTTAACCCTCTCTAGATTGCTTCTCCAGAGCTCCCCCCAAATTCATTTGTGAAAATCCCCACTTTCAACTTCCTCCACATGTGAAATCGTCTTCCCTACCCTTATCCTACAGACCCCTACTTCTTTTCAGAGTCTTAAAGACCACCATCGGGTCACTTCTCTTCCTTCCCTTTTTTAAAGAAAAGAGCCTCAGGCTGTTCAGTTCTGCTCAATTCCTCAAACAGTCTACAAACCATGAGTAATACATTTTGGCACACAGCCATTTCCAAGTTATTTAAAGAGTGCATTGTAGCCACTAGAATGTAAAGTTGAAAGTAGTTTCATTGCTGACTTTTCCTCAATCATTGCTGTGTGTTAAACCTTAACAGTTTCTAATCCTCTATTCACCTACTGTTGTATGTGTTACAGAAGTCTGGCCTGCCTCAAGGAACAGCTGCTCCTCTTCTCCCTTCCATCCCTCCCTTGAAAGATTTTGGGCTGCAGGCCTGAAAGGTTCATATCTGATAACCTTCATTCTAGTAGATCTGAACATTACAGTCTCCGTGACGTTAAATCCATCAGGATTGGTACTGTCCCTCCAAAGCTTCTTTGTTTAACAAAGAAGGACACTGGGACCAAAATCCAGTCAATTAATGTTTGATTCATATTGATTTTGGGTTTTCAATATTCATGCATCAATTTCTGAGATGATCCCATTCCTATAACTGTATTCAGAAGTCTATTCAATATGTTGATCACTGTTTGTGTGCAACAGAAACTTCCTGAAAACACAGTGATGCTCTAACATTAGGTTTCCATGTTCGGAGCTGGTGAATAAAACATTCTGATTTAGATTTTAAAAATTTCACTCTTGGTTTCTTTGTAAAATTGCATGCTGTTTTTGTATTGAACCAAAGGCATCAACTTTTAATTGAGTAATTTTCTTTTATAACCCTATTTTTCTCATCAATCTGTTCAGAAATATTATTACACACCTCTGGAGCAGATGTGACTTGACCCCTGGCACTTGGTCCAGGGGTAGGGACATTACCACGGCACCACAAGTGGGACCTGTCAATTGTATAGCAATTAATGGTTAACTATATTCAGGTGGAGGGCACTGATTTAGTTGTTCCTTGAGCTATCGTCTGTTAGCTCTGTCAGTGGAGCATGGGACAGTGAATCTCAGTATTGTGGTTCAACCCCCATGTTTGACACCTGGGATTGGAATTAAAGCTGGGGAATAAATGCTGGGCAGGCCAGTGATGTTCACATTCCATGAACAAATTGGACATCTTGGTGATTATATAAATGTAAATCGTCCTTCCTTTCTTTCGGGTGTATTGTGAACAGAGGATTGATGATGCATTGGGTAGCCTGCCTGCCAATGTATCACTGCAGATACTGGAAAATACACTTGGATGGTTGGGTGGGGTAGTGGCGGTGGTAGGGTTAACAATCTGCTGATCTTGCCATTTTGAGCTCTGGCTGAAGACCAATTTCATCCCCTTGAAGTACTGAAAACTGCTATGAGGGTATTCCAAAAGAAAAATTAGCATGTTAATTCCCGAGATTTTTCTGGATTTGGCATAAAGAGTCTTGTTTTAAAGGAGAGCTTTAATATTCTATGGCAGCTCTTGATGACATGCAGGTGTATCAAACTTTTAATGGTGTTTCCTGTAAGAACGCGATTCCACTATTCACAGAATCCCTACGGTGCAGAAAGAGGCCATTTAGCCCATCAAGTCTACACCAACCTCTGAAGAGCATCCCACCCAGACTCACCCCTTTATTCAATCAATCTACTGCAGGCTCTGGGGGAAAGCTCTGAGCAAACCCACCTAAAAATTACCCGTGGCTAGATTTAAGTCAATTTAATTTCAGGCACCTAAGTTCAAAGCTGAACCAGGACAAAGAGAAAACCATTTTTGAAAATGTAAGAAACTAGGAGTGAAATCTCTGGTATTATGGAAAAAAATACAGGGTGGAAAATCAGGAGGAATACCTGGAAGCATATTCAGTAGTAACCTACAGAAGGAAATTAGTTAAAACCTCAAAAAAGGTAAATTTGTAAGGCAATGGGAAAAGAGCAGGAGGAGGAGAGCTATTTGGAAGGCTCTTTTTAAAGTGCTGATATGAGTACAATGGTTTGTATGGCCAGCCTGTACTGTACAATTTATTACTTTTCTCTGACTAAACAAATCTCTACGTGAATGAGTCATCTGGAAAGAAGGAAGGAACCCGAGAATCCACCTCCTCAGTGGAGCTTCCCACCCTCCGCCCCAAAAATAATGGTGCGCCCATACATCCTTTGTTAGAAATTCAGGAGAATGGAGGATATAATATGCATCATCCCCAATTCCACAGGGACTAGAAACTATCAATATAGTGTGCACTAGGATCTGCAGTGATAATCCTTCCACAAAAACGCAGTCAAAATATTTTCACTTCTCAGTCTATCAATTTCCCATTTCCTTTGACTTTACAAAGATCCCAAACTAAAGAGGAACACCTCAGGGCTCACCTACTAATCCTTCCATTGAAACCCATTGTCCAAAGACCACAACTTCCAAATGGCTAGTTATTTTCTCCCCCCAACTATATCTATCAGCTATCAATCTGTGTAAACATACTTTCTTGAGACGAGGCCTGTACTTGTTCTTCAAGTTTGTGCCTATGTTACTTTTTGGCATTTGCAGTTCAACTTGAGAAAATGCCTTACAATGATCTGTTCTGCACTGATCCACTGGGAAAATAGAGGCATACACTATTTAATAAATGGGAAGAAATTTCAGAAATCTGAAATGCAAAGGGACTTGGGAGTCTTAGTCCAGGAGGTCTTGCAGATTGAGTCGGTAGTTAGGAAGGCAAATACAATGTTGACATTTATTTCGAGAGGGCTAGAATATAAAAGCAGGGATGTACGTCTGAGGCTTTATAAGGGTGTGGTCAGACCACATTTAAAATATTGTGACCAATTTTGGGCCCCACATCTCAGGAAGTATGTATTGGCCCTGGAGCAGGTCCAGCCGAGGTTCACGAGAATGATTCCAGGCTTAACATATGAGGAACATTTGAGGACTCTGGGTCTATACTTGATGGAATTTAGAAGGATAAGGGGGGATCTAATTGAAACGTACAGAATACTGAAATATCTGGATAAAGTGAACATCGGGAATATGTTTCCATTAGCAGGACCCAAGGGCACAGCCTTAAAGGGAGACGCTTTAGAACGGAAATGAGGAGAAACTTCTTCTGCCAGAGGGTGGTGAATCTATGGAATTCACAGCCACAGAAGGCTGTGGAGGCCAGGTCATTGAGTATATTTAGGACAGAGACAGAGAGGCTCTTGATTGTTAAGGGGATCAAAGGTTACCGGAAGAAGGTGGGAGAATGGGTTTGAGAAACTTATCAGCCATGATTGAATGGCAGAGCAGACTCAATAGGCCGAATGGCCTAATTTCTGCTCCTATGTCTTATGGTCTTATGGGAAAAATGAATTTCAACAGTCACTATAGTGTTGGACTCAGGCTACAAGGAGGAAAGGATGAGTGTGAGACACATAGGTGCAGAGAGAGAGAGAGGCATGTTGCAGATTGGCAGAGCCGACAGAAAGAGGAAGGGAAGGAAAGACATAGATCAAGGAGAAAGTGAGAGGGGGGAGAGGGAATGTGGGGGAAAGCAAGAAAGATTGACTGTAAATACATCTTTAAAGCTCCTTAGTCACCTCTTTTAAAGATTTTTTTCCTCATGACACAGGGCAGAGGTCTGCCCCATGGTACTTCCTCACACCACCTCCATGTTTTCTTTACAAACCATGCTGAACACAGTGGTCAATATACAGCTCAGCTATAAAACTGTACAGGCTCAGGCTCATAACTCACTGATGTTACAAGAAGAGAGAACTTTATGACCTTATGTTGCTGGGTATAGCCAGAAGGTGGAGGAGAGCAGCTTAGATATTTGGGTTCAAACAGCCCTTTAACCTTCATTTGAAAATCATATGAACACAGGAATTAGGAGTGGAAGTAGGCCATCTGGCCCCCACAAGCCTGCTCTGCCATTCCACAAGATCCTGGCTGATCTGTCTGCATTCCAAATTCCATGTTCTTGTCTACCCCAGATAATCTTTGATTTCCCTGCCCAAAAAGAATCAATCCAACTCTTCCTTAAAAAATATTTAATGACCAACCTCCTCCACCTTCTGAGGCAGAGAGTTCCAAAATCACAAACCTCAGACAAATTCTTTTTCTCATCTCTACCCTTAAAGTGCAACCCTAATTTTTAAAATGTCTCCCAATTCTGGATTCACCTTCAGGAGGAAATATTCACCTTGTCAAGACAACTCAAGATGTCATGAACTTCAATCAAGTCATCCCTCACTCTTCCAAACTCCAGTGGAAATAAGCCCAGCCTGAACAATTTTTCCTCATAAGTGTCTGTTTGTTCCAATTATCAATTGCACACAATAGTCATGATGTGGTCTCACCAATGCCCTGTACAACTGAAGCATAACCTTGCTTTAATGTTCAATTCTTATCAGAAGAAAGAACAGCATTCCATTAGAGATAGTAGGAACTGCAGATGCTGGAGAATCCAAGACAACAAGGTGCAGGGCTGGAAGAACACAGCAGGCCAAGCAGCATCATAGGAGCAGAAAGGCTGACGTTTCGGGCCTAGACCCTTCTTCAGAAAAGGGGGAGGGGAAGGGGGTTCTGAAATAAATAGGGCGAGAGTGGGAGGCGGATAGAAGATGGATAGAGAAGAGGATAGGTGGAGAGGAAACAAACAGGTCGAAGAGGCGGGGATGGGGCCAGTAAAGGTGAGTGTAGGTGGAGAGTTAGGGGGGGGATAGGTCAGTCCAGGGAGGACGGACAGGTCAAGGGGGCGGGATGAGGTTAGTCGGTAGGAGATGGGGGTGCGGCTTGAGGTGGGAGGAGGGGATAGGTGGGAGGAAGAACAGGTTAGGG
>NC_063344.1:68173557-68212520 GCF_021869965.1 Rhincodon typus | reverse complement strand
TGATTGTGCTCTACAGCTTGTTATTTCGGGTTCTCCAGCATCAGCAGTTCCTACTATCTCTGTATTGCAGCATTGTGTTTGCTTTCTTAACTGGTGCATTGTAACGATAAAATGAAGAAACTTTAACCTACAACTGACTTGTTGGGATCCTCTGTAACTCTGACAACATCATCAGGTTTGAACCTGCACATTCCAAACCTCTCCATAGTTTAGTGAAAAACGTGCATTGAGTTTCTGATTTTAGATTATTTTGAATCTCCTTTCCGTCTCTCGCCATAACTCGTTCTGAACATTTCCATCACGTGCTCTCACTTCCCTTTCCTGTCAACCTGATTCTCACTATTCAACTCTCCTGACTCCATTGCCATCATCAAGAATCCTGATTCCTTTCTCTCCCTGATTCTCCTGTGCTCCTGTGATAGTAAACTTACCTAAGTGAAGAAGTGCGGCTGAAACCTCAGTAAGTTTGCTCGCTGGACTAGAAACTGCAGGCTCTGGTTTACTCCAGACGATACCAGCTCGGATCAGGCGGGAATGGATGTAATCTCGGCACAGCGCTTTCGCTTGAGAAATGAGCTCTTTCTCAGGGGGAAAGCGGTCAAAAACATCCATCACTTCAGCAGCAAAGACGGAGGAACGTCGAAGCATCTCCATCTGTAGAAAAGCAACATGTGATTAGATAATATCTGAACTACACTAGACAATATCACCACAAAGGTCTACAGAGTGGTGACGGAAAAGGGTGCATAACATACAGGGTAAGAGTTGGGTGTTTAGTGTATGTGAGACATTCTGATAAGCAACAGTGTGTCAAACTGAAATTTGGTTGAATTCAACTTAAAAACTTTAAAATTGCAAGTTACTCAGTTTTGAGCACAAACTGCCCAACAGCGCTGGTTAACTGGCAATCAGCTACAAGTGTCATATAGCCATGTAGCACAGAAACAGACCCTTTGGTCCAACCAGTCCAAGCTGAAAATAATCCCAAACTAGACTAGTCCCGCCTGCCTGCACTTTGCCCATACCCTCCAAACATTTCCTTTTTATGTACTTAACTAAATGTCTTTTAAATATTGCAATTGTACCTGCATCCACCACTTCCTCTGGAACTTAATTCCACACATGAACCACTTTCTGCGTAAAAAAGTTGCCCCTCATATATTTTTTAAATGTTTCTCCTCTCACCATAAAAATATACCCCCTAGTCTTGAAATTCCCACCCTAGGGAAAAGACACCTGCCATTCTCCTTATCTATGCCCCTCGTGATTTTATAAGGTCACCCCTCAACCTCCTACGTTCCAGTGAAAAAAGTCGCATCCTATTCAGCCTCTCTTTATAACTCCAACCCTCCATTCCCAGCAACATCCTGGTAAATCTTTTCTGAACCCTCTCCAGCTTAATAATATCTTTCCTATAACAGGGCAACCAGAACTGGACACAGTACTCCAGAACAGGCCTCACCAACACCCTGTACAACCTCACCATGATGTCCCACCTCCTACACTCAAAGGTCTGAGCAATAAAGGCAGGCTACTAAATGCCTTTTAATCACACTGCCTGCATATGATGCCAACTTCAAAGAATTATGTCCCTGAACCCCCAGGTCTCTCTGTTCTACAACACTATCCAAAGCCCTATATTTAATTGTATAAGTCCTGCCCTCGTTTGTTTTACCAAAATGCAACACCTCACATTTAACCAAATTAAACTCATTGGAATTTAGAAGATCAAAAGGCAATCTTATTATAATATACAAGATTCTCAGGGACTAGATATGTGGATACTATAGGTAGATATTTTTCCTTGTAGACTAGAAATAGGCGACACTGTTTAGGAGATCAGGAGGAATATTTTGAGTCGTTTGTGTGTGGAATTGTCTTCATGTTACTAGCCAGCTTTCTCTATGTTGTCTGTATCTTTTACCTCTTTAGTCATTCCTAGTGGTTTTTAAACTCTATTCAGACTTTTGACCTACTACTTGTCTCTGTAGATTTGTACAGTATTTCTTTTCAACAAGCCACTGTGTTCCCCGGCCAACATCTTTGTCTCAGGCTTGTTGCCGTGATTGCTTGAATAGTTGCTAATAGGTGAATAGGAGCCTGAGTCACCAGTTGTGAATTGGGTGCGGTTCAAAAATGGATAGAAACAAACAGTATGGGCTGATGGATAAAAGGGCTGTAGAACAGAGCGCATAGTTTGGGAATTCTGTGCAGGTGAGGTGCTGCTTTTCGTCTCCATTTCTTGTCAAGGTTTATACTGCAGGCAAATATTTAATTTAGTAATTTAGATTAGTTAAAATAAATAGTTAAAATACAAAAAATTATAAGTTGATTAAAAACACAGATTATTCAAAAAACAAAATAAGGTCATTAATATAGCAGGGAGCTCTGGTTTAGTGGCAGTGTCCCTACCTCTGAGCAAGGTGGCCTGGGTTCAAATGCCATCTGCATGAGAGATGTGAGGCTGTGACGTTCCTGAACAGGTTGATTCAAAAACATTTTGGTCTACCTTAGCCTGGCTGAGGAATCCTGGCTGACAAATTAGCAGAAGCTGGAGGCCAAAGTCTTAGCTCATCTAGGCTGCTGCACAGAACTGCTCTGAGTGCTATCCTACAGGTGCCAAATGCTGGTCAAAAACCAGCTGGTGGCCTCCATGATGTGGAAGCGCTGGTCCCTTTGACCCATCCCTCCAGCTCTGTTACAAAAATCCGGTGGGTGTTGGTTCACCTCTTCTGGTACAAGAGATGTACTGGGTCACAGGACACAGTCAAAGTCTCCCCCTTGAGGAGGGTGTTCAGTTGGTTTGTTCCCACCTCCGTATGTGGCAACTTTCTACCTTCAGACCCTGCAGCGATACCTTTCCGTCAAGCCATCACCTAGACGGTGCTCTCAGGCAACATATTCCTTCTGTTGGGTGCACAGTCTCAGTTACAACATGTAGCTCCTGTTCATACACAGTGAGGGTCTTTATGAGAACCTGATCAACATCTGGAATATGGTTGATTTACACCAGTTCTTGCTGCTGTCAGGAGTAGCAGTTATCGCCAGAGAGCCACTGATCAGGAATCTACACTTCTTTTATCACAGGCTCGAGTGCCTGGAGGAGGGAGGCCTCGGTTGCGGGGGGGACCAGAGTTGGGAACATGCTGGGTGGCAGGGGCCTGGGCTAGATGTTCCCCCGGGAATTGGCAAGCAGGGTGGCAGTGGATGCCCAGCTTATGGCCAATGCCATCCATCGCCTGAAAAGGCTGTGCTCGGAGCTGATGCTGTGCAAGGGTTGAAGGACACTCTAGCGAGCAGTGTGATCCCATCTGTGTGTACCCCTACTCAGAATTCTACAATATCTCCAGGTTCCAGAAGGTGTCTCAGAAGCCCACACTCCACAACCTGAACCACCTGGTGCAGAGTCCCTGTGTCCTTCCATCTGGTGCAGAGAAGTACCATTACATTAAAAGATCTAGAAGGACAGGGGCAGCTAATACATAGCAACACCACCAGCTGCAAGTTCCCTCCATGCCAATCTGACTTGGAAATGTATTGTTGTTCCTTCAGTGTCACTGGGTCAGAATCGTGAACCTCCCTTCCTTACAGCATTGTGGATATTCCTACACTACACAGACTGCAGCGGTTCAGGAAGGCCTTTGAAAGCAATTGGAGATGGGAAATAAACACTGTAGTGAATCTCATATCCTGTAGAACAATGTTTTAAACATCCTTTCCTGATACATGCACACATGGAGTTCTGATATCACCCTTGCAAATCTCCTTCACACCCTCTCCCATGCAGCTATGACCTTTTTAGAATACAACCAGAATTACATACAGTGCTGCTAAATGTGGGCAAACCAAGATTTGATCCAGATTTCATGTCAGCTCCCTACTTTTCAATTCTATCCCTCTGGAAATAATGCCAAGTGCTTGTTTACTTCTTTTATGGCATTGCTAACCTATGGCACAACTTTTGATTATTGGTACACTTGTACTCTTAAGATTCTTTAGTTCCTCGAATCGCACCTTACAAGTGACCCTTTGTGACCTTTTTTTTCCTACAGGTACTACCTGACCTTTACTAGCGATGAGCTTCATTTGCTATTTTTTTCCAAATTTGAGTTCAAACTCCAAGGCAATGCTGAAGCTGTGCACTATCCTTGTCAGGTCTCCTGTGGAGCAGATCTAGTCACAGAAACATAAGTGGCAATGCCAAGGACAATGAAGATACTAGGGATCATCAGAAGACAGACTCAAAATAACTGGATAAGCTATCTATGTTTACATAGAAAATAGAGGAGTATGTCATTCAGCCTTTTGAGCCTATTCTACCATTTAATATGATCATGGGCTAATCATCCAATTCAGTACCCTGTTCCTGCTTGCCCCCCATGCCCTTTGATCCCTTCAGCCCTAAGAATTACATCTAACCCTCTCTTGAAAACATTCAAAGTTTTGGCCTCCACCATTTCTAGAATGTGGTAAATCCAGGTCATTTATATTTCTTTTGAGTCTGTCTTCTGATGATCCCTAGTATCTTCATTGTCCTTGGCATTGCCACTTATGTTTCTGTGACTAGATCTGCTCCACAGGAGACCTGACAAGGCTAGTGCACAGCTTCAGCATTGCCTTGGAGTTTGAACTCAAATTTGGAAGGAAAGTACAAGGTAAGGGCTGTGGAATGCAATTTTCAAAGAAAGAACTTATGCTGGTATAGCACATTTCACTTCCTGATGTCTCAAACTACTTGACAACAATTCAAGCATCTGCCACAAGTAGTGACAGTATTTTATTTTGTGATTGTTTATTGAGGGACAAATATTGGCCGAGACACGCAGAAGGAAACCCATCCTCTTCAAAGGGAGGGAAGATAACAAGATCCAGGTTTGAAGTTCTATTCTGAGCTCTAGTCAGTGAAGTAATAAGTGAACATCTCTGGCCAGAATGCTACCACTTAGCCATGGCTGCAGATACCAGGCAATTTTTTTTCCTTTTAACAGAATGTGTTTGATTAGAATTATCTGTTTGGTCTGAAAGAGTTAAGGCTAGGATATTGATACTAAAACCAGGATAGATTTAAGAAGAAAACTATCCTAGACTTAACATTAACTCTTGATTCTCTCTCTCCACAAATGCTGCCATATCTGCTGAGTTTTTCCAGCACTTCTTTTTTATTTCAGATTTAAGAAATAGACGTTGCTACAGTTGGGTGATTAGATTCACAGAATGGTTACATGGGAGGCCGTTCAGTTAGTGTTCAAACAAACTGAAAGCCTTTCTTCATCCAAAACTCTCTGCAAACATGCAACAAAATGAACAACAAATGCTAGCGCCAAACTTAGAAGCTAATCAAGTCCACAACAAATTTTAGGCAGGCTACAGCAATCACCGAAAACTTACAACTAAAAACCAATCAAACAAATGCAAAACCTAAAAGCTGCATGCTGAGGAATCAGTCTCAAATCTGCAGAAATAAACCATCAAACCAACTGCTTTAGAGTGGATTTCTTTTCTAAATCCAAAGATTTAACAAAATGAAGAGAAACAGCCTCAATCCCAGCAAAACAAACTACCCAGAAGGAGGAATGTGAGAGCCACTGTCCTGTGATACTAGGAGGCCCTCCAATAAAAAAGCCAACGTCTGAAGCAGAACCAATTCTCAGCAACCTCCCCTCCCCAACCCCAGGGGAAAAACACTGGAAAACATGAAATCATCAAAATTCAGACAGAGCAGCAGCAGCGGAATTCCTGGGAGATAGAGGGAAGGAAGAGACTGAGGAGAGGACAGAGGGGAGGGAAAGAGAGGACAGAGGGGAGGAGGGGAAGACGGAGGAGAGGACAGGGGGAAGAGGGAGAGATGGAGGAGAGGACAGGGGAAGAGGGGGAGACGGGGGAGAGGACAGGGGAGAGGGGGAGATGGAGGAGAGGACAGGAGGAAGGGGGAGGTGGAGGAGAGGATGGGGGAGTGGGGGGGGGGGGGGAGGACAGGGGAGGAGGGGGGGACGGGGAGACAGAAGAGGACGGGGAGTGGGGAGACAGAGGAAAGGATGAGTGGAGGGGTTGACGGAGGAGAAGACAGAGGGAAGGGGAGGAGACACAGTAGAAGACAGAAGGGAGGCAAGGGGGAGACAGAGGAGAGGACAGGGGAAGGGACAGGGAGACAGAGGAAAGCACAGAGGGGAGGGGAGGAGGACATGGAGGAGCGACAGAGAGAGGAAGGGATAGAGAGTTGGGGGCAGGAGTGGGGTATAGCAGTCTCCAGGTGAGTTTCGAAATAGAATGAGCCAAGGCTGGACAGACTTGCTCTTCCATCGAGACAGCAACATGGCTTAAACCAAAGGCAAAGGACACGTATAAGTTACACTGACCTCTTGCTCCGGGACGTGCTGCAAATTAAACTTCCTGCCTTGTTTTCAAGGAGCCTGTGACTCTAGGGGTGGTTGATTTTTCTCTCTGTCTCTCTTTTCTGCGGCTGTTCCTTCAGTGATTCAGTTCCAGATGTGCTTTCACCGCCCCCTACGCTGCCTCTCCCTCTCTGCTCGCTCCCCTTTTATGGTGAGATGGTTTTTACAGCAAATAAATCCGTTTGTAAATCCTGTTAAAATGCCTCTGGGTTTCCAGCAACTTTCGCAAGCAGCCCCATTTATGGCAAAGAGGATGAGTTCTGATCGGAGGCTCCAGCCACATCCACTGTCTCGAGTCCTCACCAATCCTCTTCACGCACAAAGAACAACAGACAACCCCAGCATTACAAAACAAGGCTTTTCGCTCTCCCACTCTCGGCAGCTCACACTAAGCACAGGAAGACATGCTTCTTGGAGAGACACTGCCGCTTTCTGGCCAACTGAAAATGAAGTGAAAAGGACTTTGTTCTTTAAAACACGAAATGTTTCGTCCAGAGGTTAAAAGCGTGTATCTGTTTGAAATTAAAACACGTTGGTTTTATTATACACAATTTCTATTTGTAGATAATACAGGAAATATAAAAAGCACACATATATTACACAGTTAAACAGAGGCACACATGCGATTACAACATACAGGGTACACAAATGCATATACAACATACAGTACATTCACATTAGAATTAGAATTTGCTTTATTGTCAAATGGGGGTATACACTAAAATGGAACATATAGAGTATACACACATTCACATACAGCATATCGGATACACAGAGTTAAATGCCTGGTTCAAAGATCAGTTTAAGTGGAATGGGTTTCAACGTTATGGGGAAGTAGCACTAGTGCTGGGGTAGAAGAGAGCTGTTCTGCTGGGGTGGGCTTCACTTGAACCATGCTGGGATCAGTGCCCTGCTGAAACACTTAGCTAGAGCTGCAGAGAGGACTTTAAACTAATTAGAGCAGGGAGGGTTTGGGAGAAGGGAAATGTAGGTTTACAAAGTAAGAGGATGTTGCAACATTACAGGGCAGCTATTTATAGAATAACACCCGAAGTGGGGCAGGAAGGAATAGCATGCACAAATTTAGAAAAACAGCAAATAAGATCAAAGGAGGAAAAAGGTAAAAAGGCAAAATTAATGGTTCTTTATTGAATCGAACAGAGTATTCCGATGAAAATAAATGATACACTTAATGGTAGGGTCCTGGGAAATGTTGCTGAACAAAGAGACCATGGGGTGCAGGTCAACAGTTCATTGAAGGTGAAGTCACAGGTAGGCAGGGGAGCGAAGAAGGCGTTTGTATGCTTGCCTTTATTGGTCAATGCATTGAGTATTGAAGTTGGAAGGTCATGTTGCAGTTGCACAAGACATTGGTTAGGACACCAGGAATAATGTATTCAATTCTGGTCTCCCTCCTAAAGGAAAGATGTTATGAAACTTGAAAGGGCTCAGAAAAGATTTACAAGGATGTTGCCAGGGTTGGAGGGTTTGAGCTATAGGGAGAGGCTGAATAGGCTGGGGCTAATTTGGGTGCATGTATGGAGTAGGCTGCCAGAGGAGGCTGGTACACTTACAACATTTAGAAGGCATCTGGATGGGTACATAAATAGGAAGGGTTTAGAGAGATATGGGCTGAATGGCAAATGGCACCAGATTTATTTAGAATATCTGGTCAACATGGACGAGTTGGACTGAAGGGTCTGTTTTTGTGCTGTACAACTCTATGACAACGACTCTATGAAATAACAGCACAAACAGAGATCAATGAGCATGATCTTACAGCCATTAGAGAGACATGGTTACTAGGAGATCAAAGCTAGGAATAGAGACATAATGGTGAGGATGACACAAAGAAATTATATAGAATCAAAGAATAGAATCTCTGCAGTGTAGAAGCAGGCCATTCAACCCATCAAGTCCACACCAACCCTCCGAAGAGCATCCCATACAGACCCACCCTGCTACCCTATCCCTGTACCTAGCCTGCACATCCCTGGACACTAGAGGCAATTTAGCATGACTAATCCACCTAACTTGCACATCTTTGGTCTGTGGGAGGAAACCAGAGCACCCGGAGGAAACCCACGGGGAGAATGTGCAAACTCCACACAGACCATTACCCAAGGCTGGAATTAATCCCGGGTCCCTGGCACTGGGAGGCAGCAGTACTAACCAATGAACGACCGTGACACCCAGGTTAAATGAGCAGGCAAAACTTGTCACATGGAATATAATGTGGAAAAATTTGAGATTATGCACTTTGGCATGAAGGTTGCAGGGTGTGTTGGAGTGTGATTCTGCTGGTGTTGATGGCATGGTACCTCACAACTGCCCAGTTCTGAGTTGATAGATCTACTCAAAGTCTGTCCTATTTAGCACAGTGATCATGCCATACAAAACAATGTAGGATCCATTGTAAAGACATGACTTAGTCTCCACAAGGATACACAGAAGTTACTCCTTTTGATATTGTCGTGGACAGATGCATCTGCGGCCAGCAAATTGGTGAGGATATGGTCAAGAATTCCACCACCTGCTACTTCAATGTCCTTTTAGGACTCGACCAGCAGAATCAGTAATGCTCCTGTTGAGCAACTTTGCCAGTGAGCATTGAAATACCTGCCCAGAGAGCATTCTGTGCCCTTGCCATCTTCAATGGTGTTCAACATGAAGGAGTCCTGATTGATCAGCCAAAGGGTTATCAGCAGGAGTTTTCCTTGTCAATATTTGACCTGATGGCATGAAAGTTCATGGGTCCAGACTCCTAGCGTAACTCTCTCCCATGGCTCAAGTCATATCCAGGGATGGTGATCACGATGTCTGGACATTATCTGTAAGACTGTATGAATATGGCTATGTCAAGGCTGTTGTTTGACTAGTCTGTAAGACAGCTCTCCCAATTTTGGCACAAATCCCCAGATATTAGCAAGGAGGACTTTACGGGGTCAGCAGGACTGTATATGCCACTGTCATTTCCAATGCCTAGGTTGCTGTCAGGTCTTCGATCCACTTTCATTGCTTTTTTGAGACTTGCTAGCTGTTGATTCAACTGAATTGCTAAGCCATTTCAAAGGGCAGTTAACAGTCAACCACATCATGAGTCACATCTGGGCCAGACCAGATAAGACAGTTGTCCTTCCCTCAAAGACATTAGTGAACTAGTTGCATTTTTTTGACAATTGATGATGGTTTCATGGTCATCATTAGACTTTCAATTCCATTTTTTTGTTGAATTTACCACCATCTGTCATCATGGAATTCAAACCCAAGTCTCCAGAACCTGACCTCATTCTGGTCCAGTGACAACCACAAGTAAGCCAATGCTGCTCCACTCCTGTTCTGTCAATAGCATATCTTTTTTCGCTGTTTAGCATGCATGGAGTCCTGTTTTGCTGCATGTACAGATTCATTAGGTTGGCATCTCATTTTTCAATATGACTGCTGCTGCTGCTGATAGAAAGTTCTCCTGTACTCCTCACTGAACCAGGGTTGACTCCCTGCTTGATGGTAACAGTAGAGCAAGGGAAACGATGGACTATGAAGATGCAATTCAGCTGCTGAAGGTTGATGCCCAGTTTTGAGCTGTAATTCTGATCCGAAGCCATTCTTCATGATAGCAATGCTACATAAGACAATGGAGGTCACTCTCATTGTGAAGCAAGAACCTAGCCTCCACGAGGAGACATCTTATTTTTGATTATTTGCAATTATCCCTCTGCCTTAATCATTCGTTCATAGGTCATCCCTTCACTTGTTATTCAACTGTTGACACTTTACTCACACCATCTGACACTCTTGATCACCTGCCAAGACTTGTTATTCAGCCTGTCAACACTCCACTCACACTGTTTGTACTTATCTGTTGACACTCTTAATTATCTGCCATTATCTCTCCACCTATATATTCTGTGCCTGTACGCCTCCCTCCACTTCACCTGAAGGAGCAGTTCTCCAAAAGCTTGTGGATTTTAAATAAACTGTTGTTGTGTGACTTGTGTGACTTCTGACTTTGTCCACAAGGACAGTCCAGTGCGCCATCCTACAACTACACACACATTTGCAACAGGCAAGATTGGTGAGGACAATGCCAAGTAGGTTTTTCCCTGTTATTGGTTCTCTCACTACCCGCCCCAGTCTGGCAGATATGTCCTTCAGGACTCAACCAGCTTAACTAGTAGTCATTGTTACCAAGCCATTCTTGATGATGGATATTGTAGCTGTGACCCAAAATACGTTCTATTTCTTTGCTATCCTCAGTGTTTCTTCCAATTGGCGTTCAGCATGAAGGAGTAAGTATTCATCCAGTGAGGGAGGGCAGTAGGTGTTAAATCAGAAGGAAGTTCCCTTGCCCATACTTCATTTGATGCCATGAGACTTATGGACTCTGGAGTCAATGTTGAGGGATCCCAGGCCTGCTCCCTGCTGACTATGCTGCCACCTCTGGTTGGTCTTTTCCTGCTCCTGGGCTAGGACATACGTGGGGTTGGTATTAGATGAGTCTGACAGGTTGTTTCTTGAGTATCGCAATTTTGGCACATTTGTGCTGTTCTTAACGACGACATTGGTAGGACGACTGGCTTGGGTGTGACATCATTATGTCTGAGAAAATACCAAAGTCAGTGCCAGGTACATCACCTGCTAATTTTTTTTTGTTGTAATTTCATATAATTGACTAACTTGCCAGACCATTTCAGAGGCTAGTTAAGACAATCATATTCCATGCACAACTGAAATCACATATTGGCTAGTCTGTGGAAAGACAGCAGGTTCCTTAAAGGATGTTAGATTTTCACAATAATCCATCAGCATCAGGGTCACTACTGGGGCTTGAATTCATTTCTAAATTTTCAGTCTAGGTCTCTGGATTGCAAGTACAACAACAAAACCATAATACCACTGTGCTGCAACATTCAGAAACCTAATTGTAGATTTTCAGATATGGGGCTACAGTCTGCAGCACCAAACTGTAAGAATGAGACAGAGGGAAGAGGGGTGAAGAGAAAATAAAAACGTAAGTCTCAGTTGTTCTACTATTGAAGAGATCATGCTGAGGGTTTAAATGACACTGGAAGATACGACTAGCTTTGGATAGAGGATGGAAGCAGATACAATATACCACATAAAAACCCTGCAGCTCAATGGTCTCAATGTGGACTTTACAAGTTTCAAAATCTCCCCATCCCCGACCTCATCCCAAGACCAGCCCATCTCGTCCCTGCCTCCTTGATCTGTCCATCTTTTCTCCCACCTATCCACTCTCCCACCTCACTGACCAACACCCACCCCCACTTCCTACCTACTAGCCTCATCCCCACCTCCTTGACCTGTCCGTCATCTCTCCCACCTACCCGCTCCTCCCTCCTCACTGACCAACCCCCATCCCAACTCCCTACATACACTCACCTTTACTGGCTTCATCCCCGCCTCCTTGACCTGTCTGTCTTCTCTCCACCTATCTGCTGCTCTATCTACCTTCTATCATCGCCTCCCCCTCTCTCTATTTATTTGAGCCCCCTTCCCCTCCTCCATTTCTGAAGAAGGGTCCAGACCCAAAACGTCAGCTTTCCTGCTCCTCTGATGCTGCCTGGCCTGCTGTGTTCATCCAGCTCTACACCTTGTTATCTCAGTGTCTAGTCAATGTTGCTTTTAGTTTGTATATACTGAATAAGTTATAACTCTTGAAATCTTGTATGATCCTTTCTATCTCTCATGGGATCTTAACAATTTTAAATCTCTAGCTATTAAAATTTACCAACAAGTAGTTACTCAGTCTTAAAGACAAAGATGTCCATAAGCTTTTGAGTTGAGGGTAGAGGGTGCAAGGTGCAAGAGGTGGTTTGAGAAGACCATTTCCAGTGGAGAAAAGGAGCAAGCCATTGGGTTATGCGCAATTGAAAGGTCTGAGAAATACTATGTTATAAAATTTCAACACTCAGAGTCAAGTTACAACTTGAAGTGATGTCTTTATTACACATGTCGGGAGCTAATGCTGTACAGTCCAGGCGCTTCGCCAATGAGGTTCAAATGAACACAGTTTATGTTTGTTTTCATTATCAATTACAACTTAATGGTATTAAGTAGGCAAAGGCATAGCACAATGACCTAAACAAAAACAGAAGTTGCTGGAAAAGCTCAGCAGGCCTGGCAGCATCCATGAAGGAAAAAAAATCAGAGTTAATGTTTCAGGTCTGGTGATCCTTCCTCATGAAAAGTTAACATGGAAATAGAGCAAGATATTAGAAAACCCAATTTAGCTTTTATTGCAAAGTGATCAGAAAGGTGGAGCAGAAAAAACATTCTACAGTTTTAAGATCACATCTAGAGTACTGTACACAGTTTTGTTCTCCTTATCGAATGAAAGATAAATTACAATGAAAGTTCATGGAACTGATAACTGGGATGAGGTAACTGTCAGATGAGAGTAGATTGAATGGATCAGGCTAAGCTTAGAAGGATGAGAACTTATGTCATTGAAACATATACAACTCTTAAGGGGTTGTCAGGTTAGATGCCAGGAGGATGCTTCCTCCAGCTGGAAGATGCAGAATGAGGGGTCATAGTATCAGAATATTAACAAGCCATTTAATACTGAGAAGAGGAAACATTTCTTCACACAAAGGGTTGTAAATCTTTGGACTTATCAACCTTAATGAGCATTGGACATTGAGTATATTCAAGACAGAAAATAACATATTTTTGGATACTAAGGAAATCCAATAATATGGGGCAATGCAGGAAAATGGAGCTGAGGCAGTAAATCAATATGAATTTAATGAATGCACAGCAAATTCATGGGGCCAAATGTCCTACTTCTGTTCCATTTCTTATTGTCTTATGAGGTGACACAAAAAAACCAGATACTAGAATTAAGATGACCCAGCAGAGAGTTCAGACTCCATAGAAAATAGCAGCAAAATATAAACTCCAGAGCAGTGGAGAAATTGACTGTGACTCATGTGAAATACATTTCTTGCTAGAATGCATGCTACTGCAAAATGCAGCTGAAAGCTGGTTGTGCACCAGTTAGAAACACAGCAGGTTTATAGCAGTAGCATCTGAGTGTTATAGTGCAGGGGACTGGAATCCAGTGGAACAGTATAGTTATGCAGGCACTGAGAGCCATGACTTTCAAGTACTTTTGTACAAAAAAAGTAAAAGTGGGAATAGTTGAAATCAAGGCAATAAAATATGGAATTTTTATGTGAAATACGGAATGAAAGGAAAAACATCAACTTAACATGACTTTTCTTAAAAGGAATTGAAAAGCGAGAAAATGCTCTTAAAAACTACAATGGAACTGCAGTAAAATTGAAGTCAATGGCATTTAGGGTAAAACGCTCCAACAGGCAGGAGTCATTGCTAACAGAAAGAAAGATGGTTACAGATCAATTCCTTCAACCCCAGGACATTGCTGCAGAATTTTTTTAGGGGTGTCCTAGGTCCAACCATCTTCAGCTGCTTCTTCAATGGCCTTCTGTTGTGTAGTCAAAAGTGGAGATGTTCACCACTATTTTCAGAATGGTCAGATCTATTCACAAACCAATTTTTGGCATCCACTCAATGGATCTGTTTCATTGTCTCTGTAGCTTTTAACTTCTTTCTACAGTGAGGCAACCAAAACTGCAAACACCACCAAATGTGGCCACAATTGCTTTATACAAATTCATTACTAAATCTACATTTCTGTACTTGATAACTTTATTGCTAAAGCATTAGTGGCTTATCTGCTCCTACTAACGTTATCAGTTGGTTATTTATTTGAACGCTTTGTTTATTCACATTCTGCATTTCCTTTCCACTGAATGGCTGTTCCATGTTTCCCAACTGCTATTTATTCCTCATTCAACATCACTTAAGTAAATTATCCGTTCATATTCCATTATTTTTTGTGGGAGCTTGCTGTGCATAAAACAGATGCTGGGTTAAGAAAGCATTTGGTTTAACTGTCTTTACTAGTCAAGGCATAGAATTTAAGAACAAGGAGGTTATGCTGGAACTGTATAGAAGACTGGTTAGGACACAGCTAGAGTATTGTGTGCAATTCTGGAATCCACGTTATTGTAGGGATGTGAAAGCACTGAAGAGTAGAGCAGAGGAGATTTACCAGAACATTGCCTGGGCTGCAGAGTTTCAGTAATAAAGCGAGATTTTACAGACTGGGGTTGTTTTCCTTAGAGCAGAGGAGATTGAGAGGGAACACAGCACATATCAAATTATGAGGGGCAGGAAGAAGCATTTCCTCTTGGTACAGGGATCAATGACCAGGGTCATAGATTTACGGTAAAGGGCAGAAGGTTTAGAGGAGATGTGAAAAAAACTTTTTCATCCAGACGGTGATGAGAATCTGGAACTCGCTGCCTGTAAGGGTAGCAGAGGCAGAAACCCTCATAACACTTAAGCAGCATTGAGATGTATACTTGCGATGCCAAGGAATACAAAGCTATGGGCCAAGTGCAGGAAATAGAATAGTTAGGTGATTTTGTCACTAGTGCAGAGACAATAGTACTTTATATTTCCTACATTCCTGTAATTGTCTTCCCAAAAGGGAGGAATGTGGAAGTTGGGGTTGTCACTAAATATTTTTAAGGCTCAGTTAGTAAGATACTTGATTGACAAGGTTGTGAAAGGATACAGAGGTAGACAGGAAGTTAGAGTTGTAGCCACAGTAAAGTCAGCATGACAGGCCTGAATCAGATTAGATACGATTTGATCAAAAGATGCTAGAGGCTCAAGGGGCCAAGAAGCCTATTCCAGTTCCTAATAGGTGATGTTCATATATGTGTATGTGTTACAATGACAGGCATGATGCTAAGTATTTAATTGGCCGTAAAGCACTTGGGAAAATTCTATGATTTTGAAAAATACTATATAAATGCAAGCTCTTCTTTTCAAGCCTTTCTATTTCATGTCTTTCCTATGACAGCAAAAATAATGCACATTTTTCTATATTAGGTTGAATGTTCTATCCCTTGTCTGTCACAGTCTTTCTTGGTGTTTGTCAAACCTACTTTTTAGTATCTTCAACAAACATTCACATTGTCCTGCAAACTCAAATATATGATAAGGGAAGCAATGGCCTAGTGGGATTATCGCTGGACTGTTAAACCAGAGACCCAGATAACATTCTGGCTACCCAGGTTCGAATTCTGCCATGGCAGATGGTGGAACTTGAATTCAATAATATTCAATATCTGGAATTAAGAGTCTAATGATGGTCATGAACCCATTGTTGATTGTCAGAAAAAACCTTCTGGTTCACTAATATCCTTTAGGGAAGGAAACTGCCATCCTTACCTGGTCTGGCCTACATGTGACTCCAGACCCACAGCAATGTGGTTGACTCTTTACTGTACTCTGGACAATTAAAGATGGGCAATAAATGTTGCCTCGCCAGTGACGCTCTCATCCCGTGCATAGATAACAAAAAATATTGAGAACAGACTGTAACTAGTGCTAAGCCTTGAGGTTCGCCACCATTAACCCTACTCAAACCCAGCAACATTTGCTCCCTCAAAGTACAAACAGATAAAGTTAGTAGTGGAGAGTGAGAAAATGGCCAACAGACTACATAAAACTTCTACCTTGGTTTATACAGAGGACTTTAATGTTGAGACTGTACAAGTAGTAGAGTAGAAGTTGGGTGTCAGTAAAGGTCATAAAATAAATTATTCAAACCTAAATGGGAATTTGGCAGATCTTGATTCATATCCAAGGGACGTGACAGAAGCACAGTAAGAAAGGACACAAATATATGACCACATGGATAGAATGACTGTTGAAATTCAAGTTACTCAGAGAGAAGTACAGCTAACAATTAAAGACTGATACAGGGAATACTCTTGGAAATATGAGGTGCAGCAAAAGGGGAAGCTTCAACATTTACAAGCTTTAAGGAAGCACAGTGCAAAGGTAAAAGAAAATACTATTAATAAGCTGTTGAACCGACTGAGAAATATACCAATACCAAGTCTGGGTATAATTGATCCAGTTGATAACTCTCAGGCAGTTCAGCTGATGAAGCACTTTGCAAACTTGAGTATTGAACCCCACTGAGGCAGGACAATTAGACTTACCTCAGTTATCTAGGAGACATATTGTCCATATAGAACTCGGAATACAGCAAGATCCCGGCAGACTACATAGAGCTTTTACCTTGAGACTGTACAAGTAGTAGAGTAGAAGCTGGGTGTCAGTAAAGGTTATAAAATAAATTATTGAAACCTAAAATGGGAATGTGGCAGGACTTGATTTATGTCAGGTGGAGATGCAATAACTGGATCAAATTCGACATCAAGTCATCCTAAATCATCAGTAACTCCCAACCTGAACCAATATACAGAAATACGGGCCGTTTCATCATTGAGGATCAAATCCCAACTGAGGTGGAAATCCCAGAAGAGTTGTGATGGTGTGTCAAAAGATTTATTAAAGCATGACAACCTTTTTGTAAGACTTTGGATCAAGGACAGAGGTGGAAAAGGATAAAATGTATGAAAACATTGCTACAGCACTCCATTTTCCTAGTATATTTTCTAACACTACTACAAAGCCTGTTTACAAACCTTTCAAGAGGATGGAGACAGATAACCTAAGCCCTTTACATGCCAAGAGTGATTATGTTTTTACACAAAGGATTAAATTCAAAAATTCATCTGTTCCACTTATGCAGAAATATTGCAGATTCTGTGTCTGACCAGCTTCCTCAGTCCACATTAACGCATTGGACAAGGGCATCAGTGCTAGTGAAATGATTGTACGAAGAAAATATTCAGCCATCTAAGCAAGCCATAGATTACCCCTTCTGCATACAATAAACTTTGTTTTTACCAGCACCTTATGAACTGGCAATCTTGATAAATCAGCAAAAATTATATAACTGAAATATAGGAAGTTTACTGCATCATTGCGATCTCTGCATAGTCAGTTCAAGGTGCGAGTGAGAAGGCTCTCTGCCAGTAAGTTTTATTTAAGGTGGAATTGTATTATTATATAAATGATTTATGCTTTAAATAAAATATTACAGTAATATGTATACCCCCTGCATTACTTAGTTCACACTGATTACAGGGATCTCTTGATCAACCAGAATATTTGATCAACCGGCACACTCCTGGTCCCATAGGTGCCAGCTAATAAAAAGTTTGGTGTACTTCAGAAATAATTCCCAAGCGTTGAATATGTGTGGAGATACATAAGCTATGCTCAACAATTAATTTATTAGACAACAGGCCCTTACAGTGATAACATTCAAATGGTACCAAAACTGTACATCTGTGCAATGTTATCTGCAAAGGTATCATATAACCATTCACCATCATGATCCCAAATTGAGGACTTGCATCAATGCGCTAAGACTTAAACACGGACTCAGTCCTTAAAAGTACACAAAATACATGCATTTGTACCAAATCCAAATCAGGAAGTTGTGTTTCCAGCACCCTCACTGATCTTATTTACACTAGAGATCTCTCCTCAACCCTGTCCCACCTATTCCTGCACTTCTGCTTTTCCCCTTCCCCCTTCCCCCTCCATCTCAGAACTACAATAAGGTTCCCCTTGTCCTCACTTTTCACTCCACCAATCTTCATATCCAAAAGAATATCCTCCACCGTTTCTGCAACGTCCAGCATGATGCCACCACCAAACATATCATTTCCTCTCCTGCCTTGTCAGCATGCCAAAAGGACAGTTTCCCTCGGCCCACTCCTTAATAACCTTCAACACCTCATCCCTCTCCCATGACCCTTCCTATGCTTTCACAGGAGTTGCAACACTTTCCCTCTGTCCTATCCAAGTCTTCAAACATTTCTTCTACTAGGAACACTTAGAATCACAGAATCCCTGGAAGCAGACCATTCAGCGCGGCCTTCACAAGGGCATATGATTGACAGCCCTGCACCAAGGCATCTGTCGAGATGAATGACACTGTGACCATCAGAACCAGAAAGTTCATGACAAATCGCTTGCTTCAACGCAAGCAAATGGTTGTCGATGTTCTCCATCCTGGCAAACACACAGTTCCTAAGACAGAAATTAGAGAAAAACTAGCAAAAATGTACAAAACGACACCAGATGTTGTGTTTGTTTTTGGCTTCAGGGATAGAGAGCAGAATGAAATCTATGACTTTACTCTTCGTCATATCCGCCAATTTCATACTTCTATGGTTGATGTATATTTTATATTGAACCTCTGAACGGACCCACACCCCTAGTCTATTCTTGTAACTGCATTTCTCATGGCTAATCCACCTAGCCTGAACATCCCTGTATACTGTGGGCAATTTAGCACAGCCAATCCACCTAACTTGCACATCTTTGGACTGTGGGAGGAAAACAGAGCATCTGGAGGAAACCCACACAGACACGGGGAGAATGTGCAAACTCCACACAGACAGTAGCTTAAGGGTGGAATTGAACCGAGCACCCTGGCACTCTGAGGCACCGTGCTGCCCTGATGTTGGCTCTCAGTTACTTGGATTTATTCATCAATTGAATTGTTTTTATAACTGGATATTTCATGCCGTTCTTTAATTGGTTTCTGAATTTTTTTCTATGTCACCACATAAATAAATATATTTGTGCAGCAACTTAGGCTCCACAACAAAAATGCAACTTGCTCAAGAAGAAAAAGCATGGTCATCCAAGAATAACCAACATTAGAGAAATATAAAATATACATCAACCATAGAAGTATGAAATTGGCAGATATGACGAAGAGTAAAGTCATAGATTTCATTCTGCACTCTATCCCTGGATCATTCTCTATTTTTCTCTGACCCCTAAGTCCCTTATGGCCTCAAAGATATGTCTGACTGTCAGAATGTCGAGAAAAAGCATAAAAATGAATGGGGAGAAAGGTGTTGAAATGTTTCAAAATATTTAAAACTTGCCCACCAATGGTCGTAAATAACTGTATAATAGTACCACAGAACATTGAAAGAAAACCTGGAAAGGTCAGCAATAATCTAATCTATTGTGTTTGCTGCTCACAAGCTCACAATGCAGTCTCTTCTACATTGGGGTCATCAAAAGCATGTTTACGGAATACCTACATTCAATCCTCAAGCATGGCCCTGACCTTCCAGTCACTTGCCATTTCAAAACACCATCCTGCCCTAATGCTCACGTTTGCTGCAGTGTTCCAGTGAAGTCCAACACAAGCTGGAGGAAAAACATCTCATTTTACATTTAGGCACTTTACAGCCTTCTGGACTCAAAGTTAAGTTTCACAACTTCTGATCATGAATGCGATCTTTCATTTTGGTTTCCACTCACCCCAACTACCACCATCCTAGCTTCTTATTTCCATGGTTTTGCTATCAGCATGGATGACCCACATCCTGCTATTAACACCTACTCTGGATCTATGTAACTTCTTTACAACCGTTACCATACTGTTTGCGTTTTGTTCTGTAACAAGGCTGAACTCTAACCTTACTCAATATCTAACCCTCCACTGATCTTTCCTTTATTCCACTTTTTCAAGCCCTACAATATAATACAATACCCATCTACAATATTCTACAATATAATACCCATCACTCTGCCATCTCTCCTCAGTTCCAAAGAGGAGCAGCTTCCAAGGCTAGGAATCTTGCAGTGAGTAACTCACTTCCTGACTCCCCAAAACCTATCCACACCATTACACGGCACAAGTCAGGACTGTAATGGAATATTCCCCACTTGCCTGGATGAACACTGCTCCAATACTCAGGAAGCTTGACACCATTCAAGACAAAGCAGTCTATTTGAATGGAATTATATCCATAAACGTTCACTTCCTCCACCAGCAATGCTCAGAGGCAGCATTGCTGAATAGAGAAACAGATGCACAGCAGAAATTTACCAAGACTCCTTAGACAGCATCTTCCAAACCCATGAGTACTACCATTCAGAAGGATACTTGGATACATGGGAACACCACCACCTACAAGCTCCCCTCCAAACCACACACCACGGTGACATGGAAATATATATTGTTCTTTCACTGTCGCTGAGTCAAAATCTTAGAACTTCTTTCTTAACGGCATTATGGATCTACCTACAGCCCACATGGACTGCAGCAGTTCAAGAAGATAGCTCACTGCCACCTTCTCAAGAGAAATTAGGAATGGGCAACAATTTTTTTTTTTAAATTCATTCATGGGATGTGGGCATTGCTGGCTGAACAGAGGACAATTAAGAGTCAACCACATTGCTCTGGGTCTGAAGTCACATGTAGGCCGGACCAGGTAAGGGTGGCAGATTTCCTTCCCACAGGACATTAGTGAACCAGATGGGTTTTTCTGGACAATCAGCAATGGTTTCATGGTCATCATTAGACTCCTAATGCCAGATTATTAGTGAATTCAAATTCCACCATCTGCCGTGGCCAGATTCGAACCCAGGTCCCCAGAACATTACCCGAGTGTCTGGATTCACAGTCTAGTGCTAATACCACTAGGCCATCATCTACCCTTGACAAATGCTGGTCCAGCCACACACATCCTGTGAGCAAACTTTAAAAAGTATCATTTTAGAGTTAAATCTCTGTTTCTCCATTCATAGATGCTCCCAGTCCTGCTGAGTATTTCTGGCACTTACTATTTTTATTTCAGACCTCCAGCATCTGCAGTATTTTGCTTTGTTGTTAAGGGAGTATACGTACAGATGTTTTCAGATCAACTTGTTCAGAGATGTTACAACTCACCTGTAGAGCAGTGGCATGTGGACCTAGGCCTCCTGGCTCAGCGGTACTATTGTTATTCAGAAGTATACTCCTGCTATTTAGTGTTATAGTCTATATTATTATTTAATCCATACTAATAAGGAAACTGAAGTTGGGAAGAGAGCTCATGCAATTCAGATGTGGAGAGCCAGTCACTCCATTCACCTGCCTTTGGGCAAATGAGTTGTTATTTCAGCTCTAAGCATAGTGACAGAGTGCGGAACAGCAACAAGTCCCACGCCAAACGTCATCCCGCAAACAGCTATCAAAATGGCCTCAGAAGAGCAAACCGTAAAGAACTGTAGGAAGTTCAGTTAGTTGATCCCTCAGGAGACCCTAGGAAGCAAACAGCGAGAACACAATCTATTTAGTTCGAGATTTCATAAGTAACTTTATTCACAAAACACATTATTTGTAACTTAGATTAGCACATTAGAAAAACGCAGGGCAAACTTCTCACAGGATACTACTCTTTCGATAACAAGTGGGAGATGGCTGGGGGAAAGGCCCATGTAAAAAGTATGGCCATTACTGTCACATACAGCTCATCTGGCATGTCCAAAATGCAGATAATATAATACGTGTAGCCTCTAAGGCAGAATTATTTTGATATAGTAGTGTAAAATTGCCAGAAATCTTTCAGACAGGATTCTTTGAATTTATGGGACAGTTAAATTGGTAGCTGGACAGGTCTTTTCTGTTTGGTCTCAAGAATAAAGTATCAGGCATGCATGTGAATACATTTTCCAAACATGAGAAATATTTGAGAAATGTTAACGATGATTTCCTTAATGTCTGAAATCTCCAATTCCACTAGGCTGCTTTTTACAGCCATTCTGAACATCAAAAGAATTGATATATGGCAGGCTGAGGATGCCAGAGAATCTGTGCCTGGATGTTTAAAGGAAATTTATATTATCTAGCTCCAGTTCTGTCTTTTGTCTAACAAAGCTTTCTGAATTCTGGCTGCGCAGACAGGTTTCCATGAACTTAACATTCCTTTTCAGAGTAGAACATGGAACTTTTACAGGCTTTCCGCCCCCGCCCCCACCCCAATTTTCTCCTGTAAATCTGGCAGACGATCAGCACAAATATGCAGAGAAGTGATGTAAACAGCTGCTTGAGCCTTTTCTCCAAAGTTCGCCTGTAAATAACAAATGGCACTAGATGAAAAGCTAATGTGGCATTAAGTAAAATGCTCGACAATTTTATTGGGGATTCTCTTAATTAGCTGTGTAACTTCAATTTAAAAAAAAATTTATTAACAGCATTTAAACAATCAACTGAAGCTTGCTGGCTGATCGAAAGAACCAGACTGCATTCCCAGCATCAGTTCCCTCCTTAAGTATCAGAAATAGGCTATAAAACCTGTGCAATTTGTGGAAGATGAATAGGAAGATAAGCAGACCAGTCCTATACCTAGAGAAAGAAATGTTCTCTCGTTGCCTTTCTTTAAACATATCAAGTTGCTGTGATCTGAAATGCTTTGCTTGACAGGGTGGAAAAATTGATGAAAAGCCAAAATAATATAGATCCAAAGAGATTCGGTTCCAGATACATAGTCTTTTTTTATTCATTAACAGGATGAGGGCATCACTGGCTAGGCAGCATTTATTGCCCATCCCTTATTGCCCAGAGGGCAGTTCAGAGTCAACCACATTGCTGTGGGTCTGGAGTCCCAAGTAGGCCAGACCAGGTAAGGATAGCAGTTTCCTTCCCTAAAGGACATTAGTGAACCAGGTGGGTTTTTCCGACAATCGACAATGGATTAATGGTCATCATTACATTCTTAATTCCAGATATTTTACTGAATTCAAATTCCACTATCTGCCATGGTGGGATTCGAACCCGGGTCCCCAGAATGTTATCTGGGTCTCCAGATTAACAGTCTAGCGATAATACCACCAGGCAATTGCCTATTTCATTGAAATGCTATGATCAGGTATAGAAAAATGCTCAAAAGGTTGATGGAGCACTGACCTTTATATCCAGAAGAATGAATACAATGGAATAGAAGTACACTTCAACTAGACAAAGCCCTAGTCAGACCACATCAAGACTACTTTGAATAGTTTTGACCATCACAGATTGGGAAGGATGAACTTTCCTTGGTGAGACTGCAGTGCAGATTTATCACATACCAAGGTTTAAAACTTGAAGACAAATTATACAAACTAGGTTTATATTCCCTGGAATGACAAAGATTGAGGATTGATTCATTAAAGTTCAAAGATATTTAGGGGAAACAGAGAAAACAGACATTGAGGAAGTATTTATCCTAGCTGGAGTCCAGGATGAGGGTACAGTCTAAAACTTAGAGCTGGATCTTCTAGGAGTGCAATTAAGAAACATTTCTACATGCAAAGAGTCATAGGACTTTGGAATTCGTGGAAGGGCGTAGATCAACTATCATCTCAACAAATAGTCAAACAAGTTTATGGAATGAGGAGGATTCTGGGTAATCCAAGATGGAGGACAGGAAAAAGCTGTGGCTGTAAGAGCTGCTCCTTTTTTGAGTAATTTTCAGTGTTGGAGCTTATTTCCTCGAATTCTAGAAGCAGTAATTACTGTTTTATAAGCTGTTGCATTGTTTCGAATGTTGGGGAAAGCAAAAGATCCAGGGTTGGAGGGTTTGAGCTATTGGGAGACGCTGAATAGACTGGGGCTATTTTCCCTGGAGCGTTGGAGGCTGAGGGGTGACCTTATAGAAGTTTATAAGATCGTGAGGGGCACGGACAGGGTAAATAGACAAGGTGTTTTCCCCAGGGTGGGGGTCCAAAACAAGAGGGCATATGTTTAAGGTGAGAGGGGAAAGATTTAAAAGGGATCTAAGGGGCAACATTTTCATGCAGAGGGTGGTCCATGTATAGAATAAGGAAGTGGTGGAGGCTGCTACAATTACAACATTTAAAAGGCATCTGGATATGGACCAAATGTTGGCAAATGGGACTAGATTTAGTTAGGATATCTGATCGGCATGGACGACTGGGAAAAAAGGTTCTGTTTCCGTGCTGTACATCTCTATGACTCTAACTGAATGGCTTACTCCTTTTTATATAAATACTTAAAGGGAACAAAGTTACACAGCGAAGAGGAAAGAATAGCGAACTGAAATTAACAAGATAGCTCCATCAAAATGCTGATATTGGTATAATGGGCCAAATGAACTCCAGTTTTGAATGCATCTACCTTAGTAAACAGACAATTCCACTACTCTCTACTCCCATTCGCCATATAATCCAAACACATGGGATGCTAAAGAAGTAAAAGCTGCATGTACATTACACTAACATGCAAGTACAAGATGATTGAAGACTTCAAGTTGATACCAACTTCACTGGCTGCAGACTTGCTGAAACTGAGTGTACATATAATAAACTATATAAAAGGGATTCCACAGCAATGTGCTATTCCAAACAATTCCAGTAAAATCCAAGACTGGAAATCTCACCTTTTACTGGGCTTTCATCACTCTTAAATTAGTGTTCAAACTCGCCATGTATCCACACAGCTCTGATAAGCAGGCTACAGCACAGAATGGTAGTGAGCAATGTTGCAGTGACCACAGCCAATACATCCTTCTTCTGCCCAACAGGAACCTGTAGCGTAAGAGTTTCCACAACCTGCAAAAAGAAAGAATCGTGACATCCAGCAATCTGAAACAGGAAGTGATTCTGAGACTTGACAATTTGTAAAATAGAAAACAGTCACGACACATCCAGGCTTATTAAGCACATGCTCTAAATTTCATATACAAGTATTTCAATATGACGAGAGTGCTTTTTAAGAATAGTGCAATATTAACTTCTGAACAACAAACAAATGAAAACAGTTAACTGCACAAAAAATAAATTCCCAAACTAGGAGACCCCATTCCTGATTGACTCCTGTATGAAACAGCAGAGATTGCATAATCAGGCACAGAACTCAGCAAGTTCAATATGTCTTTTCTTTATTTTTTCATAGGAAGTGGCATCTTTGGCTAAGGCAGCATTTGTTGCCCATTCCTCATTTCCCCTAAATTGGCGATGGTGAGCTGTCTTCTTGAAGTTGCAGCCCTTTGAATTTAGGTACACTCAGTCCTGTAAGGAAGGAAAATCCAGGATTATGACTTGGTGACAGTGATAGGAATGGCGATATAGTTCTAAGTTAGGATATGTGGCTTGAAGGAGAACTTACAAGGGGTGATGTTCCCATGCACCTACTGCCCCTGTCCTTCTAGGTGGTAGGGATCATGGGTTTGGAAGATATTGTTGAAAGATGAGCTGATGCAAAGTCTATTTTGTAGTTGGAATTCACTGCTGCCACTGTGCAATGGGGAATGTTAAAGGTAGGGGATGGGGTGCCAATTAAGTAGCATTTGTCGTGGTGGTGCTGTTTTGGTAGAAAGTTGAATTCTGAACAACTTTAGGGCTTTGGGAGGATATGCAAGGCATGTAACATCAGTATCACAAAGCACGATCAAAACTGGCTTGGGATCTATTACTATTTCTCAAATCACAACATTTTCTAATTAAGAAATTCTAATGGTGCAAGCATGGACTTCTCGGCCCTCATCACTACCTTAATCTTGATGCTTTTCCCCTCTCAGATATTCAAACAGTGGAACCTGACCAGACAGCGGAAGACCAAGAAATTAGTGAAGGTAAAGAGATACTGTAATTCAGTCTCACAACGGCAGGTGCCAAGTTAGATGCCTATGCAGTTTTAGTTTTAGAGCTCAAGACCATAACTCGTAGGAACAGAAGTAGATAATTTAGCCCAGAATTTGCTCCACCTTTCAATGTGATTATAGCTAATCTTATTTTCCTCAAATCCACTTTCCTGTCTTATCCTCATAACCCCTAAATTCCTTACTGATTAAAAATCTGTCTACATCAACCTTGAATATACTTAACAACCCAGAATCAATAGCTCTTTATTTTTAAAATCCATTTCCTTTGATATAAAGGCAAACATTCAATTTGCCTTCCTTATTAATTTCTGAACCTGGATGCTAGCTTTTTGTGCTAAGTGAATAAAAGAAAAATACACAAGGACCCCTAAATCACCATGTGCTGCAGTCTTCAGCAGACTTTCTCCTGCCAAAGTGTATAAGCTCACAGTTTGTCAAATTATGTTCTTTGCAGGTTTTTGCACAAGTTGAGAGGTCTTAGCCTATTTATACCCCTCTGTAGACTCTTTGTGTCATCTTCACTACTTACGTTCTCACCTATTTTTGTGTCATCTGAGGAGAGGACAGAAATGTTATCTAATTCTGGTAACATAGTGGTACATGTATCCTCTAAACAGGAAAAAAAAAAATCACATTGGTACCAGCTGAACAAAGGTGAGATTGCACATCAGTTCTGGGACACACTGAGAACACTGATGATTACTTTGTTGGGCCAGATAACTTACACATAAAAGTGCTCCATTCATTCAAAAGCCTGTGTTCACGGTTAAGGTGCTTGGAGGAATCCAGCACCAACTTGGGACAAGTTGGTTTAAATCCCATTTTTTCCCAAAACAAACCAGGGTTGGGGGGGTGGGGTCATTCACTCCAGCAATGCACCCTACAGTCAACTATGATATAGTGTTTGATGGTCAATGCCTCAACATTCACTGCAGCACAAGCAGCAGCCACCCGGGTACTGCAGCAGGAGCTCAGAACGCTGTCTAGGAATCTCAGCTTGCTGCCATGGAAACTCAGATTTCTGTCATCATGGTTCTGGATGCCAGTACACAAAGGGCATGATAGCACAGCACTCCTGGAATCTGTTTTACAACAGATCTGCTCCAGAAAGAACCTCTGCAGATACAGCCTCCTTTTGAGAGACCTTCTCCCCAACCTTCTCCCTCTGCTAGCAGCTTTTCGTGCTGTGCAGTCTCTGCACATGCTCCCATGTCATGCTCAATGCCAATAGGAAATATAACAAGGCCACCCATGTCTGAAAGCAACTGATTTGTCCACAAAATTTTTAATTACCAGGAACAAATTGATATGAACAGAAATATGAAAAGGACTAAAAATGTGTAGAATTGCAACAATAGCCAGAAGAGATAGTTGCTGATCTCTTTATATTGCGTGTATGCGTGCATGTATATGACTGTATATGTGAATATCAGTGCGCGTGTACACGCATATATGTGTGCGCATGCGCATGCGCATACATGTGCCTCTGTGTGTCTTTCATAATGTTGTTTTTACCTGCATAAGGGAGAGAGAGGTTGTTGTCTGGACCATGGAGCTCCAAATGGCAGTGCTGATGTCAAATCAACATTGCACACTGATTAATACCATGATCATCCCACTCTACATAGATCTGGCAAACATTAGGCATAGGCTTGCCACCCGCTTCAGGAATACATTGGCTGGCACACTTCATAACAAAACAGTCTTTTTGGAACGCTTATAGTTTCTCTTCTTATCAAGAAACATTTGCATAACTACCTTAAATTAAGAAAAAGGAAATGCAGGAGGATTTTTTTTAAACAAGAATGACAAGGATGTGAACAGATTACTGTAAAATGTGATTTCAGGAACCTTAACTGATTCCAAAAAAAGAAAATCAGACCGGTTCTCTAATACAAATGGTATATTGTGGATAGACAGGCTAAACAGACCGAAGCTCTTCCGTTGTCTGAAACCATTAATGTGTTATAAAACAATATGTAACAGGAACATTACTCTTATATCTATTTCAAATAATGGTGTATGTTATTGCTTGTATTATAAGTCTAACAGAATAAATCACGACACTTCTGCTTTGTCTAAACAAAATGCATAGAAAATACAAATAAAATACAGATTCACCTACAAAGATACGGTGATATTTCTTTAAACAGTTACCAACTTACATTGTGATAGTTAACATTCAGCCAGCTACAGATACTGTGATTATTTGCTGAGCAGGGAGCTTTAGTTATACCAAGTTTCCAACTTTCCAATAATGGACTATCTAAAAAGAGATAAAAGAGAATAAGAGGTGGTGATCCTCTTTACAAATCCGGATTTGATTCACTGAACAGATTAGATTAGACCTTTCGGAGTTCAGAAGAATGAAAACCATTCTCATTGAAACTTACAAGATTCTAGGGCAGACTAGACAGCATAGATACTGGACTGATACTTATTCTTGTGCAGTAAACTAGAACTAGAGGACATGGTTTATAAAATTAACAGTTTAAAAAAATCTCCCTTTTAAAACATTTCAGCTTGCATTGGAAAGAGGTGCTTCCTTCCTGGTGTGCTGACAGGAAGAAAAAGATGCAGCTGTAGTGCAGGATAATTCTACCTGCAGTTACAAAGTGATCATGATCATCAGCGGGGTATATAGACTGCCAGTAAGTTATTAGCCTGGATCCTCTGAAGTGTGGCAATCATCAATGTTCTGCTGTTCGGCTGGATCTTTACCTTAATTCAGTGCTGCTTTGCATTTCCTGCCAGGTGTACTGAGACCAGCTCTCCGAGAAATGTGGTGCGCAGCGACCCTTGGAATACTCCATCGCATTTGAGTGGAGTTGGTGGGTATGGGTAGAAGGAAGAGAGAGAGACAGAAGGCAGGAAATACCTGTTTTTTAAAGCACAAATGTCCAATGCTTGAATGTTGACCAGTAGGTAGGAGTGTCAGGAGTTCAACCGGTCAGGAGGGGTATTCAAGTCATGAGGGTACTCAGGTCACAGGAGACATGTAGTGTGATCAGATAGGAAAGTACGGGGTGTTAAGGGGTTGTCAGGGGTTTCATTTCTTTGAGTAGAGTGTAGTCAGGGGTTAAGGTGGGGCAGGAGTGTAGTCAGGGTTGCCGGGGGTGCTCGGTTGAATACTTACCAAGGGATTAGGCAAGGATGTTTCTAATATTTCTTAGGCAAATATCCAGGTAGGTACATTGGAACTGTGTGATATCTCCAACTCTAACTCAGATATTTTCCAAAAAATCATGAGGAGCAGTGGAATTTCCCACTTCAAGTACAAATTTCCTGAGCAATTCCCATGGAAACAGTGCATCAGGACATCCACAGAGTCCTATCATGCATCTCCAGCTATACATCCAGTCTCTGATGAAGATATGGGTCATTTATAGTACTGACAATTATGAAGTATAGTTGAATTTCACTAGAATCACTGCTAGGCGTTCTTTCAACAAGCTACATAGGAAAGGTTTAGAGGGATATGAGCCAAATACTGGCAAATGGGACTAGCTTTACCCATGTTATATGGTTGGCATGAACGAGTTGGACTGAAGGGCCTGTTTTCATGCTATACATCTCTATGACACTACTGTTAATTTTTGGCAGAATCAAATCAAAACCAATTCCTTTCTTCTTAGACTGTACCATGAATCGCTTTCCCACCCACCGTTACCTCCCTTTCCCACTGTCCCGAATTTCTCCTCCCAAAAGTGAAATAAAGAATGTAGGTTTTGGATGGAGAACAAGACAATAGTTATCTCTTATAAAACCATAACCAAGCAGTAGCATGAGTCAAGAGAGAGGGCAGGGGTATGTAAGGTAAATAAACCAAACCTGGAAGGCACTCATTCTAATTTGTTACATACTTTCCTGACAGTGAATCATCAACTGTGGGTCTGCAAGGGTCACCAAAGCAGTGGCTTCCTTTGTGTCTGTTGGCCGATGATATCGTACATGTAGTGGGACTGCTCCAGTAAAATGTCCATTATGTCTGGGATCAGGTTTCAGATAGATGATGACTGCATGTGCTGCTGACAAATATTCCGGAGCTTCAATATCGATCTCATTCTGAACGAATATCTACATATATATTGCAAGTGTTTAGAAAGCACCAACAGCAAGAAGTAAGCAATAACCACTGTCAGTCGCTACATCCAAGTGAATAACACTCAGCATTCAGAACTACCAGCTATAAATCATCAGCATTAGCACCTCTGCAGCTGTAGAAATCAGTGACATTGCTAATCAAAATGAATACACAGTAACTGTGACAGTGCATCCGATTTCACAACATTAATATTAGATTATACACCAGTTTTTACACTGCAACCAGGTCCAAGAGGACCTAACTGAAACGGTCTCTGGCATTCATTTTACCTGGCACAGCAGCTGCATGTGTACAGAATTAGCTGTCACAAGATGTCTAATTAAAAAAAAAAGAGTATTCAGGCATAATGTTGTCAACACTAAAACATGGCAGCAACTCTCTTAGAAGCCTCAGCAAAATCAGCGACAGGCAGCAACTTCAGTGGATAATAGATCTAAATAAATGCCAGGTTTACCCTGCTATAATAGCTATTAGTCAAAGCATTATAAGAGCAGCGTACCACTGTAAATAGGTCTGAAATTGAGTTTAAGATGGATTGCTATATCCATTTCATTTTATTCTTGGGTAGAAATTACTTAATCGGACGCAGTAAAAATGTTTATCGTACATGCGGTACTTGACTTTGCTTGATGGGGATATTGTAGTTTTAACCTGCAACTTATCTGGCACCTTTAACATTAGTTAAGTGTCTAAGATATTTCACTGACGCATAATAAAACAAAGCATGCCACCCAGTCACATAAGGAGATATTAGCTGGCGGAGGCAAGTTCAATTTAAGTATTTAAAAACAAATAAGACAGTTCCCTGCAAAGGAATAAAATGTGCAGGAATTCATGGAGAAGGCCAGGGAATGGCATGAAGCAAATGAATCATTCTGACAGCCGCTGCAATTGAGCTGGACCAAATAGCCTCCTTCTGCACTGTAACAACTCTGTGACTGATTCCAGAAAAGATGGGGACAAATTTGGGAGATGGCAACATTTTGAACTTTTTGAAGTAAGAGAAGATACAGATGAAATGGGAGTTACAAGGACGGTGGGTAAAGGTTTGTCTTTTTAAAGAAGGGGACGATAGTGGCAGATTTGAATGTTTGATGGACAGAACCTAATGAGAGGGAACCAGTAACAATATCAGCTAACACAGGAGCCAGGACAGGAAACAAACACAGATTACTGGAGTAACTCAGTAGTAACGTTAATACTGTTTCTCTCTATACAGAGCTGCTAGACTGGCTGAGTTTCTCAAGCATTGTGTTTGTTTCAGATTTCTGCACATTTTACCTTTAGCCAGGAACGGAAATTGGGCTATCAGTGATGAAGGCATCACCGGCCAGGCAGCATTTGTTGTCCATCCCTAATTGCCCACAGGGCAGTTAAATGTCAAGCACATTGCTGTGCGTTTGGAATCACTTGTAGGCCAGACCAGGTAAGAATGGCAGTTTCCTTCCTTAAAGGACATTAGAGAACCAGATGAGTTTTCCCAACAACTGGCAATGGATTCACGGTCATCATTAGACTCTTAATTCTAGATATTTTATTGAATTCAAATTACACCATCTGCCGTGGTGGGATTCAAACCCATGTCCCCAGAACACTATCTGGGTCTCTGGGTTAACAGTCCAGAGATCATACCACTAGGCCACTACCTCCCCGATGCACTTAGCAGAGATGGATGTTAACACTGACGTAATTAAAATGATTTTCGAACACTCTCATAATGACAAATAATAAAAAAAAGCAGACTGAGTTTCTCATACCTCTTCACTCTTCTGCTCTCGTAGTGAAGCAAGTTCATACGGATCCACGTAAAGTCCTGGTGGTAACTGCTGCTTAATCATAACGCAACAGCTCTGTTGAGCACTTTCACCAAGGTCAACATCCATTATTAACTCTCTACAAAATGTAACAAGCAGTCAATTAGTCATAGATAGAGTCATAGAGTCCTACAGCATGGAGACAAGCCATTCAGCCCGAACGGGTCCATGCTGACCAAAATGTCCATCCACGCCAACCCCATTTCCCTGTTCTTGGACCATATCCTTCTAAACCTTTCCTATCCATGCATTCATCCAAATGCCTTTTAATTGTTGTTAACGTACCTGCCTTAACCACTTCCACTGACAGCTCATTCCATTTGCGCACCACCCACTGTGTAAAAAAAAGTTGCCCCTCAGGTTCCCATGTATTCTTGCCCCTCTTACCTTAAACTGATGCCCTCTAGTCCTTGATTCCCCAACCTTGGGAAAAAGACCAAGTGCATTCACCCTATACATGCCACTCATGATCTTATACATTGCTATAAGAATCCCCCTCAGTCTCTTACGCTCTAAAGAAAAAAGTCCTGGCTTGTCCAACCTCTCCCTATAACTCAGTCCCTTTTGCCCTGGCAACATCCTTGCAAATTTCTTCTGCACTATTTCCAGTTTAATAACATCCTTCCTATAGCAAGGTGACCAAAATTGAACACAATACTCCAAGTGCGGCCTCACCAACGTCCTGTACAACTGCAACATAACTTCCCAACTTCTACACTGATGCTCTGACTGCTGAAGGCCAGTGTGCCAAAAGCCTTCTTCACTGTCCTGTCTACCTGTGACTCCACTTTCAGAGAACTATGCACCTGAACTCCAAGGTCCCTCTGCTCCAATACACTCCTTAATGCTCCACCATTCACCATGAAACTCTTATCTTGATTTGACTTTCCAAAATGCAACAGCTCACACTTATCTATATTAAACTGCATCTGCAATTTCTTGGCCCACTTCTCTAGCTAATCAAGTTCCTGCTGCAATTTCTGATAACCTTCCCCACTGTCTACAATACCACCTACTTTAGTGTCATCCACAAACTTACCAACCATGCCTCGTGCATTCTCATCCAAATCGTTGATATAGATAACAAACAGCAATGGGCCCAGCACTGACCACTGAGGCACACCACTAGTCACAGGCCTCCAGTCTGACAAACATCCTTCCACTATTACTGTCTGCTTCCTGCCATCAAGTCAATTATGTATCCAATTTGCCAACTCTCACTGGATTCCATGCGATCTAACCTTCCAGAGCAGCCTACCATGTGGAACCTTATCAAAGGCCTTAGTGAAATCCATATATAGACTATGTCTACCAACCTGCTCTCATCAACCGTCCAAGTCACTTCATCAAAGATTTCAAACAAATTTGTGTGGCATGATCTCCCAAGAATGAAGCCATGCTGACTACTCCTAATCAAACCCTGTCTTTCCAAATGCATGTATAACTTATCCCTCAAACAACTTACCTACCACAGATGTTAGGCTTACTGGTCTATAATTCCCAGGTTTTACTTTGCAGCCCTTCATGAAAAAGGGCACAACACTCGCTGCCATCCAGTATTCCGGGACCTCATTCGTGGCTAACGATGATGCAAATATATCAGCCAGGGCCCCCGCAATTTCTTCTCTAGCCTCTTGCAGGTTCTTGGATATATCTGATCAGGACCAGGAGATGTATCCACCTTCATACATTCTAATACTTCCAACACCTCCTCTACTGTGATAGGGACTGTCCCCAAGATATCACCACTGACTTCGCCAAGTTCCCAAGTCTTCATGTCTTTCTCCACGGTAAACACAAGAGGAGAAATATTCATTGAGGACCTCGCCCATCTCCTCTGGTTCCACACATACATGTCCACTTTGGTCCTTGAGGAGTGCTATTCTTCTCTCTAGTTATTCTTTTTCCTTTACTATATTTAAAGAATCTCTTTGGATTCACTCTAATCTTCTCAGCCAAAGCTATCTTGTGCCCCCTTTTCGCCCACCTGATTTCCTTCTTCAGTAAACTCCTGAATCCACTATATGCCTCCAGGGATTCCCTTGATCCCAGCTGTCTGTACCTGAGCCATACCTCCTCATTCAGGGTTCCCTACTCCTGCCAACCTTGCCTTTCACATTCATAGGAACATACAGACCTTGAACTCTAGCTATCACACTTTTAAAGGCCTCCCTCTTGCCAGACGTCCCTGCAAACAAACTAATCAAGTTCCTGCAAGCTCCTGTCCAATTCCTTCAAAATTCGCCCTGCCTAATTTAGAATTTGAACCTGTGGACCAGTTTTGTCCTTCTCCATAACTATTTTAAAATTAATAGAACTATGGTCACTGGCCCCAAAGTGCTCCCCTACTGTCACCTCAGTCACCTGTCCTGCCCTATTTCCCAAAAGTAGGTCAAGTTTTGCCCGTTCCCAAGTAAGACCCTCTATATACTGCTTGAGGAAACTTTCCTGAACACATTTAACAAATTCCACCCCATCTAACCTTAACACCATTGCAGTCCCAGTCTATGTTAGAGAAATTTAAATCCCCACTATGACAACCCTATTTTTCCTGCAAGTCTCTGCAATCTTCCTGCATATTTGTTCCTCTAATTCCCGTTGATTATTTGGGGACCTATAGTACAGCCCCAATAACGTCACCATCTCCTTCTTATTTCTTAGCTCCGCCCACAAAGCCTCACTGGATGATCCCTCAGTTATTTCATCTCTGACTACTGCTGTGATACTCATCTTAATCGCAAGAAGTCAGGTCCTTAACCTACTCATCAATGCTTTGTCCAAATTCACCACATGAACAATATGGCATTTAGATTCATTTTGTCATTTTCCATGTTTTACTTTAACGTTAATAGATTTTTGCAACTCTGTCTCATTGGGTGAAGACATCACATGGTATTGAGGCTTTAGAAGAGAAAATTCACAATGTTGCCTTGTATACAGTGTATACAGAAACATATCATACTTTACAGAACAGAAATGGAAACACAAGGTAGGCAATTGATGGATTAGTGTGGAAATGCAGCGGGAGAAAATGTTTGGTCTTTCATGGAATTTATATGATACTGTCATACAAGTTCGAGGAGACAGAACTTGGAAAATGTTAGATTAGTACTCTTTATTCAAGCAGGATAATGAGATAATAAAATATAACCTTTTACACAAGGTCTGTACATGAGGTGCCAAAATACTCAAATGCCCCAGGAGATATCACTACAGCTGCATAAAAACCTATAAAGTAGGAGCAGGAGGCAGTCATTTGGTCTTTGGAGCTCTCATGGCTATTTAGTAAGTTCATCACCTCAGCTCTGCCTCCCACAATAGCCCTCAATTTCCTTAGTATCCAAGAGTCTGATGACTGAGCATCCACAACATTCTAAATGTTTACAACCCTCTAGACAAAGAAATTTTTCATCTAAACCTAAATGGCTGACTACTTATTCCGAGACCCTGACTTCAAGTTGTATATTCCTCAAGGAGAAACAGCCTCTCAGCAACTGCCTTACAAATGTTTTATGTTTTAGCGAGATCATCTCCCATTCTGTTAAGGACTATCGGAAATATGCCTAGTCTACTCAAGCTCTCCTCTTGGGAGAAACTCTCATCCAAGGAAGCAGTCTAATGAACTTCTTTCGCTCCTCGTAGAGCAATTTATCCTTCCTGAATGAAGGAAAGCAAAACAGTACACAGTACAGTATCCCAGAGCATAGTTTCACCAAGGCCTGACTTTCCAAACTAAGATTGTTTCTGTCTACTTTTTTCAATCCAATCTTTTATTATTAGAACAATCCTCCTTTTCCATCTGATCTCTCTCTTCTAAACATCAAGTATCTAGGAATATTTAATTCCCAACCTTAGTTTTCCTGTAATCACATCCGTATAGCAGTGTTTAGATGCAAAAAGTTATTAATAGCTAGCTTTCAGTGACTTATGAAGAAGAATACATAGGTCCCATTGGACATCAATACTTTCCTATTGCTCAGCATTTAAGAAAATTCACTGTACCTTTATTCGTCCTACTAAAGTGGAGGACCTCAATCTTATTCATACTCATCTGCCATGGTGTTGAAAACTCTCAGTTTGTTCAAATTTCTTTGAAACCTCTTTGCATCCTCTGCACAACACTCATTCTCATCAGGCTCTGAATCATCAGCAAAATTTGGAAACGTCACAATTGGTTCCCACATCCAAATCAGTGATATAGATTGCGAGCAGCTGAGGGCCAAACAATGATCCTTGCAGTTTTTCACTGGTCACAGTCTGCCAACTTCAGACTGACCCATTTATTCGTACTTCCTGTTTTTTATCTCTTAACCAATTATAGAGTCACAGGGTCATACAGCACAGAAACAGGCCCTTTCGCCAATCCTCAACCTCTGCAAGTATATTACCCTCAATCCTATGCACTTTAGTATTGATTACAAATACCTGTGCAGGACTATATTAAAAGTCTTCTGAAAATCCAAATATACTACATCAACTGGTTCCCCCTTATTGGCTCTGCTAGCAACATCCTCAAAAACCTCTATACTATTGGTTCCCACATGGATCATAAGAATTAATTCATCCCACTTCCACCCCAAGTTCTTCTCCAGCTTCAAGGAGATGTCTTTAACCTAGGCGTCATGCAGTTAACACATCCTTCAAGATTCTGGTCATGGCTGCATAGAACAGTGGCTATAATGTCTTCTGGATTCCACATGTTTGGAAAAAAAATCACAATTGTAGACTCAAAATGCTGGAGATTCAAAGTATTTCTTAGAGCTCACCATATGACTGGTACACCAATGCACTACTGTTCAACAGCTGACTGGAGTGCAGAAGTAAATGTGTGATCCTGGATGTGTAACCTCAATGATTAACTCTTAGCTCTCTACAAATCATATAAAAATGTGATAATACTTATCCCCTAAATATACTGCCCCTCATCATTATCACATTTCCTTTCTCTTCCTAACTTGAATGGTCAACAGTACAACGATCAGCTTGTTTATCCACCCTAAGGCCCTTGGCCCCATCAACATAGAACTTCCAAGCTATTGTATAAGGGCAAATGCTGAAACTCCTCCAGCACTGTACCTGGGGTTCCCTTAACAAGCATCTAGTAGCCTTATGTAGCCTATATAGAAGAAACTGATCTATGCTTCAATGAGTTGTATTCCTCAAAGTTACACAGGACAAATATATTTATCATTGTGGTATCACTGCCTTACTATGTGCACCCTGTAGGTAGTTACTACTGTTTAGTTTATTAGTTTTCACCCTCTGCTGCATGCATCTCTTGTGTTTTATCTCTTTCAATATGTATTTCCAAGGGTACCAATTTTCATTAATTACACACTGAAACTTATTCTAGCTCCTCTTACCCCCACCGTTGCCACTGTGATAAATGCCTGTCAGATTTGATTTCATTGATTTCACTGTACCGAGGTACAGTGAAAAGTGTTGTCTTATGTGCTTTACAGGCAGATGGTACTTTACAAGTGCATCAGAGTAACAGAACAGAGTGCAGGATACAATGTTACAGCTGCCGAGAAGGTGCAGACAGGGAGGATCGACATTAACATTAAAGAGGTCTATTCAAAAGTCTGATAGCATACTGCATCTTTGTGTGCTTTAACATAATTCTAACTCGGCATTATGTACTTCTGTATAATGACAGTCTTACTCTATTTAATAATCTTTATGTGCCTTTTCTTACAGAATACATCCTCAGCCCTAAAATCTGTTACATTATTTACTGATTTGTCTAATTAAATGAATGCTAGTATGACAAAGACAAGATTTGGAAAAGCGCACTGCTTCAACCAATTCTGCTTCCATTAGCCGTCTTGTGTTAAAATAATGCAGAAACATATTTATAATCTGACAGCTCTTACCTATGAAATCCATTCTTTACAATATGTCTGTTCAAACTCACTGATCGAAGCCAGGGCTCAGAGTACAAAGGATCATTACCTGTACAAACATAGAACAGTAACATTCCACACTCAGTATGAGTCACTATTTAACAGGTGGAATTGGGTAAGAATTTTTTTTCAAATTTAGGAGATGCATAGAAATTTCCCATCTGTGTCCCCTTCTCCCACTAACTCTTTTCCAGCATATTCTGGAGAAATTTTTCTTCCAAACATCATGCTATTGAAATCTGGAAAGATCTAAAAGCTTGCTACTTGAATTCTAGGGCAGCTAGATGTCAAGAAAAACTGAAGATGTGAGATTTCACATAGCAGGTAAGTAGGAAATGGCAAAATGCCATTTAAAGAACTGCCAGAATGACATGTCTAGGATATCAATTCATCAAACTATTCCTTAAAATAGACACAGAATAAAGAGAAAGCAGGAAAGGAGGAAGCATTTGCATTTATATCATGTCTTTGACAACGCAATTATCAGCCAAAGAAGTATTTTCTTTTGAAGTATCGGCATTCTCAGTGGGGAAGACTCCTCACTCAGCAGGCTTTGAGTTCATGTCCCATTCCAGAAAATCAAGCTGAAAAACCTAGGGTAATGTTCCAATTTGGTACTAAAAGAGTGCTGAACTGTCAGAGGTACCGCGTTTCAGCTGAGATGCTGAACCAAGACCCTGCCTGCTCTCACAAGTGAATATTAAGGGTCCCATAGCAATTTCCAAAGAAAAGCAGTTATCTTTGCTAATATAGACCCCTCAAAAAATTGTGGTCAACATCATATTGCTCTTTATGGAATTTTGCTGGGTTCAAACTGATTACACGTTTACTATTTAACATCAGTGATTGCACTTCAAATTAACATGCTTAGCTGTAAAGTACTTTGGGATGTTCAGGGACAAGATGCAATATAAATACAAGTCTCTCTTTCTTCAATCATGATTGTAATATTGAAACATTAACGTGAGAATAATAGCCCTCATTTATAACTAATTCTAGGGAAGATACCTGAAATTTGACCAACAGTCTGGCACATGGAAAAACATACCTTTCCAAATTGATCACCAACCTCTGACAAAATTAAGTTCTTTGAAGAAGTAATGGAGAGAGTTGGTAAGAGTAATTGAATCTTATACGAACGTCCAAAAGGCATGTGATAAAGTTCTAAATAATAGAATTGTCAGTAAAACTAAAGTCTATACATGAACAGAGATAGTAGGAACTGCAGATGCTGGAGAATCCGAGACAACAAGGTGCAGGGCTGGATGAACACAGCAGGCCAAGCAGCATCATAGGAGCAGAGAGGCTGACGTTTCGGGCCTAGACCCTTCGGTCTAGGATTCTCCAGCATCTGCAGTTCCTAC